>NC_140998.1:209538111-210172190 GCF_052327205.1 Somniosus microcephalus | reverse complement strand
GTCGGAGGGGCAGTACTGAGGAAGCGCCGCACTGTCGGAGGGGCAGTACTGAGGGAGCACCGCACTGTCGGAGGGGCAGTACTGAGGGGAGCGCCGCACTGTCGGAGGGGCAGTACTGAGGGAGCGTCGCACTGTCGGAGGGGCAGTACTGAGGGAGCGCCACACAGTCGGAGGTTCGGTACTGAGGGAGCGCCGCACTGTCGGAGTGGCAGTACTGAGGGAGCGCCGCACTGTCGGAGGGGCGGTACTGAGGGAGCGCCGCACTGTGGACGGGGCGGGTACTGAGGGAGCGTCGCACTGTTGAAGGGGCAGTACTGAGGGAGCGCCGCATTGTCGGAGGGTCAGTACTGAGGGAGCGCGGCACTGTCGGAGGGGCGGTGCTGAGGGAGTGCCGCACTGTCAGATGGGTGCTACTGAGGGAGCGTCGCACTGTCGGAGGGGCAGTACTGAGGGAGCGCCACACTGTCGGAGGGGAGGTACTGAGGGAGCGTCTCACTTTCAGAGGGGCAGTACTGAGGGAGCGTCGCACTGTCGGAGGGGCAGTACTGAGGGAGCGTCGCACTGTCGGAGGGGCAGTACTGAGGGAGCGCCGCACTGTCAGAGGGGCAGTACTGAGGGAGCGCCGCACTGTCGAAGGGGCAGTACTGAGGGAGCGCCGCACTGTGGATGGGGCAGTACTGAGGGAGCGTCGCACTGTCGGAGGGGCATTACTGACGGAGCGCTGCACTGTCGAAGGGGCGGTACTGAGGGAGCGCCGCACTGTGGATGGGGCAGTACTGAGGGAGCGTCGCACTGTCGAAGGGGCGGTACTGAGGGAGCGCCGCACTGTGGATGGGGCAGTACTGAGGGAGCGTCGCACTGTCGGAGGGGCATTACTGACGGAGCGCTGCACTGTCGGAGGGGCGGTACTGAGGGAGAGTCGCACTGTCGGAGGGGCAGTGCTGAGGGAGCGCCGCACTATCGGAGGGTCAGTACTGAGGGAGCGCGGCACTGTCGGAGGGGCGGTGCTGAGGGAGTGCCGCACTGTCAGATGGGTGCTACTGAGGGAGCGTCGCACTGTCGGAGGGGCAGTACTGAGGGAGCGCCACACTGTCGGAGGGGAGGTACTGAGGGAGCGTCGCACTTTCAGAGGGGCAGTACTGAGGGAGCGTCGCACTGTCGGAGGGGCAGTACTGAGGGAGCGTCGCACTGTCGGAGGGGCAGTACTGAGGGAGCGCCGCACTGTCAGAGGGGCAGTACTGAGGGAGCGCCGCACTGTCAGAGGGTTGGTACTGAGGGAGCGCCGCACTGTCGGAGGGGCAGTACTGAGGGAGCGCCGCACTGTCGAAGGGGCGGTACTGAGGGAGCGCCGCACTGTGGATGGGGCAATACTGAGGGAGCGTCGCACTGTCGGAGGGGCGTTACTGACGGAGCGCTGCACTGTCGGAGGGGCGGTACTGAGGGAGTGCCGCACTGTCAGAGGTGCGGTACTGAGGGAGTGTCGCACTGTCGGAGGGGCGGTACTGAGGGAGCGCCGCACTGTCGGAGGGGCAGTACTGAGGGAGCATCGCACTGTCGGAGGTTCAGTACTGATAGAGGGCCGCACTGTCAGAGGGGCGGTACTGAGGGAGAGCCGCAGTGTCGGAGGGGCAGTGCTGAGGGAGCGCAGCACTATCGGAGGGGCAGTACTGAGGGAGCGCCGCACTGTCGGAGGGGCAGTACTGAGGGAGCGCCGCACTGTCGGAGGGGCAGTACTGAGGGAGAGTCGCACTGTCGGAGGGGCAGTACTGAGGGAGTGCCACACTATCGGAGGGGCAGTACTGAGGGAGCGCCGCACTGTCGGAGGGGCAGTACTGAGGGAGCGCCGCACATTCGGAGGGGCAGTACTGAGGGAGCGCAGCACTGTCAGAGGGCAGTACTGAGGGGGCGTCGCACTGTTGGAGGGGCAGTACTGAGGGAGCATCGCACTGTCGGAGGGTCAGTACTGAGGGAGGGCCGCACTGTCGGAGGGGCGGTACTGAAGGAGCGCCGCAGTGTCGGAGGGGCAGTGCTGAGGGAGCGCCGCACTGTCGGAGGGGCAGTACTGAGGGAGTGCCGCACTGTCAGAGGGGTGCTACTGAGGGAGCGTCGCACTGTCGGAAGGGCAGTACTGAGGGAGTGCCACACTGTCGGAGGGGAGGTACTGAGGGAGCATCGCACTGTCAGAGGGGCAGTACTGAGGGAATGTCGCACTGTCGGAGGGGCAGTACTGAGGGAGCGTCGCACTGTCGGAGGGGCAGTACTGAGGGAGCGTCGCACTGTCGGAGGGGCAGTATTGAGGGAGCGCCGCACTGTCGGAAGGGCAGTACTGAGGGAGCATCGCACTGTCGGAGGGTCAGTATTGAGGGAGGGCCGCACTGTCTTAGGGGCGGTACTGAGGGAGCGCCGCAGTGTCGGAGGGGCAGTGCTGAGGGAGCGCCGCAATATCGGAGGGTCAGTACTGAGGGAGCGCGGCACTGTCGGAGGGGCGGTGCTGAGGGAGTGCCGCACTGTCAGAGGGGTGCGACTGAGGGAGCGTCGCACTGTCGGAGGGGCAGTACTGAGGGAGCGCCACATTGTCGGAGGGGAGGTACTGAGGGAGCGTCGCACTGTCAGAGGGGCAGTACTGAGGGAGCGCCGCACTGTCGGAGGGTCAGTACTGAGGGAGGGCCGCACTGTCGGAGGGGCAGTACTGAGGGAGTGCCGCACTGTCGGAGGGGCAGTACTGAGGGAGCGCCGCACTGTCAGAGGGTTGGTACTGAGGGAGCGCCGCACTGTCGGAGGGGCAGTACTGAGGGAGCGTCGCACTGTCGGAGGGGCAGTACTGAGGGAGCGCCGCACTGTCAGAGGGTTGGTACTGAGGGAGCGCCGCACTGTCGGAGGGGCAGTACTAAGGGAGCGCCGCACTGTCGGAGGGGCGGTACTGAGGGAGCGCCGCACTGTGGATGGGGCAGTACTGAGGGAGCGTCGCACTGTCGGAGGGGCATTACTGACGGAGCGCTGCACTGTCGGAGGGGCGGGTACTGAGGGAGTGCCGCACTGTCAGAGGTGCGGTACTGAGGGAGCGTCGCACTGTCGGAGGGGCAGTGCTGAGGGAGCGCCGCACTATAGGAGGGTCAGTACTGAGGGAGCGCTGCACTGTCGGAGGGTCAGAATTGAGGAAGCAACACACTGTCGGAGGGGTAGTACTGAGGGAGCGTCGCACTGTCGGAGGGGCAGTACTGAGGAAGCGCCGCACTGTCGGAGGGGCAGTACTGAGGGAGCACCGCACTGTCGGAGGGGCAGTACTGAGGGAGCGCCGCACTGTCGGAGGGGCAGTACTGAGGGAGCGTCGCACTGTCGGAGGGGCAGTACTGAGGGAGCGCCACACAGTCGGAGGTTCGGTACTGAGGGAGCGCCGCACTGTCGGAGTGGCAGTACTGAGGGAGCGCCGCACTGTCGGAGGGGCGGTACTGAGGGAGCGCCGCACTGTGGACGGGGCGGTACTGAGGGAGCGTCGCACTGTTGAAGGGGCAGTACTGAGGGAGCGCCGCATTGTCGGAGGGTCAGTACTGAGGGAGCGCGGCACTGTCGGAGGGGCGGTGCTGAGGGAGTGCCGCACTGTCAGATGGGTGCTACTGAGGGAGCGTCGCACTGTCGGAGGGGCAGTACTGAGGGAGCGCCACACTGTCGGAGGGGAGGTACTGAGGGAGCGTCTCACTTTCAGAGGGGCAGTACTGAGGGAGCGTCGCACTGTCGGAGGGGCAGTACTGAGGGAGCGTCGCACTGTCGGAGGGGCAGTACTGAGGGAGCGCCGCACTGTCAGAGGGGCAGTACTGAGGGAGCGCCGCACTGTCGAAGGGGCAGTACTGAGGGAGCGCCGCACTGTGGATGGGGCAGTACTGAGGGAGCGTCGCACTGTCGGAGGGGCATTACTGACGGAGCGCTGCACTGTCGAAGGGGCGGTACTGAGGGAGCGCCGCACTGTGGATGGGGCAGTACTGAGGGAGCGTCGCACTGTCGAAGGGGCGGTACTGAGGGAGCGCCGCACTGTGGATGGGGCAGTACTGAGGGAGCGTCGCACTGTCGGAGGGGCATTACTGACGGAGCGCTGCACTGTCGGAGGGGCGGTACTGAGGGAGAGTCGCACTGTCGGAGGGGCAGTGCTGAGGGAGCGCCGCACTATCGGAGGGTCAGTACTGAGGGAGCGCGGCACTGTCGGAGGGGCGGTGCTGAGGGAGTGCCGCACTGTCAGATGGGTGCTACTGAGGGAGCGTCGCACTGTCGGAGGGGCAGTACTGAGGGAGCGCCACACTGTCGGAGGGGAGGTACTGAGGGAGCGTCGCACTTTCAGAGGGGCAGTACTGAGGGAGCGTCGCACTGTCGGAGGGGCAGTACTGAGGGAGCGTCGCACTGTCGGAGGGGCAGTACTGAGGGAGCGCCGCACTGTCAGAGGGGCAGTACTGAGGGAGCGCCGCACTGTCAGAGGGTTGGTACTGAGGGAGCGCCGCACTGTCGGAGGGGCAGTACTGAGGGAGCGCCGCACTGTCGAAGGGGCGGTACTGAGGGAGCGCCGCACTGTGGATGGGGCAATACTGAGGGAGCGTCGCACTGTCGGAGGGGCGTTACTGACGGAGCGCTGCACTGTCGGAGGGGCGGTACTGAGGGAGTGCCGCACTGTCAGAGGTGCGGTACTGAGGGAGTGTCGCACTGTCGGAGGGGCGGTACTGAGGGAGCGCCGCACTGTCGGAGGGGCAGTACTGAGGGAGCATCGCACTGTCGGAGGTTCAGTACTGATAGAGGGCCGCACTGTCAGAGGGGCGGTACTGAGGGAGAGCCGCAGTGTCGGAGGGGCAGTGCTGAGGGAGCGCAGCACTATCGGAGGGGCAGTACTGAGGGAGCGCCGCACTGTCGGAGGGGCAGTACTGAGGGAGCGCCGCACTGTCGGAGGGGCAGTACTGAGGGAGAGTCGCACTGTCGGAGGGGCAGTACTGAGGGAGTGCCACACTATCGGAGGGGCAGTACTGAGGGAGCGCCGCACTGTCGGAGGGGCAGTACTGAGGGAGCGCCGCACATTCGGAGGGGCAGTACTGAGGGAGCGCAGCACTGTCAGAGGGCAGTACTGAGGGGGCGTCGCACTGTTGGAGGGGCAGTACTGAGGGAGCATCGCACTGTCGGAGGGTCAGTACTGAGGGAGGGCCGCACTGTCGGAGGGGCGGTACTGAAGGAGCGCCGCAGTGTCGGAGGGGCAGTGCTGAGGGAGCGCCGCACTGTCGGAGGGGCAGTACTGAGGGAGTGCCGCACTGTCAGAGGGGTGCTACTGAGGGAGCGTCGCACTGTCGGAAGGGCAGTACTGAGGGAGTGCCACACTGTCGGAGGGGAGGTACTGAGGGAGCATCGCACTGTCAGAGGGGCAGTACTGAGGGAATGTCGCACTGTCGGAGGGGCAGTACTGAGGGAGCGTCGCACTGTCGGAGGGGCAGTACTGAGGGAGCGTCGCACTGTCGGAGGGGCAGTATTGAGGGAGCGCCGCACTGTCGGAAGGGCAGTACTGAGGGAGCATCGCACTGTCGGAGGGTCAGTATTGAGGGAGGGCCGCACTGTCTTAGGGGCGGTACTGAGGGAGCGCCGCAGTGTCGGAGGGGCAGTGCTGAGGGAGCGCCGCAATATCGGAGGGTCAGTACTGAGGGAGCGCGGCACTGTCGGAGGGGCGGTGCTGAGGGAGTGCCGCACTGTCAGAGGGGTGCGACTGAGGGAGCGTCGCACTGTCGGAGGGGCAGTACTGAGGGAGCGCCACATTGTCGGAGGGGAGGTACTGAGGGAGCGTCGCACTGTCAGAGGGGCAGTACTGAGGGAGCGCCGCACTGTCGGAGGGTCAGTACTGAGGGAGGGCCGCACTGTCGGAGGGGCAGTACTGAGGGAGTGCCGCACTGTCGGAGGGGCAGTACTGAGGGAGCGCCGCACTGTCAGAGGGTTGGTACTGAGGGAGCGCCGCACTGTCGGAGGGGCAGTACTGAGGGAGCGTCGCACTGTCGGAGGGGCAGTACTGAGGGAGCGCCGCACTGTCAGAGGGTTGGTACTGAGGGAGCGCCGCACTGTCGGAGGGGCAGTACTAAGGGAGCGCCGCACTGTCGGAGGGGCGGTACTGAGGGAGCGCCGCACTGTGGATGGGGCAGTACTGAGGGAGCGTCGCACTGTCGGAGGGGCATTACTGACGGAGCGCTGCACTGTCGGAGGGGCGGTACTGAGGGAGTGCCGCACTGTCAGAGGTGCGGTACTGAGGGAGCGTCGCACTGTCGGAGGGGCGGTACTGAGGGAGCGCCGCACTGTCGGAGGGGCAGTACTGAGGGAGCATCGCACTGTCGGAGGGTCAGTACTGAGGGAGGGCCGCACTGTCGGAGGGGCAGTACTGAGGGAGTGCCGCACTGTCGGAGGGGCAGTACTGAGGGAGCGCCGCACTGGCGGAGGGGCTGTACTGAGGGAGTGCCGCACTGTCGGAGGGGCAGTACTGAGGGAGTGCCGCACTGTCGGAGGGGCAGTACTGAGGGAGCGCCGCACTGTCGGAGGGGCAGTGCTGAGGGAGCGCCGCACTGTCGGAGGGGCAGTACTGAGGGAGCGCCGCACTGTCGGAGGGGCAGTACTGAGGGAGCGCCGCACTGTCGGCGGGGCAGTACTGAGGGAGCGCCGCACTGTCGAAGGGGCAGTATTGAGGGAGGGCCGCACTGTCGGAGGGGCAGTACTGAGGGAGTGCCACACTGTCGGAGGGGAGGTACTGAGGGAGCGTCGCACTGTCAGAGGGGCAGTACTGAGGGAATGTCGCACTGTCGGAGGGGCAGTACTGAGGGAGCATCGCACTGTCGGAGGGGCAGTACTGAGGGAGCGTCGCACTGTCGGAGGGGCAGTACTGAGGGAGCGCCGCACTGTCGGAGGGGCAGTACTGAGGGAGCGCCGCACTTTCAGAGGGGCAGTACTGAGGGAGTGTTGCACTGTCGGAGGGGCAGTACTGAGGGAGCGTCGCACTGTCGGAGGGTCAGAATTGAGGGAGTGCCACACTGTCGGAGGGGTAGTACTGAGGGAGCGTCGCACTGTCGGAGGGGCAGTACTGAGGGAGCGCCGCACTGTCAGAGTGGCAGTACTGAGGGAGCGCCGCACTGTCAGAGGGTCGGTACTGAGGGAGCGCCGCACTGTCGGAGGGGCAGGACTGAGGGAGCGCCGCACTGTCGGAGGGGCGGTACTGAGGGAGCGCCGCACTGTGGATGGGGCAGTACTGAGGGAGCGTCGCACTGTCGGAGGGGCATTACTGACGGAGCGCTGCACTGTCGGAGGGGCGGTACTGGGGGAGTGCCGCACTGTCAGAGGTGCGGTACTGAGGGAGCGTCGCACTGTCGGAGGGGCGGTACTGAGGGAGCGCCGCACTGTCGGAGGGGCAGTACTGAGGGAGCATCGCACTGTCGGAGGGTCAGTACTGAGGGAGGGCCGCACTGTCGGAGGGGCGGTACTGAGGGAGCGCCGCAGTGTCGGAGGGGCAGTGCTGAGGGAGCGCCGCACTATAGGAGGGTCAGTACTGAGGGAGCGCTGCACTGTCGGAGGGTCAGAATTGAGGAAGCAACACACTGTCGGAGGGGTAGTACTGAGGGAGCGTCGCACTGTCGGAGGGGCAGTACTGAGGAAGCGCCGCACTGTCGGAGGGGCAGTATTGAGGGAGCGCCGCACTGTCGGAGGGGCAGTACTGAGGGAGCGCCGCACTGTCGGAGGGGCAGTACTGAGGGAGCGTCGCACTGTCGGAGGGGCAGTACTGAGGGAGCGCCACACAGTCGGAGGTTCGGTACTGAGGGAGCGCCGCACTGTCGGAGTGGCAGTACTGAGGGAGCGCCGCACTGTCGGAGGGGCGGTACTGAGGGAGCGCCGCACTGTGGACGGGGCGGTACTGAGGGAGCGTCGCATTGTCGGAGGGGCAGTACTGAGGGAGTTCGCACTGTCAGAGGGGCGGTACTGAAGGGGCGTCGCACTGTTGGAGGGGCGGGTACTGAGGGGGCGCTGCACTGTCGGAGGGGCAGTACTGAGGGAGCACCGCACTGTCGGAGGGTCAGTACTGAGGGAGCGCTGCACTGTCGGAGGGGCAGTACTGAGGGAGCGTCGCACTGTCAGAGGGGTGGTACTGAGGGAGCGCCGCAGTGTCGGAGGGGCAGTGCTGAGGGAGCGCCGCACTATCGGAGGGTCAGTACTGAGGGAGCGCGGCACTGTCGGAGGGGCGGTGCTGAGGGAGTGCCGCACTGTCAGATGGGTGCTACTGAGGGAGCGTCGCACTGTCGGAGGGGCAGTACTGAGGGAGCGCCACACTGTCGGAGGGGAGGTACTGAGGGAGCGTCGCACTTTCAGAGGGGCAGTACTGAGGGAGCGTCGCACTGTCGGAGGGGCAGTACTGAGGGAGCGTCGCACTGTCGGAGGGGCAGTACTGAGGGAGCGCCGCACTGTCAGAGGGGCAGTACTGAGGGAGCGCCGCACTGTCGAAGGGGCGGTACTGAGGGAGCGCCGCACTGTGGATGGGGCAGTACTGAGGGAGCGTCGCACTGTCGGAGGGGCATTACTGACGGAGCGCTGCACTGTCGAAGGGGCGGTACTGAGGGAGCGCCGCACTGTGGATGGGGCAGTACTGAGGGAGCGTCGCACTGTCGAAGGGGCGGTACTGAGGGAGCGCCGCACTGTGGATGGGGCAGTACTGAGGGAGCGTCGCACTGTCGGAGGGGCATTACTGACGGAGCGCTGCACTGTCGGAGGGGCGGTACTGAGGGAGAGTCGCACTGTCGGAGGGGCAGTACTGAGGGAGTGCCACACTATCGGAGGGGCAGTACTGAGGGAGCGCCGCACTGTCGGAGGGGCAGTACTGAGGGAGCGCCGCACATTCGGAGGGGCAGTACTGAGGGAGCGCAGCACTGTCAGAGGGCAGTACTGAGGGAGCGCCGCACTGTTGGAGGGGCAGTACTGAGGGAGCATCGCACTGTCGGAGGGTCAGTATTGAGGGAGGGCCGCACTGTCGGAGGGGCGGTACTGAAGGAGCGCCGCAGTGTCGGAGGGGCAGTGCTGAGGGAGCGCCGCACTATCGGAGGGTCAGTACTGAGGGAGCGCCGCACTGTCGGAGGGGCGGTACTGAGGGAGTGCCGCACTGTCAGAGGGGTGCTACTGAGGGAGCGTCGCACTGTCGGAAGGGCAGTACTGAGGGAGTGCCACACTGTCGGAGGGGAGGTACTGAGGGAGCATCGCACTGTCAGAGGGGCAGTACTGAGGGAATGTCGCACTGTCGGAGGGGCAGTACTGAGGGAGCGTCGCACTGTCGGAGGGGCAGTACTGAGGGAGCGTCGCACTGTCGGAGGGGCAGTATTGAGGGAGCGCCGCACTGTCGGAAGGGCAGTACTGAGGGAGCATCGCACTGTCGGAGGGTCAGTATTGAGGGAGGGCCGCACTGTCTTAGGGGCGGTACTGAGGGAGCGCCGCAGTGTCGGAGGGGCAGTGCTGAGGGAGCGCCGCAATATCGGAGGGTCAGTACTGAGGGAGCGCGGCACTGTCAGAGGGGTGCGACTGAGGGAGCGTCGCACTGTCTGAGGGGCAGTACTGAGGGAGCGCCACATTGTCGGAGGGGAGGTACTGAGGGAGCGTCGCACTGTCAGAGGGGCAGTACTGAGGGAGTGTTGCACTGTCGGAGGGGCAGTACTGAGGGAGCGTCGCACTGTCGGATGGTCAGTATTGAGGGAGCGCCACACTGTCGGAGGAGTAGTACTGAGGGAGCGTCGCACTGTCGGAGGGGCAGTACTGAGGGAGCGCCGCACTGTCGGAGGGGCAGTACTGAGGGAGCGCCGCACTGTCAGAGGGGCAGTACTGAGGGAGCGCCGCACTGTCAGAGGGTTGGTACTGAGGGAGCGCCGCACTGTCGGAGGGGCAGTACTAAGGGAGCGCCGCACTGTCGGAGGGGCGGTACTGAGGGAGCGCCGCACTGTGGATGGGGCAGTACTGAGGGAGCGTCGCACTGTCGGAGGGGCATTACTGACGGAGCGCTGCACTGTCGGAGGGGCGGTACTGAGGGAGCGCCGCACTGTCGGAGGGGCAGTACTGAGGGAGCATCGCACTGTCGGAGGGTCAGTACTGAGGGAGGGCCGCACTGTCGGAGGGGCAGTACTGAGGGAGTGCCGCACTGTCGGAGGGGCAGTACTGAGGGAGCGCCGCACTGGCGGAGGGGCAGTACTGAGGGAGTGCCGCACTGTCGGAGGGGCAGTACTGAGGGAGTGCCGCACTGTCGGAGGGGCAGTACTGAGGGAGCGCCGCACTGTTGGAGGGGCAGTGCTGAGGGAGCGCCGCACTGTCGGAGGGGCAGTACTGAGGGAGCGCCGCACTGTCGGAGGGGCAGTACTGAGGGAGCGCCGCACTGTCGGCGGGGCAGTACTGAGGGAGCGCCGCACTGTCGAAGGGGCAGTATTGAGGGAGGGCCGCACTGTCGGAGGGGCAGTACTGAGGGAGTGCCACACTGTCGGAGGGGAGGTACTGAGGGAGCGTCGCACTGTCAGAGGGGCAGTACTGAGGGAATGTCGCACTGTCGGAGGGGCAGTACTGAGGGAGCATCGCACTGTCGGAGGGGCAGTACTGAGGGAGCGTCGCACTGTCGGAGGGGCAGTACTGAGGGAGCGCCGCACTGTCGGAGGGGCAGTACTGAGGGAGCGCCGCACTTTCAGAGGGGCAGTACTGAGGGAGTGTTGCACTGTCGGAGGGGCAGTACTGAGGGAGCGTCGCACTGTCGGAGGGTCAGAATTGAGGGAGTGCCACACTGTCGGAGGGGTAGTACTGAGGGAGCGTCGCACTGTCGGAGGGGCAGTACTGAGGGAGCGCCGCACTGTCAGAGTGGCAGTACTGAGGGAGCGCCGCACTGTCAGAGGGTCGGTACTGAGGGAGCGCCGCACTGTCGGAGGGGCAGGACTGAGGGAGCGCCGCACTGTCGGAGGGGCGGTACTGAGGGAGCGCCGCACTGTGGATGGGGCAGTACTGAGGGAGCGTCGCACTGTCGGAGGGGCATTACTGACGGAGCGCTGCACTGTCGGAGGGGCGGTACTGGGGGAGTGCCGCACTGTCAGAGGTGCGGTACTGAGGGAGCGTCGCACTGTCGGAGGGGCGGTACTGAGGGAGCGCCGCACTGTCGGAGGGGCAGTACTGAGGGAGCATCGCACTGTCGGAGGGTCAGTACTGAGGGAGGGCCGCACTGTCGGAGGGGCGGTACTGAGGGAGCGCCGCAGTGTCGGAGGGGCAGTGCTGAGGGAGCGCCGCACTATAGGAGGGTCAGTACTGAGGGAGCGCCGCACTGTCGGAGGGGAGGTACTGAGGGAGCGTCGCACTGTCAGAGGGGCAGTACTGAGGGAATGTCGCACTGTCGGAGGGGCAGTACTGAGGGGGCGTCGCACTGTCGGAGGGGCAGTACTGAGGGAGCGTCGCACTGTCGGAGTGGTCGTACTGAGGGAGCGTCGCACTGTCGGAGGGGCAGTACTGAGGGAGCGCCGCACTGTCAGAGGGGCAGTACTGAGGGAGCGCCGCACTGTCAGAGGGTTGGTACTGAGGGAGCGCCGCACTGTCGGAGGGGCAGTACTGAGGGAGTGCCACACTATCGGAGGGGCAGTACTGAGGGAGCGCCGCACTGTGGACGGGGCGGTACTGAGGGAGCGCCGCACATTCGGAGGGGCAGTACTGAGGGAGCGCAGCACTGTCAGAGGGCAGTACTGAGGGAGCGCCGCACTGTCGGAGGGGCAGTACTGAGGGAGCATCGCACTGTCAGACGGGCGGTACTGAGGGGGCGTCGCACTGTTGGAGGGGCAGTACTGAGGGAGCATCGCACTGTCGGAGGGGCAGGACTGAGGGAGCGCCGCACTGTCGGAGGGGCGGTACTGAGGGAGCGCCGCACTGTGGATGGGGCAGTACTGAGGGAGCGTCGCACTGTCGGAGGGGCATTACTGACGGAGCGCTGCACTGTCGGAGGGGCGGTACTGGGGGAGTGCCGCACTGTCAGAGGTGCGGTACTGAGGGAGCGTCGCACTGTCGGAGGGGCGGTACTGAGGGAGCGCCGCACTGTCGGAGGGGCAGTACTGAGGGAGCATCGCACTGTCGGAGGGTCAGTACTGAGGGAGGGCCGCACTGTCGGAGGGGCGGTACTGAGGGAGCGCCGCAGTGTCGGAGGGGCAGTGCTGAGGGAGCGCCACACTATAGGAGGGTCAGTACTGAGGGAGCGCTGCACTGTCGGAGGGTCAGAATTGAGGAAGCAACACACTGTCGGAGGGGTAGTACTGAGGGAGCGTCGCACTGTCGGAGGGGCAGTACTGAGGAAGCGCCGCACTGTCGGAGGGGCAGTACTGAGGGAGCGCCGCACTGTCGGAGGGGCAGTACTGAGGGAGCGCCGCACTGTCGGAGGGGCAGTACTGAGGGAGCGTCGCACTGTCGGAGGGGCAGTACTGAGGGAGCGCCACACAGTCGGAGGTTCGGTACTGAGGGAGCGCCGCACTGTCGGAGTGGCAGTACTGAGGGAGCGCCGCACTGTCGGAGGGGTGGTACTGAGGGAGCGCCGCACTGTGGACGGGGCGGTACTGAGGGAGCGTCGCACTGTTGAAGGGGCAGTACTGAGGGAGCGCCGCATTGTCGGAGGGGCAGTACTGAGGGAGTTCGCACTGTCAGAGGGGCGGTACTGAAGGGGCGTCGCACTGTTGGAGGGGCGGTACTGAGGGGGCGCTGCACTGTCGGAGGGGCAGTACTGAGGGAGCACCGCACTGTCGGAGGGTCAGTACTGAGGGAGCGCTGCACTGTCGGAGGGGCAGTACTGAGGGAGCGTCGCACTGTCAGAGGGGTGGTACTGAGGGAGCGCCGCAGTGTCGGAGGGGCAGTGCTGAGGGAGCGCCGCACTATCGGAGGGTCAGTACTGAGGGAGCGCGGCACTGTCGGAGGGGCGGTGCTGAGGGAGTGCCGCACTGTCAGATGGGTGCTACTGAGGGAGCGTCGCACTGTCGGAGGGGCAGTACTGAGGGAGCGCCACACTGTCGGAGGGGAGGTACTGAGGGAGCGTCGCACTTTCAGAGGGGCAGTACTGAGGGAGCGTCGCACTGTCGGAGGGGCAGTACTGAGGGAGCGTCGCACTGTCGGAGGGGCAGTACTGAGGGAGCGCCGCACTGTCAGAGGGGCAGTACTGAGGGAGCGCCGCACTGTCGAAGGGGCGGTACTGAGGGAGCGCCGCACTGTGGATGGGGCAGTACTGAGGGAGCGTCGCACTGTCGGAGGGGCATTACTGACGGAGCGCTGCACTGTCGAAGGGGCGGTACTGAGGGAGCGCCGCACTGTGGATGGGGCAGTACTGAGGGAGCGTCGCACTGTCGAAGGGGCGGTACTGAGGGAGCGCCGCACTGTGGATGGGGCAGTACTGAGGGAGCGTCGCACTGTCGGAGGGGCAGTACTGAGGGAGTGCCACACTATCGGAGGGGCAGTACTGAGGGAGCGCCGCACTGTCGGAGGGGCAGTACTGAGGGAGCGCCGCACATTCGGAGGGGCAGTACTGAGGGAGCGCAGCACTGTCAGAGGGCAGTACTGAGGGAGCGCCGCACTGTCGGAGGGGCAGTACTGAGGGAGCATCGCACTGTCAGACAGGCGGTACTGAGGGGGCGTCGCACTGTTGGAGGGGCAGTACTGAGGGAGCATCGCACTGTCGGAGGGTCAGTACTGAGGGAGGGCCGCACTGTCGGAGGGGCGGTACTGAAGGAGCGCCGCAGTGTCGGAGGGGCAGTGCTGAGGGAGCGCCGCACTATCGGAGGGTCAGTACTGAGGGAGCGCCGCACTGTCGGAGGGGCGGTACTGAGGGAGTGCCGCACTGTCAGAGGGGTGCTACTGAGGGAGCGTCGCACTGTCGGAAGGGCAGTACTGAGGGAGTGCCACACTGTCGGAGGGGAGGTACTGAGGGAGCATCGCACTGTCAGAGGGGCAGTACTGAGGGAATGTCGCACTGTCGGAGGGGCAGTACTGAGGGAGCGTCGCACTGTCGGAGGGGCAGTACTGAGGGAGCATCGCACTGTCGGAGGGTCAGTATTGAGGGAGGGCCGCACTGTCTTAGGGGCGGTACTGAGGGAGCGCCGCAGTGTCGGAGGGGCAGTGCTGAGGGAGCGCCGCAATATCGGAGGGTCAGTACTGAGGGAGCGCGGCACTGTCGGAGGGGCGGTGCTGAGGGAGTGCCGCACTGTCAGAGGGGTGCGACTGAGGGAGCGTCGCACTGTCGGAGGGGCAGTACTGAGGGAGCGCCACATTGTCGGAGGGGAGGTACTGAGGGAGCGTCGCACTGTCAGAGGGGCAGTACTGAGGGAGTGTTGCACTGTCGGAGGGGCAGTACTGAGGGAGCGTCGCACTGTCGGATGGTCAGTATTGAGGGAGCGCCACACTGTCGGAGGAGTAGTACTGAGGGAGCGTCGCACTGTCGGAGGGGCAGTACTGAGGGAGCGCCGCACTGTCAGAGGGGCAGTACTGAGGGAGCGCCGCACTGTCAGAGGGTTGGTACTGAGGGAGCGCCGCACTGTCGGAGGGGCAGTACTAAGGGAGCGCCGCACTGTCGGAGGGGCGGTACTGAGGGAGCGCCGCACTGTGGATGGGGCAGTACTGAGGGAGCGTCGCACTGTCGGAGGGGCATTACTGACGGAGCGCTGCACTGTCGGAGGGGCGGTACTGAGGGAGTGCCGCACTGTCAGAGGTGCGGTACTGAGGGAGCGTCGCACTGTCGGAGGGGCGGTACTGAGGGAGCGCCGCACTGTCGGAGGGGCAGTACTGAGGGAGCATCGCACTGTCGGAGGGTCAGTACTGAGGGAGGGCCGCACTGTCGGAGGGGCAGTACTGAGGGAGTGCCGCACTGTCGGAGGGGCAGTACTGAGGGAGCGCCGCACTGGCGGAGGGGCAGTACTGAGGGAGTGCCGCACTGTCGGAGGGGCAGTACTGAGGGAGTGCCGCACTGTCGGAGGGGCAGTACTGAGGGAGCGCCGCACTGTTGGAGGGGCAGTGCTGAGGGAGCGCCGCACTGTCGGAGGGGCAGTACTGAGGGAGCGCCGCACTGTCGGAGGGGCAGTACTGAGGGAGCGCCGCACTGTCGGCGGGGCAGTACTGAGGGAGCGCCGCACTGTCGAAGGGGCAGTATTGAGGGAGGGCCGCACTGTCGGAGGGGCAGTACTGAGGGAGTGCCACACTGTCGGAGGGGAGGTACTGAGGGAGCGTCGCACTGTCAGAGGGGCAGTACTGAGGGAATGTCGCACTGTCGGAGGGGCAGTACTGAGGGAGCATCGCACTGTCGGAGGGGCAGTACTGAGGGAGCGTCGCACTGTCGGAGGGGCAGTACTGAGGGAGCGCCGCACTGTCGGAGGGGCAGTACTGAGGGAGCGCCGCACTTTCAGAGGGGCAGTACTGAGGGAGTGTTGCACTGTCGGAGGGGCAGTACTGAGGGAGCGTCGCACTGTCGGAGGGTCAGAATTGAGGGAGTGCCACACTGTCGGAGGGGTAGTACTGAGGGAGCGTCGCACTGTCGGAGGGGCAGTACTGAGGGAGCGCCGCACTGTCAGAGTGGCAGTACTGAGGGAGCGCCGCACTGTCAGAGGGTCGGTACTGAGGGAGCGCCGCACTGTCGGAGGGGCAGGACTGAGGGAGCGCCGCACTGTCGGAGGGGCGGTACTGAGGGAGCGCCGCACTGTGGATGGGGCAGTACTGAGGGAGCGTCGCACTGTCGGAGGGGCATTACTGACGGAGCGCTGCACTGTCGGAGGGGCGGTACTGGGGGAGTGCCGCACTGTCAGAGGTGCGGTACTGAGGGAGCGTCGCACTGTCGGAGGGGCGGTACTGAGGGAGCGCCGCACTGTCGGAGGGGCAGTACTGAGGGAGCATCGCACTGTCGGAGGGTCAGTACTGAGGGAGGGCCGCACTGTCGGAGGGGCGGTACTGAGGGAGCGCCGCAGTGTCGGAGGGGCAGTGCTGAGGGAGCGCCGCACTATAGGAGGGTCAGTACTGAGGGAGCGCTGCACTGTCGGAGGGTCAGAATTGAGGAAGCAACACACTGTCGGAGGGGTAGTACTGAGGGAGCGTCGCACTGTCGGAGGGGCAGTACTGAGGAAGCGCCGCACTGTCGGAGGGGCAGTACTGAGGGAGCGCCGCACTGTCGGAGGGGCAGTACTGAGGGAGCGCCGCACTGTCGGAGGGGCAGTACTGAGGGAGCGTCGCACTGTCGGAGGGGCAGTACTGAGGGAGCGCCACACAGTCGGAGGTTCGGTACTGAGGGAGCGCCGCACTGTCGGAGTGGCAGTACTGAGGGAGCGCCGCACTGTCGGAGGGGCGGTACTGAGGGAGCGCCGCACTGTGGACGGGGCGGTACTGAGGGAGCGTCGCACTGTTGAAGGGGCAGTACTGAGGGAGCGCCGCATTGTCGGAGGGGCAGTACTGAGGGAGTGCCGCAGTGTCAGAGGGGCAGTACTGAGGGAGCACCGCACTGTCGGAGGGGCAGTACTGAGGGAGCGCCGCACTGTAAGAGGGGCAGTACTGAGGGAGCGCCGCACTGTCGGAGGGGCAGTACTGAGGGAGCGCCGCACTGTCGGAGGGGCAGTACTGAGGGAGAGTCGCACTGTCGGAGTGGCAGTACTGAGGGAGTGCCACACTATCGGAGGGGTAGTACTGAGGGAGCGCCGCACTGTCGGAGGGGCAGTACTGAGTGAGCGCCGCACATTCGGAGGGGCAGTACTGAGGGAGCACAGCACTGTCAGAGAGCATTACTGAGGGAGCACCGCACTGTCGGAGATGCAGTATTGAGGGAGCTTCGCACTGTCAGACGGGCAGTACTGAGGGAGCGTCGCACTGTCGGAGGGGCAGTACTGAGGGAGGGCCGCACTGTCGGAGGGGCGGTACTGAGGGAGCGCCGCAGTGTCGGAGGGGCAGTGCTGAGGGAGCGCCGCAGTGTCGGAGGGGCAGTGCTGAGGGAGCGCCGCACTATCGGAGGGTCAGTACTGAGGGAGTGCCACACTGTCGGAGGGGAGGTACTGAGGGAGCGTCGCACTGTCAGAGGGGCAGTACTGAGGGAATGTCGCACTGTCGGAGGGGCAGTGCTGAGGGAGTGCCGCACTGTCGGAGGGTCAGTACTGAGGGAGGGCCGCACTGTCGGAGGGTCAGTACTGAGGGAGCGCCGCAGTGTCGGAGGGGCAGTGCTGAGGGAGCGCAGCACTATCGGAGGGTCAGTACTGAGGGAGTGCCACACTGTCGGAGGGGAGGTACTGAGGGAGCGTCGCACTGTCAGAGGGGCAGTACTGAGGGAATGTCGCACTGTCGGAGGGGCAGTACTGAGGGGGCGTCGCACTGTCGGAGGGGCAGTACTGAGGGAGCGTCGCACTGTCGGAGTGGTCGTACTGAGGGAGCGTCGCACTGTCGGAGGGGCAGTACTGAGGGAGCGCCGCACTGTCAGAGGGGCAGTACTGAGGGAGCGCCGCACTGTCAGAGGGTTGGTACTGAGGGAGCGCCGCACTGTCGGAGGGGCAGTACTGAGGGAGTGCCACACTATCGGAGGGGCAGTACTGAGGGAGCGCCGCACTGTCGGAGGGGCAGTACTGAGGGAGCGCCGCACATTCGGAGGGGCAGTGCTGAGGGAGCGCAGCACTGTCAGAGGGCAGTACTGAGGGAGCGCCGCACTGTCGGAGGGGCAGTACTGAGGGAGCATCGCACTGTCAGACGGGCGGTACTGAGGGGGCGTCGCACTGTTGGAGGGGCAGTACTGAGGGAGCATCGCACTGTCGGAGGGTCAGTACTGAGGGAGGGCCGCACTGTCGGAGGGGCGGTACTGAATGAGCGCCGCAGTGTCGGAGGGGCAGTGCTGAGGGAGCGCCGCACTATCGGAGGGTCAGTACTGAGGGAGCGCCGCACTGTCGGAGGGGCGGTACTGAGGGAGTGCCGCACTGTCAGAGGGGTGCTACTGAGGGAGCGTCGCACTGTCGGAAGGGCAGTACTGAGGGAATGTCGCACTGTCGGAGGGGCAGTACTGAGGGAGCATCGCACTGTCAGAGGGGCAGTACTGAGGGAATGTCGCACTGTCGGAGGGGCAGTACTGAGGGAGCGTCGCACTGTCGGAGGGGCAGTACTGAGGGAGCGTCGCACTGTCGGAGGGGCAGTACTGAGGGAGCGCCGCACTGTCGGAAGGGCAGTACTGAGGGAGCATCGCACTGTCGGAGGGTCAGTATTGAGGGAGGGCCGCACTGTCTTAGGGGCGGTACTGAGGGAGCGCCGCAGTGTCGGAGGGGCAGTGCTGAGGGAGCGCCGCAATATCGGAGGGTCAGTACTGAGGGAGCGCGGCACTGTCGGAGGGGCGGTGCTGAGGGAGTGCCGCACTGTCAGAGGGGTGCGACTGAGGGAGCGTCGCACTGTCGGAGGGGCAGTACTGAGGGAGCGCCACACTGTCGGAGGGGAGGTACTGAGGGAGCGTCGCACTGTCAGAGGGGCAGTACTGAGGGAGTGTTGCACTGTCGGAGGGGCAGTACTGAGGGAGCGTCGCACTGTCGGATGGTCAGTATTGAGGGAGCGCCGCACTGTCGGAGGAGTAGTACTGAGGGAGCGTCGCACTGTCGGAGGGGCAGTACTGAGGGAGCGCCGCACTGTCAGAGGGGCAGTACTGAGGGAGCGCCGCACTGTCAGAGGGTTGGTACTGAGGGAGCGCCGCACTGTCGGAGGGGCAGTACTAAGGGAGCGCCGCACTGTCGGAGGGGCGGTACTGAGGGAGCGCCGCACTGTGGATGGGGCAGTACTGAGGGAGCGTCGCACTGTCGGAGGGGCATTACTGACGGAGCGCTGCACTGTCGGAGGGGCGGTACTGAGGGAGTGCCGCACTGTCAGAGGTGCGGTACTGAGGGAGCGTCGCACTGTCGGAGGGGCGGTACTGAGGGAGCGCCGCACTGTCGGAGGGGCAGTACTGAGGGAGCATCGCACTGTCGGAGGGTCAGTACTGAGGGAGGGCCGCACTGTCGGAGGGGCAGTACTGAGGGAGTGCCGCACTGTCGGAGGGGCAGTACTGAGGGAGCGCCGCACTGGCGGAGGGGCAGTACTGAGGGAGTGCCGCACTGTCGGAGGGGCAGTACTGAGGGAGTGCCGCACTGTCGGAGGGGCAGTACTGAGGGAGCGCCGCACTGTCGGAGGGGCAGTGCTGAGGGAGCGCCGCACTGTCGGAGGGGCAGTACTGAGGGAGCGCCGCACTGTCGGAGGGGCAGTACTGAGGTAGCGCCGCACTGTCGGAGGGGCAGTACTGAGGGAGCGCCGCACTGTCGAAGGGGCAGTATTGAGGGAGGGCCGCACTGTCGGAGGGGCAGTACTGAGGGAGCGCCGCACTGTCAGAGGGGCAGTACTGAGGGAGCGCCGCACTGTCGGGGGGGCAGTACTGAGGGAGCACCGCACTGTCGGAGGGGCAGTACTGAGGGAGCGCCGCACTGTCGGAGGGGCTGTACTGAGGGAGCACCGCACTGTCGGAGGGGCACTACTGAGGGAGCGCCGCACTGTCGTAGGGCAGTACTGAGGGAGCGCCGCACTGTCGGAGGGGCAGTACTGAGGGAGCGCCGCACTGTCGGAGGGGCAGTACTGAGGGAGTTCGCACTGTCAGAGGGGCGGTACTGAAGGGGCGTCGCACTGTTGGAGGGGCGGTACTGAGGGGGCGCTGCACTGTCGGAGGGGCAGTACTGAGGGAGCACCGCACTGTCGGAGGGTCAGTACTGAGGGAGCGCTGCACTGTCGGAGGGGCAGTACTGAGGGAGCGTCGCACTGTCAGAGGGGCGGTACTGAGGGAGCGTCGCACTGTCGGAGGGGCAGTACTGGGGGAGTGCCGCACTGTCAGAGGGGCGGTACTGAGGGTGCGTCGCACTGTCAGAGGGGCACTACTGTGGGAGCATCGCACTGTCGGAGGGTCAGTATTGAGGGAGGGCTGCACTGTCTTAGGGGCGGTACTGAGGGAGCGCCGCAGTGTTGGAGGGGCAGTGCTGAGGGAGCGCCGCACTATCGGAGGGTCAGTACTGAGGGAGCGCGGCACTGTCGGAGGGGCGGTGCTGAGGGAGTGCCGCACTGTCAGATGGGTGCTACTGAGGGAGCGTCGCACTGTCGGAGGGGCAGTACTGAGGGAGCGCCACACTGTCGGAGGGGAGGTACTGAGGGAGCGTCGCACTTTCAGAGGGGCAGTACTGAGGGAGTGTTGCACTGTCGGAGGGGCAGTACTGAGGGAGCGTCGCACTGTCGGAGTGGTAGTACTGAGGGAGCGTCGCACTGTCGGAGGGGCGGTACTGAGGGAGCGCCGCACTGTCGGAGGGGCAGTACTGAGGGAGCATCGCACTGTCGGAGGGTCAGTACTGAGGGAGGGCCGCACTGTCGGAGGGGCAGTACTGAGGGAGTGCCGCACTGTCGGAGGGGCAGTACTGAGGGAGCGCCGCACTGGCGGAGGGGCAGTACTGAGGGAGTGCCGCACTGTCGGAGGGGCAGTACTGAGGGAGTGCCGCACTGTCGGAGGGGCAGTACTGAGGGAGCGCCGCACTGTTGGAGGGGCAGTGCTGAGGGAGCGCCGCACTGTCGGAGGGGCAGTACTGAGGGAGCGCCGCACTGTCGGAGGGGCAGTACTGAGGGAGCGCCGCACTGTCGGCGGGGCAGTACTGAGGGAGCGCCGCACTGTCGAAGGGGCAGTATTGAGGGAGGGCCGCACTGTCGGAGGGGCAGTACTGAGGGAGTGCCACACTGTCGGAGGGGAGGTACTGAGGGAGCGTCGCACTGTCAGAGGGGCAGTACTGAGGGAATGTCGCACTGTCGGAGGGGCAGTACTGAGGGAGCATCGCACTGTCGGAGGGGCAGTACTGAGGGAGCGTCGCACTGTCGGAGGGGCAGTACTGAGGGAGCGCCGCACTGTCGGAGGGGCAGTACTGAGGGAGCGCCGCACTTTCAGAGGGGCAGTACTGAGGGAGTGTTGCACTGTCGGAGGGGCAGTACTGAGGGAGCGTCGCACTGTCGGAGGGTCAGAATTGAGGGAGTGCCACACTGTCGGAGGGGTAGTACTGAGGGAGCGTCGCACTGTCGGAGGGGCAGTACTGAGGGAGCGCCGCACTGTCAGAGTGGCAGTACTGAGGGAGCGCCGCACTGTCAGAGGGTCGGTACTGAGGGAGCGCCGCACTGTCGGAGGGGCAGGACTGAGGGAGCGCCGCACTGTCGGAGGGGCGGTACTGAGGGAGCGCCGCACTGTGGATGGGGCAGTACTGAGGGAGCGTCGCACTGTCGGAGGGGCATTACTGACGGAGCGCTGCACTGTCGGAGGGGCGGTACTGGGGGAGTGCCGCACTGTCAGAGGTGCGGTACTGAGGGAGCGTCGCACTGTCGGAGGGGCGGTACTGAGGGAGCGCCGCACTGTCGGAGGGGCAGTACTGAGGGAGCATCGCACTGTCGGAGGGTCAGTACTGAGGGAGGGCCGCACTGTCGGAGGGGCGGTACTGAGGGAGCGCCGCAGTGTCGGAGGGGCAGTGCTGAGGGAGCGCCGCACTATAGGAGGGTCAGTACTGAGGGAGCGCTGCACTGTCGGAGGGTCAGAATTGAGGAAGCAACACACTGTCGGAGGGGTAGTACTGAGGGAGCGTCGCACTGTCGGAGGGGCAGTACTGAGGAAGCGCCGCACTGTCGGAGGGGCAGTACTGAGGGAGCGCCGCACTGTCGGAGGGGCAGTACTGAGGGAGCGCCGCACTGTCGGAGGGGCAGTACTGAGGGAGCGTCGCACTGTCGGAGGGGCAGTACTGAGGGAGCGCCACACAGTCGGAGGTTCGGTACTGAGGGAGCGCCGCACTGTCGGAGTGGCAGTACTGAGGGAGCGCCGCACTGTCGGAGGGGCGGTACTGAGGGAGCGCCGCACTGTGGACGGGGCGGTACTGAGGGAGCGTCGCACTGTTGAAGGGGCAGTACTGAGGGAGCGCCGCATTGTCGGAGGGGCAGTACTGAGGGAGTGCCGCAGTGTCAGAGGGGCAGTACTGAGGGAGCACCGCACTGTCGGAGGGGCAGTACTGAGGGAGCGCCGCACTGTAAGAGGGGCAGTACTGAGGGAGCGCCGCACTGTCGGAGGGGCAGTACTGAGGGAGCGCCGCACTGTCGGAGGGGCAGTACTGAGGGAGAGTCGCACTGTCGGAGTGGCAGTACTGAGGGAGTGCCACACTATCGGAGGGGTAGTACTGAGGGAGCGCCGCACTGTCGGAGGGGCAGTACTGAGTGAGCGCCGCACATTCGGAGGGGCAGTACTGAGGGAGCACAGCACTGTCAGAGAGCATTACTGAGGGAGCACCGCACTGTCGGAGATGCAGTATTGAGGGAGCTTCGCACTGTCAGACGGGCAGTACTGAGGGAGCGTCGCACTGTCGGAGGGGCAGTACTGAGGGAGGGCCGCACTGTCGGAGGGGCGGTACTGAGGGAGCGCCGCAGTGTCGGAGGGGCAGTGCTGAGGGAGCGCCGCAGTGTCGGAGGGGCAGTGCTGAGGGAGCGCCGCACTATCGGAGGGTCAGTACTGAGGGAGTGCCACACTGTCGGAGGGGAGGTACTGAGGGAGCGTCGCACTGTCAGAGGGGCAGTACTGAGGGAATGTCGCACTGTCGGAGGGGCAGTGCTGAGGGAGTGCCGCACTGTCGGAGGGTCAGTACTGAGGGAGGGCCGCACTGTCGGAGGGTCAGTACTGAGGGAGCGCCGCAGTGTCGGAGGGGCAGTGCTGAGGGAGCGCAGCACTATCGGAGGGTCAGTACTGAGGGAGTGCCACACTGTCGGAGGGGAGGTACTGAGGGAGCGTCGCACTGTCAGAGGGGCAGTACTGAGGGAATGTCGCACTGTCGGAGGGGCAGTACTGAGGGGGCGTCGCACTGTCGGAGGGGCAGTACTGAGGGAGCGTCGCACTGTCGGAGTGGTCGTACTGAGGGAGCGTCGCACTGTCGGAGGGGCAGTACTGAGGGAGCGTCGCACTGTCGGAGTGGTCGTACTGAGGGAGCGTCGCACTGTCAGAGGGGCAGTACTGAGGGAGCGCCGCACTGTCAGAGGGTTGGTACTGAGGGAGCGCCGCACTGTCGGAGGGGCAGTACTGAGGGAGTGCCACACTATCGGAGGGGCAGTACTGAGGGAGCGCCGCACTGTCGGAGGGGCAGTACTGAGGGAGCGCCGCACTGTCGGAGGGGCAGTACTGAGGGAGCGCCGCACATTCGGAGGGGCAGTACTGAGGGAGCACCGCACTGTCAGAGGGCAGTACTGAGGGAGCGCCGCAGTGTCGGAGGGGCAGTACTGAGGGAGCATCGCACTGTCAGACGGGCGGTACTGAGGGGGCGTCGCACTGTTGGAGGGGCAGTACTGAGGGAGCATCGCACTGTCGGAGGGGCAGTACTGAGGGAGCATCGCACTGTCAGACGGGCGGTACTGAGGGGGCGTCGCACTGTTGGAGGGGCAGTACTGAGGGAGCATCGCACTGTTGGAGGGGCAGTACTGAGGGAGCATCGCACTGTCGGAGGGTCAGTACTGAGGGAGGGCCGCACTGTCGGAGGGGCGGTACTGAATGAGCGCCGCAGTGTCGGAGGGGCAGTGCTGAGGGAGCGCCGCACTATCGGAGGGTCAGTACTGAGGGAGCGCCGCACTGTCGGAGGGGCGGTACTGAGGGAGTGCCGCACTGTCAGAGGGGTGCTACTGAGGGAGCGTCGCACTGTCGGAAGGGCAGTACTGAGGGAGTGCCACACTGTCGGAGGGGAGGTACTGAGGGAGCATCGCACTGTCAGAGGGGCAGTACTGAGGGAATGTCGCACTGTCGGAGGGGCAGTACTGAGGGAGCGTCGCACTGTCGGAGGGGCAGTACTGAGGGAGCGTCGCACTGTCGGAGGGGCAGTACTGAGGGAGCGCCGCACTGTCGGAAGGGCAGTACTGAGGGAGCATCGCACTGTCGGAGGGTCAGTATTGAGGGAGGGCCGCACTGTCTTAGGGGCGGTACTGAGGGAGCGCCGCAGTGTCGGAGGGGCAGTGCTGAGGGAGCGCCGCAATATCGGAGGGTCAGTACTGAGGGAGCGCGGCACTGTCGGAGGGGCGGTGCTGAGGGAGTGCCGCACTGTCAGAGGGGTGCGACTGAGGGAGCGTCGCACTGTCGGAGGGGCAGTACTGAGGGAGCGCCACACTGTCGGAGGGGAGGTACTGAGGGAGCGTCGCACTGTCAGAGGGGCAGTACTGAGGGAGTGTTGCACTGTCGGAGGGGCAGTACTGAGGGAGCGTCGCACTGTCGGATGGTCAGTATTGAGGGAGCGCCACACTGTCGGAGGAGTAGTACTGAGGGAGCGTCGCACTGTCGGAGGGGCAGTACTGAGGGAGCGCCGCACTGTCAGAGGGGCAG
The DNA here is from genome assembly GCF_052327205.1 of Somniosus microcephalus. NCBI lineage: Eukaryota > Metazoa > Chordata > Chondrichthyes > Squaliformes > Somniosidae > Somniosus > Somniosus microcephalus. Next base: position 210,147,799 of record NC_140998.1, on the reverse strand, counting down.
TACTGAGGGAGCGCCGCACTGTCAGAGGGTTGGTACTGAGGGAGCGCCGCACTGTCGGAGGGGCAGTACTAAGGGAGCGCCGCACTGTCGGAGGGGCGGTACTGAGGGAGCGCCGCACTGTGGATGGGGCAGTACTGAGGGAGCGTCGCACTGTCGGAGGGGCATTACTGACGGAGCGCTGCACTGTCGGAGGGGCGGTACTGAGGGAGTGCCGCACTGTCAGAGGTGCGGTACTGAGGGAGCGTCGCACTGTCGGAGGGGCGGTACTGAGGGAGCGCCGCACTGTCGGAGGGGCAGTACTGAGGGAGCATCGCACTGTCGGAGGGTCAGTACTGAGGGAGGGCCGCACTGTCGGAGGGGCAGTACTGAGGGAGTGCCGCACTGTCGGAGGGGCAGTACTGAGGGAGCGCCGCACTGGCGGAGGGGCAGTACTGAGGGAGTGCCGCACTGTCGGAGGGGCAGTACTGAGGGAGTGCCGCACTGTCGGAGGGGCAGTACTGAGGGAGCGCCGCACTGTCGGAGGGGCAGTGCTGAGGGAGCACCGCACTGTTGGAGGGGCAGTGCTGAGGGAGCGCCGCACTGTCGGAGGGGCAGTACTGAGGGAGCGCCGCACTGTCGGAGGGGCAGTACTGAGGGAGCGCCGCACTGTCGGCGGGGCAGTACTGAGGGAGCGCCGCACTGTCGAAGGGGCAGTATTGAGGGAGGGCCGCACTGTCGGAGGGGCAGTACTGAGGGAGTGCCACACTGTCGGAGGGGAGGTACTGAGGGAGCGTCGCACTGTCAGAGGGGCAGTACTGAGGGAATGTCGCACTGTCGGAGGGGCAGTACTGAGGGAGCATCGCACTGTCGGAGGGGCAGTACTGAGGGAGCGTCGCACTGTCGGAGGGGCAGTACTGAGGGAGCGCCGCACTGTCGGAGGGGCAGTACTGAGGGAGCGCCGCACTTTCAGAGGGGCAGTACTGAGGGAGTGTTGCACTGTCGGAGGGGCAGTACTGAGGGAGCGTCGCACTGTCGGAGGGTCAGAATTGAGGGAGTGCCACACTGTCGGAGGGGTAGTACTGAGGGAGCGTCGCACTGTCGGAGGGGCAGTACTGAGGGAGCGCCGCACTGTCAGAGTGGCAGTACTGAGGGAGCGCCGCACTGTCAGAGGGTCGGTACTGAGGGAGCGCCGCACTGTCGGAGGGGCAGGACTGAGGGAGCGCCGCACTGTCGGAGGGGCGGTACTGAGGGAGCGCCGCACTGTGGATGGGGCAGTACTGAGGGAGCGTCGCACTGTCGGAGGGGCATTACTGACGGAGCGCTGCACTGTCGGAGGGGCGGTACTGGGGGAGTGCCGCACTGTCAGAGGTGCGGTACTGAGGGAGCGTCGCACTGTCGGAGGGGCGGTACTGAGGGAGCGCCGCACTGTCGGAGGGGCAGTACTGAGGGAGCATCGCACTGTCGGAGGGTCAGTACTGAGGGAGGGCCGCACTGTCGGAGGGGCGGTACTGAGGGAGCGCCGCAGTGTCGGAGGGGCAGTGCTGAGGGAGCGCCGCACTATAGGAGGGTCAGTACTGAGGGAGCGCTGCACTGTCGGAGGGTCAGAATTGAGGAAGCAACACACTGTCGGAGGGGTAGTACTGAGGGAGCGTCGCACTGTCGGAGGGGCAGTACTGAGGAAGCGCCGCACTGTCGGAGGGGCAGTACTGAGGGAGCGCCGCACTGTCGGAGGGGCAGTACTGAGGGAGCGCCGCACTGTCGGAGGGGCAGTACTGAGGGAGCGTCGCACTGTCGGAGGGGCAGTACTGAGGGAGCGCCACACAGTCGGAGGTTCGGTACTGAGGGAGCGCCGCACTGTCGGAGTGGCAGTACTGAGGGAGCGCCGCACTGTCGGAGGGGCGGTACTGAGGGAGCGCCGCACTGTGGACGGGGCGGTACTGAGGGAGCGTCGCACTGTTGAAGGGGCAGTACTGAGGGAGCGCCGCATTGTCGGAGGGGCAGTACTGAGGGAGTGCCGCAGTGTCAGAGGGGCAGTACTGAGGGAGCACCGCACTGTCGGAGGGGCAGTACTGAGGGAGCGCCGCACTGTAAGAGGGGCAGTACTGAGGGAGCGCCGCACTGTCGGAGGGGCAGTACTGAGGGAGCGCCGCACTGTCGGAGGGGCAGTACTGAGGGAGAGTCGCACTGTCGGAGTGGCAGTACTGAGGGAGTGCCACACTATCGGAGGGGTAGTACTGAGGGAGCGCCGCACTGTCGGAGGGGCAGTACTGAGTGAGCGCCGCACATTCGGAGGGGCAGTACTGAGGGAGCACAGCACTGTCAGAGAGCATTACTGAGGGAGCACCGCACTGTCGGAGATGCAGTATTGAGGGAGCTTCGCACTGTCAGACGGGCAGTACTGAGGGAGCGTCGCACTGTCGGAGGGGCAGTACTGAGGGAGGGCCGCACTGTCGGAGGGGCGGTACTGAGGGAGCGCCGCAGTGTCGGAGGGGCAGTGCTGAGGGAGCGCCGCAGTGTCGGAGGGGCAGTGCTGAGGGAGCGCCGCACTATCGGAGGGTCAGTACTGAGGGAGTGCCACACTGTCGGAGGGGAGGTACTGAGGGAGCGTCGCACTGTCAGAGGGGCAGTACTGAGGGAATGTCGCACTGTCGGAGGGGCAGTGCTGAGGGAGTGCCGCACTGTCGGAGGGTCAGTACTGAGGGAGGGCCGCACTGTCGGAGGGTCAGTACTGAGGGAGCGCCGCAGTGTCGGAGGGGCAGTGCTGAGGGAGCGCAGCACTATCGGAGGGTCAGTACTGAGGGAGTGCCACACTGTCGGAGGGGAGGTACTGAGGGAGCGTCGCACTGTCAGAGGGGCAGTACTGAGGGAATGTCGCACTGTCGGAGGGGCAGTACTGAGGGGGCGTCGCACTGTCGGAGGGGCAGTACTGAGGGAGCGTCGCACTGTCGGAGTGGTCGTACTGAGGGAGCGTCGCACTGTCGGAGGGGCAGTACTGAGGGAGCGTCGCACTGTCGGAGTGGTCGTACTGAGGGAGCGTCGCACTGTCAGAGGGGCAGTACTGAGGGAGCGCCGCACTGTCAGAGGGTTGGTACTGAGGGAGCGCCGCACTGTCGGAGGGGCAGTACTGAGGGAGTGCCACACTATCGGAGGGGCAGTACTGAGGGAGCGCCGCACTGTCGGAGGGGCAGTACTGAGGGAGCGCCGCACTGTCGGAGGGGCAGTACTGAGGGAGCGCCGCACATTCGGAGGGGCAGTACTGAGGGAGCACCGCACTGTCAGAGGGCAGTACTGAGGGAGCGCCGCAGTGTCGGAGGGGCAGTACTGAGGGAGCATCGCACTGTCAGACGGGCGGTACTGAGGGGGCGTCGCACTGTTGGAGGGGCAGTACTGAGGGAGCATCGCACTGTCGGAGGGGCAGTACTGAGGGAGCATCGCACTGTCAGACGGGCGGTACTGAGGGGGCGTCGCACTGTTGGAGGGGCAGTACTGAGGGAGCATCGCACTGTTGGAGGGGCAGTACTGAGGGAGCATCGCACTGTCGGAGGGTCAGTACTGAGGGAGGGCCGCACTGTCGGAGGGGCGGTACTGAATGAGCGCCGCAGTGTCGGAGGGGCAGTGCTGAGGGAGCGCCGCACTATCGGAGGGTCAGTACTGAGGGAGCGCCGCACTGTCGGAGGGGCGGTACTGAGGGAGTGCCGCACTGTCAGAGGGGTGCTACTGAGGGAGCGTCGCACTGTCGGAAGGGCAGTACTGAGGGAGTGCCACACTGTCGGAGGGGAGGTACTGAGGGAGCATCGCACTGTCAGAGGGGCAGTACTGAGGGAATGTCGCACTGTCGGAGGGGCAGTACTGAGGGAGCGTCGCACTGTCGGAGGGGCAGTACTGAGGGAGCGTCGCACTGTCGGAGGGGCAGTACTGAGGGAGCGCCGCACTGTCGGAAGGGCAGTACTGAGGGAGCATCGCACTGTCGGAGGGTCAGTATTGAGGGAGGGCCGCACTGTCTTAGGGGCGGTACTGAGGGAGCGCCGCAGTGTCGGAGGGGCAGTGCTGAGGGAGCGCCGCAATATCGGAGGGTCAGTACTGAGGGAGCGCGGCACTGTCGGAGGGGCGGTGCTGAGGGAGTGCCGCACTGTCAGAGGGGTGCGACTGAGGGAGCGTCGCACTGTCGGAGGGGCAGTACTGAGGGAGCGCCACACTGTCGGAGGGGAGGTACTGAGGGAGCGTCGCACTGTCAGAGGGGCAGTACTGAGGGAGTGTTGCACTGTCGGAGGGGCAGTACTGAGGGAGCGTCGCACTGTCGGATGGTCAGTATTGAGGGAGCGCCACACTGTCGGAGGAGTAGTACTGAGGGAGCGTCGCACTGTCGGAGGGGCAGTACTGAGGGAGCGCCGCACTGTCAGAGGGGCAGTACTGAGGGAGCGCCGCACTGTCAGAGGGTTGGTACTGAGGGAGCGCCGCACTGTCGGAGGGGCAGTACTAAGGGAGCGCCGCACTGTCGGAGGGGCGGTACTGAGGGAGCGCCGCACTGTGGATGGGGCAGTACTGAGGGAGCGTCGCACTGTCGGAGGGGCATTACTGACGGAGCGCTGCACTGTCGGAGGGGCGGTACTGAGGGAGTGCCGCACTGTCAGAGGTGCGGTACTGAGGGAGCGTCGCACTGTCGGAGGGGCGGTACTGAGGGAGCGCCGCACTGTCGGAGGGGCAGTACTGAGGGAGCATCGCACTGTCGGAGGGTCAGTACTGAGGGAGGGCCGCACTGTCGGAGGGGCAGTACTGAGGGAGTGCCGCACTGTCGGAGGGGCAGTACTGAGGGAGCGCCGCACTGGCGGAGGGGCAGTACTGAGGGAGTGCCGCACTGTCGGAGGGGCAGTACTGAGGGAGTGCCGCACTGTCGGAGGGGCAGTACTGAGGGAGCGCCGCACTGTCGGAGGGGCAGTGCTGAGGGAGCACCGCACTGTCGGAGGGGCAGTACTGAGGGAGCGCCGCACTGTCGGAGGGGCAGTACTGAGGTAGCGCCGCACTGTCGGAGGGGCAGTACTGAGGGAGCGCCGCACTGTCGAAGGGGCAGTATTGAGGGAGGGCCGCACTGTCGGAGGGGCAGTACTGAGGGAGCGCCGCACTGTCAGAGGGGCAGTACTGAGGGAGCGCCGCACTGTCGGGGGGGCAGTACTGAGGGAGCACCGCACTGTCGGAGGGGCAGTACTGAGGGAGCGCCGCACTGTCGGAGGGGCTGTACTGAGGGAGCACCGCACTGTCGGAGGGGCACTACTGAGGGAGCGCCGCACTGTCGTAGGGCAGTACTGAGGGAGCGCCGCACTGTCGGAGGGGCAGTACTGAGGGAGCGCCGCACTGTCGGAGGGGCAGTACTGAGGGAGTTCGCACTGTCAGAGGGGCGGTACTGAAGGGGCGTCGCACTGTTGGAGGGGCGGTACTGAGGGGGCGCTGCACTGTCGGAGGGGCAGTACTGAGGGAGCACCGCACTGTCGGAGGGTCAGTACTGAGGGAGCGCTGCACTGTCGGAGGGGCAGTACTGAGGGAGCGTCGCACTGTCAGAGGGGCGGTACTGAGGGAGCGTCGCACTGTCGGAGGGGCAGTACTGGGGGAGTGCCGCACTGTCAGAGGGGCGGTACTGAGGGTGCGTCGCACTGTCAGAGGGGCAGTACTGAGGGAGGGCTGCACTGTCTTAGGGGCGGTACTGAGGGAGCGCCGCAGTGTTGGAGGGGCAGTGCTGAGGGAGCGCCGCACTATCGGAGGGTCAGTACTGAGGGAGCGCGGCACTGTCGGAGGGGCGGTGCTGAGGGAGTGCCGCACTGTCAGATGGGTGCTACTGAGGGAGCGTCGCACTGTCGGAGGGGCAGTACTGAGGGAGCGCCACACTGTCGGAGGGGAGGTACTGAGGGAGCGTCGCACTTTCAGAGGGGCAGTACTGAGGGAGTGTTGCACTGTCGGAGGGGCAGTACTGAGGGAGCGTCGCACTGTCGGAGTGGTAGTACTGAGGGAGCGTCGCACTGTCGGAGGGGCAGTACTGAGGGAGCGTCGCACTGTCGGAGGGGCAGTACTGAGGGAGCGCCGCACTGTCAGAGGGTTGGTACTGAGGGAGCGCCGCACTGTCAGAGGGTTGGTACTGAGGGAGCGCCGCACTGTCGGAGGGGCAGTACTGAGGGAGCGCCGCACTGTCGGAGGGGCGGTACTGAGGGAGCGCTGCACTGTGGATGGGGCAGTACTGAGGGAGCGTCGCACTGTCGGAGGGGCATTACTGACGGAGCGCTGCACTGTCGGAGGGGCGGTACTGAGGGAGCGCCGCACTGTCGGAGGTACAGTACTGAGGGAGGGCCGCACTGTCAGAGGGGCGGTACTGAGGGAGAGCCGCAGTGTCGGAGGGGCAGTGCTGAGGGAGCGCCGCACTATCGGAGGGGCAGTACTGAGGGAGCGCCGCACTGTCGGAGGGGCAGTACTGAGGGAGCGCCGCACTGTCGGAGGGGCAGTACTGAGGGAGAGTCGCACTGTCGGAGGGGCAGTACTGAGGGAGTGCCACACTATCGGAGGGGCAGTACTGAGGGAGCGCCGCACTGTCGGAGGGGCAGTACTGAGGGAGCGCCGCACATTCGGAGGGGCAGTACTGAGGGAGCGCAGCACTGTCAGAGGGCAGTACTGAGGGAGCGCCGCACTGTCGGAGGGGCAGTACTGAGGGAGCGTCGCACTGTCGGAGGTGCAGTACTGAGGGGGCTTCGCACTGTCGGAGGGGCAGTACTGAGGGAGCATCGCACTGTCGGAGGGTCAGTACTGAGGGAGGGCCGCACTGTCGGAGGGGCGGTACTGAAGGAGCGCCGCAGTGTCGGAGGGGCAGTGCTGAGGGAGCGCCGCACTATCGGAGGGTCAGTACTGAGGGAGCGCCGCACTGTCGGAGGGGCGGTACTGAGGGAGTGCCGCACTGTCAGAGGGGTGCTACTGAGGGAGCGTCGCACTGTCGGAAGGGCAGTACTGAGGGAGTGCCACACTGTCGGAGGGGAGGTACTGAGGGAGCGTCGCACTGTCAGAGGGGCAGTACTGAGGGAATGTCGCACTGTCGGAGGGGCAGTACTGAGGGAGCATCGCACTGTCGGAGGGGCAGTACTGAGGGAGCGTCGCACTGTCGGAGGGGCAGTACTGAGGGAGCGCCGCACTGTCGGAGGGGCAGTACTGAGGGAGCGCCGCACTTTCAGAGGGGCAGTACTGAGGGAGTGTTGCACTGTCGGAGGGGCAGTACTGAGGGAGCGTCGCACTGTCGGAGGGTCAGAATTGAGGGAGTGCCACACTGTCGGAGGGGTAGTACTGAGGGAGCGTCGCACTGTCGGAGGGGCAGTACTGAGGGAGCGCCGCACTTTCAGAGGGGCAGTACTGAGGGAGTGTTGCACTGTCGGAGGGGCAGTACTGAGGGAGCGCCACACTGTCGGAGGGGAGGTACTGAGGGAGCGTCGCACTTTCAGAGGGGCAGTACTGAGGGAGTGTTGTACTGTCGGAGGGGCAGTACTGAGGGAGCGTCGCACTGTCGGAGGGTCAGTATTGAGGGAGCGCCACACTGTCGGAGTGGTAGTACTGAGGGAGCGTCGCACTGTCGGAGGGGCAGTACTGAGGGAGCGCCGCACTGTCAGAGGGGCAGTACTGAGGGAGCGCCGCACTGTCAGAGGGTTGGTACTGAGGGAGCGCCGCACTGTCGGAGGGGCAGTACTGAGGGAGCGCCGCACTGTCGGAGGGGCGGTACTGAGGGAGCGCTGCACTGTGGATGGGGCAGTACTGAGGGAGCGTCGCACTGTCGGAGGGGCATTACTGACGGAGCGCTGCACTGTCGGAGGGGCGGTACTGAGGGAGCGCCGCACTGTCGGAGGGGCAGTACTGAGGGAGCATCGCACTGTCGGAGGTACAGTACTGAGGGAGGGCCGCACTGTCAGAGGGGCGGTACTGAGGGAGAGCCGCAGTGTCGGAGGGGCAGTGCTGAGGGAGCGCCGCACTATCGGAGGGGCAGTACTGAGGGAGCGCCGCACTGTCGGAGGGGCAGTACTGAGGGAGCGCCGCACTGTCGGAGGGGCAGTACTGAGGGAGAGTCGCACTGTCGGAGGGGCAGTACTGAGGGAGTGCCACACTATCGGAGGGGCAGTACTGAGGGAGCGCCGCACTGTCAGAGGGCAGTACTGAGGGAGCGCCGCACTGTCGGAGGGGCAGTACTGAGGGAGCATCGCACTGTCAGACGGGCGGTACTGAGGGGGCTTCGCACTGTCGGAGGGGCAGTACTGAGGGAGGGCCGCACTGTCGGAGGGGCGGTACTGAAGGAGCGCCGCAGTGTCGGAGGGGCAGTGCTGAGGGAGCGCCGCACTATCGGAGGGTCAGTACTGAGGGAGCGCCGCACTGTCGGAGGGGCGGTACTGAGGGAGTGCCGCACTGTCAGAGGGGTGCTACTGAGGGAGCGTCGCACTGTCGGAAGGGCAGTACTGAGGGAGTGCCACACTGTCGGAGGGGAGGTACTGAGGGAGCGTCGCACTGTCAGAGGGGCAGTACTGAGGGAATGTCGCACTGTCGGAGGGGCAGTACTGAGGGAGCATCGCACTGTCGGAGGGGCAGTACTGAGGGAGCGTCGCACTGTCGGAGGGGCAGTACTGAGGGAGCGCCGCACTGTCGGAGGGGCAGTACTGAGGGAGCGCCGCACTTTCAGAGGGGCAGTACTGAGGGAGTGTTGCACTGTCGGAGGGGCAGTACTGAGGGAGCGTCGCACTGTCGGAGGGTCAGAATTGAGGGAGTGCCACACTGTCGGAGGGGTAGTACTGAGGGAGCGTCGCACTGTCGGAGGGGCAGTACTGAGGGAGCGCCGCACTGTCAGAGGGTCGGTACTGAGGGAGCGCCGAACTGTCGGAGGGGCAGTACTGAGGGAGCGCCGCACTGTCGGAGGGGCGGTACTGAGGGAGCGGCGCACTGTGGATGGGGCAGTACTGAGGGAGCGTCGCACTGTCGGAGGGGCATTACTGACGGAGCGCTGCACTGTCGGAGGGGCGGTACTGGGGGAGTGCCGCACTGTCAGAGGTGCGGTACTGAGGGAGCGTCGCACTGTCGGAGGGGCGGTACTGAGGGAGCGCCGCACTGTCGGAGGGGCAGTACTGAGGGAGCATCGCACTGTCGGAGGGTCAGTACTGAGGGAGGGCCGCACTGTCGGAGGGGTGGTACTGAGGGAGCGCCGCAGTGTCGGAGGGGCAGTGCTGAGGGAGCGCCGCACTATAGGAGGGTCAGTACTGAGGGAGCGCTGCACTGTCGGAGGGTCAGAATTGAGGAAGCAACACACTGTCGGAGGGGTAGTACTGAGGGAGCGTCGCACTGTCGGAGGGGCAGTACTGAGGAAGCGCCGCACTGTCGGAGGGGCAGTACTGAGGGAGCGCCGCACTGTCGGAGGGGCAGTACTGAGGGAGCGCCGCACTGTCGGAGGGGCAGTACTGAGGGAGCGTCGCACTGTCGGAGGGGCAGTACTGAGGGAGCGCCACACTGTCGGAGGTTCGGTACTGAGGGAGCGCCGCACTGTCGGAGTGGCAGTACTGAGGGAGAGCCGCACTGTCGGAGGGGCGGGTACTGAGGGAGCGCCGCACTGTGGACGGGGCGGTACTGAGGGAGCGTCGCACTGTTGAAGGGGCAGTACTGAGGGAGCGCCGCATTGTCGGAGGGGCAGTACTGAGGGAGTGCCGCAGTGTCAGAGGGGCAGTACTGAGGGAGCACCGCACTGTCGGAGGGGCAGTACTGAGGGAGCGCCGCACTGTAAGAGGGGCAGTACTGAGGGAGCGCCGCACTGTCGGAGGGGCAGTACTGAGGGAGCGCCGCACTGTCGGAGGGGCAGTACTGAGGGAGAGTCGCACTGTCGGAGTGGCAGTACTGAGGGAGTGCCACACTATCGGAGGGGTAGTACTGAGGGAGCGCCGCACTGTCGGAGGGGCAGTACTGAGTGAGCGCCGCAGATTCGGAGGGGCAGTACTGAGGGAGCGCAGCACTGTCAGAGAGCATTACTGAGGGAGCACCGCACTGTCGGAGGGGCAGTATTGAGGGAGCGTCGCACTGTCAGACGGGCGGTACTGAGGGGGCGTCGCACTGTCGGAGGGTCAGTACTGAGGGAGCATCGCACTGTCGGAGGGGCGGTACTGAAGGAGCGCCGCAGTGTCGGAGGGGCAGTGCTGAGGGAGCGCCGCACTATCGGAGGGGAGGTACTGAGGGAGCGTCGCACTGTCAGAGGGGCAGTACTGAGGGAATGTCGCACTGTCGGAGGGGCAGTACTGAGGGGGCGTCGCACTGTCGGAGGGGCAGTACTGAGGGAGCGTCGCACTGTCGGAGGGGCAGTACTGAGGGAGCGCCGCACTGTCGGAGGGGCAGTACTGAGGGAGCGCCGCACTTTCAGAGGGGCAGTACTGAGCGAGCGCAGCACTGTCGGAGGGCAGTGCTGAGGGGGTGCCGCACTGTCAGAGGGGCAGTACTGAGGGAGTGTCGCACTGTCGGCGGGGCAGTACTGAGGGTGCGCCGCACTGTCGGAGGGTCAGTACTGAGGGAGTGCCGCACTATCGGAGGAGCAGTACTGAGTGAGAGTTGCACTGTCGGAGGGGCAGTACGGAGGGAGCGCCGCACTGTCGGAGGGGCAGTACTGAGGGAGTGCCACACTTTCGGTGGGGCAGTACTGAGGGAGCACCGCACTGTCGGAGGGGCAGTATTGAGGGAGGGCCGCACTGTCGGAGGGGCGGTACTGAAGGAGCGCCGCAGTGTCGGAGGGGCAGTGCTGAGGGAGCGCCGCACTATCGGAGGGTCAGTACTGAGGGAGCGCCGCACTGTCGGAGGGGCGGTACTGAGGGAGTGCCGCACTGTCGGAAGGGCAGTACTGAGGGAGTGCCACACTGTCGGAGGGGAGGTACTGAGGGAGCGTCGCACTGTCAGAGGGGCAGTACTGAGGGAATGTCGCACTGTCGGAGGGGGCAGTACTGAGGGGGGCGTCGCACTGTCGGAGGGGGCAGTACTGAGGGAGCGTCGCACTGTCGGAGGGGCAGTACTGAGGGAGCGCCGCACTGTCGGAGGGTCAGTACTGAGGGAGTGCCGCACTATCGGAGGAGCAGTACTGAGTGAGAGTTGCACTGTCGGAGGGGCAGTACGGAGGGAGCGCCGCACTGTCGGAGGGGCAGTACTGAGGGAGCGCCACACTTTCGGTGGGGCAGTACTGAGGGAGGGCCGCACTGTCGGAGGGGGCGGTACTGAGGGAGCGCCGCAGTGTCGGAGGGGCAGTGCTGAGGGAGCGCCGCAATATCGGAGGGTCAGTACCGAAGGAGCGCCGCATTGTCGGAAGGGCGGTACTGAGGGAGTGCCGCACTGTCAGAGGGGTGCTACTGAGGGGAGCGTCGCACTGTCAGAGGGGGCGGTACTGAGGGGGCGTCGCACTGTCGGAGGTGCAGTACTGAGGGAGCATCGCACTGTCGGAGGGTCAGTACTGAGGGAGGGCCGCACTGTCGGAGGGGCGGTACTGAAGGAGCGCCGCAGTGTCGGAAGGGCAGTACTGAGGGAGCGCCGCACTTTCAGAGGGGCAGTACTGAGAGAGCGCAGCACTGTCGGAGGGCAGTACTGAGGGAGTGCCGCACTGTCAGAGGGGCAGTACTGAGGGAGTGTCGCACTGTCGGAGGGGCAGTACTGAGAGAGTGCCGCACTGTCGGAGGGGGCAGTACTGAGGGAGCGCCGCACTGTCGGAGGGGGCAGTGCTGAGGGAGCGCCGCACTGTCGGAGGGGCAGTACTGAGGGAGCGCCGCACTGTCAGACGGGCAGTACTGAGGGAGCGCCGCACTGTCGGAGGGGCAGTACTGAGGGAGCGCCGCACTGTCGAAGGGGCAGTATTGAGGGAGGGGCCGCACTGTCGGAGGGGCAGTACTGAGGGAGCGCCGCACTGTCAGAGGGGCAGTACTGAGGGAGCGCCGCACTGTCGGGGGGGCAGTACTGAGGGAGCACCGCACTGTCGGAGGGGCAGTACTGAGGGAGCGCCGCACTGTCGGAGGGGGCAGTAATGAGGGAGCACCGCACTGTCGGAGGGGCACTACTGAGGGAGCGCCGCACTGTCGTAGGGGCAGTACTGAGGGAGCGCCGCACTGTCGGAGGGGCAGTACTGAGGGAGCGCCGCACTGTCGGAGGGGCAGTACTGAGGGGAGCGCCGCACTTTCGGAGGGGGCAGTACTGAGGGAGCGCAGCACTTTCGGAGGGCAGTACTGAGGGAGCGCCGCACTGTCGGAGGGGCAGTACTGAGGGAGTTCGCACTGTCAGAGGGGCGGTACTGAAGGGGCGTCGCACTGTTGGAGGGGGCGGTACTGAGGGGGGCGCTGCACTGTCGGAGGGGCAGTACTGAGGGAGCACCGCACTGTCGGAGGGTCAGTACTGAGGGAGCGCTGCACTGTCGGAGGGGCAGTACTGAGGGAGCGTCGCACTGTCAGAGGGGTGGTACTGAGGAGGGAGCGTCGCACTGTCGGAGGGGCAGTACTGTGGGAGCATCGCACTGTCGGAGGGTCAGTACTGAGGGAGGGCCGCACTGTCTTAGGGGCGGTACTGAGGGAGCGCCGCAGTGTCGGAGGGGCAGTGCTGAGGGAGCGCCGCACTATCGGAGGGTCAGTACTGAGGGAGCGCGGCACTGTCGGAGGGGGCGGTGCAGAGGGAGTGCCGCACTGTCAGAGGGGTGCTACTGAGGGAGCGTCGCACTGTCGGAGGGGCAGTACTGAGGGAGCGCCACACTGTCGGAGGGGAGGTACTGAGGGAGCGTCGCACTTTCAGAGGGGCAGTACTGAGGGAGTGTTGCACTGTCGGAGGGGCAGTACTGAGGGAGCGTCGCACTGTCGGAGGGTCAGTATTGAGGGAGCGCCGCACTGTCAGAGGGGCAGTACTGAGGGAGTGTCGCACTGTCGGAGGGGCAGTACTGAGGGTGCGCTACACTGTTGGAGGGGCAGTACTGAGGGAGTGCCGCACTATCGGAGGGGCAGTACTGAGGGAGTGTCACACTGTCGGAGGGGCAGTACGGAGGGAGCGCCGCACTGTCGGAGGGGCAGTACTGAGGGAGCGCCGCACTTTCGGTGGGGCAGTACTGAGGGAGGGCCGCATTGTCGGAGGGGCGGTACTGAGGGAGCGCCGCAGTGTCGGAGGGGCAGTGGTGAGGGAGCGCCGCGATATCGGAGGGTCAGTACCGAGGGAGCGCCGCATTGTCGGAGGGGAGGTACTGAGGGAGCGTCACACTGTCAGAGGAGCAGTACTGAGGGAGTGTCGCACTGTCGGAGGGGCAGTACTGAGGGAGCGCCACGCTGTCGGAGGGGAGGTACTGAGGGAGCGTCACACTGTCAGAGGAGCAGTACTGAGGGAGTGTCGCACTGTCGGAGGGGCAGTGCTGAGGGAGCGTCGCACTGTCGGAGGGTCAGTATTGAAGGAGCGCCACACTGTCGGAAGGGTAGTACTGAGGAAGCGTTGCAATGTCGGAGGGGCAGTACTCAGGGAGCGCCGCACTGTCAGAGGGGCAGTACTGAGGCAGCGCCGCACTGTCGGAGGGGCAGTACTGAGGGAGCGCCGCACTGTCGGAGGGGCAGTACTGGGGGAGCGTCGCACTGTCGGAGGGGCAGTACTGAGGGAGCGCCACACTGTCGGAGGTTCGGTACTGAGGGAGCGCCGCACTGTCGGAGGGGCGGTTCTGAGGGAGCGTCGCACATTCGGAGGGGCAGTACTGAGGGAGCGCAGCACTGTCTGAGGGCAGTACTGAGGGAGCGCCGCACTGTCGGAGGGGCGGTACTGAGGGGGCGTCGCACTGTCGGAGGGGCGGTACTGAGGGGGCGCTGCACTGTCGGAGGGGCGGTACTGAGGGGGCGCTGCACTGTCGGAAGGGCGGTACTGAGGGAGCGCTGCACTGTCGGAGGGGCGGTACAGAGGGAGTGACGCACTGTCAGAGGGGCAGTACTGAGGGAGCGTCGCACTGTCAGAGGGGCGGTACTGAGGGGGCGTCGCACTGTCGGAGGGGCGGTACTGAGGGGGCGCTGCACTGTCGGAAGGGCGGTACAGAGGGAGTGACGCACTGTCAGAGGGGCGGTACTGAGGGATCGTCGCACTGTCGGAGGGGAGGTACAGAGGGAGCGTCGCACTGTCAGAGGGGCAGTATTGAGGGAATGTCGCACTGTCGGAGGGGCAGTATTGAGGGAGCGTCGCACTGTCGGAGGGGCAGTACTGAGGGAGCATCGCACTGTCGGAGGGTCAGTACTGAGGGAGTGCCGCACTGTCGGAGGGGCGGTACTGAAGGAGCGCCGCAGTGTCGGAGGGGCCGTGCTGAGGGAGCGCCGCACTATCGGAGGGTCAGTACTGAGGGAGCGCCGCACTGTCGGAGGGGCGGTACTGAGGGAGTGCCGCACTTTCAGAGGGGTGCTACTGAGGGAGCGTCGCACTGTCGGAAGGGCAGTACTGAGGGAGTGCCACACTGTCGGAGGGGAGGTACTGAGGGAGCGTCGCACTGTCAGAGGGGCAGTGCTGAGGGAATGTCGCACTGTCGGAGGGGCAGTACTGAGGGAGCGTCGCACTGTCGGAGGGGCAGTACTGAGGGAGCGTCGCACTGTCGGAGGGGCAGTACTGAGGGAGCGCCGCACTTTCAGAGGGGCAGTACTGAGGGAGCGCAGCATTGTCGGAGGGCTGTACTGAGGGAGTGCCGCACTGTCAGAGGGGCAGTACTGAGGGAGCGCCGCACTGTCGGAGGGGCAGTACTGAGGGAGCGCCGCACTGTCGAAGGCAGTACTGAGGGAGTGCCGCACTGTCAGAGGGGCAGTACTGAGGGAGTGTCGCACTGTCAGAGGGGCAGTACTGAGGGTGCACCACACTGTCGGAGGGGCAGTACTGAGGGAGTGCCGCACTATCGGAGGGGCAGTACTGAGGGAGTGTCACACTGTCGGAGGGGCAGTACGGAGGGAGCGCCGCACTGTCGGAGGGGCAGTACTGAGGAAGCGCCGCACTTTCGGTGGGGCAGTACTGAGGGAGGGCCGCATTGTCGGAGGGGCGGTACTGAGGGAGCGCCGCAGTGTCGGAGGGGCAGTGCTGAGGGAGCGCCGCAATATCGGAGGGTCAGTACCGAGGGAGCGCCGCATTGTCGGAGGGGCGGTACTGAGGGAGTGCCGCACTGTCAGAGGGGTGCAACTGAGGGAGCGTCGCACTGTCGGAGGGGCAGGACTGAGGGAGCGTCACACTGTCAGAGGGGCAGTACTGAGGGAGTGTCGCACTGTCGGAGGGGCGGTACTGAGGGGGCGTCGCACTGTCGGAGGGGCAGTACTGAGGGAGCATCGCACTGTCGGAGGGTCAGTACTGAGGGAGGGCCGCACTGTAGGTGGGGCGGTACTGAAGGAGCGCCGCAGTGTCGGAGGGGCAGTACTGAGGGAGGGCCGCACTATCGGAGGGTCAGTACTGAGGGAGCGCCGCACTGTCGGAGGGGCGGTACTGAGGGAGTGCCGCACTCTCAGAGGGGTGCTACTGAGGGAGCGTCGCACTGTCGGAAGGGCAGTACTGAGGGAGCGCCGCACTTTCAGAGGGGCAGTACTGAGGGAGCGCAGCACGGTCGGAGGGCAGTACTGAGGGAGTGCCGCACTGTCAGAGGGGCAGTACTGAGGGAGTGTCGCACTGTCGGAGGGGCAGTACTGAGGGTGCGCTACACTGTCGGAGGGGCAGTACTGAGGGAGTGCCGCCCTATCGGAGGGGCAGTACTGAGGGAGTGTCACACTGTCGGAGGGGCAGTACGGAGGGAGCGCCGCACTGTCGGAGGGGCAGTACTGAGGGAGCGCCGCACTTTCGGTGGGGCAGTACTGAGGGAGGGCCGCATTGTCGGAGTGGCGGTACGGAGGGAGCGCCGCAGTGTCAGAAGGGTGCTCTTGAGGGAGCGTCGCACTGTCGGAGGGGCAGTACTGAGCGAGCGCCACACTGTCGGAGGGGAGGTACAGAGGGAGCGTCACACTGTCAGAGGAGCAGTACTGAGGGAGTGTCGCACTGTTGGAGGGGCAGTGCTGAGGGAGCGTCGCACTGTCGGAGGGTCAGTACTCAGGGAGCGCCGCACTGTCAGAGGGGCAGTACTGAGGCAGCGCCGCACTGTCGGAGGGGCAGTACTGAGGGAGCGCCGCACTATCGGAGGGTCAGTACTGAGGGAGTGCCACACTGTCGGAGGGGAGGTACTGAGGGAGCGTCGCACTGTCAGAGGGGCAGTACTGAGGGAATGTTGCACTGTCGGAGGGGCAGTATTGAGGGAGCGTCGCACTGTCGGAGGGGCAGTACTGAGGGAGCATCGCACTGTCGGAGGGGCCGTGCTGAGGGAGCGCCGCGCTATCGGAGGGTCAGTACTGAGGGAGCGTCGCACTGTCGGAGGGGAGGTACTGAGGGAGCGTCGCACTGTCAGAGCGGCAGTACTGAGGGAATGTCGCACTGTCGGAGGGGCAGTACTGAGGGAGCGTCGCACTGTCGGAAGCGCAGTGCTGAGGGAGCGCCACACTGTCGGAGAGGCAGGACTGAGGGAGCGCCGCACTGTCGGAGGGGCAGTACTGAGGGAGCGCAGCATTGTCGGAGGGCAGTACTGAGGGAGTGCCGCACTGTCAGAGGGGCAGTACTGAGGGAGTGTCGCACTGTCGGAGGGGCAGTACTGAGGGTGTGCCGCACTGTCAGAGGGGCAGTACTGAGGGAGTGCCGCACTATCGGAGGGGCAGTACTGAGGGAGTGTCGCACTGTCGGAGGGGCAGTACGGAGGGAGCGCCGCACTGTCGGAGGGGCAGTACTGAGGGAGCGCCGCACTTTCGGTGGGGCAGTACTGAGGGAGGGCCGCACTGTCGGAGGGGCAGTACTGAGGGAGCGCCGCAGTGTCGGAGGGGCAGTGCTGAGGGAGCGCCGCACTGTCAGAGGGGTGCTACTGAGGGAGCGTCGCACTGTCGGAGGGGCAGTACTGAGGGAGCGTCGCACTGTCAGAGGGGCGGTACTGAGGGGGCGTCGCACTGTCGGAGGGGCAGCACTGAGGGAGGGCCGCACTGTCGGAGGGGCAGTGCTGAGGGAGCGCCGCACTGTCGGAGGGTCAGTACTGAGGGAGCGCCGCACTGTCGGAGGTTCAGTACTGAGGGAGGGCCGCACTGTCGGAGGGGCGGTACTGAAGGAGCGCCGCAGTGTCGGAGGGGCAGTGCTGAGGGAGCGCCGCACTATCGGAGGGTCAGTACTGAGGGAGCGCCGCACTGTCGGAGGGGAGGTACTGAGGGAGTGCCGCACTGTCGGAGGGGTGCTGCTGAGGGAGCGTCGCACTGTCAGAGGGGTAGTACTGAGGGAATGTCACACTGTCGGAGGGGCAGTACTGAGGGAGCGCCGCACTGTCAGAGGGGCAGTACTGAGGGAGTGTCGCACTGTCGGAGGGGCAGTACTGAGGGTGCGCCGCACTTTCGGAGGGGCAGTACTTAGGGAGTGCCGCACTGTCGGAGGGGCAGTGCTGAGGGAGCGCCGCAGTGTCGGAGGGGCAGTGCTGAGGGAGCGCCGCACTATCGGAGGCTCAGTACTGAGGGAGCGCCGCACTGTCGGAGGGGCGGTACTGAGGGAGTGCCGCACTGTCAGAGGGGTGCTACTGAGGGAGCGTCGCACTGTCGGAGGGGCAGTACTGAGGGAGTGCCACACTGTCGGAGGGGAGGTACTGAGGGAGCGTCGCACTGTCAGAGGGGCAGTAATGAGGGAATGTCGCACTGTCGGAGGGGCAGTAATGAGGGAGCGTCGCACTGTCGGAGGGGCAGTACTGAGGGAGCGTCGCACTGTCGGAGGGGCAGTACTGAGGGAGCGCCGCACTGTCGGAGATTCGGGACTGAGGGAACGCCGCACTGTCGGAGGGGCAGTACTGAGGGAGCGCCACACTGTCGGAGATTCGGGACTGAGGGAACGCCGCACTGTCGGAGGGGCAGTACTGAGGGAGCGTCGCACTGTCAGCGGGGCGGTACTGAGGGGGCGTCGCACTGTCGGAGGGGCGGTACTGAGGGAGCGCTGCACTGTCGGAGGGGCGGTACAGAGGGAGTGCCGCACTGTCAGAGGGGCAGTACTGAGGGAGTGCCGCACTGTCAGAGGGGCAGTACTGAGGGAGCGTCGCACTGTTGGAGGGGCAGTACTGAGGGAGTGCCACACTGTCGGAGGGGAGGTACTGAGGGAGCGTCGCACTGTCAGAAGGGCAGTAATGAGGGAATGTCGCAATGTCGGAGGGGCAGTACTGAGGGAGCGTCGCACTGTCGAAGGGGCAGTACTGAGGGAGCGTCGCACTGTCGGAGGGGCAGTACTGAGGGAGCGCCGCACAGTCGGAGGGCAGTACTGAGGGAGCGCCGCACTGTCGGAGGGGCAGTACTGAGGCAGCGTCGCACTGTCAGAGAGGCGGTACTGAGGGAGCGCCGCTGTGTCGGAGGGGCAGTGCTGAGGGAGCGCTGCAATATCGGAGGGTCAGTACCGAGGGAGCGCCGCATTGTCGGAGGGGCGGTACTGAGGGAGTGCCGCACTGTCAGAGGGGTGCTACTGAGGGAGTGTCGCACTGTCGGAGGGTCAGTATTGAGGGAGCGCCACACTGTCGGAAGGGCAGTACTGAGGGAGCGCCGCAATGTCGGAGGGGCAGTACTGAGGGAGCGCCGCACTGTCGGAGGGGCAGTACTGAGGGAGCGCCACACTGTCGGAGGTTCGGCACTGAGTGAGCGCCGCACTGTCGGAGGGGCGGTACTGAGGGAGTGCCGCACTGTCAGATGGTCAGTACTGAGGGAGGGCCGCACTGTCGGAGGGACGGTACTGAAGGAGCGCTAGCAGTGTCGGAGGGGCAGTGCTGAGGGAGCGCCGCACTATCGGAGAGTCAGTACTGAGGGAGCGCCGCACTGTCGGAGGGGCGGTACTGAGGGAGTGCCGCACTGTCGGAGGGGTGCTACTGAGGGAGCGTCGCACTGTCGGAGGGGCAGTACTGAGGGAGTGCCACACTGTCGGAGGGGAGGTACTGAGGGAGCGTCGCACTTTCAGAGGGGCAGCACTGAGGGAATGTCGCACTGTCAGAGGGGCAGTACTGAGGGAGCGTCGCACTGTCGGAGGGGCAGTACTGAGGGAGCATCGCACTGTCGGAGGGGCAGTACTGAGGGAGCACCGCACTGTCGGAGGGGCAGTACTGAGGGAGCACCGCACTGTCGGAGGGGCGGTACTGAAGGAGCGCCGCAGTGTCGGAGGGGCAGTGCTGAGGGAATGTCGCACTGTCGGAGGGGCAGTACTGAGGGAGCGTCGCACTGTCGGAGGGGCAGCACTGAGGGAGCGTCGCACTGTCGGAGGGGCAGTACTGAGGGAGCACCGCACTGTCGGAGGGGCAGTACTGAGGGAGCGCCGCACTTTCAGAGGGGCAGTACGGAGGGAGCGCAGCACTGTCGGAGGGCAGTACTGAGGGAGTGCCACACTGTCAGAGGGGCAGTACTGAGGGAGTGTCGCACTGTCGGAGGGGCAGTACTGAGGGTGCGCCGCACTGTCGGAGGGGCAGTACTGAGGGAGTGCCGCACTATCGGAGGGGCAGTACTGAGGGAGTGTCGCACTGTCGGAGGGGCAGTACGGAGGGAGCGCCGCACTGTCGGAGGGGCAGTACTGAGGGAGCGCCGCACTTGCGGTGGGGCAGTACTGAGGGAGGGCCGCAGTGTCGGAGGGGCAGTGCTGAGGGAGCGCCGCAATATCGGAGGGTCAGTACCGAGGGAGCGCCGCATTGTCGGAGGGGCGGTACTGAGGGAGTGCCGCACTGTCAGAGGGGTGCTACTGAGGGAGCGTCGCACTGTCGGAGGGGCAGTACTGAGGGAGCGTCGCACTGTCGGAGGGGTGCTACTGAGGGAGCGTCGCCCTGTCGGAGGGTCAGTACTGACGGAGGGCCGCACTGTCGAAGGGGCGGTACTGAAGGAGCGCCGCAGTGTCGGAGGGGCAGTGCTGAGGGAGCGCCGCACTGTTGGAGGGGCAGTACTGAGGGAGCGTCGCACTGTCGGAGGGGCAGTACTGAGGGAGCATCGCACTGTCGGAGGGTCAGTACTGAGGGAGGGCCGCACTGTCGGAGGGGCGGTACTGAAGGAGTGCCGCAGTGTCGGAGGGGCAGTGCTGAGGGAGCGCCGCTCTATCGGAGGGTCAGTACTGAGGGAGCGCCGCACTGTCGGAGGGGCGGTACTGAGGGAGTGCCGCACTGTCAGAGGGGCGGTACTGAGGGAACGTCGCACTGTCAGAGGGGCAGTACTGAGGGAATGTCGCACTGTCGGAGGGGCAGTACTGAGGGAGCGTCGCACTGTCGGAGGGGCAGTACTGAGGGAGTGCCACACTGTCAGAGGGGCGGTACTGAGGGAACGTCGCACTGTCAGAGGGGCAGTACTGAGGGAATGTCGCACTGTCGGAGGGGCAGTACTGAGGGAGCGTCGCACTGTCGGAGGGGCAGTACTGAGGGAGCGTCGCACTGTCGGAGGGGCAGTACTGAGGGAGCGCCGCACTGTCGGAGGGGCAGTACTGAGGGAGCGCCGCACTTTCAGAGCGGCAGTACTGAGGGAGCGCAGCACTGTCGGAGGGCAGTACTGAGGGAGCGCCGCACTGTCGGATGGGCAGTCCTGAGGCAGCGTCGCACTGTCAGGGGGGCGGTACTGAGGGGGCGTCGCACTGTCGGAGGGGCGGTACTGAGGGAGTGCCGCACTGTCAGAGGGGCGGTACTGAGGGAGCGTCGCACTGTCAGAGGGGCAGTACTGAGGGAGCGTCGCACTGTCGGAGGGGCAGTACTGAGGGAGCGCCGCACTATCGGAGGGTCAGTACTGAGGGAGCGCCGCACTGTCGGAGGGGCGGTACTGAGGGAGTGCCGCACTGTCAGAGGGGTGCTACTGAGGGAGCGTCGCACTGTCTGAGGGGCAGTACTGAGGGAGTGCCACACTGTCGGAGGGGAGGTACTGAGGGAGCGTCGCACTGTCAGAGGGGCAGTACTGAGGGAATGTTGCACTGTCGGAGGGGCAGTATTGAGGGAGCGTCGCACTGTCGGAGGGGCAGTACTGAGGGAGCATCGCACTGTCGGAGGGTCAGTACTGAGGGAGGGCCGCACTGTCAGAGGGGCGGTACTGAGGGAGTGCCACACTGTCGGAGGGGAGGTACTGAGGGAGCGTCGCACTGTCGGAAGGGCAGTACTGAGGGAGTGCCACACTGTCGGAGGGGAGGTACTGAGGGAGCGTCGCACTGTCAGAGTGGCAGTACTGAGGGAATGTCGCACTGTCGGAGGGGCAGTACTGAGGGAGCGTCGCACTGTCGGAGGGGCAGTACTGAGGGAGCGCCGCACTGTCGGAGGGGCAGGACTGAGGGAGCGCCGCTGTTTCAGAGGGGCAGTACTGAGGGAGCGCAGCATTGTCGGAGGGCAGTACTGAGGGAGTGCCGCACTGTCAGAGGGGCAGTACTGAGGGAGTGTCGCACTGTCGGAGGGGCAGTACTGAGGGTGCGCCGCACTGTCGGAGGGGCAGTACTGAGGGAGTGCCGCACTATTGGAGGGGCAGTACTGAGGGAGTGTCGCACTGTCGGAGGGGCAGTACGGAGGGAGCGCCGCACTGTCGGAGGTGCAGTACTGAGGGAGCACCGCACTTTCGGTGGGGCAGTACTGAGGGAGGGCCGCACTGTCGGAGGGGCGGTACTGAGGGAGCGCCGCAGTGTCGGAGGGGCAGTGCTGAGGGAGCGCCGCAATATCGGAGGGTCAGTACCGAGGGAGCGCCGCATTGTCAGAGGGGCGGTACTGAGGGAGTGCCGCACTGTCAGAGGGGTGCAACTGAGGGAGCGTCGCACTGTCGGAGGGGCAGTACTGAGGGAGCGTCGCACTGTCAGAGGGGCGGTACTGAGGGGGCGTCGCACTGTCGGAGGGGCAGTACTGAGGGAGCGTCGCACTGTCGGAGGGTCAGTACTGAGGGAGGGCCGCACTGTCGGAGGGGCGGTACTGAAGGAGCGCCGCAGTGTCGGAGGGGCAGTGCTGAGGGAGCGCCGCACTATCGGAGGGTCAGTACTGAGGGAGCGCCGCACTGCCGGAGGGGAGGTACTGAGGGAGTGCCGCACTGTCGGAGGGGTGCTGCTGAGGGAGCGTCGCACTGTCAGAGGGGCAGTACTGAGGGAATGTCACACTGTCGGAGGGGCAGTACTGAGGGAGCGCCGCACTGTCAGAGGGGCAGTACTGAGGGAGTGTCGCACTGTCGGAGGGGCAGTACTGAGGGTGCGCCGCACTTTCGGAGGGGCAGTACTGAGGGAGTGCCGCACTATCGGAGGGGCAGTACTGAGGGTGTGTCGCACTGTCGGAGGGGCAGTACGGAGGGAGCGCCGCACTGTCGGAGGGGCAGTACTGAGGGAGCGCCGCAGTGTCGGAGGGGCAGTGCTGAGGGAGCGCCGCACTATCGGAGGGTCAGTACTGAGGGAGCGCCGCACTGTCGGAGGGGCGGTACTGAGGGAGTGCCGCACTGTCAGAGGGGTGCTACTGAGGGAGCGTCGCACTGTCGGAGGGGCAGTACTGAGGGAGTGCCACACTGTCGGAGGGGAGGTACTGAGGGAGCGTCGCACTGTCGGAGGGGCAGTACTGAGGGAGCGCCGCACTGTCGGAGGGGCAGTACTGAGGGAGCGCCGCACTGTCGGAGGGGCAGTACTGAGGGAGCGCCGCACTGTCGGAGGGGCAGTACTGAGGGAGCGCCGCACTGTCGGAGGGGCAGTACTGAGGGAGTGCCGCACTGTCGGAGGGGCAGTACTGAGGGAGCGCCGCACTGTCGAAGGGGCGGTACTGAGGGAGCGTCGCACTGTCGGAGGGGCAGTACTGAGGGAGCGCCGCACTGTCGGAGGGGCAGTACTGAGGGAGCGCCGCACTGTCGGAGGGGCAGTACTGAGGGAGCGCCGCACTGTCGGAGGGGCAGTACTGAGGGAGCGCAGCACTGTCAGAGGGGCAGTACTGAGGGGGCGTCGCACTGTCGGAGGGGCGGTACTGAGGGGGCGCTGCACTGTCGGAGGGGCAGTACTGAGGGGGCGTCGCACTGTCGGAGGGGCGGTACTGAGGGGGCGTCGCACTGTCGGAGGGGCAGTACTGAGGGAGCGTCGCACTGTCGGAGGGGCAGTACTGAGGGAGCGTCGCACTGTCGGAGGGGCAGTACTGAGGGGGCGTCGCACTGTCGGAGGGGCGGTACTGAGGGGGCGCTGCACTGTCGGAGGGGCGGTACTGATGGAGCGCTGCACTGTCGGAGGGGCGGTACAGAGGGATTGCCGCACTGTCAGAGGGGCAGTACTGAGGGAGCGTCGCACTGTCGGAGGGGCAGTACTGAGGGAGCGTCGCACTGTTGGAGCGGCAGTACTGAGGGAGTGCCACACTGTCGGAGGGGAGGTACTGAGGGAGCGTCGCACTGTCAGAAGGGCAGTAATGAGGGAATGTCGCAATGTCGGAGGGGCAGTACTGAGGGAGCGTCGCACTGTCGGAGGGGCAGTACTGAGGGAGCGTCGCACTGTCGGAAGGGCAGTACTGAGGGAGCGCCGCACTGTCGGAGGGCAGTACTGAGGGAGCGCCGCACTGTCGGAGGGGCAGTACTGAGGGAGCGCCGCTGTGTCGGAGGGGCGGTACTGAGGGAGTGCCGCACTGTCAGAGGGGTGCTACTGAGGGAGCGTCGCAGTGTCGGAGGGGCAGTACTGAGGGAGCGCCACACTGTCGGAGGGGAGGTACTGAGTGACCGTCGCACTGTCAGAGGGGCAGTACTGAGGGAGTGTTGCACTGTCGGAGGGTCAGTATTGAGGGAGCGCCACACTGTCGGAAGGGCAGTACTGAGGGAGCGTTGCAATATCGGAGGGGCAGTACTCAGGGAGCGCCGCACTGTCAGAGGGGCAGTACTGAGGGAGTGCCACACTGTCGGAGGGGAGGTACTGAGGGAGCGTCGCACTGTCGGAGGGGCAGTACTGAGGGAGCGCCGCACTGTCGGAGGGGCAGTACTGAGGGAGCGCCGCACTGTCGGAGGGGCAGTACTGAGGGAGCGCCGCACTGTCGGAGGGGCAGTACTGAGGGAGCGCCGCACTGTCGGAGGGGCAGTACTGAGGGAGTGCCGCACTGTCGGAGGGGCAGTACTGAGGGAGCGCCGCACTGTCGAAGGGGCGGTACTGAGGGAGCGTCGCACTGTCGGAGGGGCAGTACTGAGGGAGCGCCGCACTGTCGGAGGGGCAGTACTGAGGGAGCGCCGCACTGTCGGAGGGGCAGTACTGAGGGAGCGCCGCACTGTCGGAGGGGCAGTACTGAGGGAGCGCAGCACTGTCAGAGGGGCAGTACTGAGGGGGCGTCGCACTGTCGGAGGGGCGGTACTGAGGGGGCGCTGCACTGTCGGAGGGGCAGTACTGAGGGGGCGTCGCACTGTCGGAGGGGCGGTACTGAGGGGGCGTCGCACTGTCGGAGGGGCAGTACTGAGGGAGCGTCGCACTGTCGGAGGGGCAGTACTGAGGGAGCGTCGCACTGTCGGAGGGGCAGTACTGAGGGGGCGTCGCACTGTCGGAGGGGCGGTACTGAGGGGGCGCTGCACTGTCGGAGGGGCGGTACTGATGGAGCGCTGCACTGTCGGAGGGGCGGTACAGAGGGATTGCCGCACTGTCAGAGGGGCAGTACTGAGGGAGCGTCGCACTGTCGGAGGGGCAGTACTGAGGGAGCGTCGCACTGTTGGAGCGGCAGTACTGAGGGAGTGCCACACTGTCGGAGGGGAGGTACTGAGGGAGCGTCGCACTGTCAGAAGGGCAGTAATGAGGGAATGTCGCAATGTCGGAGGGGCAGTACTGAGGGAGCGTCGCACTGTCGGAGGGGCAGTACTGAGGGAGCGTCGCACTGTCGGAAGGGCAGTACTGAGGGAGCGCCGCACTGTCGGAGGGGCACTACTGAGGGAGCACCGCACTTTCAGAGGGGCAGTACTGAGGGAGCGCAGCACTGTCGGAGGGCAGTACTGAGGGAGCGCCGCACTGTCGGAGGGGCAGTACTGAGGGAGCGCCGCTGTGTCGGAGGGGCGGTACTGAGGGAGTGCCGCACTGTCAGAGGGGTGCTACTGAGGGAGCGTCGCAGTGTCGGAGGGGCAGTACTGAGGGAGCGCCACACTGTCGGAGGGGAGGTACTGAGTGACCGTCGCACTGTCAGAGGGGCAGTACTGAGGGAGTGTTGCACTGTCGGAGGGTCAGTATTGAGGGAGCGCCACACTGTCGGAAGGGCAGTACTGAGGGAGCGTTGCAATATCGGAGGGGCAGTACTCAGGGAGCGCCGCACTGTCAGAGGGGCAGTACTGAGGGAGCGCCGCAATGTCGGAGGGGCAGTACTGAGGGAGCGCCGCACTGTCGGAGGGGCAGTACTGAGGGAGCGCCACACTGTCGGAGGTTCGGCACTGAGTGAGCGCCGCACTGTCGGAGGGGCGGTACTGAGGGAGTGCCGCACTGTCAGAGGGTCAGTACTGAGGGAGGGCCGCACTGTCGGAGGGGCGGTACTGAAGGAGCGCTAGCAGTGTCGGAGGGGCAGTGCTGAGGGAGCGCCGCACTATCGGAGAGTCAGTACTGAGGGAGCGCCGCACTGTCGGAGGGGCGGTACTGAGGGAGTGCCGCACTGTCAGAGGGGCAGCACTGAGGGAATGTCGCACTGTCGGAGGGGCAGTACTGAGGGAGCGTCGCACTGTCGGAGGGTCAGTACTGAGGGAGGGCCGCACTGTCGGAGGGGCGGTACTGAAGGAGCGCCGCAGTGTCGGAGGGGCATTGCTGAGGGAATGTCGCACTGTCGGAGGGGCAGTACTGAGGGAGCGTCGCACTGTCGGAGGGGCAGTACTGAGGGAGCGTCGCACTGTCGGAGGGGCAGTACTGAGGGAGCACCGCACTGTCGGAGGGGCAGTACTGAGGGAGCGCCGCACTTTCAGAGGGGCAGTACGGAGGGAGCGCAGCACTGTCGGAGGGCAGTACTGAGGGAGTGCCGCACTGTCAGAGGGGCAGTACTGAGGGAGTGTCGCACTGTCGGAGGGGCAGTACTGAGGGTGCGCCGCACTGTCGGAGGGGCAGTACTGAGGGAGTGCCGCACTATCGGAGGGGCAGTACTGAGGGAGTGTCGCACTGTCGGAGGGGAAGTACGGAGGGAGCGCCGCACTGTCGGAGGGGCAGTACTGAGGGAGCGCCGCACTTGCGTTGGGGCAGTACTGAGGGAGGGCCGCAGTGTCGGAGGGGCAGTGCTGAGGGAGCGCCGCAATATCGGAGGGTCAGTACCGAGGGAGCGCCGCATTGTCGGAGGGGCGGTACTGAGGGAGTGCCGCACTGTCAGAGGGGTGCTACTGAGGGAGCGTCGCACTGTCGGAGGGGCAGTACTGAGGGAGTGTCGCACTGTCAGAGGGGCGGTACTGAGGGAGCGTCGCACTGTCAGAGGGGCGGTACTGAAGGAGCGTCGCACTGTCGGAAGGGCAGTACTGAGGGAGCGTCGCACTGTCGGAGGGGCAGTACTGAGGGAGCGTCGCACTGTCGGAGGGGAGGTACTGAGGGAGCGTCGCACTGTCAGAGGGGCAGTACTGAGGGAATGTCGCACTGTCGGAGGGGCAGTACTGAGGGAGCATCGCACTGTCGGAGGGTCAGTACTGACGGAGGGCCGCACTGTTGAAGGGGCAGTGCTGAGGGAGCGCCGCACTGTTGGAGGGGCAGTACTGAGGGAGCGTCGCACTGTCGGAGGGGCAGTACTGAGGGAGCATCGCACTGTCGGAGGGGCGGTACTGAGGCAGCGTCGCACTGTCGGAGGGTCAGGACTGAGGGAGGGCCGCACTGTCGGAGGGGCAGTACTGAGGGAGCGCCGCAGTGTCGGAGGGGCAGTACTGAGGGAGCGCCGCTCTATCGGAGGGTCAGTACTGAGGGAGCGCCGCACTGTCGGAGGGGCGGTACTGAGGGAGTGCCGCACTGTCAGAAGGGTGCTACTGAGGGAGCGTCGCACTGTCGGAGGGGCAGTACTGAGGGAGCGTCGCACTGTCAGAGGGGCAGTACTGAGGGAATGTCGCACTGTCGGAGGGGCAGTACTGAGGGAGTGCCACACTGTCGGAGGGGCAGTACTGAGGGAGCTTCGCACTGTCGGAGGGGCAGTACTGAGGGAGTGCCACACTGTCGGAGGGGCAGTACTGAGGGAGCTTCGCACTGTCAGAGGGGCAGTACTGAGGGAATGTCGCACTGTCGGAGGGGCAGTACTGAGGGAGCTTCGCACTGTCGGAGGGGCAGTACTGAGGGAGCACCACACTGTCAGAGGGGCAGTACTGAGGGAGTGTCGCACCGTCGGAGGGGCAGTACTGAGGGTGCGCCGCACTTTCGGAGGGGCAGTACTGAGGGAGTGCCGCACTATCGGAGGGGCAGTACTGAGGGTGTGCCGCACTGTCGGAGGGGCAGTACTGAGGGAGCGCCGCACTGTCGGAGGGGCAGTACTGAGGGAGTGCCGCACTGTCGGAGGGGCAGTACTGAGGGAGCGCCGCACTGTCGGAGGGGCGGTACTGAGGGAGCGTCGCACTGTCGGAGGGGCAGTACTGAGGGAGCGCCGCACTGTCGGAGGGGCAGTACTGAGGGAGCGCCGCACTGTCGGAGGGGCAGTACTGAGGGAGCGCCGCACTGTCGGAGGGGCAGTACTGAGGGAGCGCAGCACTGTCAGAGGGGTAGTACTGAGGGAGCGCCGCACTGTCGGAGGGGCAGTACTGAGGGGGCGCTGCACTGTCGGAGGGGCAGTACTGAGGGGGCGTCGCACTGTCGGAGGGGCGGTACTGAGGGGGCGTCGCACT
Source organism: Somniosus microcephalus (assembly GCF_052327205.1). Taxonomy (NCBI): domain Eukaryota; kingdom Metazoa; phylum Chordata; class Chondrichthyes; order Squaliformes; family Somniosidae; genus Somniosus; species Somniosus microcephalus. Next base: position 210,120,029 of record NC_140998.1, on the reverse strand, counting down.
GTCGGAGGGGCAGTACTGAGGGAGCGTCGCACTGTCGGAGGGGCAGTACTGAGGGAGCGTCGCACTGTCGGAGGGGCAGTACTGAGGGGGCGTCGCACTGTCGGAGGGGCGGTACAGAGGGATTGCCGCACTGTCAGAGAGGCAGTACTGAGGGAGCGTCGCACTGTCGGAGGGGCAGTACTGAGGGAGCGTCGCACTGTTGGAGCGGCAGTACTGAGGGAGTGCCACACTGTCGGAGGTGAGGTACTGAGGGAGCGTCGCACTGTCAGAAGGGCAGTAATGAGGGAATGTCGCAATGTCGGAGGGGCAGTACTGAGGGAGCGTCGCACTGTCGGAGGGGCAGTACTGAGGGAGTGCTGCACTGTCGGAGGGGCACTACTGAGGGAGCGCCGCACTGTCGGAAGGGCAGTACTGAGGGAGCGTCGCACTGTCGGAAGGGCAGTACTGAGGGAGCGCCGCACTGTCGGAGGGGCACTACTGAGGGAGCACCGCACTGTCAGAGGGGCGGTACTGAGGGGGCGTCGCACTGTCGGAGGGGCGGTACTGAGGGAGCGCCGCTGTGTCGGAGGGGCGGTACTGAGGGAGTGCCGCACTGTCAGAGGGGTGCTACTGAGGGAGCGTCGCAGTGTCGGAGGGGCAGTACTGAGGGAGCGCCACACTGTCGGAGGGGAGGTACTGAGTGACCGTCGCACTGTCAGAGGGGCAGTACTGAGGGAGTGTCGCACTGTCGGAGGGTCAGTATTGAGGGAGCGCCACACTGTCGGAAGGGCAGTACTGAGGGAGCGTTGCAATGTCGGAGGGGCAGTACTCAGGGAGCGCCGCACTGTCAGAGGGGCAGTACTGAGGGAGCGCCGCAATGTCGGAGGGGCAGTACTGAGGGAGCGCCGCACTGTCGGAGGGGCAGTACTGAGGGAGCGCCACATTTTCGGAGGTTCGGCACTGAGTGAGCGCCGCACTGTCGGAGGGGCGGTACTGAGGGAGTGCCGCACTGTCAGAGGGTCAGTACTGAGGGAGGGCCGCACTGTCGGAGGGGCGGTACTGAAGGAGCGCTAGCAGTGTCGGAGGGGCAGTGCTGAGGGAGCGCCGCACTATCGGAGAGTCAGTACTGAGGGAGCGCCGCACTGTCGGAGGGGCGGTACTGAGGGAGTGCCGCACTGTCAGAGGGGTGCTACTGAGGGAGCGTCGCACTGTCGGAGGGGCAGTACTGAGGGAGTGCCACACTGTCGGAGGGGAGGTACTGAGGGAGCGTCGCACTGTCAGAGGGGCAGCACTGAGGGAATGTCGCACTGTCGGAGGGGCAGTACTGAGGGAGCGTCGCACTGTCGGAGGGTCAGTACTGAGGGAGCGCCACACTGTCGGAGGGGTAGTACTGAGGGAGCGCCGCACTGTCGGAGGGGCGGTACTGAAGGAGCGCCGCAGTGTCGGAGGGGCAGTACTGAGGGAATGTCGCACTGTCGGAGGGGCAGTACTGAGGGAGCGTCGCACTGTCGGAGGGGCAGTACTGAGGGAGCGTCGCACTGTCGGAGGGGCAGTACTGAGGGAGCACCGCACTGTCGGAGGGGCAGTACTGAGGGAGCGCCGCACTTTCAGAGGGGCAGCACGGAGGGAGCGCAGCACTGTCGGAGGGCAGTACTGAGGGAGTGCCGCACTGTCAGAGGGGTGCTACTGAGGGAGCGTCGCAGTGTCGGAGGGGCAGTACTGAGGGAGCGCCACACTGTCGGAGGGGAGGTACTGAGTGACCGTCGCACTGTCAGAGGGGCAGTACTGAGGGAGTGTCGCACTGTCGGAGGGTCAGTATTGAGGGAGCGCCACACTGTCGGAAGGGCAGTACTGAGGGAGCGTTGCAATGTCGGAGGGGCAGTACTCAGGGAGCGCCGCACTGTCAGAGGGGCAGTACTGAGGGAGCGCCGCAATGTCGGAGGGGCAGTACTGAGGGAGCGCCGCACTGTCGGAGGGGCAGTACTGAGGGAGCGCCACATTTTCGGAGGTTCGGCACTGAGTGAGCGCCGCACTGTCGGAGGGGCGGTACTGAGGGAGTGCCGCACTGTCAGAGGGTCAGTACTGAGGGAGGGCCGCACTGTCGGAGGGGCGGTACTGAAGGAGCGCTAGCAGTGTCGGAGGGGCAGTGCTGAGGGAGCGCCGCACTATCGGAGAGTCAGTACTGAGGGAGCGCCGCACTGTCGGAGGGGCGGTACTGAGGGAGTGCCGCACTGTCAGAGGGGTGCTACTGAGGGAGCGTCGCACTGTCGGAGGGGCAGTACTGAGGGAGTGCCACACTGTCGGAGGGGAGGTACTGAGGGAGCGTCGCACTGTCAGAGGGGCAGCACTGAGGGAATGTCGCACTGTCGGAGGGGCAGTACTGAGGGAGCGTCGCACTGTCGGAGGGTCAGTACTGAGGGAGGGCCGCACTGTCGGAGGGGCGGTACTGAAGGAGCGCCGCAGTGTCGGAGGGGCAGTACTGAGGGAATGTCGCACTGTCGGAGGGGCAGTACTGAGGGAGCGTCGCACTGTCGGAGGGGCAGTACTGAGGGAGCGTCGCACTGTCGGAGGGGCAGTACTGAGGGAGCACCGCACTGTCGGAGGGGCAGTACTGAGGGAGCGCCGCACTTTCAGAGGGGCAGCACGGAGGGAGCGCAGCACTGTCGGAGGGCAGTACTGAGGGAGTGCCGCACTGTCAGAGGGGCAGTACTGAGGGAGTGTCACACTGTCGGAGGGGCAGTACTGAGGGTGCGCCGCACTGTCGGAGGGGCAGTACTGAGGGAGTGCCGCACTATCGGAGGGGCAGTACTGAGGGAGTGTCGCACTGTCGGAGGGGAAGTACGGAGGGAGCGCCGCACTGTCGGAGGGGCAGTACTGAGGGAGCGCCGCACTTGCGTTGGGGCAGTACTGAGGGAGGGCCGCAGTGTCGGAGGGGCAGTGCTGAGGGAGCGCCGCAATATCGGAGGGTCAGTACCGAGGGAGCGCCGCATTGTCGGAGGGGCGGTACTGAGGGAGTGCCGCACTGTCGGAGGGGCAGTACTGAGGGAGCGTCGCACTGTCAGAGGGGCAGTACTGAGGGAGCGTCGCACTGTCAGAGGGGCGGTACTGAGGGGGCGACGCACTGTCGGAGGGGTGCTACTGAAGGAGCGTCGCACTGTCGGAAGGGCAGTACTGAGGGAGTGCCACACTGTCGGAGGGGAGGTACTGAGGGAGTGCCGCACTGTCAGAGGGTCAGTACTGAGGGAGGGCCGCACTGTTGAAGGGGCGGTACTGAAGGAGCGCCGCAGTGTCGGAGGGGCAGTGCTGAGGGAGCGCCGCACTGTTGGAGGGGCAGTACTGAGGCAGCGTCGCACTGTCGGAGGGGCAGTACTGAGGGAGCATCGCACTGTCGGAGGGTCAGTACTGAGGGAGGGCCGCACTGTCGGAGGGGCGGTACTGAGGGAGTGCCGCACTGTCAGAAGGGTGCTACTGAGGGAGCGTCGCACTGTCGGAGGGGCAGTACTGAGGGAGTACCACACTGTCAGAGGGGCGGTACTGAGGGAACGTCGCACTGTCAGAGGGGCAGTACTGAGGGAATGTCGCACTGTCGGAGGGGCAGTACTGAGGGAGCTTCGCACTGTCGGAGGGGCAGTACTGAGGGAGCACCGCACTGTCGGAGGGGCAGTACTGAGGGAGCGCAGCACTGTCGGAGGGCAGTACTGAGGGAGTGCCGCACTGTCAGAGGGGCAGTACTGAGGGAGCGTCGCACTGTCAGAGGGGCAGTACTGAGGGAGCGTCGCACTGTCGGAGGGGCAGTACTGAGGGAGCGTCGCACTGTCGGAGGGGCAGTACTGAGGGAGCATCGCACTGTCGGAGGGGCAGTACTGAGGGAGCGTCGCACTGTCGGAGGGGCAGTACTGAGGGAGCACCGCACTGTCGGAGGGGCAGTACTGAGGGAGCGCCGCACTTTCAGAGGGGCAGTACGGAGGGAGCGCAGCACTGTCGGAGGGCAGTACTGAGGGAGTGCCGCACTGTCAGAGGGGCAGTACTGAGGGAGTGTCGCACTGTCGGAGGGGCAGTACTGAGGGTGCGCCGCACTGTCGGAGGGGCAGTACTGAGGGAGTGCCGCACTATCGGAGGGCAGTACTGAGGGAGTGTCGCACTGTCGGAGGGGAAGTACGGAGGGAGCGCCGCACTGTCGGAGGGGCAGTACTGAGGGAGCGCCGCACTTGCGTTGGGGCAGTACTGAGGGAGGGCCGCAGTGTCGGAGGGGCAGTGCTGAGGGAGCGCCGCAATATCGGAGGGTCAGTACCGAGGGAGCGCCGCATTGTCGGAGGGGCGGTACTGAGGGAGTGCCGCACTGTCGGAGGGGCGGTACTGAGGGAGTGTCGCACTGTCAGAGGGGTGCTACTGAGGGAGCGTCGCACTGTCGGAGGGGCAGTACTGAGGGAGCGTCGCACTGTCAGAGGGGCGGTACTGAGGGGGCGACGCACTGTCGGAGGGGTGCTACTGAAGGAGTGTCGCACTGTCGGAAGGGCAGTACTGAGGGAGTGCCACACTGTCGGAGGGGAGGTACTGAGGGAGCGTCGCACTGTCAGAGGGGCAGTACTGAGGGAATGTCGCACTGTCGGAGGGTCAGTACTGACGGAGGCCGCACTGTTGAAGGGGCGGTACTGAAGGAGCGCCGCAGTGTCGGAGGGGCAGTGCTGAGGGAGGGCCGCACTGTCGGAGGGGCGGTACTGAAGGAGCGCCGCAGTGTCGGAGGGGCAGTGCTGAGGGAGCGCCGCTCTATCGGAGGGTCAGTACTGAGGGAGCGCCGCACTGTCGGAGGGGCGGGTACTGAGGGAATGTCGCACTGTCGGAGGGTCAGTACTGAGGGAGGGCCGCACTGTCGGAGGGGCGGTACTGAAGGAGCGCCGCAGTGTCGGAGGGGCAGTACTGAGGGAGCGCCGCTCTATCGGAGGGTCAGTACTGAGGGAGCGCCGCACTGTCGGAGGGGCGGTACTGAGGGAGTGCCGCACTGTCAGAAGGGTGCTACTGAGGGAGCGTCGCACTGTCGGAGGGGCAGTACTGAGGGAGTACCACACTGTCAGAGGGGCGGTACTGAGGGAACGTCGCACTGTCAGAGGGGCAGTACTGAGGGAATGTCGCACTGTCGGAGGGGCAGTACTGAGGGAGCTTCGCACTGTCGGAGGGGCAGTACTGAGGGAGCACCGCACTGTCAGAGGGGCAGTACTGAGGGAGCGCAGCACTGTCGGAGGGCAGTACTGAGGGAGTGCCGCACTGTCAGAGGGGCGGTACTGAGGGAGCGTCGCACTGTCAGAGGGGCAGTACTGAGGGAGCGTCGCACTGTCGGAGGGGCAGGACTGAAGGAGCGTCGCACTGTCGGAGGGGCAGTACTGAGGGAGGGCCGCACTGTCGGAGGGGCGGTACTGAGGGAGTGCCACACTCTCAGAGGGGTGCTACTGAGGGAGCGCCGCACTGTCGGAGGGGCGGTACTGACGGAGGGCCGCACTGTCGGAGGGGCGGTACTGAGGGAGTGCCACACTCTCAGAGGGGTGCTACTGAGGGAGCGCCGCACTGTCGGAGGGGCGGTACTGAGGGAGTGCCACACTGTCAGAGGGGTGCTACTGAGGGAGCGTCGCACTGTCGGAGGGGCAGTACTGAGGGAGTGCCACACTGTCGGAGGGGAGGTACTGAGGGAGCGTCGCACTGTCAGAGGGGCAGTACTGAGGGAATGTCGCACTGTCGGAGGGGCAGTACTGAGGGAGCGTCGCACTGTCGGAGGGGCAGTACTGAGGGAGCGTCGCACTGTCGGAGGGGCAGTACTGAGGGAGCGCCGCACTGTTGGAGGGGCAGTACTGAGGGAGCACCGCACTTTCAGAGGGGCAGTACTGAGGGAGCGCAGCACTGTCGGAGGGCAGTACTGAGGGAGCGCCGCACTGTCGGAGGGGCAGTACTGAGGCAGCATCGCACTGTCGGAGGGGCGGGTACTGAGGGAGTGCCGCACTGTCAGAGGGGCAGTACTGAGGGTGCGCCGCACTTTTGGAGGGGCAGTACTGAGGGAGTGCCGCACTATCGGAGGGGCAGTACTGAGGGAGCGCCGCAGTGTCGGAGGGGCAGTACTGAGGGAGCGCTGTAATATTGGACGGTCAGTACCGAGTTAGCGCCGCATTTTCGGAGGGGCGGTACTGAGGGAGTGCCGTACTGTCAGAGGGGTGCTACTGAGGGAGCGTCGCACTGTCGGAGGGGCAGTACTGAGGGAGCGCCAAACGGAGCGCCAAACTGTCGGAGGGTCAGTATTGAGGGAGCGCCACACTGTCGGAAGGGTAGTACTGAGGGAGCGCCGCACTGTCGGAGGGGCAGTACTGAGGGAGCGTCGCACAGTCAGAGGGGCAGTACTGAGGGAGTGTCGCACTGTCGGAGGGGCAGTACTGAGGGAGCGTCGCACTGTCGGAGGGGCGGTACTGAGGGAGCGCCACACTGTCGGAGGGGCAGTACTGAGGAAGCGTTGCAATGTCGGAGGGGCAGTACTCAGGGAGCGCCGCACTGTCAGAGGGGCAGTGCTGAGGGAGCGCCGCACTGTCGGAGGGGCAGTACTGAGGGAGCGCCGCACTGTCGGAGGGGCAGTACTGGGGGAGCGTCGCACTTTCGGAGGGGCAGTACTGAGGGAGCGCCACACTGTCGGAGTTTCGGTACTGAGGGAGCGCCGCACTGTCGGAGGGGCAGTACTGAGGGAGTGCCACACTGTCAGAGGGGCAGTGCTGAGGGAGCGTCGCACTGTCAGAGGGGCGGTACTGAGGGAGCGCTGCACTGTCAGAGGGGCGGTACTGAGGGAGCGTCGCACTGTCAGAGGGCCAGTATTGAGGGAGCGCCGCACTGTCGGAGGGGCAGTACTGAGGGAGCGCTGCACTGTCAGAGGGGCGGTACTGAGGGAGCGTCGCACTGTCAGAGGGTCAGTACTGAGGGAGCGCTGCACTGTCGGAGGGGCAGTACTGAGGGAGCGTCGCACTGTCGGAGGGGCAGTGCTGAGGGAGTGCCGCACTGTCGGAGGGGCAGTACTGAGGGAGCGTCGCACTGTCAGAGGGCCAGTATTGAGGGAGCGCCGCACTGTCGGAGGGGCAGTACTGAGGGAGCGTCGCACTGTCGGAGGGGCAGTACTGAGGGAGCGTCGCACTGTCGGAGGGGCAGTACTGAGGGAGCGTCGCACTGTCGGAGGGGCAGTACTGAGGGAGTGCCGCACTGTCAGAGGGGTGCTACTGAGGGAGCGTCGCACTGTCGGAGGGGCAGTACTGAGGGAGTGCCGCACTGTCAGAGGGGTGCTACTGAGGGAGCGTCGCACTGTCGGAGGGGCAGTAATGAGGGAGCGCCGCACTGTCGGAGGGGCTGTACTGAGGGAGCGTCGCACTGTCGGAGGGGCTGTACTGAGGGAGCGTCGCACTGTCGGAGGGGCAGTAATGAGGGAGCGCCGCACTTTCAGATGGGCAGTACTGAGGGAGCGCAGCACTGTCGGAGGGCAGTACTGAGGGAGCGTCGCACTGTCGGAGGGGCAGTAATGAGGGAGCGCCGCACTGTCGGAGGGGCTGTACTGAGGGAGCGCCGCACTTTCAGATGGGCAGTACTGAGGGAGCGCAGCACTGTCGGAGGGCAGTACTGAGGGAGCGCCGCACTGTCGGAGGGCAGTACTGAGGGAGCGCCGCACTGTCGGAGGGGCAGTACTGAGGCAGCGTCGCACTGTCAGAGGGGCGGTACTGAGGGGGTGTCGCACTGTCAGAGGGGCAGGACTGAGGGAGCGTCGCACTGTCGGTGGGGCGGTACTGAGGGAGCGCCGCACTGTCAGAGGGGCGGTACTGAAGCAGTTCCGCACTGTCAGAGGGGCGGTACTGAGGGAGCGCTGCACTGTCAGAGGGGCAGTACTGAGGGAGCGCTGCACTGTCGCAGGGGCAGTACTGAGGGAGAACCTCACTGTCGGAAGGGCAGTACTGAGGGAGCGCCGCACTGTCGCAGGGGCAGTACTGAGGGAGCATCGCACTGTCGGAGGGTCAGTACTGACGGAGGGCCGCACTGTCGAAGGGGCGGTACTGAAGGAGCGCCGCAGTGTCGGAGGGGCAGTGCTGAGGGAGCGCCGCACTGTCGGAGGGGCAGTACTGAGGGAGCGCCGCACTGTCGGAGGGGCAGTACTGGGGGAGCGTCGCACTTTCGGAGGGGCAGTACTGAGGGAGCGCCACACTGTCGGAGTTTCGGTACTGAGGGAGCGCCGCACTGTCGGAGGGGCAGTACTGAGGGAGCACCGTACTGTCAGAGGGGTGCTACTGAGGGAGCGTCGCACTGTCGGAGGGGCAGTACTGAGGGAGTGCCACACTGTCAGAGGGGCAGTGCTGAGGGAGCGTCGCACTGTCAGAGGGCGGTACTGAGGGGGCGTCGCACTGTCGGAGGGGCGGTACTGAGGGAGCGCTGCACTGTCGGAGGGGCGGTACAGAGGGAGTGCCGCACTGTCAGAGGGGCGGTACTGAGGGAGCGTCGCACTGTCAGAGGGCCAGTATTGAGGGAGCGCCGCACTGTCGGAGGGGCAGTACTGAGGGAGCGTCGCACTGTCGGAGGGGCAGTACTGAAGGAGCGTCGCACTGTCGGAGCGGCAGTACTGAGTGAGCGCCGCACTGTCGGAGGGGCGGTACTGAGGGAGCGCTGCAGTGTCGGAGGGGCAGTACTGAGGGAGCGTCGCACTGTCGGAGGGGCAGTACTGAGTGAGCGTCGCACTGTCGGAGGGGCAGTACTGAGTGAGCGCCGCACTGTCGGAGGGGCAGTACTGAGGGAGCTCCGCACTGTCGGAGGGGCAGTACTGAGTGAGCGTCGCACTGTCGGAGGGGCAGTACTGAGGGAGTGCCGCACTGTCGGAGGGGCGGTACTGAAGGAGCGCTGCAGTGTCGGAGGGGCAAAGCTGAGGGAGCGCCGCACTGTCGGAGGGGCGGTACTGAAGGAGCGCTGCAGTGTCAGAGGGGCAGTACTGAGGGAGCGCCGCACTGTCGGAGGGTCATTACTGAGGGAGGGCCGCACTGTCGGAGGGGCGGTACTGAAGGAGCGCTGCAGTGTCGGAGGGGCAAAGCTGAGGGAGCGCCGCACTATCGGAGAGTCAGTACTGAGGGAGCGCCGCACTGTCGGAGGGGCGGTACTGAGGGAGTGCCGCACTGTCAGAGGGGTGCTACTGAGGGAGCGTCGCACTGTCGGAGGGGCAGTACTGAGGGAGTGCCACACTGTCAGAGGGGAGGTACTGAGGGAGCGTCGCACTGTCAGAGGGGCAGTACTGAGGGAATGCCGCACTGCCGGAGAGGCAGTACTGAGGGAGCGTCGCACTGTCGGAGGGGCAGTACTGAGGGAGCGCCGCACTGTCGGAGGGGCTGTACTGAGGGAGCGTCGCACTGTCGGAGGGGCAGTAATGAGGGAGCGCCGCACTGTCGGAGGGGCTGTACTGAGGGAGCGTCGCACTGTCGGAGGGGCAGTACTGAGGGAGCGCTGCACTGTCGGAGGGGCGGTACTGAGGGAGTGCCGCACTGTCAGAGGGGCGGTACTGAGGGAGCGTCGCACTGTCGGAGGGGCAGCGTCGCACTGTCAGAGGGGCGGTACTGAGGGAGCGTCGCACTGTCAGAGGGGCAGTACTGAGGGAGCGCCGCACTGTCAGAGGGGCGGTACTGCGGGAGCGTCGCACTGTCGGAGGGGCAGTACTGAGGGAGCGTCGCACTGTCGGAGGGGCAGTACTGAGGGAGCGCCGCACTGTCAGAGGGGCAGTACTGAGGGAGCGTCGCACTGTCGGAGGGGCAGTACTGAGGGAGCGTCGCACTGTCGGAGGGGCAGTACTGAGGGAGCGTCGCACTGTCGGAGGGGCAGTACTGAGGGAGGGCCGCACTGTCGGAGGGGCAGTACTGAGGGAGCGTCGCACTGTCGGAGGGGCGGTACTGAGGGAGTGCCGCACTGTCAGAGGGGTGCTACTGAGGGAGCGTCGCACTGTCGGAGGGGCAGTACTGAGGGAGCATCGCACTGTCGGAGGGTCAGTACTGAGGGAGGGCCGCACTGTCGGAGGGGCGGTACTGAATGAGCGCCGCACTATCGGAGGGTCAGTACTGAGGGAGCGTCGCACTGTCGGAAGGGCAGTACTGAGGGAGTGCCACACTGTCGGAGGGGAGGTACTGAGGGAGCGTCGCACTGTCAGAGTGGCATTACTGAGGGAATGTCGCACTGTCGGAGGGGCAGGACTGAGGGAGCGCCGCAGTTTCAGAGGGGCAGTACTGAGGGAGCGCAGCATTGTCGGAGGGCAGTACTGAGGGAGTGCCGCACTGTCAGAGGGGCAGTACTGAGGGAGTGTCGCACTGTCGGAGGGGCAGTACTGAGGGTGCGCCGCACTGTCGGAGGGGCAGTACTGAGGGAGTGCCGCACTATCGGAGGGGCAGTACTGAGGGAGTGTCGCACTGTCGGAGGGGCAGTACGGAGGGCGCGCCGCACTGTCGGAGGGGCAGTACTGAGGGAGCGCCGCACTTTCGGTGGGGCAGTACTGAGGGAGGGCCGCACTGTCGGAGGGGCGGTACTGAGGGAGCGCCGCAGTGTCGGAGGGGCAGTGCTGAGGGAGCGTCGCACTGTCGGAGGGGCAGTACTGAGGGAGCGTCGCACTGTCAGAGGGGCGGTACTGAGGGGGCGTCGCATTGTCGGAGGGGCAGTACTGAGGGAGCATCGCACTGTCGGAGGGGCAGTACTGAGGGAGCGTCGCACTGTCGGAGGGGCAGTACTGAGGGAGGGCCGCACTGTCGGAGGGGCGGGTACTGAAGGAGCGCCGCAGTGTCGGAGGGGCAGTGCTGAGGGAGCGCCGCACTATCGGAGGGTCAGTACTGAGGGAGCGCCGCACTTTCGGAGGGGAGGTACTGAGGGAGTGCCGCACTGTCGGAGGGGTGCTGCTGAGGGAGCGTCGCACTGTCAGAGGGGCAGTACTGAGGGAATGTCACACTGTCGGAGGGGCAGTACTGAGGGAGCGCCGCACTGTCAGAGGGGCAGTACTGAGGGAGTGTCGCACTGTCGGAGGGGCAGTACTGAGGGTGCGCCGCACTTTCGGAGGGGCAGTACTGAGGGAGTGCCGCACTATCGGAGGGGCAGTACTGAGGGTGTGTCGCACTGTCGGAGGGGCAGTACGGAGGGAGCGCCGCACTGTCGGAGGGGCAGTACTGAGGGAGCGCCGCAGTGTCGGAGGGGCAGTGCTGAGGGAGCGCCGCACTATCGGAGGGTCAGTACTGAGGGAGCGCCGCACTGTCGGAGGGGCGGTACTGAGGGAGTGCCGCACTGTCAGAGGGGCTGTACTGAGGGAGCGTCGCACTGTTGGAGGGGCAGTACTGAGGGAGTGCCACACTGTCGGAGGGGAGGTACTGAGGGAGCGTCGCACTGTCAGAAGGGCAGTAATGAGGGAATGTCGCAATGTCGGAGGGGCAGTACTGAGGGAGCGTCGCACTGTCGGAGGGGCAGTACTGAGGGAGCACCGCACTTTCAGAGGGGCAGCACTGAGGGAGCGCAGCACTGTCGGAGGGCAGTACTGAGGGAGCGCCGCGCTGTCGGAGGGGCAGTACTGAGTGAGCGCCGCACTGCCGGAGGGGCGGTACTGAGGGAGCGCCGCTGTGTCGGAGGGGCAGTGCTGAGGGAGCGCTGCAATATCGGAGGGTCAGTACCGAGGGAGCGCCGCATTGTCGGAGGGGCGGTACTGAGGGAGTGCCGCACTGTCAGAGGGGTGCTACTGAGGGAGCGTCGCAGTGTCGGAGGGGCAGTACTGAGGGAGCGCCACACTGTCGGAGGGGAGGTACCGAGTGACCGTCGCACTGTCAGAGGGGCAGTACTGAGGGAGTGTCGCACTGTCGGAGGGGCAGTACTGAGGGAGCGTCGCACTGTCGGAGGGTCAGTATTGAGGGAGCGCCACACTGTCGGAAGGGCAGTACTGAGGGAGCGCCGCACTGTCGGAGGGGCAGTACTGAGGGAGCGCCGCACTGTCAGAGGGGCAGTACTGAGGGAGCGCCGCACTGTCAGAGGGGCAGTACTGAGGGAGCGCCGCAATGTCGGAGGGGCAGTACTGAGGGAGCGCCGCACTGTCAGAGGGGCAGTACTGAGGGAGCGCCGCAATGTCGGAGGGGCAGTACTGAGGGAGCGCCGCACTGTCGGAGGGGCAGTACTGAGGGAGCGCCACACTGTCGGAGGTTCGGCACTGAGTGAGCGCCGCACTGTCGGAGGGGCAGTACTGAGGGAGCGCCACACTGTCGGAGGTTCGGCACTGAGGGAGTGCCGCACTGTCAGAGGAACAGTACTGAGGGAGGGCCGCACTGTCGGAGGGGCGGTACTGAAGGAGCGCTAGCAGTGTCGGAGGGGCAGTGCTGAGGGAGCGCCGCACTATCGGAGAGTCAGTACTGAGGGAGCGCCGCACTGTCGGAGGGTCGGTACTGAGGGAGTGCCGCACTGTCAGAGGGGTGCTACTGAGGGAGCGTCGCACTGTCGGAGGGGCAGTACTGAGGGAGTGCCACACTGTCGGAGGGGAGGTACTGAGGGAGCGTCGCACTGTCAGAGGGGCAGCACTGAGGGAATGTCGCACTGTCGGAGGGTCAGTACTGAGGGAGGGCCGCACTGTCGGAGGGGCAGTACAGAGGGAGCGCCGCACTTACGGAGGGGCGGTACTCAGTGAGCGCCGCACTGTGGATGGGGCAGTACTGAGGGAGTGCCGCAGTGTCAGAGGGGCAGGACTGAGGGTGCGCCGCACTGTCAGAGGGGCAGTACTGAGGGAGCGCCGCACTGTCGGAGGGGCAGTACTGATGGAGCGCCGCACTGTCGGAGGGGCAGTACTGAGGGAGTGTCGCTCTGTCGGAGGGGCAGTATTGAGGGAGTGCCGCACTATCGGAGGGGCAGTACTGAGGGAGTGTCGCACTGTCATAGAGGCAGTACTGAGGGAGCGCCGCATATTCGGAGTGGCAGTACTGAGGAAGCGCAGCACTGTCAGTGGTCAGTACTGAGGGAGCGCCACACTGTCGGAGGGGCAGTACTGAGGGAGCGTCGCACTGTCGGAGGTGCGGTACTGAGGGGGCGCTGCACTGTCGGAGGGGCAGTACTGAGGGAGCGCCACACTGTCGGAGGGGCAGTACTGAGGGGGCGTCGCACTGTCGGAGGGGCGGTACTGAGGGGGCGCTGCACTGTCGGAGGGTCAGTATTGAGGGAGCGCCACACTGTCGGAGGGGTAGTACTGAGGGAGCGCCGCACTGTCGGAGGGTCGGTACTGAGGGAGCGCCGCACTGTCGGAGGGGCAGTACTGAGGGAGCGCCGCACTGTCGGAGGGGCAGTACAGTGGGAGCGTCGCACTGTCGGAGGGGCAGTACTGAGGGAGCACCACACTGTCGGAGGTTCGGTACTGAGGGAGCGCCGCACTGTCGGAGGGGCGGTACTGAGGGAGCGCCGCACTGTCGGAGGGGAGGTACTGAGGGAGCATCGCACTGTCAGAGGGGCAGTACTGAGGGAGTGTTGCACTGTCGGAGGGGCAGTACTGAGGGAGCGTCGCACTGTCGGAGGGTCAGTATTGAGGGAGCGCCACACTGTCGGAGGGGAAGTACTGAGGGAGCGCCGCACTGTCGGAGGGTCGGTACTGAGGGAGTGCCGCACTATCGGAGGGGCAGTACTGAGGGAGTGTCGCACTGTCATAGAGGCAGTACTGAGGGAGCGCCGCACATTCAGAGGGGCAGTACTGAGGAAGCGCCACACTGTCAGAGGGGCAGTCCTGAGGGAGCGTCGCACTGTCAGAGGGGCGGTACTGAGGGGGCGTCGCACTGTCGGAGGGGCAGTACTGAGGGAGCACCACACTGTCGGAGGGGCGGTACTGAGTGGGCGCTGCACTGTCGGAGGGGCAGTACTGAGGGAGCGCCACACTGTCGGAGGGGCAGTACTGAGGGAGTGTCGCACTGTCGGAGGGGCAGTACTGAGGGAGCGTCGCACTGTCGGACGGTCAGTATTGAGGGAGCGCCACACTGTCGGAGGGGTAGTACTGAGGGAGCGCCGCACTGTCGGAGGGTCGGTACTGAGGGAGCGCCGCACTGTCGGAGGGGCAGTACTGAGGGAGCGCCGCACTGTCGGAGGGGCAGTACAGTGGGAGCGTCGCACTGTCGGAGGGGCAGTACTGAGGGAGCGCCACACTGTCGGAGGTTCGGTACTGAGGGAGCGCCGCACTGTCGGAGGGGCGGTACTGAGGGAGTGCCGCACTTTCAGAGGTGTGCTACTGAGGGAGCGTCGCACTGTTGGAGGGGCAGTACTGAGGGAGCGCCACACTGTCGGAGGGGAGGTACTGAGGGAGCATCGCACTGTCAGAGGGGCAGCACTGAGGGAGTGTTGCACTGTCGGAGGGGCAGTACTGAGGGAGCGTCGCACTGTCGGAGGGTCAGTATTGAGGGAGCGCCGCACTGTCGGAGGGGTAGTACTGAGGGAGCGCCGCACTGTCGGAGGGTCGGTACTGAGGGAGCGCCGCACTGTCGGAGGGGCAGTACTGAGGGAGCACCGCACTGTCGGAGGGGCAGTACTGAGGGAGCGCTGCACTGTCGGAGGGGTAGTACTGAGGGAGCGCCGCACTGTCGGAGGGTCGGTACTGCGGGAGCGCCGCACTGTCGGATGGGCAGTACTGAGGGAGCGCCGCACTTTCGGAGGGGCAGTACTGAGGGAGCGTTGCACTGTGGATGGGGCAGTACTGAGGGAGCGTCGCACTGTCGGAGGGGCGGTACTGAGGGAGCGCCGCACTGTCGGAGGGGAAGTACTGAGGGAGTGCCGCAGTGTCGGAGGGGCAGTACTGAGGGAGTGTCGCACTGTCGGAGGGGCAGTACTGAGGGAGTGCCGCACTATCGGAGGGGCAGTACTGAGGGAGTGTCGCAGTGTCATAGAGGCAGTACTGAGGGAGCGCCGCACATTCGGAGGGGCAGTACTGAGGAAGCGCAGCACTGTCAGAGGTCAGTACTGAGGGAGCGCCACACTGTCGGAGGGGCAGTACTGAGGGAGCGTCGCACTGTCAGAGGGGCGGTACTGAGGGGGCGCTGCACTGTCGGAGGGGCAGTCCTGAGGGAGCGCCACACTGTCGGAGGGGAGGTACTGAGGGAGCGTCGCACTGTCAGAGGGGCAGTACTGAGGGAGCGTCGCACTGTCGGAGGGTCAGTATTGAGGGAGCGCCACACTGTCGGAGGGGTAGTACTGAGGGAGCGTTGCAATGTCGGAGGGGCAGTACTCAGGGAGCGCCGCTCTGTCAGAGGGGCAGTACTGAGGGAGCGCCGCACTGTCGGAGGGGCAGTACTGAGGGAGCGCCGCACTGTCGGAGGGGCAGTACAGGGGGAGCATCGCACTGTCGGAGGGGCAGTACTGAGGGAGCGCCACACTGTCGGAGGTTCGGTACTGAGGGAGCACCGCACTGTCGGAGGGGCGGTACTGAGGGAGTACTGCACTGTCAGAGGGGTGCTACTGAGGGAGCGTCACACTGTCGGAGGGGCAGTACTGAGGGAGCGCCACACTGTCGGAGGGGAGGTACTGAGGGAGCATCGCACTGTCAGAGGGGCAGTACTGAGGGAGTGTTGCACTGTCGGAGGGTCAGTACTGAGGGAGCGTCGCACTGTTGGAGGGTCAGTATTGAGGGAGCGCCACACTGTCGGAGGGGTAGTACTGAGGGAGCGCCGCACTGTCGGAGGGTCGGTACTGAGGGAGCGCCGCACTGTCGGAGGGGCAGTACTGAGGGAGCACCGCACTGTCGGAGGGTCGGTACTGAGGGAGCGCCGCACTGTCGGAGGGGCAGTATTGAGGGAGCACCGCACTGTCGGAGGGTCGGTACTGCGGGAGCGCCGCACTGTCGGATGGGCAGTACTAAGGGAGCGCCGCACTTTCGGAGGGGCGGTACTGAGGGAGCGCCGCACTGTGGATGGGGCAGTACTGAGGGAGCGTCGCACTGTCGGAGGGGCGGTACTGAGGGAGCGCCGCACTGTCGGAGGGGCGGGTACTGAGGGAGCGCCGCACTGTCGGAGGGGAAGTACTGAGGGAGTGCCGCAGTGTCGGAGGGGCAGTACTGAGGGAGCGCCGCTCTGTCAGAGGGGCAGTACTGAGGGAGCGCCGCACTGTCGGAGGGGCAGTACTGAGGGAGCGCCGCACTGTCGGAGGGGCAGTACTGAGGGAGTGTCGCACTATCGGAGGGGCAGTACTGAGGGAGTGTCGCACTGTCATAGAGGCAGTACTGAGGGAGCGCCGCACATTCGGAGGGGCAGTACTGAGGAAGCGTAGCACTGTCAGAGGGCAGTACTGAGGGAGCGCCACACTGTCGGAGAGGCAGTACTGAGGGAGCATCGCACTTTCAGAGGGGCTGTACTGAGGGGGCATCGCACTGTCGGGGGGACGGTACTGAGGGGGCGCTGCACTGTCGGAGGGGCAGTACTGAGGGAGCGCTGCACTGTCGGAGGGGCGGTACTGAGGGAGTGCCGCACTGTCAGAGGGGCGGTATTGAGGAAGCGTCGCGCTGACAGAGGGGCAGTACTGAGGGAGCGTCGCACTGTCGGAGGGGCAGTACTGAGGGAGCATCGCACTGTCGGAGGATCAGTACTGAGGGAGGGCCGCACTGTCGGAGGGGCGGTACTGAGGGAGCGCCGCAGTGTCGGAGGGGCAGTGCTGAGGGAGCGCCGCACTATCGGAGGGTCAGTACTGAGGGAGTGTCGCAGTGTCATAGAGGCAGTACTGAGGGAGCGCCGCACATTCGGAGGGGCAGTACTGAGGAAGCGCAGCACTGTCAGAGGTCAGTACTGAGGGAGCGCCACACTGTCGGAGGGGCAGTACTGAGGGAGCGTCGCACTGTCAGAGGGGCGGTACTGAGGGAGCGCTGCACTGTCGGAGGGGCAGTCCTGAGGGAGCGCCACACTGTCGGAGGGGAGGTACTGAGGGAGCGTCGCAGTGTCATAGAGGCAGTACTGAGGGAGCGCCGCACATTCGGAGGGGCAGTACTGAGGAAGCGCAGCACTGTCAGAGGTCAGTACTGAGGGAGCGCCACACTGTCGGAGGGGCAGTACTGAGGGAGCGTCGCACTGTCAGAGGGGCGGGTACTGAGGGGGCGCTGCACTGTCGGAGGGGCAGTCCTGAGGGAGCGCCACACTGTCGGAGGGGAGGTACTGAGGGAGCGTCGCACTGTCAGAGGGGCAGTACTGAGGGAGCGTCGCACTGTCGGAGGGTCAGTATTGAGGGAGCGCCACACTGTCGGAGGGGTAGTACTGAGGGAGCGTTGCAATGTCGGAGGGGCAGTACTCAGGGAGCGCCGCTCTGTCAGAGGGGCAGTACTGAGGGAGCGCCGCACTGTCGGAGGGGCAGTACTGAGGGAGCGCCGCACTGTCGGAGGGGCAGTACAGGGGGAGCATCGCACTGTCGGAGGGGCAGTACTGAGGGAGCGCCACACTGTCGGAGGTTCGGTACTGAGGGAGCACCGCACTGTCGGAGGGGCGGTACTGAGGGAGTACTGCACTGTCAGAGGGGTGCTACTGAGGGAGCGTCACACTGTCGGAGGGGCAGTACTGAGGGAGCGCCACACTGTCGGAGGGGAGGTACTGAGGGAGCATCGCACTGTCAGAGGGGCAGTACTGAGGGAGTGTTGCACTGTCGGAGGGTCAGTACTGAGGGAGCGTCGCACTGTTGGAGGGTCAGTATTGAGGGAGCGCCACACTGTCGGAGGGGTAGTACTGAGGGAGCGCCGCACTGTCGGAGGGTCGGTACTGAGGGAGCGCCGCACTGTCGGAGGGGCAGTACTGAGGGAGCACCGCACTGTCGGAGGGTCGGTACTGAGGGAGCGCCGCACTGTCGGAGGGGCAGTATTGAGGGAGCACCGCACTGTCGGAGGGTCGGTACTGCGGGAGCGCCGCACTGTCGGATGGGCAGTACTAAGGGAGCGCCGCACTTTCGGAGGGGCGGTACTGAGGGAGCGCCGCACTGTGGATGGGGCAGTACTGAGGGAGCGTCGCACTGTCGGAGGGGCGGTACTGAGGGAGCGCCGCACTGTCGGAGGGGCGGTACTGAGGGAGCGCCGCACTGTCGGAGGGGAAGTACTGAGGGAGTGCCGCAGTGTCGGAGGGGCAGTACTGAGGGAGCGCCGCTCTGTCAGAGGGGCAGTACTGAGGGAGCGCCGCACTGTCGGAGGGGCAGTACTGAGGGAGCGCCGCACTGTCGGAGGGGCAGTACTGAGGGAGTGTCGCACTATCGGAGGGGCAGTACTGAGGGAGTGTCGCACTGTCATAGAGGCAGTACTGAGGGAGCGCCGCACATTCGGAGGGGCAGTACTGAGGAAGCGTAGCACTGTCAGAGGGCAGTACTGAGGGAGCGCCACACTGTCGGAGAGGCAGTACTGAGGGAGCATCGCACTTTCAGAGGGGCTGTACTGAGGGGGCATCGCACTGTCGGGGGGACGGTACTGAGGGGGCGCTGCACTGTCGGAGGGGCAGTACTGAGGGAGCGCTGCACTGTCGGAGGGGCGGTACTGAGGGAGTGCCGCACTGTCAGAGGGGCGGTATTGAGGAAGCGTCGCGCTGACAGAGGGGCAGTACTGAGGGAGCGTCGCACTGTCGGAGGGGCAGTACTGAGGGAGCATCGCACTGTCGGAGGATCAGTACTGAGGGAGGGCCGCACTGTCGGAGGGGCTGGTACTGAGGGAGCGCCGCAGTGTCGGAGGGGCAGTGCTGAGGGAGCGCCGCACTATCGGAGGGTCAGTACTGAGGGAGCGCCGCACTGTCGGAGGGGCGGTACTGAGGGAGTGCCGCACTGTCAGAGGGGTGGTACTGAGGGAGCGTCGCACTGTCGGAGGGGCAGTAATGAGGGAGCGCCACGCTGTCGGAGGGGAGGTACTGAGGGAGCGTCGCTCTGTCAGAGGGGCAGTACTGAGGGAGTGTCGCACTGTCGGAGGGGCAGTAATGAGGGAGCGTCGCACTGTCGGAGGGGCAGTACTGAGGGAGCGTCGCACTGTCGGAGGGGCAGTACTGAGGGAGCGCCGCACTGTCGGAGGGGCAGTACTGAGGGAGCGCCGCACTTTCGGAGGGGCAGTACCGAGGGGGCGCTGCGCTGTCGGAGGGACATTACTGAGAGAGCGTTGCACTGTCGGAGGGGCTGGTACCGAGGGAGTGCCGCACTGTCGGAGGGGCAGTACTGAGGGAGCGCCGCACTGTCGGAGGGGCAGTACTGAGGGAGTGCCGCACTGTCGGAGGGGCAGTACTGAGGGAGCGCCGCAGCTTCGGAGGGGCTGTACTGAGGGAGGGCCGCACTGTCGCAGGGGCGGTACTGAGGGAGTGCCGCAGTGTCGGAGGGGCAGTGCAGAGGGAGCGTCGCAATATCGGAGGGTCAGTACTGAGGGAGCGCCGCATTGTCGGAGGGGCGGTACTGAGGGAGCGTCGCACTGTCAGAGGGGCAGTACTGAGGGAGTGTCGCACTGTCGGAGGGGCAGTACTGAGGGAGCGCCACACTATCGGAGGGGAGGTACTGAGGGAGCGTCGCACTGTCAGAGGGGCAGTACTGAGGGAGTGTCGCACTGTCGGAGGGGCAGTACTGAGGGAGCGCCACACTGTCGGAGGGGAGGTACTGAGGGAGCGTCGCACTGTCAGAGGGGCAGTACTGAGGGAGTGTCGCACTGTCGGAGGGGCAGTACTGAGGGAGCGTCGCACTGTCAGAGGGTCAGTATCGAGGGAGCGCCACACTGTCGGAGGGGTAGTACTGAGGGAGCGTTGCAATGTCGGAGGGGCAGTACTCAGGGAGCGCCGCACTGTCAGAGGGGCAGTACTGAGGGAGCGCCACACTGTCGGAGGGGCAGTACTGAGGGAGCGCCGCACTGTCGGAGGGGCAGTACAGTGGGAGCGTCGCACTGTCGGAGGGGCAGTACTGAGGGAGCGCCACACTGTCGGAGGTTCGATACTGAGGGAGCGCCGCACTGTCGGAGGGGCGGTACTGAGGGGGTGCCGCACTGTCAGAGGGGTGCTACTGAGGGAGCGTCGCACTGTCGGAGGGGCAGTACTGAGGGAGCGCCACACTGTCGGAGGGGAGGTACTGAGGGAGCATCGCACTATCAGAGGGGCAGTACTGAGGGAGTGTTGCACTGTCGGAGGGGCAGTACTGAGGGAGCGTCGCACTGTCGGAGGGTCAGTATTGAGGGAGCGCCACACTGTCGGAGGGGTAGTACTGAGGGAGCACCGCACTGTCGGAGGGTCGGTACTGAGGGAGCGCCGCACTGTCGGAGGGGCAGTACTGAGGGAGCACCGCACTGTCGGAGGGTCGGTACTGAGGGAGCGCCGCACTGTCGGAGGGGCAGTATTGAGGGAGCACCGCACTGTCGGAGGGGCAGTACTGAGGGAGCGCTGCACTGTCGGAGGGGTAGTACTGAGGGAGCGCCGCACTGTCGGAGGGGAAGTACTGAGGGAGTGCCGCAGTGTCAGAGGGGCAGGACTGAGGGTGTGCCGCACTGTAAGAGGGGCAGTACTGAGGGAGTGCCACACTATCGGAGGGGAGGTACTGAGGGAGCGTCACACTGTCAGAGGGGCAGTACTGAGGGAATGTCGCACTATCGGAGGGGCAGTACTGAGGGAGCGTCGCTCTGTCGGAGGGGCAGTACTGAGGGAGCGTCGCACTGTCGGAGGGGCAGTAATGAGGGAGCGCCGCACTGTCGGAGGGGCAGTACTGAGGGAGCGCCACACTTTCAGAGGGGCAGTACTGAGGGAGCGCAGCACTGTCGGAGGGCAGTACTGAGGGAGCGCCGCACTGTCGGAGGGGCAGTACTGAGGCAGCATCGCACTGTCAGAGGGGCGGTACTGAGGGGCGTCGCACTGTCGGAGGGGCGGTACTGAGGGAGTGCCGCACTGTCAGAGGGGCAGTACTGAGGGAGTGTCGCACTGTCGGAGGGGCAGTACTGAGGGTGCGCCGCACTGTCGGAGGGGCAGTACTGAGGGAGTGCCGCACTATCGGAGGGGCAGTACTGAGGGAGTGTCGCACTGTCGGAGGGGCAGTACGGAGGGAGCGCCGCAGTGTCAGAGGGGCAGTGCTGAGGGAGCGCCGTAATATCGGACGGTCAGTACCGACTTAGCGGAGGGGCGGTACTGAGGAGTGCCGCACTGTCAGAGGGGTGCTACTGAGGGAGCGTCGCACTGTCGGAGGGGCAGTACTGAGCGAGCACCACACTGTCGGAGGGGAGGTACTGAGGGAGCGTCGCACTGTCAGAGGGGCGGTACTGAGGGAGTGTCGCACTGTCGGAGGGGCAGTACTGAGGGAGCGTCGCACTGTCGGAGGGTCAGTATTGAGGGAGCGCCACACTGTCGGAAGAGTAGTACTGAGGAAGCGTTTGCAATGTCGGAGGGGCAGTACTCAGGGAGCGCCGCACTGTCAGAGGGGCAGTGCTGAGGGAGCGCCGCACTGTCGGAGGGGCAGTACTGAGGGAGCGCCGCACTGTCAGAGGGGCGGTACTGAAGGAGCGCCGCCGCAGTGTCGGTGGGGCGCAGTGCTGAGGGAGCGCCGCACTATCGGAGGGTCAGTACTGAGGGAGTGCCGCACTGTCGGAGGGGCGGTACTGAGGGAGTGCCGCACTGTCAGAGGGGTGCTACTGAGGGAGCGTCGCACTGTCTGAGGGGCAGTACTGAGGGAGTGCCACACTGTCGGAGGGGAGGTACTGAGGGAGCGTCGCACTGTCAGAGGGGCAGTACTGAGGGAATGTTGCACTGTCAGAGGGGCAGTACTGAGGGAATGTCGCACTGTCGGAGGGGCAGTACTGAGGGAGCATCGCACTGTCGGAGGGGCAGTACTGAGGGAGGGCCGCACTGTCGGAGGGGCGGTACTGAAGGAGCGCCGCACTGTCGGAGGGGCCGTGCTGAGGGAGCGCCGCACTATCGGAGGGTCAGTACTGAGGGAGCGCCACACTGTCGGAGGGCGGTACTGAGGGAGTGCCGCACTGTCAGAGGGGTGCTACTGAGGGAGCGTCGCACTGTTGGAGGGGCAGTACTGACGGGAGCGCCACACTGTCGGAGGGGAGGTACTGAGGGAGCATCGCACTGTCAGAGGGGCAGCACTGAGGGAGTGTTGCACTGTCGGAGGGGCAGTACTGAGGGAGCGTCGCACTGTCGGAGGGTCAGTACTGAGGGAGCGTCGCACTGTCGGAGGGGCAGTACTGAGGGAGCGTTGCAATGTCGGAGGGGCAGTACTCAGGGAGCGCCGCTCTGTCAGAGGGGCAGTACTGAGGGAGCGCCGCACTGTCGGAGGGGCAGTACTGAGGGAGCGCCGCACTGTCGGAGGGGCAGTACAGGGGGAGCATCGCACTGTCGGAGGGGCAGTACTGAGGGAGCGCCACACTGTCGGAGGTTCGGTACTGAGGGAGCACCGCACTGTCGGAGGGGCGGTACTGAGGGAGTACTGCACTGTCAGAGGGGTGCTACTGAGGGAGCGTCACACTGTCGGAGGGGCAGTACTGAGGAGCGCCACACTGTCGGAGGGGAGGTACTGAGGGAGCATCGCACTGTCAGAGGGGCAGTACTGAGGGAGTGTTGCACTGTCGGAGGGTCAGTACTGAGGGAGCGTCGCACTGTTGGAGGGTCAGTATTGAGGGAGCGCCACACTGTCGGAGGGGTAGTACTGAGGGAGCGCCGCACTGTCGGAGGGGTCCGGTACTGAGGGAGCGCCGCACTGTCGGAGGGGCAGTACTGAGGGAGCACCGCACTGTCGGAGGGTCGGTACTGAGGGAGCGCCGCACTGTCGGAGGGGCAGTATTGAGGGAGCACCGCACTGTCGGAGGGTCGGTACTGCGGGAGCGCCGCACTGTCGGATGGGCAGTACTAAGGGAGCGCCGCACTTTCGGAGGGGCGGGGTACTGAGGGAGCGCCGCACTGTGGATGGGGCAGTACTGAGGGAGCGTCGCACTGTCGGAGGGGCGGTACTGAGGGAGCGCCGCACTGTCGGAGGGGCGGTACTGAGGGAGCGCCGCACTGTCGGAGGGGAAGTACTGAGGGAGTGCCGCAGTGTCGGAGGGGCAGTACTGAGGGAGCGCCGCTCTGTCAGAGGGGCAGTACTGAGGGAGCGCCGCACTGTCGGAGGGGCAGTACTGAGGGAGCGCCGCACTGTCGGAGGGGCAGTACTGAGGGACTGAGGGAGTGTCGCACTGTCATAGAGGCAGTACTGAGGGAGCGCCGCACATTCGGAGGGGCAGTACTGAGGAAGCGTAGCACTGTCAGAGGCAGTACTGAGGGAGCGCCACACTGTCGGAGAGGCAGTACTGAGGGAGCATCGCACTTTCAGAGGGGCTGTACTGAGGGGGCATCGCACTGTCGGGGGGACGGTAACTGAGGGGGCGCTGCACTGTCGGAGGGCAGTACTGAGGGAGCGCTGCACTGTCGGAGGGGCGGTACTGAGGGAGTGCCGCACTGTCAGAGGGGCGGTATTGAGGAAGCGTCGCGCTGACAGAGGGCAGTACTGAGGGAGCGTCGCACTGTCGGAGGGGCAGTACTGAGGGAGCATCGCACTGTCGGAGGATCAGTACTGAGGGAGGGCCGCACTGTCGGAGGGGCGGTACTGAGGGAGCGCCGCAGTGTCGGAGGGGCAGTGCTGAGGGAGCGCCGCACTATCGGAGGGTCAGTACTGAGGGAGCGCCGCACTGTCGGAGGGGCGGTACTGAGGGAGTGCCGCACTGTCAGAGGGGTGGTACTGAGGGAGCGTCGCACTGTCGGAGGGGCAGTAATGAGGGAGCGCCACGCTGTCGGAGGGGAGGTACTGAGGGAGCGTCGCTCTGTCAGAGGGGCAGTACTGAGGAGTGTCGCACTGTCGGAGGGGCAGTAATGAGGGAGCGTCGCACTGTCGGAGGGGCAGTACTGAGGGAGCGTCGCACTGTCGGAGGGGCAGTACTGAGGGAGCGCCGCACTGTCGGAGGGCAGTACTGAGGGAGCGCCGCACTTTCGGAGGGGCAGTACCGAGGGGGCGCTGCGCTGTCGGAGGGACATTACTGAGAGAGCGTTGCACTGTCGGAGGGGCGGTACCGAGGGAGTGCCGCACTGTCGGAGGGGCAGTACTGAGGGAGCGCCGCACTGTCGGAGGGGCAGTACTGAGGGAGTGCCGCACTGTCGGAGGGGCAGTACTGAGGGAGCGCCGCAGCTTCGGAGGGGCTGTACTGAGGGAGGGCCGCACTGTCGCAGGGGCGGTACTGAGGGAGTGCCGCAGTGTCGGAGGGGCAGTGCAGAGGGAGCGTCGCAATATCGGAGGGTCAGTACTGAGGGAGCGCCGCATTGTCGGAGGGCGGTACTGAGGGAGCGTCGCACTGTCAGAGGGGCAGTACTGAGGGAGTGTCGCACTGTCGGAGGGGCAGTACTGAGGGAGCGCCACACTATCGGAGGGGAGGTACTGAGGGAGCGTCGCACTGTCAGAGGGGCAGTACTGAGGGAGTGTCGCACTGTCGGAGGGGCAGTACTGAGGGAGCGCCACACTGTCGGAGGGGAGGTACTGAGGGAGCGTCGCACTGTCAGAGGGGCGCGTCGCACTGTCAGAGGGGCAGTACTGAGGGAGTGTCGCACTGTCGGAGGGGCAGTACTGAGGGAGCGTCGCACTGTCAGAGGGTCAGTATCGAGGGAGCGCCACACTGTCGGAGGGGTAGTACTGAGGGAGCGTTGCAATGTCGGAGGGGCAGTACTCAGGGAGCGCCGCACTGTCAGAGGGGCAGTACTGAGGGAGCGCCGCACTGTCGGAGGGGCAGTACTGAGGGAGCGCCGCACTGTCGGAGGGGCAGTACAGTGGGAGCGTCGCACTGTCGGAGGGGCAGTACTGAGGGAGCGCCACACTGTCGGAGGTTCGATACTGAGGGAGCGCCGCACTGTCGGAGGGGCGGTACTGAGGGAGTGCCGCACTGTCAGAGGGGTGCTACTGAGGGAGCGTCGCACTGTCGGAGGGGCAGTACTGAGGGAGCGCCACACTGTCGGAGGGGAGGTACTGAGGGAGCATCGCACTATCAGAGGGGCAGTACTGAGGGAGTGTTGCACTGTCGGAGGGGCAGTACTGAGGGAGCGTCGCACTGTCGGAGGGTCAGTATTGAGGGAGCGCCACACTGTCGGAGGGGTAGTACTGAGGGAGCACCGCACTGTCGGAGGGTCGGTACTGAGGGAGCGCCGCACTGTCGGAGGGGCAGTACTGAGGGAGCACCGCACTGTCGGAGGGTCGGTACTGAGGGAGCGCCGCACTGTCGGAGGGGCAGTATTGAGGGAGCACCGCACTGTCGGAGGGGCAGTACTGAGGGAGCGCTGCACTGTCGGAGGGGTAGTACTGAGGGAGCGCCGCACTGTCGGAGGGGAAGTACTGAGGGAGTGCCGCAGTGTCAGAGGGGCAGGACTGAGGGTGTGCCGCACTGTAAGAGGGGCAGTACTGAGGGAGTGCCACACTATCGGAGGGGAGGTACTGAGGGAGCGTCACACTGTCAGAGGGGCAGTACTGAGGGAATGTCGCACTATCGGAGGGGCAGTACTGAGGGAGCGTCGCTCTGTCGGAGGGGCAGTACTGAGGGAGCGTCGCACTGTCGGAGGGGCAGTAATGAGGGAGCGCCGCACTGTCGGAGGGGCAGTACTGAGGGAGCGCCACACTTTCAGAGGGGCAGTACTGAGGGAGCGCAGCACTGTCGGAGGGCAGTACTGAGGGAGCGCCGCACTGTCGGAGGGGCAGTACTGAGGCAGCATCGCACTGTCAGAGGGGCGGTACTGAGGGGCGTCGCACTGTCGGAGGGGCGGTACTGAGGGAGTGCCGCACTGTCAGAGGGGCAGTACTGAGGGAGTGTCGCACTGTCGGAGGGGCAGTACTGAGGGTGCGCCGCACTGTCGGAGGGGCAGTACTGAGGGAGTGCCGCACTATCGGAGGGGCAGTACTGAGGGAGTGTCGCACTGTCGGAGGGGCAGTACGGAGGGAGCGCCGCAGTGTCAGAGGGGCAGTGCTGAGGGAGCGCCGTAATATCGGACGGTCAGTACCGACTTAGCGGAGGGGCGGTACTGAGGGAGTGCCGCACTGTCAGAGGGGTGCTACTGAGGGAGCGTCGCACTGTCGGAGGGGCAGTACTGAGCGAGCACCACACTGTCGGAGGGGAGGTACTGAGGGAGCGTCGCACTGTCAGAGGGGCAGTACTGAGGGAGCGTCGCACTGTCGGAGGGGCAGTACTGAGGGAGCGTCGCACTGTCGGAGGGTCAGTATTGAGGGAGCGCCGCACTGTCGGAGGGGTAGTACTGAGGGAGCACCGCACTGTCAGAGGGGCAGTGCTGAGGGAGCGCCGCACTGTCGGAGGGGCAGTACTGAGGGAGCGCCGCACTGTCGGAGGGGCGGTACTGAGGGAGTGCCGCACTGTCGGAGGGGCGGTACTGAGGGAGTGCCGCACTGTCAGAGGGGCAGTGCTGAGGGAGCGCCGCAGTGTCGGTGGGGCAGTGCTGAGGGAGCGCCGCACTATCGGAGGGTCAGTACTGAGGGAGTGCCGCACTGTCGGAGGGGCGGTACTGAGGGAGTGCCGCACTGTCAGAGGGGTGCTACTGAGGGAGCGTCGCACTGTCTGAGGGGCAGTACTGAGGGAGTGCCACACTGTCGGAGGGGAGGTACTGAGGGAGCGTCGCACTGTCAGAGGGGCAGTACTGAGGGAATGTTGCACTGTCAGAGGGGCAGTACTGAGGGAATGTTGCACTGTCAGAGGGGCGGTACTGAGGGAGTGACGCACTGTCGGAGGGGCAGTACTGAGGGAGCATCGCACTGTCGGAGGGTCAGTACTGAGGGAGCATCGCACTGTCGGAGGGTCAGTACTGAGGGAGCGTCGCACTGTCGGAAGGGCAGTACTGAGGGAGTGCCACAATGTCGGAGGGGAGGTACTGAGGGAGCGCCGCACTGTCGGAGGGGCAGTACTGAGGGAGCGCCGCACTGTCGGAGGGGCAGGACTGAGGGAATGCCGCACTGTCAGAGTGGCATTACTGAGGGAATGTCGCACTGTCGGAGGGGCAGTACTGAGGGAGCGTCGCACTGTCGGAGGGGCAGTACTGAGGGAGCGCCGCACTGTCGGAGGGGCAGGACTGAGGGAGCGCCGCAGTTTCAGAGGGGCAGTACTGAGGGAGCGCAGCATTGTCGGAGGGCAGTACTGAGGGAGTGCCGCACTGTCAGAGGGGCAGTACTGAGGGAGTGTCGCACTGTCGGAGGGGCAGTACTGAGGGTGCGCCGCACTGTCGGAGGGGCAGTACTGAGGGAGTGCCGCACTATCGGAGGGGCAGTACTGAGGGAGTGTCGCACTGTCGGAGGGGCAGTACGGAGGGCGCGCCGCACTGTCGGAGGGGCAGTACTGAGGGAGCGCCGCACTTTCGGTGGGGCAGTACTGAGGGAGGGCCGCACTGTCGGAGGGGCGGTACTGAGGGAGCGCCGCAGTGTCGGAGGGGCAGTGCTGAGGGAGCGCCGCAGTATCGGAGGGTCAGTACCGAGGGAGCGCCGCATTGTCAGAGGGGCGGTACTGAGGGAGTGCCGCACTGTCAGAGGGTTGCTACTGAGGGAGCGTCGCACTGTCGGAGGGGCAGTACTGAGGGAGCGTCGCACTGTCAGAGGGGCGGTACTGAGGGGGCGTCGCATTGTCGGAGGGGCAGTACTGAGGGAGCGTCGCACTGTCGGAGGGTCAGTACTGAGGGAGGGCCGCACTGTCGGAGGGGCGGTACTGAAGGAGCGCCGCAGTGTCGGAGGGGGAGTGCTGAGGGAGCGCCGCACTATCGGAGGGTCAGTACTGAGGGAGCGCCGCACTTTCGGAGGGGAGGTACTGAGGGAGTGCCGCACTGTCGGAGGGGTGCTGCTGAGGGAGCGTCGCACTGTCAGAGGGGCAGTACTGAGGGAATGTCACACTGTCGGAGGGGCAGTACTGAGGGAGCGCCGCACTGTCAGAGGGGCAGTACTGAGGGAATGTCACACTGTCGGAGGGGCAGTACTGAGGGAGCGCCGCACTTTCGGAGGGGCAGTACTGAGGGAGTGCCGCACTATCGGAGGGGCAGTACTGAGGGTGTGTCGCACTGTCGGAGGGGCAGTACGGAGGGAGCGCCGCACTGTCGGAGGGGCAGTACTGAGGGAGCGCCGCAGTGTCGGAGGGGCAGTGCTGAGGGAGCGCCGCACTATCGGAGGGTCAGTACTGAGGGAGCGCCGCACTGTCGGAGGGGCGGTACTGAGGGAGTGCCGCACTGTCAGAGGGGCTGTACTGAGGGAGCGTCGCACTGTTGGAGGGGCAATACTGTGGGAGTGCCACACTGTCGGAGGGGAGGTACTGAGGGAGCGTCGCACTGTCGGAGGGGCAGTACTGAGGGAGCACCGCACTTTCAGAGGGGCAGTACTGAGGGAGCGCCACACTGTCGGAGGGGCAGTACTGAGGGAGCGTCGCACTGTCGGAGGTGCGGTACTGAGGGGGCGCTGCACTGTCGGAGGGGCAGTACTGAGGGAGCGCCACACTGTCGGAGGGGCAGTACTGAGGGGGCGTCGCACTGTCGGAGGGGCGGTACTGAGGGGGCGCTGCACTGTCGGAGGGTCAGTATTGAGGGAGCGCCACACTGTCGGAGGGGTAGTACTGAGGGAGCGCCGCACTGTCGGAGGGTCGGTACTGAGGGAGCGCCGCACTGTCGGAGGGGCAGTACTGAGGGAGCGCCGCACTGTCGGAGGGGCAGTACAGTGGGAGCGTCGCACTGTCGGAGGGGCAGTACTGAGGGAGCACCACACTGTCGGAGGTTCGGTACTGAGGGAGCGCCGCACTGTCGGAGGGGCGGTACTGAGGGAGTGCCGCACTGTCAGAGGGGTGCTACTGAGGGAGCGTCGCACTGTTGGAGGGGCAGTACTGAGGGAGCGCCACACTGTCGGAGGGGAGGTACTGAGGGAGCATCGCACTGTCAGAGGGGCAGTACTGAGGGAGTGTTGCACTGTCGGAGGGGCAGTACTGAGGGAGCGCCACACTGTCGGAGGGGAAGTACTGAGGGAGCGCCGCACTGTCGGAGGGTCGGTACTGAGGGAGTGCCGCACTATCGGAGGGGCAGTACTGAGGGAGTGTCGCACTGTCATAGAGGCAGTACTGAGGGAGCGCCGCACATTCAGAGGGGCAGTACTGAGGAAGCGCAGCACTGTCAGAGGTCAGTACTGAGGGAGCGCCACACTGTCAGAGGGGCAGTCCTGAGGGAGCGTCGCACTGTCAGAGGGGCGGTACTGAGGGGGCGTCGCACTGTCGGAGGTGCGGTACTGAGTGGGCGCTGCACTGTCGGAGGGGCAGTACTGAGGGAGCGCCACACTGTCGGAGGGGCAGGACTGAGGGGGCGTCGCACTGTCGGAGAGGCGGTACTGAGGGGGCGCTGCACTGTCGGAGGGGCAGTACTGAGGGAGCGCCACACTGTCGGAGGGGCAGTACTGAGGGAGTGTCGCACTGTCGGAGGGGCAGTACTGAGGGAGCGTCGCACTGTCGGACGGTCAGTATTGAGGGAGCGCCACACTGTCGGAGGGGTAGTACTGAGGGAGCGCCGCACTGTCGGAGGGTCGGTACTGAGGGAGCGCCGCACTGTCGGAGGGGCAGTACTGAGGGAGCGCCGCACTGTCGGAGGGGCACTACAGTGGGAGCGTCGCACTGTCGGAGGGGCAGTACTGAGGGAGCGCCACACTGTCGGAGGTTCGGTACTGAGGGAGCGCCGCACTGTCGGAGGGGCGGTACTGAGGGAGTGCCGCACTTTCAGAGGTGTGCTACTGAGGGAGCGTCGCACTGTTGGAGGGGCAGTACTGAGGGAGCGCCACACTGTCGGAGGGGAGGTACTGAGGGAGCATCGCACTGTCAGAGGGGCAGCACTGAGGGAGTGTTGCACTGTCGGAGGGGCAGTACTGAGGGAGCGTCGCACTGTCGGAGGGTCAGTATTGAGGGAGCGCCGCACTGTCGGAGGGGTAGTACTGAGGGAGCGCCGCACTGTCGGAGGGGCAGTATTGAGGGAGCGCCGCACTGTCGGAGGGGCAGTACTGAGGGAGCGCCGCACTGTCGGAGGGTCGGTACTGAGGGAGCGCCGCACTGTCGGAGGGGCAGTACTGAGGGAACACCGCACTGTCGGAGGGTCGGGACTGAGGGAGCGCCGCACTGTCGGAGGGGCAGTATTGAGGGAGCACCGCACTGTCGGAGGGGCAGTACTGAGGGAGCGCTGCACTGTCGGAGGGGTCGTACTGAGGGAGCGCCGCACTGTCGGAGGTTCGGTACTGCGGGAGCGCCGCACTGTCGGATGGGCAGTACTGAGGGAGCGCCGCACTTTCGGAGGGGCGGTACTGAGGGAGCGCCGCACTGTGGATGGGGCAGTACTGAGGGAGCGTCGCACTGTCGGAGGGGCGGTACTGAGGGAGCGCCGCACTGTCGGAGGGGAAGTACTGAGGGAGTGCCGCAGTGTCGGAGGGGCAGTACTGAGGGAGTGTCGCACTGTCGGAGGGGCAGTACTGAGGGAGTGCCGCACTATCGGAGGGGCAGTACTGAGGGAGTGTCGCAGTGTCATAGAGGCAGTACTGAGGGAGCGCCGCACATTCGGAGGGGCAGTACTGAGGAAGCGCAGCACTGTCAGAGGTCAGTACTGAGGGAGCGCCACACTGTCGGAGGGGCAGTACTGAGGGAGCGTCGCACTGTCAGAGGGGCGGTACTGAGGGGGCGCTGCACTGTCGGAGGGGCAGTCCTGAGGGAGCGCCACACTGTCGGAGGGGAGGTACTGAGGGAGCGTCGCACTGTCAGAGGGGCAGTACTGAGGGAGCGTCGCACTGTCGGAGGGTCAGTATTGAGGGAGCGCCACACTGTCGGA
This sequence comes from Somniosus microcephalus, assembly GCF_052327205.1. Lineage (NCBI taxonomy): Eukaryota > Metazoa > Chordata > Chondrichthyes > Squaliformes > Somniosidae > Somniosus > Somniosus microcephalus. Next base: position 210,089,241 of record NC_140998.1, on the reverse strand, counting down.
GGGGTAGTACTGAGGGAGCGTTGCAATGTCGGAGGGGCAGTACTCAGGGAGCGCCGCTCTGTCAGAGGGGCAGTACTGAGGGAGCGCCGCACTGTCGGAGGGGCAGTACTGAGGGAGCGCCGCACTGTCGGAGGGGCAGTACAGGGGGAGCATCGCACTGTCGGAGGGGCAGTACTGAGGGAGCGCCACACTGTCGGAGGTTCGGTACTGAGGGAGCACCGCACTGTCGGAGGGGCGGTACTGAGGGAGTGCTGCACTGTCAGAGGGGTGCTACTGAGGGAGCGTCACACTGTCGGAGGGGCAGTACTGAGGGAGCGCCACACTGTCGGAGGGGAGGTACTGAGGGAGCACCGCACTGTCGGAGGGGCGGTACTGAGGGAGTGCTGCACTGTCAGAGGGGTGCTACTGAGGGAGCGTCACACTGTCGGAGGGGCAGTACTGAGGGAGCGCCACACTGTCGGAGGGGCAGTACTGAGGGAGTGTTGCACTGTCGGAGGGTCAGTACTGAGGGAGCGTCGCACTGTTGGAGGGTCAGTATTGAGGGAGCGCCACACTGTCGGAGGGGTAGTACTGAGGGAGCGCCGCACTGTCGGAGGGTCGGTACTGAGGGAGCGCCGCACTGTCGGAGGGGCAGTACTGAGGGAGCACCGCACTGTCGGAGGGTCGGTACTGAGGGAGCGCCGCACTGTCGGAGGGGCAGTATTGAGGGAGCACCGCACTGTCGGAGGGTCGGTACTGCGGGAGCGCCGCACTGTCGGATGGGCAGTACTAAGGGAGCGCCGCACTTTCGGAGGGGCGGTACTGAGGGAGCGCCGCACTGTGGATGGGGCAGTACTGAGGGAGCGTCGCACTGTCGGAGGGGCGGTACTGAGGGAGCGCCGCACTGTCGGAGGGGAAGTACTGAGGGAGTGCCGCAGTGTCGGAGGGGCAGTACTGAGGGAGCGCCGCTCTGTCAGAGGGGCAGTACTGAGGGAGCGCCGCACTGTCGGAGGGGAAGTACTGAGGGAGTGCCGCAGTGTCAGAGGGGCAGGACTGAGGGTGTGCCGCACTGTAAGAGGGGCAGTACTGAGGGAGTGCCACACTATCGGAGGGGAGGTACTGAGGGAGCGTCACACTGTCAGAGGGGCAGTACTGAGGGAATGTCGCACTATCGGAGGGGCAGTACTGAGGGAGCGTCGCTCTGTCGGAGGGGCAGTACTGAGGGAGCGTCGCACTGTCGGAGGGGCAGTAATGAGGGAGCGCCGCACTGTCGGAGGGGCAGTACTGAGGGAGCGCCGCACTTTCAGAGGGGCAGTACTGAGGGAGCGCAGCACTGTCGGAGGGCAGTACTGAGGGAGCGCCGCACTGTCGGAGGGGCAGTACTGAGGCAGCATCGCACTGTCAGAGGGGCGGTACTGAGGGGCGTCGCACTGTCGGAGGGGCGGTACTGAGGGAGTGCCGCACTGTCAGAGGGGCAGTACTGAGGGAGTGTCGCACTGTCGGAGGGGCAGTACTGAGGGTGCGCCGCACTGTCGGAGGGGCAGTACTGAGGGAGTGCCGCACTATCGGAGGGGCAGTACTGAGGGAGTGTCGCACTGTCGGAGGGGCAGTACGGAGGGAGCGCCGCAGTGTCGGAGGGGCAGTGCTGAGGGAGCGCCGTAATATCGGACGGTCAGTACCGACTTAGCGCCGCATTGTCGGAGGGGCGGTACTGAGGGAGTGCCGCACTGTCAGAGGGGTGCTACTGAGGGAGCGTCGCACTGTCGGAGGGGCAGTACTGAGCGAGCACCACACTGTCGGAGGGGAGGTACTGAGGGAGCGTCGCACTGTCAGAGGGGCAGTACTGAGGGAGTGTCGCACTGTCCGAGGGGCAGTACTGAGGGAGCGTCGCACTGTCGGAGGGTCAGTATTGAGGGAGCGCCACACTGTCGGAAGAGTAGTACTGAGGAAGCGTTGCAATGTCGGAGGGGCAGTACTCAGGGAGCGCCGCACTGTCAGAGGGGCAGTGCTGAGGGAGCGCCGCACTGTCGGAGGGGCAGTACTGAGGGAGCGCCGCACTGTCGGAGGGGCAGTACTGGGGGAGCGTCGCACTGTCGGAGGGGCAGTACTGAGGGAGCGCCACACTGACGGAGGTTCGGTACTGAGGGAGCGCCGCACTGTCGGAGGGGCGGCACTGAGGGAGCGCAGCACTCAAAGAGGGCAGTACTGAGGGAGCGCCGCACTGTCGGAGGGGCAGTACTGTGGGAGCGTCGCACTGTCAGAGGGGCGGTACTGATGGGGCGTCGCACTGATGGAGGGGCGGTACTGAGGGAGCGCTGCACTGTCGGAGGTGCGGTACAGAGGGAGTGCCGCACTGTCAGAGAGGCGGGTACTGAGGGAGCGTTGCACTGTCAGAGGGGCAGTACTGAGGGAGCGCCACACTGTCGGAGGGGAGGTACTGAGGGAGCATCGCACTATCAGAGGGGCAGTACTGAGGGAGTGTTGCACTGTCGGAGGGGCAGTACTGAGGGAGCGTCGCACTGTCGGAGGGTCAGTATTGAGGGAGCGCCACACTGTCGGAGGGGTAGTACTGAGGGAGCACCGCACTGTCGGAGGGTCGGTACTGAGGGAGCGCCGCACTGTCGGAGGGGCAGTACTGAGGGAGCACCGCACTGTCGGAGGGTCGGTACTGAGGGAGCGCCGCACTGTCGGAGGGGCAGTATTGAGGGAGCACCGCACTGTCGGAGGGGCAGTACTGAGGGAGCGCTGCACTGTCGGAGGGGTAGTACTGAGGGAGCGCCGCACTGTCGGAGGGGAATTACTGAGGGAGTGCCGCAGTGTCAGAGGGGCAGGACTGAGGGTGTGCCGCACTGTAAGAGGGGCAGTACTGAGGGAGTGCCACACTATCGGAGGGGAGGTACTGAGGGAGCGTCACACTGTCAGAGGGGCAGTACTGAGGGAATGTCGCACTATCGGAGGGGCAGTACTGAGGGAGCGTCGCTCTGTCGGAGGGGCAGTACTGAGGGAGCGTCGCACTGTCGGAGGGGCAGTAATGAGGGAGCGCCGCACTGTCGGAGGGGCAGTACTGAGGGAGCGCCGCACTTTCAGAGGGGCAGTACTGAGGGAGCGCAGCACTGTCGGAGGGCAGTACTGAGGGAGCGCCGCACTGTCGGAGGGGCAGTACTGAGGCAGCATCGCACTGTCAGAGGGGCGGTACTGAGGGGTGTCGCACTGTCGGAGGGGCGGTACTGAGGGAGTGCCGCACTGTCAGAGGGGCAGTACTGAGGGAGTGTCGCACTGTCGGAGGGGCAGTACTGAGGGTGCTCCGCACTGTCGGAGGGGCAGTACTGAGGGAGTGCCGCACTATCGGAGGGGCAGTACTGAGGGAGTGTCGCACTGTCGGAGGGGCAGTACGGAGGGAGCGCCGCAGTGTCGGAGGGGCAGTGCTGAGGGAGCGCCGTAATATCGGACGGTCAGTACCGACTTAGCGCCGCATTGTCGGAGGGGCGGTACTGAGGGAGTGCCGCACTGTCAGAGGGGTGCTACTGAGGGAGCGTCGCACTGTCGGAGGGGCAGTACTGAGCGAGCACCACACTGTCGGAGGGGAGGTACTGAGGGAGCGTCGCACTGTCAGAGGGGCAGTACTGAGGGAGTGTCGCACTGTCCGAGGGGCAGTACTGAGGGAGCGTCGCACTGTCGGAGGGTCAGTATTGAGGGAGCGCCACACTGTCGGAAGAGTAGTACTGAGGAAGCGTTGCAATGTCGGAGGGGCAGTACTCAGGGAGCGCCGCACTGTCAGAGGGGCAGTGCTGAGGGAGCGCCGCACTGTCGGAGGGGCAGTACTGAGGGAGCGCCGCACTGTCGGAGGGGCAGTACTGGGGGAGCGTCGCACTGTCGGAGGGGCAGTACTGAGGGAGCGCCACACTGACGGAGGTTCGGTACTGAGGGAGCGCCGCACTGTCGGAGGGGCGGCACTGAGGGAGCGCAGCACTCAAAGAGGGCAGTACTGAGGGAGCGCCGCACTGTCGGAGGGGCAGTACTGTGGGAGCGTCGCACTGTCAGAGGGGCGGTACTGAGGGGGCGTCGCACTGATGGAGGGGCGGTACTGAGGGAGCGCTGCACTGTCGGAGGTGCGGTACAGAGGGAGTGCCGCACTGTCAGAGAGGCGGTACTGAGGGAGCGTTGCACTGTCAGAGGGGCAGTACTGAGGGAGCGTCGCACTGTCGGAGGGGCAGTACTGAGGGAGCATCGCACTGTCGGAGGGTCAGTACTGAGGGAGGGCCGCACTGTCGGAGGGGCGGTACTGAGGGAGCGTCGCACTGTCGGAGGGGCAGTACTGAGGGAGCGTCGCACTGTCGGAGGGGCAGTACTGAGGGAGCATCGCACTGTCGGAGGGGCAGTACTGAGGGAGCGCCGCACTGTCGGAGGGGCAGTACTGAGGGAGCGCCGCACGGTCTGAGGGGCAGTACTGAGGGAGCGTCGCACTGTCGGAGGGGCAGTACTGAGGGAGCATCGCACTGTCGGAGGGTCAGTACTGAGGGAGGGCCGCACTGTCGGAGGGGCAGTACTGAGGGAGCGCCGCAGTGTCGGAGGGGCAATGCTGAGGGAGCGCCGCACGATCGGAGGGTCGGTACTGCGGGAGCGCCGCACTGTCGGAGGGGCAGTACTGAGGGAGCGTCGCACTGTCGGAGGGGCAGTACTGAGGGAGCGTCGCACTGTCGGAGGGGCAGTACTGAGGGAGCGCCGCACTGTCGGAGGGGCAGTACTGAGGGAGCGCCGCACTGTCGGAGGGGCAGTACTGAGGGGGCGTCGCACTGTCGGAGGGGCAGTACTGAGGGAGCATCGCACTGTCGGAGGGTCAGTACTGAGGGAGGGCCGCACTGTCGGAGGGGCGGTACTGAAGGAGCGCCGCAGTGTCGGAGGGGCAATGCTGAGGGAGCGCCGCACGATCGGAGAGTCAGTACTGAGGGAGCGCCGCACTGTCGGAGGGGCAGTACTGAGGGAGTGCCACACTGTCGGAGGGTCGGTACTGAGGGAGCGCCGCACTGTCGGAGGGGCAGTATTGAGGGAGCACCGCACTGTCGGAGGGGCAGTACTGAGGGAGCGCTGCACTGTCGGAGGGGTAGTACTGAGGGAGCGCCGCACTGTCGGAGGGTCGGTACTGCGGGAGCGCCGCACTGTCGGATGGGCAGTTCTGAGGGAGCGCCGCACTTTCGGAGGGGCGGTACTGAGTGAGCGCCGCACTGTGGATGGGGCAGTACTGAGGGAGCGTCGCACTGTCGGAGGGGCGGTACTGAGGGAGCGCCGCACTGTCGGAGGGGAAGTACTGAGGGAGTGCCGCAGTGTCAGAGGGGCAGGACTGAGGGTGCGCCGCACTGTCAGAGGGGCAGTACTGAGGGAGCGCCGCACTGTCGGAGGGGCAGTACTGATGGAGCGCCGCACTGTCGGAGGGGCAGTACTGAGGGAGTGTCGCTCTGTCGGAGGGGCAGTACTGAGGGAGTGCCGCACTATCGGAGGGGCAGTACTGAGGGAGTGTCGCACTGTCATAGAGGCTGTACTGAGGGAGCGCCGCACATTCGGAGGGGCAGTACTGAGGAAGCGCAGCAATGTCAGTGTTCAGTACTGAGGGAGCGCCACACTGTCGGAGGTTCGGTACTGAGGGAGCGCCGCACTGTCGGAGGTGCGGTACTGAGGGGGGGCTGCACTGTCGGAGGGGCAGTACTGAGGGAGCACCACACTGTCGGAGGGGCAGTACTGAGGGGGCGTCGCACTGTCGGAGGGGCAGTACTGAGGGGGCGCTGCACTGTCGGAGGGGCAGTACTGAGGTAGCGCCACACTGTCGGAGGGGCAGTACTGAGGGAGCGTCGCACTGTCGGAAGGTCAGTATTGAGGGAGCGCCACACTGTCGGAGGGGTAGTACTGAGGGAGCGCCGCACTGTCGGAGGTTCGGTACTGAGGGAGCGCCGCACTGTCGGAGGGGCGGTACTGAGGGAGTGCCGCACTGTCAGAGGGGTGCTACTGAGGGAGCGTCGCACTGTTGGAGGGGCAGTACTGAGGGAGCGCCACACTGTCGGAGGGGAGGTACTGAGGGAGCATCGCACTGTCAGAGGGGCAGAACTGAGGGAGTGTTGCACTGTCGGAGGGGCAGTACTGAGGGAGCGTCGCACTGTCGGAGGGTCAGTATTGAGGGAGCGCCACACTGTCGGAGGGGTAGTACTGAGGGAGCGCCGCACTGTCGGAGGGTCGGTACTGAGGGAGTGCCGCACTATCGGAGGGGCAGTACTGAGGGAGCACCGCACTGTCGGAGGGGCAGTACTGAGGAAGCGCAGCACTGTCAGAGGTCAGTACTGAGGGAGCGCCACACTGTCGGAGGGGCAGGACTGAGGGGGCGTCGCACTGTCGGAGGGGCGGTACTGAGGGGGCGCTGCACTGTCGGAGGGGCAGTACTGAGGGAGCGCCGCACTGTCGGAGGAGCAGTACTGAGGGAGCGTCGCACTGTCGGAGGGTCAGTATTGAGGGAGCGCCGCACTGTCGGAGGGTCGGTACTGAGGGAGCGCCGCACTGTCGGAGGGGCAGTACTGAGGGAGCGTCGCACTGTCGGAGGGGCAGTACTGAGGGAGCGTCGCACTGTCGGAGGGGCGGTACTGAGGGAGCGCCGCACTGTCGGAGGGGCAGTACTGAGGGAGCGTCGCACTGTCGGAGGGGCAGTACTGAGGGAGCGTCGCACTGTCGGAGGGGCAGTACTGAGGGAGCGCCGCACTGTCGGAGGGGCGGTACTGAGGGAGCGCCGCACTGTCGGAGGGGCAGTACTGAGGGAGCGCCGCACTGTCGGAGGGGCAGTACTGAGGGAGCGTCGCACTGTCGGAGGGGCAGTACTGAGGGAGCGTCGCACTGTCGGAGGGGCGGTACTGTGGGTGCGCCGCACTGTCAGAGGGGCGGTACTGAGGGGGCATCGCACTGATGGAGGGGCAGTACTGAGGGAGCGTCGCACTGTCGGAGGGTCAGTATTGAGGGAGCGCCGCACTGTCGGAGGGTCGGTACTGAGGGAGCGCCGCACTGTCGGAGGGGCAGTACTGAGGGAGCGCCGCACTGTCGGAGGGGCAGTACTGTGGGAGCGTCGCACTGTCAGAGGGGCGGTACTGAGGGGGCATCGCACTGATGGAGGGGCGGTACTGAGGGAGCGCTGCACTGTCGGAGGTGCGGTACAGAGGGAGTGCCGCACTGTCAGAGAGGCGGTACTGAGGGAGCGTTGCACTGTCAGAGGGCCAGTACTGAGGGAGCGTCGCACTGTCGGAGGGGCAGTACTGAGGGAGCGTCGCACTGTCGGAGGGGCAGTACTGAGGGAGCATCGCACTGTCGGAGGGGCAGTACTGAGGGAGCGTCGCACTGTCGGAGGGTCAGTACTGAGGGAGGGCCGCACTGTCGGAGGGGCGGTACTGAAGGAGCGCCGCAGTGTCGGAGGGGCGGTACTGAGGGAGTGCCGCACTGTCAGAGGGGTGCTACTGAGGGAGCGTCGCACTGTCGGAGGGGCAGTACTGAGGGAGTGCCACACTGTCGGAGGGGCGGTACTGAGGGAGTGCCGCACTGTCAGAGGGGTGCTACTGAGGGAGCGTCGCACTGTCGGAGGGGCAGTACTGAGGGAGTGCCACACTGTCGGAGAGTCAGTACTGAGGGAGCGCCGCACTGTCGGAGGGGCGGTACTGAGGGAGTGCCGCACTGTCAGAGGGGTGCTACTGAGGGAGCGTCGCACTGTCGGAGGGGCAGTACTGAGGGAGTGCCACACTGTCGGAGGGTCGGTACTGAGGGAGCGCCGCACTGTCGGAGGGGCAGTATTGAGGAAGCACCGCACTGTCGGAGGGGCAGTACTGAGGGAGCGCTGCACTGTCGGAGGGGTAGTACTGAGGGAGCGCCGCACTGTCGGAGGGTCGGTACTGCGGGAGCACCGCACTGTCGGATGGGCAGTACTGAGGGAGCGCCGCACTTTCGGAGGGGCGGTACTGAGTGAGCGCCGCACTGTGGATGGGGCAGTACTGAGGGAGCGTCGCACTGTCGGAGGGGCGGTACTGAGGGAGCGCCGCACTGTCGGAGGGGAAGTACTGAGGGAGTGCCGCAGTGTCAGAGGGGCAGGACTGAGGGTGCATCGCACTGTCAGAGGGGCAGTACTGAGGGAGCGCCGCACTGTCGGAGGGGCAGTACTGATGGAGCGCCACACTGTCGGAGGGGCAGTACTGAGGGAGTGTCGCTCTTTCGGAGGGGCAGTACTGAGGGAGTGTCGCACTGTCGGAGGGGCAGTACTGAGGGAGTGTCGCTCTTTCGGAGGGGCAGTACTGAGGGAGTGTCGCACTGTCATAGAGGCTGTACTGAGGGAGCGCCGCACATTCGGAGGGGCAGTACTGAGGAAGCGCAGCAATGTCAGTGGTCAGTACTGAGGGAGCGCCACACTGTCGGAGGGGCAGTACTGAGGGAGCGTCGCACTGTCAGAGGGGCGGTACTGAGGGGGCGTCGCACTGTCGGAGGTGCGGTACTGAGGGGGGGCTGCACTGTCGGAGGGGCAGTACTGAGGGAGCACCACACTGTCGGAGGGGCAGTACTGAGGGGGCGTCGCACTGTCGGAGGGGCAGTACTGAGGGGGCGCTGCACTGTCGGAGGGGCAGTACTGAGGGAGCGCCACACTGTCGGAGGGGCAGTACTGAGGGAGTGTCGCACTGTCGGAGGGGCAGTACTGAGGGAGCGTCGCACTGTCGGAAGGTCAGTATTGAGGGAGCGCCACACTGTCGGAGGGGTAGTACTGAGGGAGCGCCGCACTGTCGGAGGGTCGGTACTGAGGGAGCGCCGCACTGTCGGAGGGGCAGTACTGAGGGAGCGCCGCACTGTCGGAGGGGCAGTACTGAGGGAGTGTTGCACTGTCGGAGGGGCAGTACTGAGGGAGCGTCGCACTGTCGGAGGGTCAGTATTGAGGGAGCGCCACACTGTCGGAGGGGTAGTACTGAGGGAGCGCCGCACTGTCGGAGGGTCGGTACTGAGGGAGTGCCGCACTATCGGAGGGGCAGTACTGAGGGAGTGTCGCACTGTCATAGAGGCAGTACTGAGGGAGCGCCGCACATTCGGAGGGGCAGTACTGAGGAAGCGCAGCACTGTCAGAGGTCAGTACTGAGGGAGCGCCACACTGTCGGAGGGGCAGTACTGAGGGAGCGCCACACTGTCGGAGGGGCAGGACTGAGGGGGCGTCGCACTGTAGGAGGGGCGGTACTGAGGGGGCGCTGCACTGTCGGAGGGGCAGTACTGAGGGAGCGCCACACTGTCGGAGGGGCAGTACTGAGGGAGTGTCGCACTGTCGGAGGGGCAGTACTGAGGGAGCGTCGCACTGTCGGAGGGTCAGTATTGAGGGAGCGCCACACTGTCGGAGGGTCGGTACTGAGGGAGCGCCGCACTGTCGGAGGGTCGGTACTGAGGGAGCGCCGCACTGTCGGAGGGGCAGTACTGAGGGAGTGCCGCACTGTCGGAGGGGCAGTACAGTGGGAGCGTCGCACTGTCGGAGGGGCAGTACTGAGGGAGCGCCACACTGTCGGAGGTTCGGTACTGAGGGAGCGCCGCACTGTCGGAGGGGCGGTACTGAGGGAGTGCCGCACTGTCAGAGGGGTGCTACTGAGGGAGCGTCGCACTGTTGGAGGGGCAGTACTGAGGGAGGGCCACACTGTCGGAGGGGAGGTACTGAGGGAGCATCGCACTGTCAGAGGCGCAGTACTGAGGGAGTGTTGCACTGTCGGAGGGGCAGTACTGAGGGAGCGTCGCACTGTCGGAGGGTCAGTATTGAGGGAGCGCCACACTGTCGGAGGGGTTGTACTGAGGGAGCGCCGCACTGTCGGAGGGTCGGTACTGAGGGAGCGCCGCACTGTCGGAGGGGCAGTACTGAGGGAGCACCGCACTGTCGGAGGGTCGGTACTAAGGGAGCGCCGCACTGTCGGAGGGGCAGTATTGAGGGAGCACCGCACTGTCGGAGGGGCAGTACTGAGGGAGCGCTGCACTGTCGGAGGTGTAGTACAGAGGGAGCGCCGCACTGTCGGAGGGTCAGTACTGCGGGAGCGCCGCACTGTCGGATGGGCAGTACTGAGGGAGCGCCGCACTTTCGGAGGGGCGGTACTGAGGGAGCGCCGCACTTTCGGAGGGGCAGTACTGAGGGAGCGCCGCACTGTCGGATGGGCAGTACTGAGGGAGCGCCGCACTTTCGGAGGGGCAGTACTGAGGGAGCGCCGCACTGTGGATGGGGCAGTACTGAGGGAGCGCCGCACTGTCGGAGGGGAAGTACTGAGGGAGTGCCGCAGTGTCAGACGGGCAGGACTGAGGGAGCGCCGCACTGTCAGAGGGGCAGTACTGAGGGAGCGCCGCACTGTCGGAGGGGCAGTACTGAGGGAGCGCCGCACTGTCGGAGGGGCAGTACTGAGGGAGTGTCGCACTGTCGGAGGGGCAGTACTGAGGGAGTGCCGCACTATCGGAGGGGCAGTACTGAGGGAGTGTCGCAGTGTCATAGAGGCAGTACTGAGGGAGCGCCGCACATTCGGAGGGGCAGTACTGAGGAAGCGCAGCACTGTCAGAGGTCAGTACTGAGGGAGCGCCACACTGTCGGAGGGGCAGTACTGAGGGAGCGTCGCACTGTCAGAGGGGCGGTACTGAGGGGGCGTCGCACTGTCGGAGGAGCGGTACTGAGGGGGCGCTGCACTGTCGGAGGGGCAGTACTGAGGGAGCGCCACACTGTCGGAGGGGAGGTACTGAGGGAGCGTCGCACTGTCAGAGGGGCAGTACTGAGGGAGTGTCGCACTGTCGGAGGGGCAGTACTGAGGGAGCGTCGCACTTTCGGAGGGTCAGTATTGAGGGAGCGCCACACTGTCGGAGGGGCAGTACTGAGGGAGCGCCGCACTGTCGGAGGGGCAGTACTGAGGGAGCGCCGCACTGTCGGAGGGGCAGTACTGAGGGAGCGCCGCACTGTCGGAGGGGCAGTACAGGGGGAGCAGCGCACTGTCGGAGGGGCAGTACTGAGGGAGCGCCACACTGTCAGAGGTTCGGTACTGAGGGAGCGCCGCACTGTCGGAGGGGCGGTACTGAGGGAGTGCCGCACTGTCGGAGGGGAAGTACTGAGGGAGCATCGCACTGTCGGAGTTGCAGTACTGAGGGAGTGCCGCACTGTCGGAGGGGAAGTACTGAGGGAGCGTCACACTGTCGGAGTTGCAGTACTGAGGGAGCGCCACACTGTCGGAGGGGAGGTACTGAGGGAGCATCGCACTGTCAGAGGGGCAGTACTGAGGGAGTGTTGCACTGTCGGAGGGTCAGTACTGAGGGAGCGTCGCACTGTTGGAGGGTCAGTATTGAGGGAGCGCCACACTGTCGGAGGGGCAGTACTGAGGGAGCACCGCACTGTCGGAGGGTCGGTACTGAGGGAGCGCCGCACTGTCGGAGGGGCAGTATTGAGGGAGCACCGCACTGTCGGAGGGTCGGTACTGCGGGAGCGCCGCACTGTCGGATGGGCAGTACTGAGGGAGCGCCGCACTTTCGGAGGGGCGGTACTGAGGGAGCGCCGCACTGTCGGAGGGGAAGTACTGAGGGAGTGCCGCAGTGTCGGAGGGGCAGTACTGAGGGAGCGCCGCTCTGTCAGAGGGGCAGCACTGAGGGAGCGCTGCACTGTCGGAGGGACAGTACTGAGGGAGCGCCGCTCTGTCAGAGGGGCAGCACTGAGGGAGCGCTGCACTGTCGGAGGGGCAGTACTGAGGGAGCGCCGCACTATCGGAGGGGCAGTACTGAGGGAGCGCGGCACTGTCGGAGGGGCAGTACTGAGGAAGCGTAGCACTGTCAGAGGGCAGTACTGAGTGAGCGCCACACTGTCGGAGAGGCAGTACTGAGGGAGCATCGCACTTTCAGAGGGGCTGTACTGAGGGGGCGTCGCACTGTCGGAGGGACGGTACTGAGGGGGCGCTGCACTGTCGGAGGGGCAGTACTGAGGGAGCGCTGCTCTGTCGGAGGGGCGGTACTGAGGGAGTGCCGCACTGTCAGAGGGGCGGTATTGAGGAAGCGTCGCACTGACAGAGGGGCAGTACTGAGGGAGCGTCGCACTGTCGGAGGGGCAGTACTGAGGGAGCATCGCACTGTCGGAGGATCAGTACTGAGGGAGGGCCGCACTGTCGGAGGGGCGGTACTGAGGGAGCGCCGCAGTGTCGGAGGGGCAGTGCTGAGGGAGCGCCGCACTACCGAATGTCAGTACTGAGGGAGCGCCGCACTGTCGGAGGTGCGGTACTGAGGGAGTGCCGCACTGTCAGAGGGGTGGTACTGAGGGAGCGTCGCACTGTCGGAGGGGCAGTACTGAGGGAGTGTTGCACTGTCGGAGGGGCTATACTGAGGGAGCGTCGCACTGTCGGAGGGTCAGTATTGAGGGAGCGCCACACTGTCGGAGGGGTAGTACTGAGGGAGCGCCGCACTGTCGGAGGGTCGGTACTGAGGGAGCGCCGCACTGTCGGATGGGCAGTACTGAGGGAGCGCCGCAATTTCGGAGGGGCGGTACTGAGGGAGCACCGCACTGTGGATGGGGCAGTACTGAGGGAGCGTCGCACTGTCGGAGGGGCGGTACTGAGGGAGCGCCGCACTGTCGGAGGGGAAGTACTGAGGGAGTGCCGCAGTGTCAGAGGGGCAGGACTGAGGGAGCGCCGCACTGTCAGAGGGGCAGTACTGAGGGAGCGCCGCACTGTCGGAGGGGCAGTACTGAGGGAGCGCCGCACTGTCGGAGGGGCAGTACTGAGGGAGTGTCGCACTGTCGGAGGGGCAGTACTGAGGGAGCGACGCACTGTCGGCGGGGCGGTACTGAGGGAGTGTCGCACTGTCATAGAGGCAGTACTGAGGGAGCGCCGCACATTCGGAGAGGCAGTACTGAGGAAGCGCAGCACTGTCAGAGGTCAGTACTGAGGGTGCGCCACACTGTCGGAGGGGCAGTACTGAGGGAGCGTCGCACTGTCAGAGAGGCGGTACTGAGGGGGCGTCGCACTGTCGGAGGGGCGGTACTGAGGGGGCGCTGCACTGTCGGAGGGGCAGTACTGAGGGAACGCCACACTGTCGGAGGGGCAGTACTGAGGGAGTGTCGCACTGTCGGAGGGGCAGTACTGAGGGAGCGTCGCACTGTCGGAGGGTCAGTATTGAGGGAGCGCCACACTGTCGGAGGGGTAGTGCTGAGGGAGCGTTGCAATGTCGGAGGGGCAGTACTCAGGGAGCGCCACACTGTCAGAGGGGCAGTACTGAGGGAGCGCCGCACTGTCGGAGGGGTAGTACTGAGGGAGCGTTGCAATGTCGGAGGGGCAGTACTCAGGGAGCGCCGCACTGTCAGAGGGGCAGTACTGAGGGAGCGCCGCACTGTCGGAGGGGCAGTACTGAGGGAGCGCCGCACTGTCGGAGGGGCAGTACAGGGGGAGAATCGCACTGTCGGAGGGGCAGTACTGAGGGAGCGCCACAGTGTTGGAGGTTCGGTACTGAGGGAGCGCCGCACTGTCGGAGGTGCGGTACTGAGGGAGTGCCGCACTGTCAGAGGGGTGCTACTGAGGGAGCGTCACACTGTCGGAGGGTCAGTACTGAGGGAGCGCCACACTGTCGGAGGGGAGGTACTGAGGGAGCATCGCACTGTCAGAGGGGCAGTACTGAGGGAGTGTTGCACTGTCGGAGGGGCAGTACTGAGGCAGCGTCGCACTGTCGGAGGGTCAGTATTGAGGGAGCGCCACACTGTCGGAGTGGTAGTACTGAGGGAGCGCCGCACTGTCGGAGGGTCGGTACTGAGGGAGCGCCGCACTGTCGGAGGGGCAGTACTGAGGGAGCGCCGCACTGTCGGAGGGGCAGTACAGTGGGAGCGTCGCACTGTCGGAGGGGCAGTACTGAGGGAGCGCCACACTGTCGGAGGTTCGGTACTGAGGGAGCGCCGCACTGTCGGAGGGGCGGTACTGAGGGAGTGCCGCACTGTCAGAGGGATGCTACTGAGAGAGCGTCGCACTGTCGCAGTTGCAGTACTGAGGGAGCGCCACACTGTCGGAGGGGAGGTACTGAGGGAGCATCGCACTGTCAGAGGGGCAGTACTGAGGGAGTGTTGCACTGTTGGAGGGGCAGTACTGAGGGAGCGTCGCACTGTCGGAGGGTCAGTATTGAGGGAGCGCCACACTGTCGGAGGGGTAGTACTGAGGGAGCGCGGCACTGTCGGAGGGTCGGTACTGAGGGAGCGCCGCACTGTCGGAGGGGCAGTATTGAGGGAGCACCGCACTGTCGGAGGGGCAGTACTGAGGGAGCGCCGCACTGTCGGAGGGTCGGTACTGCGGGAGCGCCGCACTGACGGATGGGCAGGACTGAGGGAGCGTCGCACTGTCGGAGGGGCAGTACTGAGGGAGCGCCGCACTGTCGGAGGGGAAGTACTGAGGGAGTGCCGCAGTTTCAGAGGGGCAGGACTGAGGGAGCGCCGCATTGTCAAAGGGGCAGTACTGAGGGAGCGACGCACTGTCGGAGGGGCAGTACTGAGGGAGTGTCGCACTGTCGGAGGGGCAGTACTGAGGGTGTGCCGCACTATCGGAGGGGAAGTACTGAGGGAGTGTCGCAGTGTCATAGAGGCAGTACTGAGGGAGCGCCGCACATTCGAAGGGGCAGTACTGAGGAAGCGCAGCACTGTCAGAGGTCAGTACTGAGGGAGCGCCACACTGTCCGAGGGGCAGTACTGAGGGAGCGTCGCACTGTCAGAGGGGCGGTACTGAGGGGGCGTCGCACTGTCGGAGGGGCGGTACTGAGGGGGCGCTGCACTGTCGGAGGGGCAGTGCTGAGGGAGCGCCACACTGTCGGAGGGGAGGTACTGAGGGAGCGTCGCACTGTCAGAGGGGCAGTACTGAGGGAGCGCCGCACTGTCGGAGGGGCAGTACTGAGGGAGTGTCGCACTGTCGGAGGGGCAGTACTGAGGGAGCGACGCACTGTCGGCAGGGCGGTACTGAGGGAGTGTCGCACTGTCATAGAGGCAGTACTGAGGGAGCGCCGCACATTCGGAGAGGCAGTACTGAGGAAGCGCAGCACTGTCAGAGGTCAGTACTGAGGGAGCGCCACACTGTCGGAGGGGCAGTACTGAGGGAGCGTCGCACTGTCAGAGAGGCGGTACTGAGGGGGCGTCGCACTGTCGGAGGGGCGGTACTGAGGGGGCGCTGCACTGTCGGAGGGGCGGTGCTGAGGGAACGCCACAATGTCGGAGGGGCAGTACTGAGGGAGTGTCGCACTGTCGGAGGGGCAGTACTGAGGGAGCGTCGCACTGTCGGAGGGTCAGTATTGAGGGAGCGCCACACTGTCGGAGGGGTAGTACTGAGGGAGCGTTGCAATGTCGGAGGGGCAGTACTCAGGGAGCGCCACACTGTCAGAGGGGCAGTACTGAGGGAGCGCCGCACTGTCGGCGGGGCAGTACTGAGGGAGCGCCGCACTGTCGGAGGGGCAGTACAGGGGGAGCATCGCACTGTAGGAGGGGCAGTACTGAGGGAGCGCCACACTGTCGGAGGTTCGGTACTGAGGGAGCGCCGCACTGTCGGAGGGGCGGTACTGAGGGAGTGCCGCACTGTCAGAGGGGTGCTACTGAGGGAGCGTCACACTGTCGGAGGGGCAGTACTGAGGGAGCGCCACACTGTCGGAGGGTCAGTATTGAGGGAGCGCCACACTGTCGGAGGGGTAGTACTGAGGGAGCGCCGCACTGTCGGAGGGTCGGTACTGAGGGGGCGTCGCACTGTCGGAGGGGCGGTACTGAAGGGGCGCTGCACTGTCGGAGGCGCAGTGCTGAGGGAGCGCCACACTGTCGGAGGGGAGGTACTGAGGGAGCGTCGCACTGTCAGAGGGGCAGTACTGAGGGAGTGTCGCACTGTCGGAGGGGCAGTACTGAGGGAGCGTCGCACTGTCGGAGGGTCAGTATTGAGGGAGCGCCACACTGTCGGAGGGGTAGTACTGAGGGAACGCCGCACTGTCGGAGGGTCGGTACTGAGGGAGCGCCGCACTGTCGGAGGGGCAGTACTGAGGGAGCACCGCACTGTCGGAGGGTCGGTACTGAGGGAGCCCCGCACTGTCGGAGGGGCAGTATTGAGGGAGCACCGCACTGTCGGAGGGGCAGTACTGAGGGAGCGCTGCACTGTCGGAGGGGTAGTACTGAGGGAGCGCCGCACGGTCGGAGGGTCGGTGCTGCGGGAGCGCCGCACTGTCGGATGGGCAGTACTGAGGGAGCGCCGCACTTTCGGAGGGGCGGTACTGAGGGCGCGCCGCACTGTGGATGGGGCAGTACTGAGGGAGCGTCGCACTGTCGGAGGGGCAGTACTGAGGGAGCGCCGCACTGTCGGAGGGGAAGTACTGAGGGAGTGCCGCAGTGTCAGAGGGGCAGGACTGAGGGAGCGCCGCACTGTCAGAGGGGCAGTACTGAGGGAGCGCCGCACTGTCGGAGGGGCAGTACTGAGGGAGCGCCGCACTGTCGGAGGGGCAGTACTGAGGGAGTGTCGCACTGTCGGAGGGGCAGTACTGAGGGAGTGCCGCACTATTGGAGGGGCAGTACTGAGGGAGTGTCGCAGTGTCAAAGAGGCAGTACTGAGGGAGCGCCGCACATTCGGAGGGGCAGTACTGAGGAAGCGCAGCACTGTCAGAGGTCAGTACTGAGGGAGCGCCACACTGTCCGAGGGGCAATACTGAGGGAGCGTCGCACTGTCAGATGGGCGGTACTGAGGGGGCGTCGCACTGTCGGAGGGGCGGTACTGAGGGGGCGCTGCACTGTCGGAGGGGCAGTACTGAGGGAGCGCCACACTGTCGGAGGGGAGGTACTGAGGGAGCGTCGCACTGTCAGAGGGGCAGTACTGAGGGAGTGTCGCACTGTCGGAGGGGCAGTACTGAGGGAGCGTCGCACTGTCGGAGGGTCAGTATTGAGGGAGCGCCACACTGTCGGAGGGGTAGTACTGAGGGAGCGTTGCAATGTCGGAGGGGCAGTACTCAGGGAGCGCCGCACTGTCAGAGGGGCAGTACTGAGGGAGCGCCGCACTGTCGGAGGGGCAGTACTGAGGGAGCGCCGCACTGTCGGAGGGGCAGTACAGGGGGAGCATCGCACTGTCGGAGGGGCAGTACTGAGGGAGCGCCACACTGTCGGAGGTTCGGTACTGAGGGAGCGCCGCACTGTCGGAGGGGCGGTACTGAGGGAGTGCCGCACTGTCAGAGGGGTGCTACTGAGGGAGCGCCGCACTGTCGGAGGGTCGGTACTGAGGGAGCGCCGCACTGTCGGAGGGGCAGTACTGAGGGAGCACCGCACTGTCGGAGGGTCGGTACTGAGGGAGCGCCGCACTGTCGGAGGGGCAGTATTGAGGGAGCGCCTCACTGTCGGAGGGGTAGTACTGAGGGAGCGTTGCAATGTCGGAGGGGCAGTACTCAGGGAGCGCCGCACTGTCAGAGGGGCAGTACTGAGGGAGCGCCGCACTGTCGGAGGGGCAGTACTGAGGGAGCGCCGCACTGTTGGAGGGGCAGTACAGGGGGAGCATCGCACTGTCGGAGGGGCAGTACTGAGGGAGCGCCACACTGTCGGAGGTTCGGTACTGAGGGAGCGCCGCACTGTCGGAGGGGCGGTACTGAGGGAGTGCCGCACTGTCAGAGGGGTGCTACTGAGGGAGCGTCACACTGTCGGAGGGGCAGTACTGAGGGAGCGTTGCACTGTCGGAGGTTCGGTATTGAGGGAGCGCCACACTGTCGGAGGGGTAGTACAGAGGGAGCGCCGCACTGTCGGAGGGTCGCCACTGAGGGAGCGCCGCACTGTCGGAGGGGCAGTACTGAGGGAGCGCCGCACTGTCGGAGGGGCAGTACAGTGGGAGCGTCGCACTGTCGGAGGGGCAGTACAGTGGGAGCGTCGCACTGTCGGAGGGGCAGTACTGAGGGAGCGCCACACTGTCGGAGGTTCGGTACTGAGGGAGCGCCGCACTGTCGGAGGGGCGGTACTGAGGGAGTGCCGCACTGTCAGAGGGGTGCTACTGAGGGAGCGTCACACTGTCGGAGTTGCAGTACTGAGGGAGCGCCACACTGTCGGAGGGGAGGTACTGAGGGAGCATCGCACTGTCAGAGGGGCAGTACTGAGGGAGTGTTGCACTGTCGGAGGGGCAGCACTGAGGGAGCGTCGCACTGTCGGAGGGTCAGTATTGAGGGAGCGCCACTCTGTCGGAGGGGTAGTACTGAGGGAGCGCCGCACTGTCGGAGGGTCGGTACTGAGGGAGCGCCGCACTGTCGGAGGGGCTGTACTGAGGGAGCACCGCACTGTCGGAGGGTCGGTACTGAGGGAGCGCCGCACTGTCGGAGGGGCAGTATTGAGGGAGCACCGCACTGTCGGAGGGGCAGTACTGAGGGAGCGCTGCACTGTCGGAGGGGTAGTACTGAGAGAGCGCCGCACTGTCGGAGGGTCGGTACTGCGGGAGCGCCGCACTGTCGGATGGGCAGGACTGAGGGAGCGCCGCACTTTCGGAGGGGCGGTACTGAGGGAGCGCCGCACTGTGGATGGGGCAGTACTGAGGGAGCGTCGCACTGTCGGAGGGGAAGTACTGAGGGAGTGCCGCAATGTCAGAGGGGCAGGACTGAGGGAGCGCCGCACTGTCAAAGGGGCAGTACTGAGGGAGCGCCGCACTGTCGGAGGGGCAGTACTGAGGGAGCGCCGCACTGTCGGAGGGGCAGTACTGAGGGAGTGTCGCACTGTCGGAGGGGCAGTACTGAGGGAGTGCCGCACTATCGGAGGGGCAGTACTGAGGGAGTGTCGCAGTGTCATAGAGGCAGTACTGAGGGAGCGCAGCACATTCGGAGGGGCAGTACTGAGGAAGCGCAGCACTGTCAGAGGTCAGTACTGAGGGAGCGCCACACTGTCCGAGGGGCAGTACTGAGGGAGCGTCGCACTGTCAGAGGGGCGGTACTGAGGGGGCGTCGCACTGTCGGAGGGGCGGTACTGAGGGGGCGCTGCACTGTCGGAGGGGCAGTGCTGAGGGAGCGCCACACTGTCGGAGGGGAGGTACTGAGGGAGCGTCGCACTGTCAGAGGGGCAGTACTGAGGGAGTGTCGCACTGTCGGAGGGGCAGTACTGAGGGAGCGTCGCACTGTCGGAGGGTCAGTATTGAGGGAGCGCCACACTGTCGGAGGGGTAGTACTGAGGGAGCGTTGCAATGTCGGAGGGGCAGTACTCAGGGAGCGCCGCACTGTCGGAGGGGCAGTACTGAGGGAGCGCCACACTGTCGGAGGTTCGGTACTGAGGGAGCGCCGCACTGTCGGAGGGGCGGTACTGAGGGAGTGCCGCACAGTCAGAGGGGTGCTACTGAGGGAGCGTCACACTGTCGGAGGGGCAGTACTGAGGGAGCGCCACACTGTCGGAGGGGAGGTACTGAGGGAGCATCGCACTGTCAGAGGGGCAGTACTGAGGGAGTGTTGCACTGTCGGAGGGGCAGTACTGAGGGAGCGTCGCACAGTCGGAGGGTCAGTATTGAGGGAGCGCCACACTGTCGGAGGGGTAGTACTGAGGGAGCGTTGCAATGTCGGAGGGGCAGTACTCAAGGAGCGCCGCACTGTCAGAGGGGCAGTACTGAAGGAGCGCCGCACTGTCGGAGGGGCAGTACTGAGGGAGCGCCGCACTGTCGGAGGGGCAGTACAGGGGGAGCATCGCACTGTCGGAGGGGCAGTACTGAGGGAGCACCGCACTGTCGGAGGGTCGGTACTGAGGGAGCGCCGCACTGTCGGAGGGGCAGTATTGAGGGAGCACCGCACTGTCGGAGGGGCAGTACTGAGGGAGCGCTGCACTGTCGGAGGGGTAGTACTGAGGGAGCGCCGCACTGTCGGAGGGTCGGTACTGCGGGAGCGCCGCACTGTCGGATGGGCAGTACTGAGGGAGCGCCGCACTTTCGGAGGGGCGGTACTGAGGGAGCGCCGCACTGTGGATGGGGCAGTACTGAGGGAGCGTCGCACTGTCGGAGGGGCGGTACTGAGGGAGCGCCGCACTGTCGGAGGGGTAGTACTGAGGGAGCGCCGCACTGTGGATGGGGCAGTACTGAGGGAGCGTCGCACTGTCGGAGGGGCGGTACTGAGGGAGCGTCGCACTGTCGCAGTTGCAGTACTGAGGGAGCGCCACACTGTCGGAGGGGAGGTACTGAGGGAGCATCGCACTGTCAGAGGGGCTGTACTGAGGGAGTGTTGCACTGTTGGAGGGGCAGTACTGAGGGAGCGTCGCACTGTCGGAGGGTCAGTATTGAGGGAGCGCCACACTGTCGGAGGGGTAGTACTGAGGGAGCGCCGCACTGTCGGAGGGTCGGTACTGAGGGAGCGCCGCACTGTCGGAGGGGCAGTACTGAGGGAGCACCGCACTGTCGGAGGGTCGGTACTGAGGGAGCGCCGCACTGTCGGAGGGGCAGTATTGAGGGAGCACCGCACTGTCGGAGGGGCAGTACTGAGGGAGCGCTGCACTGTCGGAGGGGTAGTACTGAGGGAGCGCCGCACTGTCGGAGGGTCGGTACTGCGGGAGCGCCGCACTGACGGATGGGCAGGACTGAGGGAGCGCCTCACATTCGGAGGGGCGGGACTGAGGGAGCGCCGCACTGTGGATGGGGCAGTACTGAGGGAGCGTCGCACTGTCGGAGGGGCAGTACTGAGGGAGCGCCGCACTGTCGGAGGGAAAGTACTGAGGGAGTGCCGCAGTTTCAGAGGGGCAGGACTGAGGGAGCGCCGCATTGTCAAAGGGGCAGTACTGAGGGAGCGACGCACTGTCGGAGGGGCAGTACTGAGGGAGTGTCGCACTGTCGGAGGGGCAGTACTGAGGGAGCGACGCACTATCGGAGGGGAAGTACTGAGGGAGTGTCGCAGTGTCATAGAGGCAGTACTGAGGGAGCGCCGCACATTCGAAGGGGCAGTACTGAGGAAGCGCAGCACTGTCAGAGGTCAGTACTGAGGGAGCGCCACACTGTCCGAGGGGCAGTACTGAGGGAGCGTCGCACTGTCAGAGGGGCGGTACTGAGGGGGCGTCGCACTGTCGGAGGGGCGGTACTGAAGGGGCGCTGCACTGTCGGAGGGGCAGTGCTGAGGGAGCGCCACACTGTCGGAGGGGAGGTACTGAGGGAGCGTCGCACTGTCAGAGGGGCAGTACTGAGGGAGTGTCGCACTGTCGGAGGGGCAGTACTGAGGGAGCGTCGCACTGTCGGAGGGTCAGTATTGAGGGAGCGCCACACTGTCGGAGGGTCGGTACTGAGGGAGCGCCGCACTGTCGGAGGGGCAGTACTGAGGGAGCACCGCACTGTCGGAGGGTCGGTACTGAGGGAGCCCCGCACTGTCGGAGGGGCAGTATTGAGGGAGCACCGCACTGTCGGAGGGGCAGTACTGAGGGAGCGCTGCACTGTCGGAGGGGTAGTACTGAGGGAGCGCCGCACTGTCGGAGGGTCGGTACTGCGGGAGCGCCGCACTGTCGGATGGGCAGTACTGAGGGAGCGCCGCACTTTCGGAGGGGCGGTACTGAGGGAGCGCCGCACTGTGGATGGGGCAGTACTGAGGGAGCGTCGCACTGTCGGAGGGGCAGTACTGAGGGAGCGCCGCACTGTCGGAGGGGAAGTACTGAGGGAGTGCCGCAGTGTCAGAGGGGCAGGACTGAGGGAGCGCCGCACTGTCAGAGGGGCAGTACTGAGGGAGCGCCGCACTGTCGGAGGGGCAGTACTGAGGGAGCGCCGCACTGTCGGAGGGGCAGTACTGAGGGAGTGTCGCACTGTCGGAGGGGCAGTACTGAGGGAGTGCCGCACTATTGGAGGGGCAGTACTGAGGGAGTGTCGCAGTGTCAAAGAGGCAGTACTGAGGGAGCGCCGCACATTCGGAGGGGCAGTACTGAGGAAGCGCAGCACTGTCAGAGGTCAGTACTGAGGGAGCGCCACACTGTCCGAGGGGCAATACTGAGGGAGCGTCGCACTGTCAGATGGGCGGTACTGAGGGGGCGTCGCACTGTCGGAGGGGCGGTACTGAGGGGGCGCTGCACTGTCGGAGGGGCAGTACTGAGGGAGCGCCACACTGTCGGAGGGGAGGTACTGAGGGAGCGTCGCACTGTCAGAGGGGCAGTACTGAGGGAGTGTCGCACTGTCGGAGGGGCAGTACTGAGGGAGCGTCGCACTGTCGGAGGGTCAGTATTGAGGGAGCGCCACACTGTCGGAGGGGTAGTACTGAGGGAGCGTTGCAATGTCGGAGGGGCAGTACTCAGGGAGCGCCGCACTGTCAGAGGGGCAGTACTGAGGGAGCGCCGCACTGTCGGAGGGGCAGTACTGAGGGAGCGCCGCACTGTCGGAGGGTCAGTATTGAGGGAGCGCCACACTGTCGGAGGGGTAGTACTGAGGGAGCGCCGCACTGTCGGAGGGTCGGTACTGAGGGAGCGTCACACTGTCGGAGGGGCAGTACTGAGGGAGCGTTGCACTGTCGGAGGTTCAGTATTGAGGGAGCGCCACACTGTCGGAGGGGTAGTACTGAGGGAGCGCCGCACTGTCGGAGGGTCGCCACTGAGGGAGCGCCGCACTGTCGGAGGGGCAGTACTGAGGGAGCGCCGCACTGTCGGAGGGGCAGTACAGTGGGAGCGTCGCACTGTCGGAGGGGCAGTACAGTGGGAGCGTCGCACTGTCGGAGGGGCAGTACTGAGGGAGCGCCACACTGTCGGAGGTTCGGTACTGAGGGAGCGCCGCACTGTCGGAGGGGCGGTACTGAGGGAGTGCCGCACTGTCAGAGGGGTGCTACTGAGGGAGCGTCACACTGTCGGAGTTGCAGTACTGAGGGAGCGCCACACTGTCGGAGGGGAGGTACTGAGGGAGCATCGCACTGTCAGAGGGGCAGTACTGAGGGAGTGTTGCACTGTCGGAGGGGCAGCACTGAGGGAGCGTCGCACTGTCGGAGGGTCAGTATTGAGGGAGCGCCACACTGTCGGAGGGGTAGTACTGAGGGAGCGCCGCACTGTCGGAGGGTCGGTACTGAGGGAGCGCCGCACTGTCGGAGGGGCTGTACTGAGGGAGCACCGCACTGTCGGAGGGTCGGTACTGAGGGAGCGCCGCACTGTCGGAGGGGCAGTATTGAGGGAGCACCGCACTGTTGGAGGGGCAGTACTGAGGGAGCGCTGCACTGTCGGAGGGGTAGTACTGAGAGAGCGCCGCACTGTCGGAGGGTCGGTACTGCGGGAGCGCCGCACTGTCGGATGGGCAGTACTGAGGGAGCGCCGCACTTTCGGAGGGGCGGTACTGAGGGAGCGCCGCACTGTGGATGGGGCAGTACTGAGGGAGCGTCGCACTGTCGGAGGGGAAGTACTGAGGGAGTGCCGCAATGTCAGAGGGGCAGGACTGAGGGAGCGCCGCACTGTCAAAGGGGCAGTACTGAGGGAGCGCCGCACTGTCGGAGGGGCAGTGCTGAGGGAGCGCCGCACTGTCGGAGGGGCAGTACTGAGGGAGTGTCGCACTGTCGGAGGGGCAGTACTGAGGGAGTGCCGCACTATCGGAGGGGCAGTACTGAGGGAGTGTCGCAGTGTCATAGAGGCAGTACTGAGGGAGCGCAGCACATTCGGAGGGGCAGTACTGAGGAAGCGCAGCACTGTCAGAGGTCAGTACTGAGGGAGCGCCACACTGTTCGAGGGGCAGTACTGAGGGAGCGTCGCACTGTCAGAGGGGCGGTACTGAGGGGGCGTCGCACTGTCGGAGGGGCGGGTACTGAGGGGGCGCTGCACTGTCGGAGGGGCAGTGCTGAGGGAGCGCCACACTGTCGGAGGGGAGGTACTGAGGGAGCGTCGCACTGTCAGAGGGGCAGTACTGAGGGAGTGTCGCACTGTCGGAGGGGCAGTACTGAGGGAGCGTCGCACTGTCGGAGGGTCAGTATTGAGGGAGCGCCACACTGTCGGAGGGGTAGTACTGAGGGAGCGTTGCAATGTCGGAGGGGCAGTACTCAGGGAGCGCCGCACTGTCGGAGGGGCAGTACTGAGGGAGCGCCACACTGTCGGAGGTTCGGTACTGAGGGAGCGCCGCACTGTCGGAGGGGCGGTACTGAGGGAGTGCCGCACTGTCAGAGGGGTGCTACTGAGGGAGCGTCACACTGTCGGAGGGGCAGTACTGAGGGAGCGCCACACTGTCGGAGGGGAGGTACTGAGGGAGCATCGCACTGTCAGAGGGGCAGTACTGAGGGAGTGTTGCACTGTCGGAGGGGCAGTACTGAGGGAGCGTCGCACAGTCGGAGGGTCAGTATTGAGGGAGCGCCACACTGTCGGAGGGGTAGTACTGAGGGAGCGTTGCAATGTCGGAGGGGCAGTACTCAGGGAGCGCCGCACTGTCAGAGGGGCTGTACTGAAGGAGCGCCGCACTGTCGGAGGGGCAGTACTGAGGGAGCGCCGCACTGTCGGAGGGGCAGTACAGGGGGAGCATCGCACTGTCGGAGGGGCAGTACTGAGGGAGCACCGCACTGTCGGAGGGTCGGTACTGAGGGAGCGCCGCACTGTCGGAGGGGCAGTATTGAGGGAGCACCGCACTGTCGGAGGGGCAGTACTGAGGGAGCGCTGCACTGTCGGAGGGGTAGTACTGAGGGAGCGCCGCACTGTCGTAGGGTCGGTACTGCGGGAGCGCCGCACTGTCGGATGGGCAGTAATGAGGGAGCGCCGCACTTTCGGAGGGGCGGTACTGAGGGAGCGCCGCACTGTGGATGGGGCAGTACTGAGGGAGCGTCGCACTGTCGGAGGGGCGGTACTGAGGGAGCGCCGCACTGTCGGAGGGGAAGTACTGAGGGAGTGCCGCAGTGTCAGAGGGGCAGGACTGAGGGAGCGCCGCTCTGTCAGAGGGGCAGTACTGAGGGAGCGCCGCACTGTCGGAGGGGCAGTACTGAGGGAGCGCCGCACTGTCGGAGGGGCAGGACTGAGGGAGTGTCGCACTGTCGGAGGGGCAGTACTGAGGGAGTGCCGCACTATCGGAGGGGCAGTACTGAGGGAGTGTCGCACTGTCATAGAGGCAGTACTGAGGGAGCGCCGCACATTCGGAGGGGCAGTACTGAGGAAGCGTAGCACTGTCAGAGGGCAGTACTGAGGGAGCGCCACACTGTCGGAGGGGCAGTACTGAGGGAGCGTCGCACTGTCAGAGGGGCGGTACTGAGGGGGCGTTGCACTGTCGGAGGGACGGTACTGAGGGGGCGCTGCACTGTCGGAGGGGCAGTACTGAGGGAGCGCTGCACTGTCGGAGGGGCGGTACTGAGGGAGTGCCGCACTGTCAGAGGGGCGGTATTGAGGGAGCGTCGCACTGACAGAGGGGCAGTACTGAGGGAGCGTCGCACTGTCGGAGGGGCAGTACTGAGGGAGCATCGCACTGTCGGAGGTTCAGTACTGAGGGAGGGCCGCACTGTCGGAGGGGCGGTACTGAGGGAGCGCCGCAGTGTCGGAGGGGCAGTGCTGAGGGAGCGCCGCACTATCGGAGGGAAATTACTGAGGGAGTGCCGCACTGTCAGAGGGGCAGTACTGAGGGAGCTCCGCACTGTCGGAGGGGCAGTACTGAGGGAGCTCCGCACTGTCGGAGGTTCAGTACTGAGGGAGGGCCGCACTGTCGGAGGGGCAGTACTGAGGGAGTGTCGCACTGTCGGAGGGGCAGTAATGAGGGAGCGTCGCACTGTCGGAGGGGCAGTACTGAGGGAGCGTCGCACTGTCGGAGGGGCAGTACTGAGGGAGCTCCGCACTGTCGGAGGGGCGGTACTGAGGGAGCGCCGCTCATTCGGAGGGGCAGTACTGAGGGAGCACAGCACTGTCGGAAGGCAGTACTGAGGGAGCGCCGCACTATAGGAGGGGCAGTACTGAGCGAGCGCCGCACTGTCGGAGGGGCAGTACTGAGGGAGCGTCGCTCTGTCAGAGGGGCGGTACTGAGGGGGCGTCGCACTGTCGGAGGGGCGGTACTGAGTGGGCGCTGCACTGTCGGAGGTGCAGTACTGAGGGAGCGCTGCACTGTCGGAGGGGCGGTACTGAGGGAGTGCCGCACTGTCAGAGGGGCGGTACTGAGGGAGCGTCGCACTGTCAGAGGGGCAGTACTGAGGGAGCGTCGCACTGTCGGAGGGGCAGTACTGAGGGAGCGTCGCACTGTCAGAGGGGCAGTACTGAGGGAGCATCGCACTGTCGGAGGGTCAGTACTGAGGGAGGGCCGCACTGTCGGAGGGGCGGTACTGAGGGAGCGCCGTAGTGTCGGAGGGGCAGTGCTGAGTGAGCGCCGCACTATCGGAGGGTCATTACTGAGGGAGCGCCGCACTGTCGGAGGTTCGGTACTGAGGGAGCGCCGCACTGTCGGAGGGGTAGTACTGAGGGAGCGTTGCAATGTCGGAGGGGCAGTACTCAGGGAGCGCCGCACTCTCAGAGGGGCAGTACTGAGGGAGCGCCGCACTTTCGGAGGGGCAGTACTGAGGGAGCGTCGCACGGTCGGTGGGGCAGTACTGAGGAAGCGCCACACTGTCGGAGGTTCGGTACTGAGGGAGCGCCGCACTGTCGGAGGGGCGGTACTGAGGGAGTGCCGCACTGTCAGAGTGGTGCTACTGAGGGAGCGTCGCACTGTCGGAGGGGCAGTGCTGAGGGAGTGCCACACTGTCGGAGGGGAGGTACTGAGGAAGCATCGCACTGTCAGAGGGGCAGTACTGAGGGAGTGTTGCACTGTCGGAGGGGCAGTACTGAGGGAGCGTCGCACTGTCGGAGGGTCAGTATTGAGGGAGCGCCACACTGTCGGAGGGGTAGTACTGAGGGCGCGTCGCACTGTCGGAGGGGCAGTACTGAGGGAGCGCCGCACTGTCAGAGGGGTGGTACTGAGGGAGCGCCGCACTGTCGGAGGTTTGTTACTGAGGGACCGCCGCACTGTCGGAGGGGCAGTCCTGAGGGAGCACCTCACTGTCGGAGGGGCAGTACTGAGGGAGCGCCGCACTGTCGGAGGGGCGGTACTGACGGAGCGCCGCACTGTGGATGGGGCAGTACTGAGGGAGCGTCGCACTGTCGGAGGGGCGCACTGTCGGAGGGGAAGTACTGAGGGAGTGCCGCAGTGTCAGAGGGGCAGGACTGAGGGAGCGCCGCACTGTCTGAGGGGCAGTACTGAGGGAGCGCCGCACTGTCAGAGGGGCAGTACTGAGGGAGCGCCGCTCAGTCGGAGGGGCAGTACTGAGGGAGCGCCGCACTGTCGGAGGGGCAGTACTGAGGGAGTGTCGCACTGTCGGAGGGGCAGTACTGAGGGAGTGCCGCACTATCGGAGGGGCAGTACTGAGGGAGTGTCGCACTGTCATAGAGGCAGTACTGAGGGAGCGCCGCACATTCGGAGGGGCAGTACTGAGGAAGCGCAGCACTGTCAGAGGGCAGTACTGAGGGAGCGCTGCACTGTCGGAGGGGCGGTACTGAGGGAGTGCCGCACTGTCAGAGGGGCGGTACTGAGGGAGCATCGCTCTGACAGAGGGGCAGTACTGAGGGAGCGTCGCACTGTCGGAGGGGCAGTACTGAGGGAGCATCGCACTGTCGGAGGTTCAGTACTGAGGGAGGGCCGCACTGTCGGAGGGGCGGTACTGAGGGAGCGCCGCAGTGTCGGAGGGGCAGTACTGAGGGAGCGTCGCACTGTCGGAGGGTCAGTATTGAGGGAGCGCCACACTGTCGGATGGGTAGTACTGAGGGAGCGTCACACTGTCGGAGGGGCAGTACTGAGGGAGCGCCGCACTGTCGGAGGGGCAGTACTGAGGGAGTGTCGCAGTGTCAGAGGGGCAGTACTGAGGGAGCGCCGCACTGTCGGAGGGGCAGTACTGAGGGAGCGCCGCACTGTCAGAGGGGCAGTACTGAGGGAGTGCCGCACTGTCGGAGGGGCAGTACTGAGGGAGTGTCGCACTGTCAGAGGGGCATTACTGAGGGAGCGCCGCACTGTCGGAGGGGCAGTACTAAGGGAGTGCCACACTATCGGAGGGGCAGTACTGAGGGAGTGTCGCACTGTCGGAGGGGCAGTACCGAGGGAGCGCCGCACTGTCGGAGGGTCAGTACTGAGGGAGCGCCACACTGTCGGAGGGGAGGTACTGAGGGAGCGCCGCACTGTCAGAGGGGCAGTCCTGAGGGAGTGCCACACTGTCGGAGGGGCAGTACTGAGGGAGTGCCGCACTGTCGGAGGGGCAGTACTGAGGGAGCGTCGCACTGTCGGAGGGGCAGTACTGAGGGAGCGCCACACTGTCGGCGGGTCGGTGCTGAGGGAGCGCCGCACTGTCGGAGGGGCAGTACTGAGGGAGCGCCGCACTGTCGCAGGTGTGGAACTGAGGGAGCGCCGCACTGTGGATGGGGCAGTACTGAGGGAGCGTCGCACTGTCGGAGGGGCAGTACTGAGGGAGCGCTGCACTGTCGGAGGGGCAGTACTGAGGGAGCGCTGCTCTGTCGGAGGGTCAGTACTGAGGGAGCACAGCACTGTCGGAGGGGCAGTACTGAGGGAGCGCCGCAATGTTAAAGGGGCAGTACTGAGGGAGCGTCGCACTGTCGGAGGGGCGGTACTGAGGGAGCGCTGCACTGTCGGAGGGGCGGTACTGAGGGAGCGTCGCACTGTCGGAGGGGCGGTACTGAGGGAGCGCCGCACTGTCAGAGGGGTAGTACTGAGGGAGCGTCGCACTATCGGAGGGGCTGTACTGAGGGAGCGCCGCACTGTCAGAGGGGCGGTACTGAAGGAGCGCCGCACTGTCAGAGGGGCGGTACTGAGGGAGCGCTGCACTGTCGGAGGGGCAGTGCTGAGGGAGCGCTGCACTGTCGCAGGGGCAGTACTGAGGGAGCGCCTCACTGTCGGAAGGGCAGTACTGAGGGAGCGCCGCACTGTCGGAGGGGCAGTACTGAGGGAGTGCCGCATTGTCAGAGGGGCAGTACTGAGGGAGCGCTGCACTGTCGGAGGGGCAGTACTGAGTGAGTGCCACACTGTGGATGGGGCAGTACTGATGGAGCGCCACACTGTCGGAGGGGCAGTACTGAGGTAGCGCCGCACTGCCGGAGGGGCAGTACTGAGGGAGCGCCGCACTGTGGATGAGGCAGTACTGAGGGAGCGTCGCACTGTCGGAGGTGCAGTACTGAGGGAGCGCTGCACTGTCGGAGGGGCGGTACTGAGGGAGCGCTGCACTGTCAGAGGGGCGGTACTGAGGGAGCACCGCACTGTCGGAGGGGCAGTACTGAGGGAGCGCTGCACTGTCGGAGGGCCAGTACTGAGGGAGCGCTGCACTGTCGGATGGTCAGTACTGAGGGAGCGCCGCACTGTCGGAGGGGCAGTACTGAGGGAGCGCCGCACTGTCGGAGGGGCAGTACTGAGGGAGCGCCGCACTGTCGGAGGGGCAGTACTGAGGGAGCGCTGCACTGTCGGAGGGGCGGTACTGAGGGAGCGTCGCACTGTGGTTGGGACAGTACTGAGGGAGCGTCGCACTGTGGATGGGGCAGTACTGAGGGAGCGCCGCACTGTCGGAGGGGCAGTACTGAGGGAGCGCTGCACTGTCGGAGCGGCAGTACTGAGGGAGCGCTGCACTGTCAGAGGGGCGGTACTGAGGGAGCACCGCACTGTCGGAGGGGCAGTAGCGAGGGAGCGCTGCACTGTCGGAGGGGCAGTACTGCGGGAGCGCTGCACTGTCGGGGGGTCAGTACTGAGGGAGCGCCGCACTGTCAGAGGGGCAGTACTGAGAGAGCGCCGCACTGTCGGAGTGGCAGTACTGAGGGAGCGCTGCACTGTCGGAGGGGCAGTACTGAGAGAGCGCTGCACTGTCGGAGGGGCAGTACTGAGGGAGCGCCGCACTGTCGGAGGGGCAGTACTGAGGGAGCGCCGCACTGTCGGAGGGGCAGTACTGAGGGAGCGTCGCACTGTGGATGGGACAGTACTGAGGGAGCGCCGCACTGTCGGAGCGGCAGTACTGAGGGAGCGTCGCACTGTCGGTGGGGCAGTACTGAGGGAGCGCCGCACTGTCGGAGGGGCAGTACTGAGGGAGCGCCGCACTGTTTGAGCGTCTTCTCCACGTCCAATTGTTCTATATTCTGTAGGCAGTGAATGCAAAAGCCCCAGGTATAGGAGCAGGAAGCTCTGCCCCTACGCCTCTGCTCTGGTAAGGGCTGTGACCCAATGTGGATAACGTACGGATACGGGAGGAGCAATTCCGAGAATTCCGTGATTGATCACTGTATAAAATAAAAAGCGACATAATCCACGCCGGAATATTTCCCCCTCAGTGCCTGCACCTCGAGTTCACGGCCGCACTGTGGATGAGGCAGTACTGAGGGAGCGTCGCACTGTCGGAGGTGCAGTACTGAGGGAGCGCTGCACTGTCGGAGGGGCGGTACTGAGGGAGCGCTGCACTGTCAGAGGGGCGGTACTGAGGGAGCACCGCACTGTCGGAGGGGCAGTACTGAGGGAGCGCTGCACTGTCGGAGGGCCAGTACTGAGGGAGCGCTGCACTGTCGGATGGTCAGTACTGAGGGAGCGCCGCACTGTCGGAGGGGCAGTACTGAGGGAGCGCCGCACTGTCGGAGGGGCAGTACTGAGGGAGCGCCGCACTGTCGGAGGGGCAGTACTGAGGGAGCGCTGCACTGTCGGAGGGGCGGTACTGAGGGAGCGTCGCACTGTGGTTGGGACAGTACTGAGGGAGCGTCGCACTGTGGATGGGGCAGT
Organism: Somniosus microcephalus; assembly: GCF_052327205.1. Lineage (NCBI taxonomy): Eukaryota > Metazoa > Chordata > Chondrichthyes > Squaliformes > Somniosidae > Somniosus > Somniosus microcephalus. The sequence continues at coordinate 210,058,621 of NC_140998.1, read as the reverse complement.
ACTGAGGGAGCGCCGCACTGTCGGAGGGGCAGTACTGAGGGAGCGCTGCACTGTCGGAGCGGCAGTACTGAGGGAGCGCTGCACTGTCAGAGGGGCGGTACTGAGGGAGCACCGCACTGTCGGAGGGGCAGTAGCGAGGGAGCGCTGCACTGTCGGAGGGGCAGTACTGCGGGAGCGCTGCACTGTCGGGGGGTCAGTACTGAGGGAGCGCCGCACTGTCAGAGGGGCAGTACTGAGAGAGCGCCGCACTGTCGGAGTGGCAGTACTGAGGGAGCGCTGCACTGTCGGAGGGGCAGTACTGAGAGAGCGCTGCACTGTCGGAGGGGCAGTACTGAGGGAGCGCCGCACTGTCGGAGGGGCAGTACTGAGGGAGCGCCGCACTGTCGGAGGGGCAGTACTGAGGGAGCGTCGCACTGTGGATGGGACAGTACTGAGGGAGCGCCGCACTGTCGGAGCGGCAGTACTGAGGGAGCGTCGCACTGTCGGTGGGGCAGTACTGAGGGAGCGCCGCACTGTCGGAGGGGCAGTACTGAGGGAGCGCCGCACTGTTTGAGCGTCTTCTCCACGTCCAATTGTTCTATATTCTGTAGGCAGTGAATGCAAAAGCCCCAGGTATAGGAGCAGGAAGCTCTGCCCCTACGCCTCTGCTCTGGTAAGGGCTGTGACCCAATGTGGATAACGTACGGATACGGGAGGAGCAATTCCGAGAATTCCGTGATTGATCACTGTATAAAATAAAAAGCGACATAATCCACGCCGGAATATTTCCCCCTCAGTGCCTGCACCTCGAGTTCTTGGCAATGGTTAAATCAAACTGGGCGAATCATTACACTCAGTCAATAATTCCTAGGGTTAGTTCATGGCAGTCGAAGGGATAGGTGGTCAATCTCAACAACAACTTGCATTTATATATCACCTTTAACACCCCAAGATGAGTCACTGGAGCGTAAATCAGACAAAATTACAGGAGGAAATGAATAAACTTGCAGAATGGGCATATAATTGGCAAATGAAGTTCAACACAGATAAATATGAGGTATTACATTTTGGTGTGAAGAATAGAGAGGTCACTTATCACTTGGAGGGTGCGAGTCTCGGTGGGGTAGAGGAACAAGGGGATCTCGGAGTACAAATACACAAAACACTAAAGTTGCAACACAGGTTAACAAGACCATAAAAAAGCAAACCAAGCACTAGGGTTTATTTCTAGTGTAGGGGTTGTTGGTTGGGTGGTCAGTTTGGCCCGGGCCTGACCCAGTGGACGTTTTCGAGGCGTCCCCACACTCCCACTTAGTTCTGACACTGGGATCCTACCAGGCAGCTGATGCACAGAATAACAAGCTCGAGACAGACAAGCAGGTGAAAGGTTAATATAATAACGGTTTTATTGAGAGAAAAATAAAACAAAACAAGCAAGCAGAGAAAATAATTGGTTCAACGATACTAAACCAAGGCTACAGCTCTATACACTTTAAAAAGAGAAAAAAAAAGGAATACTATATATTCAAAACAGAGGGCACGCGAGTGCGGGAAGGAGTACGACACATCGAGGGGTATCACACATTAACACTCCCCTTAGCCTTATCCCCACCTCCTACACTATCCCTAACCTAGGTCGAACTAAAGGGGGGTCAGACTCTCATGCTCACCCAACGCATTGGAACAAAGGCCTTTAGGTTGTCCTGGGACTGCAGCTTTAGTTGGTCTGGCCTGGTAAAGTTCAGTGTGCACTGGCCACACTCTCTCCCGTCAGTCAGGTAGTGGATCTTCCTCCTTGGCTGGGCGAAAAGGCTTCCCTCCTGGGTCGGGCTGCGCCGTTTAGCGAGGCCCGCTCTGGGCTCGGGTCCGTACCGGGATGGTGCACTCCGTCCCGTGTCTTCCTGGTTCCACTCTGAATCCCTGCCTGAGGTGGTGGGCACGGCGGGGGGGGGGCGGGGGGAACAGTCAGGTTTAAATCGGGAGGCAGTACGGACCGGGAGCTTCGCCTGCTTACCAAAGCATGGGCCTGCTGCGCATAGCCTTCCCCGTCTTGGAGGCTGCTTCTCCCAGTAGAGTCCTCGAAGTTTCCCTTTTGCAGCGAAGTCCCAGGATGAAATCGAAGTGAAGTGTAGAAGCTGTTTCTCCCGAAGTGTGTTCCAAGTCGAAGTGTCTCGAACTGCCCTTTCTGTCTGCTTACTAAAAACAGTTATACTCTCTCGATCTGCCTTGCCTCCCCCAGATCGAGAGGTGTCCCAGGTTACTTCGTTAACTGTAAATGGCTGCAAAACGGCCGATTTCCCACTAACGGCCTTATCACCGGCTCTCATTGTTTTTGGTTTCAGTCACACAATGGTGTCTCTGGTGCCTAGTCCTCTAAAACGGTTTCTGATATGATTGGATCTGTTAGGATGGGCCCGATGATGGTTTTAACTAGCTTAACCCTGATTGCAGTGCAACCAGGTTCATTGTTCTTACCGGCCTACTGGCGACTTGCTATTACATATTCAATTCCATGTCTGGCCTGGAATCCACATAGGGACTGTGGAATTCCAGGCCCTGTCTCCAGTCTTGTTGCTGGGGAGAAAAATGACTCACTTCCAGCAGCTTTCTGGTCACGTGTCCCAGAACTCCATTTTGTACGTTTAAAAATTGTCCAACTTTGTTTGATTCGGAAAGCAGGCGAGGTGGGGGAATTTTGCAAACTCCCTACACTAGAGAGATAGAATTGAAAAGTAGGGAAGTTATGCTAAACCTGTATCGAACCTTGGTTAGACCACACTTGGAGCACTGCGTACAGTTCTGGTCGCCATATTATAAAAAGGATATAGAGGCACTGGAGAGGGTGCAGAGAAGATTTACAAGGATGATCCCAGAAATGCGAGGGTACACCTATCAGGAAAGGATGAACAGGCTGGGTCTCTTTCCTCTTGAAAAGAGAAGGCTAAGGGGTGACCTAATAGAGGTCTTTAAAATGATGAAAGGTTTTGATAGAGTGGATACAGAGAGAATGTTTCCACTTGTAGGGAAGAGCATAACTGGAGGCCATCAATAGAAGGTAGTCACCAAGAAATCCAATAGGGAATTCAGGAGAAACTTCTTTACCCAGAGAGTGGTGAGAATGTGGAACTCGCTACCACAGGGAGAGGTCGAGGCGAATAGTATCGATGCATTTAAGGGGAGGCTGGACAAGCACAGGAGGGAGAAGGGAATAGAGGGTTACGTTGATAGATTTAGATGAGGAAAGACGGGAGGAGGCTCGAGTGGAGCATAAATGCCGGCATGGACTGGTTGGGCCGAATGGCCTGTTTCTGTGCCGTATATCCGATGTAAACCTATGTAAAAAGTTGACACCGAGCCACATCAGGAGATATTAGGACAGGCGACCAAAAGCTGGGTCAAAGAGTTGGGTTTTAAGGAGCGTCTTAAAGGAGGAGAGCGAGAGGTGGAGAGGTTTAGGGAGGGAATTCCAGAGCTCGGGGCCCAGGCAGCTGAAGGCACGGCCGCCAGTGGTGGAGCGATGGGATTCGGGGGATGTTCAAGAGGCCGGAATTGGAGGAGCGCAGAGATCTGGGAGGGTTGTGGGGCTGGAGGAGGTTACAGAGATAGGGAGGATTGTAGGGGCTGGAGGAGGTTACAGAGATAGGGAGGGTTGTGGGGCTGGAGGAGGTTACAGAGATAGGGTGGGTTGTAGGGGCTGGAGGGGGTTACAGAGATAGGGAGGGTTGTAGGGGCTGGAGGAGGTTACAGAGATAGTGAGGGTTGTAGGGGCTGGAGGAGGTTACAGAGATAGGGAGGGTTGTAGGGGCTGGAGGAGGTTACAGAGATTGGGAGGGTTGTAGGGGCTGGAGGAGGTTACAGAGATAAAGAGGGTTGTAGGGGCTGGAGGAGGTTACAGAGATTGGGAGGGTTGTAGGGGCTGGAGGAGGTTACAGAGATAGGGAGGGTTGTAGGGGCTGGAGGAGGTTACAGAGATAGGGAGGGTTGTGGGGGGCTGGAGGAGGTTACAGAGATAGGGAGGTTTGTAGGGGCTGGTGGAGGATATAGAGATAGGGAGGGTTGTAGGGGCTGGAGGAGGTTACAGAGATAGGGAGGGTTGTAGGGGCTGGAGGAGGTTACAGAGATTGGGAGGGTTGTAAGGGCTGGAGGAGGTTACAGAGATAGGGAGGGTTGTAGGGGCTGGAGGAGGTTACAGAGATAGGGAGGGTTGTAGGGGCTGGAGGAGGTTACAGAGATAGGGAGGGTTGTAGGGGCTGGAGGAGGTTACAGAGATAGGGAGGGTTGTGGGGGGCTGGAGGAGGTTACAGAGATAGGGAGGTTTGTAGGGGCTGGAGGAGGTTACAGAGATAGGGAGGGTTGTAGGTGCTGGAGGAGGTTACAGAGATAGGGAGGGTTGTAGGGGCTGGAGGAGGTTACAGAGATAGGGAGGGTTGTAGGGGGCTGGAGGGGGTTACAGAGATAGGGAGGGTTGTAGGGGGCTGGAGGAGGTTACAGAGATAGGGAGGGTTGTAGGGGCTGGAGGAGGTTACAGAGATAGGGAGGGTTGTAGGGGCTGGAGGAGGTTACAGAGATAGAGAGGGTTGTAGGGGCTGGAGGAGGTTACAGAGATAGGGAGGGTTGTAGGGGGCTGGAAGAGGTTACAGAGATAGGGACGGTTGTAGGGGTTGGAGGAGGTTACAGAGATAGGGAGGGTTGTAGGGGCTGGAGGAGGTTACAGAGATAGGGAGGGTTGTAGGGGCTGGAGGAGGTTACAGAGATAGGGAGGGTTGTAGGGGCTGGAGGAGGTTACAAAGATAGGGAGGGTTGTAGGGGCTGGAGGAGGTTACAGAGATCGGGATGAGTGAGGGCCTTGGAGGGATTTGAACACGAGGCTGAGAGTTTTAAGATTGAGGCGTTACCAAACCGGGGGCCAATGTTGGTCAGCGAGCGACAGGTGTTGATTGTGAGCGGGTCTTGGTGCGAATTAGGACATGGGGCAGCAGAGTTTTGGATGAGCTCAAGTTGACAGAGGGCAAAATCTCTGGAATTCTCTACCCGAGAGGGCTGTGGATATTCAAGACTGAGATCAATAGATTTTTGGATACTAAGCGAATCAAGGAATATGGGGAATAGGGCAGGAAGATGGAATTGAGGTAGATGATCAGCCATGATCTTATTGAATGGCGGAGCGGGCCCGAGGGGTCGTGTGGCCGACTCCTGTTTCGAATTCTCATGTTCTTATGGAGGCCGGCCAGGAGTGCGTTGGAATAGCCGCTGACGTAAGAAAACCACTAGGCACTTGGTCTAAGCATTAAACAAAGCTTTAATCAACTGTTTTACAACATGGAGGTCTAGTTGTGTCCTTCACTAGTTCCTGTTAAGAATGTCCTGCGCAAGCTGGGCCCATGCCCGAGTATTTATACACTTCCTCAACAGCGCCACCCGCAGGCCGCTCAGTATTATTTAATAAGTCTTTCTTTCATGAATGACTGATTACATAGATACATAGGTACATAGTAGATAGGAGCAGGAGTAGGCCATTCGGCCCCTCGAGCCTGCTCCGCCATTCAATGCGATCATGGCTGATCATCCAAATTCAGTACCCTGCCCCTGCTTTCTCCCCAAATCCCTTGATCCCTTTAGCCTTAAGAAATATATTCAACTCCTTCTTGAATATATTTAATGAATTGGCCTCTACTGTCTTCTGTGGTAGAGAATTCCACAGGTTCACCACTCTCTGGGTGAAGAAATTCCTCCTCATCACTGTCCTAAATGGCTTACCCCTTATCCTTAGACTGTGACTCCTGGTTCTGGACTCCCCGGCCATCGGGAACATCCTTCCTGCATCTAGTCTGTCTAGTCCTGTTAGAATTTTATAAGTTTCAATGACATCCCCTCTCATTCTTCTAAACTCCAGCGAGTACAAGCCCAATCGACCCAATCTCTCCTCATACATCATTCCTGCCATCCCAGGTATCAGCCTGGTGAGCCTTCGCTGAACTCCCTCCATGGCAAGAACATCCTTTCTCAGATAAGGCGACCAAAACTGCACACAGTACTCAAGGTGTGGTCTCACCAAGGCCCGATACAACTGCAGCAAGACATCCTTGTTCCTGTACTCGAACCCTCTCGCTACGAAGGACAACATACCATTTGCCTTCTTAACCGCCTGCTGCACCTGCATGCTTACCTTCAGCGACTGGTGCACAAGGACACCCAGGTCTCGTTGCACTTCCCCTTCTCCCAATCTATTGCCGTTCAGATAATAATCTGCCTTCCTGTTTTTGACACCAAAGTGGATAGCCTCGCATTTTTCCACGCTATATTGCATCTGCCATGTTTCTGCCCAATCATCCAACCTGTCCAAATCATCCTGGAGTTTCTCGGCATCCTCCTCACTGCACACACGCCCACACGCGAATCACGTCATCCGCGTCTAGAGGTAACAAAGACATGGATGAGGGTTTCAGCAGCAGATGGACTGGGAAATCTCCAGCAGAGGCATAGCAATAAATGAGAAGACAAGCTGTATTGGAATCAATCTTTATTGGGAATGTGCCGGGTTTTGCGATCCCCCCCGCTGGAGTTTGGTTGCTGAGTGAGGTTTCTCCCGTCAGTTCGCAGCCATGATCTCCTGGATCCACCCATTGTAGTTGTAGACCTTGACAAAGACACTGGGGTGGTCCTTCATGGCGCAGTCGTAGCCCCAGGACGTGATCCCCTGCAGCTCGCCGTTACAGACCACCGGACCCCCGGAGTCTCCCTGCAAGGGAAAGGTCATTGAGCATAGGTCGGAGCGGGCAAGACAAAGTGACCGCCGGATGAGCCTTCACACCTCGCCCGCTGTCGGAGGGGCAGTACTGAGGGAGTGCCACACTGTCAGAGGGACAGTGCTGAGGGAGTGCCACACTGTGGGAGGAGCAGTACTGAGGGAGTGCCACACTGTGGGAGGGACAGTACTGAGGGAGCGCCGCACTGTCTGAGGGGCAGTACTGAGGGAGCGCCACACTGTCAGAGGGGCAGTACTGAGGGAGCGCCACACTGTGGGAGGGGCAGTACTGAGGGAGCGCCACACTGTGGGAGGGGCAGTACTGAGGGAGTGCCACACTGTGGGAGGGGCAGTACTGAGGGAGCGCCGCACTGTCAGAGGGACAGCACTGAGGGAGGGCTGCACTGTGGGAGGGGCAGTACTGAGGGAGCGCCACACTGTCAGAGGGACAGTACTGAGGGAGTGCCACACTGTCGGAGGGGCAGTGCTGAGGGAGCGCTGCACTGTGGGAGGGGCAGTACTGAGAGAGCGCCACACTGTCGGAGGGGCAGTACTGAGGGAGTGCCGCACTGTCAGGGGGGCAGTACTGAGGGAGTGCCACACTGTCGGAGGGGCAGTGCTGAGGGAGCGCCGCACTGTGGGAGGGGCAGTACTGAGGGAGTGCCACACTGTGGGAGGGGCAGTACTGAGGGAGCGCCGCACTGTCGGAGGGGCAGTACTGAGGGAGTGCCACACTGTCAGAGGGACAGTACAGAGGGAGCGCCACACTGTCAGAGGGACAGTACTGAGGGAGCGCCACACTGTGGGAGGGGCAGTACTGAGGGAGTGCCACACTGTCTGAGGGGCAGTGCTGAGGGAGCGCCACACTGTCAGAGGGGCAGTACTGAGGGAGTGCCACACTGTGGGAGGGGCAGTACTGAGGGAGTGCCGCACTGTAGGGGGGACAGTACTGAGGGAGCACCACACTGTCGGAGGGGCAGTACTGAGGGAGCGCCACACTGTGGGAGGGGCAGTACTGAGGGAGCGCCACACTGTGGGAGGGGCAGTACTGAGGGAGTGCCAAACTGTCGGAGGGGCAGTACTGAGGGAGCGCCACACTGTGGGAGGGGCAGTACTGAGGGAGCGCCGCACTGTGGGAGGGGCAGTACTGAGGGAGCGCCACACTGTCAGAGGGACAGTACTGAGGGAGCGCCACACTGTGGGAGGGGCAGTACTGAGGGAGTGCCACACTGTCAGAGGGACAGTACTGAGGGAGCGCCGCACTGTCAGAGGGACAGTACTGAGGGAGTGCCACACTGTGGGAGGGGCAGTACTGAGGGAACGCCACACTGTTGGAGGGGCAGTACTGAGGGAGTGCCACACTGTGGGAGGGGCAGTACTGAGGGAACGCCACACTGTTGGAGGGGCAGCACTGAGGGAGCGCCACACTGTCGGAGGGGCAGTACTGAGGGATCACTGCACTGTCGGAGGGGCAGTACTGAGGGAGCGCCGCACTGTCGGAGGGGCAGTACTGAGGTAGTGCCGCACTGTCTGAGGGGCAGTACTGAGGGATCGCCGCACTGTCGGAGGGGCAGTACTGAGGTAGTGCCGCACTGTCTGAGGGGCAGTACTGAGGGATCGCCGCACTGTCGGAGGGGCAGTACTGAGGGAGTGCCGCACTGTGGGGGGTCATTACTGAGGGAGTGCCGCACTGTCTGAGGGGCAGTACTGAGGGAACGCCACACTGTTGGAGGGGCAGTACTGAGGGAGTGCCACACTGTGGGAGGGGCAGTACTGAGGGAACGCCACACTGTTGGAGGGGCAGCACTGAGGGAGCGCCACACTGTCGGAGGGGCAGTACTGAGGGATCACTGCACTGTCGGAGGGGCAGTACTGAGGGAGCGCCGCACTGTCGGAGGGGCAGTACTGAGGTAGTGCCGCACTGTCTGAGGGGCAGTACTGAGGGATCGCCGCACTGTCGGAGGGGCAGTACTGAGGGAGTGCCGCACTGTGGGGGGTCATTACTGAGGGAGTGCCGCACTGTTGGAGGGGCAGGACTGAGGGAGCGCCGCACTGTCAGAGGGGCAGTACTGAGGGAGCGCCGCACTGTCGGAGGGGCAGTACTGAGGGAGTGCCACGCTGTCGGAGGGTCAGTACTGAGGGAGCGCCGCACTGTCGGAGGGCAGTACTGAGGGAGCGCCGCACTGTCAGAGGTGTGGTACTGAGGGAGCGCCACAGCCAGAGGGGCAGTACTGAGGGAGCGCCATACTGCCAGAGGTGTGGTACTGAGGGAGCGCCGCACTGTCAGAGGGGCAGTACTGAGGGAGCGTGACACTGTCGGAGGGGCAGTACTGAGGGAGCGCCGCACTGTCAGAGGGGCAGTACTGAGTGAGCGCCGCACTGTCGGAGGGGCAGTACTGAGGGAGCACCGCACTTTCGGAGGGGCAGTACTGAGGGAGCGCCGCACTGTCGGAGGTTCAGTACTGAGGGAGCGCTGCACTGTCGGAGGGGCAGTACTGAGGGAGCGCTGCACTTTCGGAGGGGCAGTACTGAGGGAGCGCCGCACTGTCGGAGGGGCAGTACCGAGGGAATGCAGCACTGTCAGCAGTGCCATATTTCAGAGGAAACGTTAAACAAAGGCCTCTCAGGTGCACGTAAAAGATCCCACGGCTACTGTTGGAAGAAGAGCAGGAGAGTTCTCCCTGGTGCCCTGGCCAATATCTATCCCTCAATCAACATCACTAAAACACAGAACCCGGGCCTAGAAATTCGGTATGGCCCCGCCAGGTCTTTTGCACCCGAAATTTTGCGCCCGCCAGGATTCCCGTAGCGCCCGCCTAAAATTCAGTTGCGACGGGCCAAGACGGCGGCGGGCGCTTTTGCAGGGTTTGGCCGCCTCGCTAGCGGCGATGAATGTCACTTTCAGGCGTCCAGCTCCCGCTGCGGCACCCGATGCAGTGCGGCAGGCTGGGGTACTGCAGGCCTCCTCCTTCTCTTAAGGAGGAGCTGCCTGCAGCCGTCAGATCACCGGTGGATTCCCCCGGCAAATGAGCCCGGCACCACGGAGAAGTGCCGGGCTCGCGGGACTCAGACATCAATGCCGCGGTGGGGTGGTGCAGGAGTCCGGGGAGGGAGGTGCGGGCAGGCGGCCGCCGGGAAAGCGGCCGGCCGCCGCTCCACCTTTATGCGCCGGCCTTTCGGAGCTGCAAGGCCCCGTTTCACAAACGCTGTTTGCGGCTGCCACGGGCGAGGCGGCCGCAACTGAATTTGGCCATCGGGCCGGAATAGCATTGCAACCGGGGCGCTGCGCACACCGATGACGTCATCGGTGCCGGCGCTGCGCTACCGGCTAACGCCGATGTTAGGGTCCATCTGAATTTCGGGCGATAAAAAACTTCAGGCGCAAACCACTTTATAGCCAATAAGTGGGCGCAAACGCGACTGAATTTCTAGGCCCCGATCCTTTATCACATTGCTGCTTGTGGGAGCTTGCTGTGCCCAAATTGGCCGCCGCGTTTCCTACATTGGCTACTTCCTTGGCTGTAAAGCGCGTCGGGATGCCCTGAGGTTGTGAAAGGCGCTGCAGAAATGCACATCCTTCAGCCTTTTTCGTAGTGTTACAGGGGTGTGAGGTCCGGACGATCGCGATGGTCTCCTGTCTCTGCAATCAGAATCCGGGAGCTGTGCTCCTCATGTCTCCGTGTGTTAGCAGCATCATCAATGCATTGGTAACAATTTGCTCCAAAATTGGACAGAGCCCAACAGATTTACGATAAAGTCTAGGGGCTAGATTTTCAGTATAGACAGTTTTGGGGCGCTAAGCTTAGCGCCCGCCCGAAGTTATCGCCCGCCCCAAAGTAGCGCCCCGTTGCCGGAAATTCAGTGGCTTCGCCCTAAGAGGTTGGTGGAGCGCTAAAAGAGGCGTTCCACTAGTATCTTTAGGCGCTAAGCCGGCGGTGGAGAGCGCAACACCCGAGCTCGGGCGCAGCGCACGGCAGACACTCTGGTGCCAGTGAGCTCTTAAAGGGGAAGGGTGCATGTATTTTTTTCAAATGCAAAGTCTGGGGTGAAACGGGAGGAGGAGGAGGAGGAGGAGGAGGAGGAGGAGGAGGAGGAGGAGGAGGAGGAGGAGGAGGAGGAGGAGGAGGAGGAAGAGGAGGAATGATTGGTGGCCGGAAACATAAATAGACCGTTCAGAACAACACACAGCTTACTTCCACACAACACATGCAGAGTGCCTTTTGTACGAGTGCCCTTTAATTTGCGCTCCCCAGGGTGTGTTGCGTTCCATTTTACAAACGCTCTGGACGCCAGGCGCACAATGGGGCGGTCCGACTGAAGTTTGGATTCGGGGCGGCCAAAGGGCGTTGCACGAGGATGTGACGTCATTTTCTGCGCGCGCATCCGGGCGGCCGCTAAACTTTGCGCCGGCGCTAACGGGCAACTTAATTTGGGGCGGGGCGCAAACTGCGCTGCGCCCAGGCGCTACACGCATAGCGCCCGAAAATCACTTCTCTTAAGGCGCTAACTGCTGGCGCAAGCAACTGAAAATCTAGCCCTAGAGATGGTGATATCTGTGGTCGGGCATTCAAGGCCTTCACATGACCACCCATTGTGGACATGGTGACTGAGATTCAGAACCCTAACTCTCCCTCTGCATCAGAAACTCCCCTTCCTGTTGTCGGAGATAATGTCCTCCTCTGTGATTACACAAACTAGGGCGGAATTCCCTGGAATTTAGAAAGTTAAGGTCGCAGATAAACCATGATCTCATTGAATGGTGGAACAGTGTTGAGGGGATAGATAGTCTCCTCCTGTTCCTAAGTAATCTCGGTTTGAGACACTCTGTCCCTCAGATTGAGTCACTCTCTATCGCTCAGATTGAGACACTCTTGATTACCCCCAGATTGTGAAATTTTCTATCTCTCAGCTGACAAACTTTCTATTCTTCAGATTGAGACACTTTCTATCGCTCAGTTTGAGACACTCTCTATCGCTCAGATTGAGACAGTCTCTGTCGCTCAGATTGAGACACTCTCTATCGCTCAGATTGAGACACTCTCTGTCGCTCAGATTGAGACAGTCACTATCGTTCAGATTGAGACACTCTCTGTCGCTCAGATTGAGACACTCTCTCTCGCTCAGATTGAGACACTCTCTATCGCTCAGATTGAGACACTCTCTATCGCTCAGATTGAGACACTCTCTATCGCTCAGATTGAGACACTCTCTATCGCTCAGATTGAGACGCTCTCTGTCGCTCAGATTGAGACGATCTCTCTCGCTCAGATTGAGACACTCTCTGTCGCTCAGATTGAGACGCTCTCTATCGCTCAGATTGAGACTCTCTCTATCGCTCAGATTGAGACACTCTCTGTCACTCAGATTGAGACGCTCTCTATCGCTCAGATTGAGCCGCTCTCTATCGCTCAGATTGAGACGCTCTCTATCGCTCAGATTGAGACACTTTCTATCGCTCAGATTGAGACACTCTCTATCGCTCAGATTGAGACACTCTATCGCTCAGATTGAGACGCTCTCTATCGCTCAGATTGAGACGCTCTCTATCGCTCAGATTGAGACGCTCTCTATCGCTCAGATTGAGACGCTCTCTATCGCTCAGATTGAGACGCTCTCTATCGCTCAGATTGAGAAACTCTCTATCGCTCAGATTGAGACATTCTCTATCGCTCAGATTGAGACGCTCTCTATCGCTCAGATTGAGACGCTCTCTATCGCTCAGATTGAGACACTCTCTATCGCTCAGATTGAGTCACTCTCTATCGCTCAGATTGAGACACTCTCTATCGCTCAGATTGAGACACTCTCTATCGCTCAGATTGAGACACTCTCTATCGCTCAGATTGAGACGCTCTCTATCGCTCAGATTGAGACGCTCTCTATCGCTCAGATTGAGACTCTCTCTATCGCTCAGATTGAGACACTCTCTATCGCTCAGATTGAGACACTCTCTGTCGCTCAGATTGAGTCACTCTCTATCGCTCAGATTGAGACTCTCTCTATCGCTCAGATTGAGACGCTCTCTATCGTTCAGATTGAGACGCTCTCTATCGCTCAGATTGAGACACTTTCTAGCGCTCAGATTGAGACTCTCTCTATCGCTCAGATTGAGACGCTCTCTATCGCTCAGATTGAGACGCTCTCTATCGCTCAGATTGAGACTCTCTCTATCGCTCAGATTGAGACACTCTCTATCGCTCAGATTGAGACACTCTCTATCGCTCAGATTGGGACGCTCTCTATCGCTCAGATTGAGACGCTCTCTATCGCTCAGATTGAGACTCTCTCTATCGCTCAGATTGAGACTCTATCGCTCAGATTGAGACGCTCTCTATCGCTCAGATTGAGACGCTCTCTATCGCTCAGATTGAGACGCTCTCTATCGCTCAGATTGAGACGCTCTCTATCGCTCAGATTGAGACGCTCTCTATCGCTCAGATGGAGACGCTCTCTATCGCTCAGATTGAGACGCTCTCTATCGCTCAGATTGAGACGCTCTCTATCGCTCAGATTGAGACTCTCTCTATCGCTCAGATTGAGACGCTCTCTATCGCTCAGATTGAGACGCTCTATATCGCTCTGATTGAGACGCTCTCTATCGCTCAGATTGAGACGCTCTCTATCGCTCAGATTGAGACGCTCTCTATCGCTCAGATTGAGACGCTCTCTATCGCTCAGATTGAGACGCTCTCTATCGCTCAGATTGAGACTCTCTCTACCGCTCAGATTGAGACGCTCTCTATCGCTCAGATTGAGACTCTCTCTATCGCTCAGATTGAGACACTTTCTATCGCTCAGATTGAGACGCTCTCTATCGCTCAGATTGAGACGCTCTCTATCGCTCAGATTGAGACGCTCTCTATCGCTCAGATTGAGACGCTCTCCATCGCTCAGATTGAGACGCTCTCTATCGCTCAGATTGAGACGCTCTCCATCGCTCAGATTGAGACGCTCTCCATCGCTCAGATTGAGACGCTCTCTATCGCTCAGATTGAGACGCTCTCTATCGCTCAGATTGAGACGCTCTCTATCGCTCAGATTGAGACGCTCTCTATCGCTCAGATTGAGACGCTCTCTATCGCTCAGATTGAGACGCTCTCTATCGCTCAGATTGAGACGGTCTCTATCGCTCAGATTGAGACGCTCTCTATCGCTCAGATTGAGACGCTCTCTATCGCTCAGATTGAGACTCTCCCTATCGCTCAGTTTGAGACGCTCTCTATCGCTCAGATTGAGACGCTCTCTATCGCTCAGATTGAGACGCTCTCTATCGCTCAGATTGAGACGGTCTCTATCGCTCAGATTGAGACGCTCTCTATCGCTCAGATTGAGACGCTCTCTATCGCTCAGATTGAGACTCTCCCTATCGCTCAGATTGAGACACTCTCTATCGCTCAGATTGAGACGCTCTCTATCGCTCAGTTTGAGACGCTCTCTATCGCTCAGATTGAGACGCTCTCTATCGCTCAGATTGAGACGCTCTCTATCGCTCAGATTGAGACGCTCTCTATCGCTCAGATTGAGACGCTCTCTATCGCTCAGATTGAGACTCTCTCTATCGCTCAGATTGAGACGCTCTCTATCGCTCAGATTGAGACGCTCTCTATCGCTCAGATTGAGACGCTCTCTATCGCTCAGATTGAGACTCTCTCTATCGCTCAGATTGAGACACTCTCTATCGCTCAGATTGAGACGTCCTCTATCGCTCAGATTGAGACGCTCTCTATCGCTCAGATTGAGACGCTCTCTATCGCTCAGATTGAGACGCTCTCTATCGCTCAGATTGAGACGCTCTCTATCGCTCAGATTGAGACTCTCTCTATCGCTCAGATTGAGACGCTCTCTATCGCTCAGATTGAGACGCTCTCTATCGCTCTGATTGAGACGCTCTCTATCGCTCAGATTGAGACGCTCTCTATCGCTCAGATTGAGACGCTCTCTATCGCTCAGATTGAGACGCTCTCTATCGCTCAGATTGAGACGCTCTCTATCGCTCAGATTGAGACTATCTCTATCGCTCAGATTGAGACGCTCTCTATCGCTCAGATTGAGACACTATCGCTCAGATTGAGACACTCTCTATCGCTCAGATTGAGACACTCTCTATCGGTCAGATTGAGACACTCTCTATCGCTCAGATTGAGACACTCTCTATCGCTCAGATTGAGACACTCTCTGTCGCTCAGATTGAGACACTCTCTATCGCTCAGATTGAGACACTCTCTCTCGCTCAGATTGAGACACTCTCTATCGCTCAGATTGAGACACTCTCTATCGCTCAGATTGAGACACACTCTATCGCTCAGATTGAGACACTCTCTATCGCTCAGATTGAGACGCTCTCTATCGCTCAGATTGAGACGCTCTCTATCGCTCAGATTGAGACGCTCTCTATCGCTCAGATTGAGACGCTCTCTATCGCTCAGATTGAGACGCTCTCTATCGCTCAGATTGAGACGCTCTCTATCGCTCAGATTGAGACGCTCTCTATCGCTCAGATTGAGACGCTCTCTATCGCTCAGATTGAGACGCTCTCTATCGCTCAGATTGAGACGCTCTCTATCGCTCAGATTGAGACGCTCTCTATCGCTCAGATTGAGACGCTCTCTATCGCTCAGATTGAGACGCTCTCTATCGCTCAGATTGAGACGCTCTCTGTCGCTCGGATTGAGACTCTCTCTGTCGCTCGGATTGAGACACTCTCTTTCGCTCGGATTGAGACACTCTCTATCGCTCGGATTGAGACACTCTCTATCGCTCGGATTGAGACGCTCTCTATCGCTCAGATTGAGACGCTTTCTATCGCTCAGATTGAGACTCTCTCTATCGCTCAGATTGAGACGCTCTCTATCGCTCAGATTGAGACGCTCTCTATCGCTCAGATTGAGACTCTCTCTATCGCTCAGATTGAGACACTCTCTATCGCTCAGATTGAGACACTCTCTATCGCTCAGATTGGGACGCTCTCTATCGCTCAGATTGAGACGCTCTCTATCGCTCAGATTGAGACGCTCTCTATCGCTCAGATTGAGACGCTCTCTATCGCTCAGATTGAGACGCTCTCTATCGCTCAGATTGAGACGCTCTCTATCGCTCAGATTGAGACGCTCTCTATCGCTCAGATTGAGACGCTCTCTATCGCTCAGATTGAGACGCTCTCTATCGCTCAGATTGAGACTATCTCTATCGCTCAGATTGAGACGCTCTCTATCGCTCAGATTGAGACACTATCGCTCAGATTGAGACACTCTCTATCGCTCAGATTGAGACACTCTCTATCGGTCAGATTGAGACACTCTCTATCGCTCAGATTGAGACACTCTCTATCGCTCAGATTGAGACACTCTCTGTCGCTCAGATTGAGACACTCTCTATCGCTCAGATTGAGACACTCTCTCTCGCTCAGATTGAGACACTCTCTATCGCTCAGATTGAGACACTCTCTATCGCTCAGATTGAGACACACTCTATCGCTCAGATTGAGACGCTCTCTATCGCTCAGATTGAGACGCTCTCTATCGCTCAGATTGAGACGCTCTCTATCGCTCAGATTGAGACGCTCTCTATCGCTCAGATTGAGACGCTCTCTATCGCTCAGATTGAGACGCTCTCTATCGCTCAGATTGAGACGCTCTCTGTCGCTCGGATTGAGACTCTCTCTGTCGCTCGGATTGAGACACTCTCTTTCGCTCGGATTGAGACACTCTCTATCGCTCGGATTGAGACACTCTCTATCGCTCGGATTGAGACGCTCTCTATTGCTCAGATTGAGACGCTTTCTATCGCTCAGATTGAGACTCTCTCTATCGCTCAGATTGAGACGCTCTCTATCGCTCAGATTGAGACGCTCTCTATCGCTCAGATTGAGACTCTCTCTATCGCTCAGATTGAGACACTCTCTATCGCTCAGATTGAGACGCTCTCTATCGCTCAGATTGGGACGCTCTCTATCGCTCAGATTGAGACGCTCTCTATCGCTCAGATTGAGACGCTCTCTATCGCTCAGATTGAGACGCTCTCTATCGCTCAGATTGAGACGCTCTCTATCGCTCAGATTGAGACGCTCTCTATCGCTCAGATTGAGACGCTCTCTATCGCTCAGATTGAGACGCTCTCTATCGCTCAGATTGAGACGCTCTCTATCGCTCAGATTGAGACGCTCTCTATCGCTCAGATTGAGACGCTCTCTATCGCTCAGATTGAGACTCTCTCTATCGCTCAGATTGAGACGCTCTCTATCGCTCAGATTGAGACGCTCTCCATCGCTCAGATTGAGACGCTCTCCATCGCTCAGATTGAGACGCTCTCCATCGCTCAGATTGAGACGCTCTCTATCGCTCAGATTGAGACGCTCTCCATCGCTCAGATTGAGACTCTCTCTATCGCTCAGATTGAGACGCTCTCCATCGCTCAGATTGAGACGCTCTCCATCGCTCAGATTGAGACGCTCTCCATCGCTCAGATTGAGACGCTCTCCATCGCTCAGATTGAGACGCTCTCTATCGCTCAGATTGAGACGCTCTCCATCGCTCAGATTGAGACGCTCTCTATCGCTCAGATTGAGACGCTATCGCTCAGATTGAGACACTCTCTATCGCTCAGATTGAGACACTCTCTATCGCTCAGATTGAGACACTCTCTATCGCTCAGATTGAGACACTCTCTATCGCTCAGATTGAGACACTCTCTGTCGCTCAGATTGAGACACTCCCTGTCGCTCAGATTGAGACACACTCTCTCGCTCAGATTGAGACACTCTCTATCGCTCAGATTGAGACGCTCTCTATCGCTCAGATTGAGACACACTCTATCGCTCAGATTGAGACGCTCTCTATCGCTCAGATTGAGACGCTCTCTATCGCTCAGATTGAGACGCTCTCTATCGCTCAGATTGAGACGCTCTCTATCGCTCAGATTGAGACGCTCTCTATCGCTCAGATTGAGACGCTCTCTATCGCTCAGATTGAGACGCTCTCTATCGCTCAGATTGAGACGCTCTCTATCGCTGAGATTGAGACGCTCTCTATCGCTCAGATTGAGACGCTCTCTATCGCTCAGATTGAGACGCTCTCTATCGCTGAGATTGAGACGCTCTCTATCGCTCAGATTGAGACGCTCTCTATCGCTCAGATTGAGACGCTCTCTATCGCTCAGATTGAGACGCTCTCTATCGCTCAGATTGAGACGCTCCCTATCGCTCAGATTGAGACGCTCTCTATCGCTCAGATTGAGACTCTCTGTATCGCTCAGTTTGAGACACTCTCTATCGCTCAGATTGAGACACTCTCTATCGCTCAGATTGAGACGCTCTCTATCGCTCAGATTGAGACGCTCTCTATCGCTCAGATTGAGACGCTCTCCATCGCTCAGATTGAGACACTCTCTGTCGCTCAGATTGAGACACTCTCTGTCGCTCAGATTGAGACACTCTCTATCGCTCAGATTGAGACACTCTCTATCGCTCAGATTGAGACACTCTCTATCGCTCAGATTGAGACACTCTCCATCGCTCAGATTGAGACACTCTCTATCGCTCAGATTGAGACGCTCTCTATCGCTCAGATTGAGACACTCTCTATCGCTCAGATTGAGACACTCTCTATCGTCTCAGATTGAGACACTCTCTATCGCTCAGATTGAGACACTCTCTGTCGCTCAGTTTGAGTCACTATCACTCAGATTGAGACACTCTCTGTCGCTCAGATTGAGACACTCTCTGTCGCTCAGATTGAGACGCTCTCTGTCGCTCAGATTGAGACGCTCTCTGTCGCTCAGATTGAGACGCTTTCTGTCGCTCAGATTGAGACACTCTCTATCGCTCAGATTGAGACACTCTCTATCGCTCAGATTGAGACACTCTCTATCGCTCAGATTGAGACACTCTCTATCGCTCAGATTGAGTCACTCTCTATCGCTCAGATTGAGACACACTCTATCGCTCAGATTGAGACACTCTCTATCGCTCAGATTGAGACGCTCTCTATCGCTCAGATTGAGACGCTCTCTATCGCTCAGATTGAGACTCTCTCTATCGCTCAGATTGAGACGCTCTCTATCGCTCAGATTGAGACGCTCTCTATCGCTCAGATTGAGACGCTCTCTATCGCTCAGATTGAGACGCTCTCTATCGCTCAGATTGAGACGCTCTCTATCGCTCAGATTGAGACGCTCTCTATCGCTCAGATTGAGACGCTCTCTATCGCTCAGATTGAGACGCTCTCTATCGCTCAGATTGAGACGCTCTCTATCGCTCAGATTGAGACGCTCTCTATCGCTCAGATTGAGACGCTCTCTATCGCTCAGATTGAGACGCTCTCTATCGCTCAGATTGAGACGCTCTCTGTCGCTCAGATTGAGACGCTCTCTATCGCTCAGATTGAGACACTCTCTTTCCCTCAGCTTGAGTCACTTTCTATCGCTCAGATTGAGACACTCTCTATCGCTCAGATTGAGACACTCTCTATCACTCAGATTGAGACACTCTCTATCACTCAGATTGAGACACTCTATCACTCAGATTCAGACACTCTCTATCGCTCAGTTTGATTCACTCTCTATCGCTCAGATTGAGACACTCTCTGTCGCTCAGATTGAGACACTCTCTATCGCTCAGATTGAGACACACTCTATCGCTCAGATTGAGACACTCTCTATCGCTCAGATTGAGACACTCTCTATCGCTCAGATTGAGACGCTCTCTATCGCTCAGATTGAGAAGCTCTCTATCGCTCAGATTGAGACGCTCTCTATCGCTCAGATTGAGACGCTCTCTATCGCTCAGATTGAGACGCTCTCTATCGCTCAGATTGAGACGCTCTCTATCGCTCAGATTGAGACGTTCTCTATCGCTCAGATTGAGACGCTCTCTATCGCTCAGATTGAGACGCTCTCTATCGCTCAGATTGAGACGCTCTCTATCGCTCAGATTGAGACGGTCTCTATCGCTCAGATTGAGACGCTCTCTATCGCTCAGATTGAGACGCTCTCTGTCGCTCAGATTGAGACGCTCTCTATCGCTCAGATTGAGACGCTCTCTATCGCTCAGATTGAGACGCTCTCTATCGCTCAGATTGAGACGCTCTCTATCGCTCAGAGTGAGACTCACTCTATCGCTCAGATTGAGACACTCTCTATCGCTCAGATTGAGACACTCTCTATCGCTCAGATTGAGACGCTCTCTATCGCTCAGATTGAGACGCTCTCTATCGCTCAGTTTGAGACGCACTCTATCGCTCAGATTGAGACGCTCTCTATCGCTCAGATTGAGACGCTCTCTATCGCTCAGATTGAGACGCTCTCTATCGCTCAGATTGAGACGCTCTCTATCGCTCAGATTGAGACGCTCTCTATCGCTCAGATTGAGACGCGCTCTATCGCTCAGATTGAGACGCTCTCTATCGCTCAGATTGAGACGCTCTCTATCGCTCAGATTGAGACTCTCTCTATCGCTCAGATTGAGACACTCTCTATCGCTCAGATTGAGACGCTCTCTATCGCTCAGATTGAGACGCTCTCTATCGCTCAGATTGAGACGCTCTCTATCGCTCAGATTGAGACTCTCTCTATCGCTCAGATTGAGACGCTCGCTATCGCTCAGATTGAGACACTCTCTATCGCTCAGATTGAGACACACTCTATCGCTCAGATTGAGACACTCCCTATCGCTCAGATTGAGACACTCTCTATCGCTCAGATTGAGGCACTCTCTATCGCTCAGATTGAGACGCTCTCTATCGCTCAGATTGAGACGCTCTCTATCGCTCAGATTGAGACACTCTCTATCGCTCAGATTGAGACGCTCTCTATCGCTCAGATTGAGACGCTCTCTATCGCTCAGATTGAGACGCTCTCTATCGCTCAGATTGAGACGCTCTCTATCGCTCAGATTGAGACGCTCTCTATCGCTCAGATTGAGACGCTCTCTATCGCTCAGATTGAGACGCTCTCTATCGCTCAGATTGAGACGCTCTCTATCGCTCAGATTGAGACGCTCTCTATCGCTCAGATTGAGACGCTCTCTATCGCTCAGATTGAGACGCTCTCTATCGCTCAGATTGAGACGCTCTCTGTCGCTCAGATTGAGACGCTCTCTATCGCTCAGATTGAGACACTCTCTTTCCCTCAGCTTGAGTCACTTTCTATCGCTCAGATTGAGACACTCTCTATCGCTCAGATTGAGACACTCTCTATCACTCAGATTGAGACACTCTCTATCACTCAGATTGAGACACTCTATCACTCAGATTCAGACACTCTCTATCGCTCAGTTTGATTCACTCTCTATCGCTCAGATTGAGACACTCTCTGTCGCTCAGATTGAGACACTCTCTATCGCTCAGATTGAGACACACTCTATCGCTCAGATTGAGACACTCTCTATCGCTCAGATTGAGACACTCTCTATCGCTCAGATTGAGACGCTCTCTATCGCTCAGATTGAGAAGCTCTCTATCGCTCAGATTGAGACGCTCTCTATCGCTCAGATTGAGACGCTCTCTATCGCTCAGATTGAGACGCTCTCTATCGCTCAGATTGAGACGCTCTCTATCGCTCAGATTGAGACGTTCTCTATCGCTCAGATTGAGACGCTCTCTATCGCTCAGATTGAGACGCTCTCTATCGCTCAGATTGAGACGCTCTCTATCGCTCAGATTGAGACGGTCTCTATCGCTCAGATTGAGACGCTCTCTATCGCTCAGATTGAGACGCTCTCTGTCGCTCAGATTGAGACGCTCTCTATCGCTCAGATTGAGACGCTCTCTATCGCTCAGATTGAGACGCTCTCTATCGCTCAGATTGAGACGCTCTCTATCGCTCAGAGTGAGACTCACTCTATCGCTCAGATTGAGACACTCTCTATCGCTCAGATTGAGACACTCTCTATCGCTCAGATTGAGACGCTCTCTATCGCTCAGATTGAGACGCTCTCTATCGCTCAGTTTGAGACGCACTCTATCGCTCAGATTGAGACGCTCTCTATCGCTCAGATTGAGACGCTCTCTATCGCTCAGATTGAGACGCTCTCTATCGCTCAGATTGAGACGCTCTCTATCGCTCAGATTGAGACGCTCTCTATCGCTCAGATTGAGACGCGCTCTATCGCTCAGATTGAGACGCTCTCTATCGCTCAGATTGAGACGCTCTCTATCGCTCAGATTGAGACTCTCTCTATCGCTCAGATTGAGACACTCTCTATCGCTCAGATTGAGACGCTCTCTATCGCTCAGATTGAGACGCTCTCTATCGCTCAGATTGAGACGCTCTCTATCGCTCAGATTGAGACTCTCTCTATCGCTCAGATTGAGACGCTCGCTATCGCTCAGATTGAGACACTCTCTATCGCTCAGATTGAGACACACTCTATCGCTCAGATTGAGACACTCCCTATCGCTCAGATTGAGACACTCTCTATCGCTCAGATTGAGGCACTCTCTATCGCTCAGATTGAGACGCTCTCTATCGCTCAGATTGAGACGCTCTCTATCGCTCAGATTGAGACGCTCTCTATCGCTCAGATTGAGACGCTCTCTATCGCTCAGATTGAGACGCTCTCTATCGCTCAGATTGAGACGCTCTCTATCGCTCAGATTGAGACGCTCTCTATCGCTCAGATTGAGACGCTCTCTATCGCTCAGATTGAGACGCTCTCTATCGCTCAGATTGAGACGCTCTCCATCGCTCAGATTGAGACGCTCTCCATCGCTCAGATTGAGACGCTCTCTATCGCTCAGATTGAGACTCTCTCTATCGCTCAGATTGAGACACTCTCTATCGCTCAGATTGAGACGCTCTCTATCGCTCAGATTGAGACGCTCTCTATCGCTCAGATTGAGACTCTCTCTATCCCTCAGATTGAGACGCTCTCTATCGCTCAGATTGAGACGCTCTCTATCGCTCAGATTGAGACGCTCTCTATCGCTCAGATTGAGACGCTCTCTATCGCTCAGATTGAGACGCTCTCTATCGCTCAGATTGAGACGCTCTCTGTCGCTCAGATTGAGACGCTCTCTGTCGCTCAGATTGAGACGCTCTCTATCGCTCAGATTGAGACGCTCTCTGTCGCTCAGATTGAGACTCTCTCTGTCGCTCAGATTGAGACACTCTCTATCGCTCAGATTAAGACACTCTCTGTCGCTCAGATTGAGACACTCTCTGTCGCTCAGATTGAGACACTCTCTATCGCTCAGATTGAGACACTCTCTATCGCTCAGATTGAGACACTCTCTATCGCTCAGATTGAGACACTCTCTATCGCTCAGATTGAGACACTCTCTATCGCTCAGATTGAGACACTCTCTATCGCTCAGATTGAGACACTCTCTATCGCTCAGATTGAGACACTCTCTATCGCTCAGATTGAGACACTCTCTATCGCTCAGATTGAGACACTCTCTATCGCTCAGATTGAGACACTCTCCATCGCTCAGATTGAGACACTCTCTATCGCTCAGATTGAGACGCTCTCTATCGCTCAGATTGAGACACTCTCTATCGCTCAGATTGAGACACTCTCTATCGTCTCAGATTGAGACACTCTCTATCGCTCAGATTGAGACACTCTCTGTCGCTCAGTTTGAGTCACTATCACTCAGATTGAGACACTCTCTGTCGCTCAGATTGAGACACTCTCTGTCGCTCAGATTGAGACGCTCTCTATCGCTCAGATTGAGACGCTCTCTGTCGCTCAGATTGAGACACTTTCTGTCGCTCAGATTGAGACACTCTCTATCGCTCAGATTGAGACACTCTCTATCGCTCAGATTGAGACACTCTCTATCGCTCAGATTGAGACACTCTCTATCGCTCAGATTGAGTCACTCTCTATCGCTCAGATTGAGACACACTCTATCGCTCAGATTGAGACACTCTCTATCGCTCAGATTGAGACGCTCTCTATCGCTCAGATTGAGACGCTCTCTATCGCTCAGATTGAGACACTCTCTATCGCTCAGATTGAGACGCTCTCTATCGCTCAGATTGAGACGCTCTCTATCGCTCAGATTGAGACGCTCTCTATCGCTCAGATTGAGACGCTCTCTATCGCTCAGATTGAGACGCTCTCTATCGCTCAGATTGAGACGCTCTCTATCGCTCAGATTGAGACGCTCTCTATCGCTCAGATTGAGACGCTCTCTATCGCTCAGATTGAGACGCTCTCTATCGCTCAGATTGAGACGCTCTCTATCGCTCAGATTGAGACGCTCTCTATCGCTCAGATTGAGACGCTCTCTATCGCTCAGATTGAGACGCTCTCTGTCGCTCAGATTGAGACGCTCTCTATCGCTCAGATTGAGACACTCTCTTTCCCTCAGCTTGAGTCACTTTCTATCGCTCAGATTGAGACACTCTCTATCGCTCAGATTGAGACACTCTCTATCACTCAGATTGAGACACTCTCTATCACTCAGATTGAGACACTCTATCACTCAGATTCAGACACTCTCTATCGCTCAGTTTGATTCACTCTCTATCGCTCAGATTGAGACACTCTCTGTCGCTCAGATTGAGACACTCTCTATCGCTCAGATTGAGACACTCTCTATCGCTCAGATTGAGACACTCTCTATCGCTCAGATTGAGACACTCTCTATCGCTCAGATTGAGACACTCTCTATCGCTCAGATTGAGACACTTTCTATCGCTCAGATTGAGACACTCTCTATCGCTCAGATTGAGTCACTCTCTGTCCCTCAGCTTGAGTCACTTTCTAACGCTCAGATTGAGACACTCGCTATCGTTCAGATTGAGACAGTCTCTGTCCCTCAGCTTGAGTCACTTTCTATCGCTTAGATTGGGACACTCTCTATCGCTCAGATTGAGACAATTTCTAAGATTGAGACACTTTCTATCACTCAGGTTGCGACACTCTCTGTCCCTTGTGGTTTGATGCTCTCCGCCCATCCTGCTGAGATACTTTACCTGGCACGTGCTCTGACCACCTTCCCAGAATCCCGCGCAGAACATGTTGTCCGTGAAGTAGGGCGGATAAGCCCTGCGACAGTCAGCCTCTGGCAGGATGGGCTGTGTCAGGCACTGTAGGACATCAGGATACTGCACTGCAGGGAAAAGAAACAAGTCAGCACAGTCCGGTCCAAAAGCAGACCTCTCCCTCTCCATCTGGCTCTCCATCTCATGAAAGTGGGTTAACCAGAGTTCTAATTTAATCAATTTTGTGTTATGTACAGGGCTCTGGTTAGACCATACCCTAAGTATTGGACCCTGTCTGGTTGCCAAGATACAAGATAGATATTCAACTGCAATAGGCAGCGCAGGGAAGACCCTCAGAGACAGAGGGGCAGAGACACCAGGAAAGACTGGTGACAGACTAAGGACAGGGCAATGTGGGATTGGCAGAGGATCAGCACTCGAGATAGAAGGAGTTAAATTTACCAGCATTTGCCAATCAGCAATTGAACTCTGACTGACCGCAGAAGTTATAGCAATGAGACGTTACAGTGATAAAGGGACAGGCCTGCTTAACTACCAGCTTAGCAGCAGAATAATTCATTGTGCATTGCTCACTCTAGATGGTCTACTAATATCGCCAATACATTCCCACTTTAAATGCGGGTCACGTCCGCTTTGGTACCAGGGATGAGTGACTTCAGTGATGTGGAGCGACTGGAGAAGCTGGGGTTCTCAGAGCAGAGAAGGTTAAGGGGAGATTGACCAGAATGGTACCAGGGATGAGGGACTTCAGTGATGTGGAGAGACTGGAGAAGCTGGGATTGTTCTCCTTAGAGCAGAGAAGGTTAAGGGGAGATTGACCAGAATGGTACCAGGGATGAGGGACTTCAGTGATGTGGAGAGACTGGAGAAGCTGGGATTGTTCTCCTTAGCGCAGAGAAGGTTAAGGGGAGATTGACCAGAATGGTACCAGGGATGAGGGACTTCAGTGACGTGGAGAGACTGGAGAAGCTGGGGTTGTTCTCCTTGGAGCATAGAAGGTTAAGGGGAGATTGACCAGAATGGTACCAGGGATGAGGGACTTCAGTGATGTGGAGAGACTGGAGAAGCTGGGGTTGTTCTCCTTGGAGCAGAGAAGGCTAAGGGGAGATTTAATGGAGGTGCTCAAAATTATAAAGGGTTTTTGATGGAGTAAACAAGGAGAAACTGTTTCCAGTGGCAGGAGGGTCGGTAACCAGAGGGCACAGATTGAAGATAATCGGCAAAAGAACCAGAGGGGGAGATGAGGAGAATTGTTTTTACGCAGCGAGTTGTTGTGATCTGGAACGCGCTGCCTGAAAGGGCGGTGGAAGCAGATTCAATAGTAACTTTCAAAAGGGGAATTGGAGAAATACTTGAAAAGGAAAAATTTGCAGGGCTGTGGGGAAAGAGGAGGGGGGAGTGGGACTAATCTCTCAAAGAGCCGGCACAGGCACATTGGTAGCATTCCAGTAAATCTCCTCTCCACCCTCTCCGAGGACTGGACAGGTCCCCAAGAAGCCGTGATAGTTGCATTTCAGGCAAAGCTGGTGGTGGGTACTTTGAACATAAGTTATACGGGATACTTGCCTTTATTAGCCGAGGCATAGAATATAAGAGCAGGGAGGTTATGCTTGAATTGTATAAAACACTAGTTAGGCCACAGCTCGAGGACTGTGTACAGTTCTGGTCACCACATTACAGGAAAGATGTGATTGCACTGGAGAGGGTACAGAGGAGATTTACGAGGAAGTTGCCAGGACTGGAGAATTTTAGCTATGAGGACAGATTGGAGAGGCTGGGGTTGTTTTCTCTGGAACAGAGGAGGCTGAGGGGAGATTTAATTGAGGTGTATAAAATGATGAGGGGCTTAGACAGAGTGGATAGGAAGGACCTATTTCCCCGAGCAGAGGGGTCAATAACCAGGGGGCAGAGATTGAAAGTAATTGGTGGAAGGATTAGAGGGGAGTTGAGGAGAACTTTTTTCACCCAGAGGGTGGTGGGGGTCTGGAACTCACTGCCTGAAAGGGTGGGAGAGGCAGAAACCCTCATCACATTTAAAAAGTTCTTGGATATGCCCTTGAAGTGCCGTAACCTACAGGGCCATGGACCGAGAGCTGGAAAGTGGGATTAGACTGGAGAGCTCATTGGGCCGGCACGGACACGGTGGGCCGAATGGCCTCCTTCTGTGCTGTAAATTTCTATGATTCTATGATTCTATAATAAGAAATAGGAGCAGGAGTCGGCCATTCGGCCCCTCGAGCCTGCTCTGCATTCAGTAAGATCATGGCTGATCTTCAGCCTCAACTCCACCTTCCCAACCTATCTCTTGATTCCCTTAGTGCTCAAAAGTCTATCGATCTCTGTATTGAATAGACTCAACGACTGAGCCTCCACAGCCCTCTGGGGTAGAGAATTCCAAAGATTCACCACCCTCGGAGTGAAGAAATTCCTCCTCCTCTCAGTCCGAAATGGCCGACCCCTTATTCTGAGACTGTGACCCCTGGTTCTAGACTCCCCAGCCAGGAGAAACATCCTCCCTGCATCTACCCTGTCAAACCCCACCAGAATGTTATCTGTTTCAATTCCACCTCACCCCTGCCAACTTAAGGTTCGTTCGGATCTAACCCATCACATTCCTTCTTACCTCCGTTAGTTAACAGGTTGCCCCAGCCGGAGGTGATGCACTGGGTGCCGGCTGTGGGACAGCGGCTGGGCAGAGGGATCGGGCTGACGTACTGGTCGAATCTTGCGGGTGAGGCGAGCTTGAGCAGCATGATGTCGTTGTTGAGGTTCACGCGGTTGTAGTCGGGGTGGGCGATGGCTTTGGCCACTTGGATACGCTGCTCAGTGCCTTCCGAGTAGCGCAGGTCGTGCTCGCCGAGGTGCGCGACCAGGATGCTGGGGCTGAAGCAACAAGAGGTAGTTTAGGAGGCGGCCTCACTGCTGCAATTCCTAGCCATGAACTCGTCCAATCTCTCTCAATTAAGGATCTAGGTGAAGGAATTAGGCCCCCACCAGCGCAAGCGAAAGACTGAAGGAAGACTTGCATTCGTATCGTGTCCTTCACAAGCCTTTCAACCATCTACAAGGCACAAGTCAGGAGTGTGATGGAATACTCTCCACTTGCCTGGATGAGTGCAGCTCCAACAACACTCGAGAAGCTCGACACCATCCAGGACAAAGCAGCCCGATTGATCGGCACCCCATCCACCACCTTAAACATTCACTCCCTCCACCACCGGCGCACCGTGGCTGCAGTGTGTACCATCTACAAGATGCACTGCAGCAACTCGCCAAGGCTTCTTCGGCTGCACCTCCCAAACACGCGACCTCTTCCACCTAGAAGGACAAGGGCAGCAGGCGCATGGGAGCACCACCACCTCCAAGTTCCCCTCCAAGTCACACACCATCATGAGTTGGAAATATATCGGCCGTTCCTTCATCGTCGCTGGGTCAAAATCCTGGAACTCCCTCCCTAACAGCACTGTGGGAGCACCTTCACCACACGGACTGCAGCGGTTCAAGAAGGCGGCTCACCGCCACCTTCTCAAGGGGCGACTAGGGATGGGCAATAAATGCTGGCCTTGCCAGCGACGCCCACATCCCATAAAATGACAGTGCGGCGCTCCCTCAGTACTGCCCCTCCGAAAGTGCGGCGCTCCCTAAGTACGGCCTCTCTGACAGTGCGGAGCTCCCTCAGTACTGCCCCTCTGACAGTGCGGCGCTCCCTCAGTACTGCCCCTCCGACAGTGCGGTGCTCCCTCAGTACGGCCTCTCTGACAGTGCGGAGCTCCCTCAGTACTGCCCCTCCGACAGTGCGGCGCTCCCTCAGTACTGCCCCTCCGACAGTGCGACGCTCACTAAGTACTGAACCTCCGACAGTGCGGCGCTCCCTCAGTACTGACCCTGCGACAACACAACGCACCCTCAGTACTGCCCCGCCGACAGTGCGGCGCTCTCTCAGTACTGCCCCTCTGAAAGTTCGGCACTCCCTCAGTACTGCCCCTCCGACAGAGCAGCACTCCCTCAGTACTGCCCCTCCGACAGTGCGGCGCTCCCTCAGTACTGCCCCTCCGACAGTGCGGCGCTCCCTCAGTACTGCCCCTCCGACAGTGAGGTGCTCCCTCAGTATTGCCCCTCTGACAGTGCAGCGCTCCCTCAGTACTGCACATCCGACAGGGCAACGCTCCCTCAGTACTGAACCACTGACAGTGCGGCGCTCCCTCAGTACTGCCCCTCTGACAGTGCAGAGCTCCCTCAGTACTGCCCCTCCGACAGTGCGGCACTCCCTCAGTACTACCGCTCCGACAGTGCGGTGCTCCCTCAGTACAGCCCCACCGACAGAGCGGCGCTCCCTCAGTACTGCCCCTCCGACAGTGTGGTGCTCCCTCAGTACTGCCCCTCCGACAGTGCAGCACTCCCTCAGTACTGCCCCTCCGACAGTGCGGCGCTCCCTCAGTACTGCCCCTCCGACAGTGCGGCGCTCCCTCAGTACTGCCCCTCCGACAGTGCGGTGCTCTCTCAGTATTGCCCCTCCGACAGTGCAGCGCTCCCTCAGTACTGCACATCCGACAGGGCAACGCTCCCTCAGTACTGAACCACCGACAGTGCGGCGCTCCCTCAGTACTGCCCCTCCGACAGTGCGGTGCTCCCTCAGTACGGCCCCACCGACAGTGCGGCGCTCCCTCAGTACTGCCCCTCCGACAGTGCGACGCTCCCTCAGTACTGAACCTCCGATCGTGCGGCGCGACCTCAGTACTGCCCCTCTGACAGTGCAGAGCTCCCTCAGTACTGCCCCTCCGACAGTGCGGCACTCCATCAGTACTGCCCCTCCGACAGTGCGGTGCTCACTCAGTACTGCCCTTCCGACAGTGCGGCGCTCCCTCAGTACTGCCCCTCCGACAGTGCGGCACTCCATCAGTACTGCCCCTCCGACAGTGCGGTGCTCACTCAGTACTGCCCTTCCGACAGTGCAGCGCTCCCTCAGTACTGCCACACCGACAGTGTGGTGCTCCCTCAGTACTGCCCCTCCGACAGTGCGGCGCTCCCTCAGTACTGCTCCTCCGACAATGCAACGCTCCTTCAGTACTGCCCCTCCGACAGTACGGCACTTCCTCAGTACTGCCCCGCCGACAGTGCGGTGCTCCCTCAGCACGGCCCCTCCGACAGTGCGGCGCTCCCTCAATACTGCCCCTCTGAGAGGGCGACGCTCCCTCAGTACTGAACCTCCGACAATGCGGCGTTACCACAGTATTGCCCCTCCGGCAGTGCAGAGCTCCCTCAGTACTGCCCCTCCGACAGTGCGGCACTCCCTCAGTACTGCCCCTCCGACAGTGCGGTGCTCCCTCAGTACTGCCCCTCCGACAGTGCAGCGCTCCTTCAGTACTGCCCTTCCGACCGTTTGGCGCTCCCTCTGTCTTGTCCCTCTGACATTTCGGCGCTCCCTCAGTACTGCTCCTCCGACAGTGCGGAGCTCCCTCAGTACTGTCCCTCCAACAGTGCGGCGCTCCCTCAGTACTGGCCCTGCGACAGTGCGGCACTCCCTCAGTACTGCCCCTCCCACAGTGCGGCGCTCCCTCCATATTGCCCCTCCGACATTGCGGAGCTCCCTCAGTACTGCCCCTCCGACAGTGCGGCACTCCCTCAGTACTGCCCCTCCGACAGTGCGGTGCTCCCTCAGTACTGCCCCTCCGACAGTTCGGCACGCTCTCAGTACTGCCCCTCCGACAGTGCGGCGTTCCCTCAGTACTGCCCCTCCGACAGTCCAGCGCTCCTTCAGTACTGCCCTTCCGACCGTTTGGCGCTCCCTCTGTATTGCCCCTCTGACATTTCGGCGCTCCCTCAATACTGCTCCTCCGACAGTGCGGAGCTCCCTCAGTACTGACCCTCCGACAGTGCAGTGCTACTTCAGTACTGCCCCTCCGACAGTGCGGCGCTCCCTCAGTACTGGCCCTCCGACAGTGCAGAGCTCCCTCAGTACTGCCCCTCTGACAGTGCGGCACTACCTCAGTACTGCCCCTCCGACAGTGCAGAGCTCCCTCAGTACTGCCTCTCCGACAGTGCGACGCTCCCTCAGTACTGGCCCTCTGAAAGTGCGGCGCACCCTCAGTAATGCCCCCCCACAGTGCGGAGCTCCCTCAGTACTGACCCTCCGACAGTGCAGCGCTACTTCAGTACTGCCCCTCCGACAGTGCAGAGCTCCCTCAGTACTGCCCCTCCGACAGTGCGGTGCTCCCTCAGTACTGGCCCTCCGACAGTGCAGAGCTCCCTCAGTACTGCCCCTCCGACAGTGCGGCGCTCCCTCAGTACTGGCCCTCCGACAGTGCGGCGCTCCCTCAGTACTGCCCCTCCGACAGTGTGGCGCTCCCTCAGAACTGCCCCTCCGACAGTGCGGAGCTCCCTCAGTACTGCCCCTCCGACAGTGTGGCGCTTCCTCAGTACTTCCCCTCCGACAGTATGGAGCTCCCTCAGTACTGCCCCTCCGACAGTGCGGCGCTACCTCAGTACTGCCCCTCCGACAGTGCTGCGCTCCCTCAGTACTGCCCCTCCGACAGTGCGGCGCTCCCTCAGTACTGCCCCTCCGACAGTGCGGCGTTCCCTCAGTATTGCCCCTCCGACAGTGCGGCGCTCCCTCAGTACTGCCCCTCTGACAGTGCGGCGCTCCCTCAGTACTGCCCCTCCGACAGTGCGGCGCTCCCTCAGTACTGCCCCTCCGACAATGCGGCGCTCCCTCAGTATTGCCCCTCCGACAGTGCGGAGCTCCCTCAGTACTGCCCCTCCGACAGTGCGGCGCTCCCTCAGTACTGCCCCTCCGACAGTGCGGCGCTCCCTCAGTACTGCCCCTCCGACAGTGCGGCGCTCCCTCAGTATTGCCCCTCCGACAGTGCGGCGCTCCCTCAGTACTGGCCCTCCGACAGTGCGGCGCTCCCTCAGTACTGCCCCTCTGACAGTGCGGCGCTCCCTCAGTACTGCCCCTCTGACAGTGCGGTGCTCCCTCAGTACTGCCCCTCTGACAGTGCGGCACTCCCTCAGTACTGCCCCTCCGACAGTGCGGCGCTCCCTCAGTATTGCCCCTCCGACAGTGCGGCGCTCCCTCAGTACTGGCCCTCCGACAGTGCGGCGCTCCCTCAGTACTGCCCCTCTGACAGTGCGGTGCTCCCTCCGTACTGCCCCTCTGACAGTGCGGTGCTCCCTCAGTACTGCCCCTCTGACAGTGCGGTGCTCCCTCAGTACTGCCCCTCTGACAGTGCGGTGCTCCCTCAGTACTGCCCCTCCGACAGTGCGGCACTCCCTCAGTACATCCCCTCCGACAGTGCGGCGCTCCCTCAGTACTGCCCCTCTGACAGTGCGGTGCTCCCTCAGTACTGCCCCTCTGACAGTGCGGTGCTCCCTCAGTACTGCCCCTCTGACAGTGCGGTGCTCCCTCAGTACTGCCCCTCCGACAGTGCGGCGCTCCCTCAGTACTGCCCCTCTGACAGTGCGGTGCTCCCTCAGTACTGCCCCTCTGACAGTGCGGTGCTCCCTCAGTACTGCCCCTCCGACAGTGCGGCGCTCCCTCAGTACTGCCCCTCTGACAGTGCGGTGCTCCCTCAGTACTGCCCCTCTGACAGTGCGGTGCTCCCTCAGTACTGCCCCTCTGACAGTGCGGTGCTCCCTCAGTACTGCCCCTCTGACAGTGCGGTGCTCCCTCAGTACTGCCCCTCCGACAGTGCGGCGCTCCCTCAGTACTGCCCCTCTGACAGTGCGGTGCTCCCTCAGTACTGCCCCTCTGACAGTGCGGTGCTCCCTCAGTACTGCCCCTCCGACAGTGCGGCGCTCCCTCAGTACTGCCCCTCTGACAGTGCGGTGCTCCCTCAGTACTGCCCCTCTGACAGTGCGGTGCTCCCTCAGTACTGCCCCTCTGACAGTGCGGTGCTCCCTCAGTACTGCCCCTCTGACAGTGCGGTGCTCCCTCAGTACTGCCCCTCTGACAGTGCGGTGCTCCCTCAGTACTGCCCCTCCGACAATGCGGCGCTCCCTCAGTATTGCCCCTCCGACAGTGCGGAGCTCCCTCAGTACTGCCCCTCCGACAGTGCGGCGCTCCCTCAGTACTGCCCCTCCGACAGTGCGGCGCTCCCTCAGTACTGCCCCTCCGACAGTGCGGCGCTCCCTCAGTATTGCCCCTCCGACAGTGCGGCGCTCCCTCAGTACTGGCCCTCCGACAGTGCGGCGCTCCCTCAGTACTGCCCCTCTGACAGTGCGGCGCTCCCTCAGTACTGCCCCTCTGACAGTGCGGTGCTCCCTCAGTACTGCCCCTCTGACAGTGCGGCACTCCCTCAGTACTGCCCCTCCGACAGTGCGGCGCTCCCTCAGTATTGCCCCTCCGACAGTGCGGCGCTCCCTCAGTACTGGCCCTCCGACAGTGCGGCGCTCCCTCAGTACTGCCCCTCTGACAGTGCGGTGCTCCCTCAGTACTGCCCCTCTGACAGTGCGGTGCTCCCTCAGTACTGCCCCTCTGACAGTGCGGTGCTCCCTCAGTACTGCCCCTCTGACAGTGCGGTGCTCCCTCAGTACTGCCCCTCCGACAGTGCGGCACTCCCTCAGTACATCCCCTCCGACAGTGCGGCGCTCCCTCAGTACTGCCCCTCTGACAGTGCGGTGCTCCCTCAGTACTGCCCCTCTGACAGTGCGGTGCTCCCTCAGTACTGCCCCTCTGACAGTGCGGTGCTCCCTCAGTACTGCCCCTCCGACAGTGCGGCGCTCCCTCAGTACTGCCCCTCTGACAGTGCGGTGCTCCCTCAGTACTGCCCCTCTGACAGTGCGGTGCTCCCTCAGTACTGCCCCTCCGACAGTGCGGCGCTCCCTCAGTACTGCCCCTCTGACAGTGCGGTGCTCCCTCAGTACTGCCCCTCTGACAGTGCGGTGCTCCCTCAGTACTGCCCCTCTGACAGTGCGGTGCTCCCTCAGTACTGCCCCTCTGACAGTGCGGTGCTCCCTCAGTACTGCCCCTCTGACAGTGCGGTGCTCCCTCAGTACTGCCCCTCCGACAATGCGGCGCTCCCTCAGTATTGCCCCTCCGACAGTGCGGAGCTCCCTCAGTACTGCCCCTCCGACAGTGCGGCGCTCCCTCA
The DNA here is from genome assembly GCF_052327205.1 of Somniosus microcephalus. Taxonomy (NCBI): domain Eukaryota; kingdom Metazoa; phylum Chordata; class Chondrichthyes; order Squaliformes; family Somniosidae; genus Somniosus; species Somniosus microcephalus. Next base: position 210,024,859 of record NC_140998.1, on the reverse strand, counting down.
GTACTGCCCCTCCGACAGTGCGGCGCTCCCTCAGTACTGCCCCTCCGACAGTGCGGCGCTCCCTCAGTATTGCCCCTCCGACAGTGCGGCGCTCCCTCAGTACTGGCCCTCCGACAGTGCGGCGCTCCCTCAGTACTGCCCCTCTGACAGTGCGGCGCTCCCTCAGTACTGCCCCTCTGACAGTGCGGTGCTCCCTCAGTACTGCCCCTCTGACAGTGCGGCACTCCCTCAGTACTGCCCCTCCGACAGTGCGGCGCTCCCTCAGTATTGCCCCTCCGACAGTGCGGCGCTCCCTCAGTACTGGCCCTCCGACAGTGCGGCGCTCCCTCAGTACTGCCCCTCTGACAGTGCGGTGCTCCCTCAGTACTGCCCCTCTGACAGTGCGGTGCTCCCTCAGTACTGCCCCTCTGACAGTGCGGTGCTCCCTCAGTACTGCCCCTCTGACAGTGCGGTGCTCCCTCAGTACTGCCCCTCCGACAGTGCGGCACTCCCTCAGTACATCCCCTCCGACAGTGCGGCGCTCCCTCAGTACTGCCCCTCTGACAGTGCGGTGCTCCCTCAGTACTGCCCCTCCGACAGTGCAGCACTCCCTCAGTACTGCCCCTCTGACAGTGCGGTGCTCCCTCAGTACTGCCCCTCCGACAGTGCGGCGCTCCCTCAGTACTGCCCCTCTGACAGTGCGGTGCTCCCTCAGTACTGCCCCTCTGACAGTGCGGTGCTCCCTCAGTACTGCCCCTCCGACAGTGCGGCGCTCCCTCAGTACTGCCCCTCTGACAGTGCGGTGCTCCCTCAGTACTGCCCCTCTGACAGTGCGGTGCTCCCTCAGTACTGCCCCTCTGACAGTGCGGTGCTCCCTCAGTACTGCCCCTCTGACAGTGCGGTGCTCCCTCAGTACTGCCCCTCTGACAGTGCGGTGCTCCCTCAGTACTGCCCCTCTGACAGTGCGACACTCCCTCAGTACTGCCCCTCCGACAGTGCGGCGCTCCCTCAGTATTGCCCCTCCGACAGTGCGGCGCTCCCTCAGTACTGGCCCTCCGACAGTGCGGCGCTCCCTCAGTACTGCCCCTCTGACAGTGCGGTGCTCCCTCAGTACTGCCCCTCTGACAGTGCGGTGCTCCCTCAGTACTGCCCCTCTGACAGTGCGGTGCTCCCTCAGTACTGCCCCTCTGACAGTGCGGTGCTCCCTCAGTACTGCCCCTCCGAAAGTGCGGCACTCCCTCAGTACATCCCCTCCGACAGTGCGGCGCTCCCTCAGTACTGCCCCTCTGACAGTGCGGTGCTCCCTCAGTACTGCCCCTCCGACAGTGCAGCACTCCCTCAGTACTGCCCCTCTGACAGTGCGGTGCTCCCTCAGTACTGCCCCTCCGACAGTGCGGCGCTCCCTCAGTACTGCCCCTCTGACAGTGCGGTGCTCCCTCAGTACTGCCCCTCTGACAGTGCGGTGCTCCCTCAGTACTGCCCCTCTGACAGTGCGGTGCTCCCTCAGTACTGCCCCTCTGACAGTGCGGTGCTCCCTCAGTACTGCCCCTCTGACAGTGCGGTGCTCCCTCAGTACTGCCCCTCTGACAGTGCGGTGCTCCCTCAGTACTGCCCCTCTGACAGTGCGGTGCTCCCTCAGTACTGCCCCTCTGACAGTGCGGTGCTCCCTCAGTACTGCCCCTCTGACAGTGCGGCGCTCCCTCAGTACTGCCCCTCTGACAGTGCGGCGCTCCCTCAGTACTGCCCCTCTGACAGTGCGGTGCTCCCTCAGTACTGCCCCTCCGACAATGCGGCGCTCCCTCAGTATTGCCCCTCCGACAGTGCGGAGCTCCCTCAGTACTGCCCCTCCGACAGTGCGGCGCTCCCTCAGTACTGCCCCTCCGACAGTGCGGCGCTCCCTCAGTACTGCCCCTCCGACAGTGCGGCGCTCCCTCAGTATTGCCCCTCCGACAGTGCGGCGCTCCCTCAGTACTGGCCCTCCGACAGTGCGGCGCTCCCTCAGTACTGCCCCTCTGACAGTGCGGCGCTCCCTCAGTACTGCCCCTCTGACAGTGCGGTGCTCCCTCAGTACTGCCCCTCTGACAGTGCGGCACTCCCTCAGTACTGCCCCTCCGACAGTGCGGCGCTCCCTCAGTATTGCCCCTCCGACAGTGCGGCGCTCCCTCAGTACTGGCCCTCCGACAGTGCGGCGCTCCCTCAGTACTGCCCCTCTGACAGTGCGGTGCTCCCTCAGTACTGCCCCTCTGACAGTGCGGTGCTCCCTCAGTACTGCCCCTCTGACAGTGCGGTGCTCCCTCAGTACTGCCCCTCTGACAGTGCGGTGCTCCCTCAGTACTGCCCCTCCGACAGTGCGGCACTCCCTCAGTACATCCCCTCCGACAGTGCGGCGCTCCCTCAGTACTGCCCCTCTGACAGTGCGGTGCTCCCTCAGTACTGCCCCTCCGACAGTGCAGCACTCCCTCAGTACTGCCCCTCTGACAGTGCGGTGCTCCCTCAGTACTGCCCCTCTGACAGTGCGGTGCTCCCTCAGTACTGCCCCTCTGACAGTGCGGTGCTCCCTCAGTACTGCCCCTCTGACAGTGCGGTGCTCCCTCAGTACTGCCCCTCTGACAGTGCGGTGCTCCCTCAGTACTGCCCCTCTGACAGTGCGGCACTCCCTCAGTACTGCCCCTCCGACAGTGCGGCGCTCCCTCAGTATTGCCCCTCCGACAGTGCGGCGCTCCCTCAGTACTGGCCCTCCGACAGTGCGGCGCTCCCTCAGTACTGCCCCTCTGACAGTGCGGTGCTCCCTCAGTACTGCCCCTCTGACAGTGCGGTGCTCCCTCAGTACTGCCCCTCTGACAGTGCGGTGCTCCCTCAGTACTGCCCCTCTGACAGTGCGGTGCTCCCTCAGTACTGCCCCTCCGACAGTGCGGCACTCCCTCAGTACATCCCCTCCGACAGTGCGGCGCTCCCTCAGTACTGCCCCTCTGACAGTGCGGTGCTCCCTCAGTACTGCCCCTCCGACAGTGCAGCACTCCCTCAGTACTGCCCCTCTGACAGTGCGGTGCTCCCTCAGTACTGCCCCTCCGACAGTGCGGCGCTCCCTCAGTACTGCCCCTCTGACAGTGCGGTGCTCCCTCAGTACTGCCCCTCTGACAGTGCGGTGCTCCCTCAGTACTGCCCCTCTGACAGTGCGGTGCTCCCTCAGTACTGCCCCTCTGACAGTGCGGCGCTCCCTCAGTACCGCCCCTCTGACAGTGCGGTGCTCCCTCAGTACTGCCCCTCTGACAGTGCGGCACTCCCTCAGTACTGCCCCTCCGACAGTGCGGCGCTCCCTCAGTATTGCCCCTCCGACAGTGCGGCGCTCCCTCAGTACTGGCCCTCTGACAGTGCGGCGCTCCCTCAGTACTGCCCCTCTGACAGTGCGGTGCTCCCTCAGTACTGCCCCTCTGACAGTGCGGTGCTCCCTCAGTACTGCCCCTCTGACAGTGCGGTGCTCCCTCAGTACTGCCCCTCTGACAGTGCGGTGCTCCCTCAGTACTGCCCCTCCGACAGTGCGGCACTCCCTCAGTACATCCCCTCCGACAGTGCGGCGCTCCCTCAGTACTGCCCCTCTGACAGTGCGGTGCTCCCTCAGTACTGCCCCTCCGACAGTGCAGCACTCCCTCAGTACTGCCCCTCTGACAGTGCGGTGCTCCCTCAGTACTGCCCCTCCGACAGTGCGGCGCTCCCTCAGTACTGCCCCTCTGACAGTGCGGTGCTCCCTCAGTACTGCCCCTCTGACAGTGCGGTGCTCCCTCAGTACTGCCCCTCCGACAGTGCGGCGCTCCCTCAGTACTGCCCCTCTGACAGTGCGGTGCTCCCTCAGTACTGCCCCTCTGACAGTGCGGTGCTCCCTCAGTACTGCCCCTCTGACAGTGCGGTGCTCCCTCAGTACTGCCCCTCTGACAGTGCGGTGCTCCCTCAGTACTGCCCCTCTGACAGTGCGGTGCTCCCTCAGTACTGCCCCTCTGACAGTGCGGCACTCCCTCAGTACTGCCCCTCCGACAGTGCGGCGCTCCCTCAGTATTGCCCCTCCGACAGTGCGGCGCTCCCTCAGTACTGGCCCTCCGACAGTGCGGCGCTCCCTCAGTACTGCCCCTCTGACAGTGCGGTGCTCCCTCAGTACTGCCCCTCTGACAGTGCGGTGCTCCCTCAGTACTGCCCCTCTGACAGTGCGGTGCTCCCTCAGTACTGCCCCTCTGACAGTGCGGTGCTCCCTCAGTACTGCCCCTCCGAAAGTGCGGCACTCCCTCAGTACATCCCCTCCGACAGTGCGGCGCTCCCTCAGTACTGCCCCTCTGACAGTGCGGTGCTCCCTCAGTACTGCCCCTCCGACAGTGCAGCACTCCCTCAGTACTGCCCCTCTGACAGTGCGGTGCTCCCTCAGTACTGCCCCTCCGACAGTGCGGCGCTCCCTCAGTACTGCCCCTCTGACAGTGCGGTGCTCCCTCAGTACTGCCCCTCTGACAGTGCGGTGCTCCCTCAGTACTGCCCCTCCGACAGTGCGGCGCTCCCTCAGTACTGCCCCTCTGACAGTGCGGTGCTCCCTCAGTACTGCCCCTCTGACAGTGCGGTGCTCCCTCAGTACTGCCCCTCTGACAGTGCGGTGCTCCCTCAGTACTGCCCCTCTGACAGTGCGGTGCTCCCTCAGTACTGCCCCTCTGACAGTGCGGTGCTCCCTCAGTACTGCCCCTCTGACAGTGCGGTGCTCCCTCAGTACTGCCCCTCTGACAGTGCGGTGCTCCCTCAGTACTGCCCCTCTGACAGTGCGGTGCTCCCTCAGTACTGCCCCTCTGACAGTGCGGCGCTCCCTCAGTACTGCCCCTCTGACAGTGCGGCGCTCCCTCAGTACTGCCCCTCTGACAGTGCGGTGCTCCCTCAGTACTGCCCCTCCGACAATGCGGCGCTCCCTCAGTATTGCCCCTCCGACAGTGCGGAGCTCCCTCAGTACTGCCCCTCCGACAGTGCGGCGCTCCCTCAGTACTGCCCCTCCGACAGTGCGGCGCTCCCTCAGTACTGCCCCTCCGACAGTGCGGCGCTCCCTCAGTATTGCCCCTCCGACAGTGCGGCGCTCCCTCAGTACTGGCCCTCCGACAGTGCGGCGCTCCCTCAGTACTGCCCCTCTGACAGTGCGGCGCTCCCTCAGTACTGCCCCTCTGACAGTGCGGTGCTCCCTCAGTACTGCCCCTCTGACAGTGCGGCACTCCCTCAGTACTGCCCCTCCGACAGTGCGGCGCTCCCTCAGTATTGCCCCTCCGACAGTGCGGCGCTCCCTCAGTACTGGCCCTCCGACAGTGCGGCGCTCCCTCAGTACTGCCCCTCTGACAGTGCGGTGCTCCCTCAGTACTGCCCCTCTGACAGTGCGGTGCTCCCTCAGTACTGCCCCTCTGACAGTGCGGTGCTCCCTCAGTACTGCCCCTCTGACAGTGCGGTGCTCCCTCAGTACTGCCCCTCCGACAGTGCGGCACTCCCTCAGTACATCCCCTCCGACAGTGCGGCGCTCCCTCAGTACTGCCCCTCTGACAGTGCGGTGCTCCCTCAGTACTGCCCCTCCGACAGTGCAGCACTCCCTCAGTACTGCCCCTCTGACAGTGCGGTGCTCCCTCAGTACTGCCCCTCTGACAGTGCGGTGCTCCCTCAGTACTGCCCCTCTGACAGTGCGGTGCTCCCTCAGTACTGCCCCTCTGACAGTGCGGTGCTCCCTCAGTACTGCCCCTCTGACAGTGCGGTGCTCCCTCAGTACTGCCCCTCTGACAGTGCGGCACTCCCTCAGTACTGCCCCTCCGACAGTGCGGCGCTCCCTCAGTATTGCCCCTCCGACAGTGCGGCGCTCCCTCAGTACTGGCCCTCCGACAGTGCGGCGCTCCCTCAGTACTGCCCCTCTGACAGTGCGGTGCTCCCTCAGTACTGCCCCTCTGACAGTGCGGTGCTCCCTCAGTACTGCCCCTCTGACAGTGCGGTGCTCCCTCAGTACTGCCCCTCCGACAGTGCGGCACTCCCTCAGTACATCCCCTCCGACAGTGCGGCGCTCCCTCAGTACTGCCCCTCTGACAGTGCGGTGCTCCCTCAGTACTGCCCCTCCGACAGTGCAGCACTCCCTCAGTACTGCCCCTCTGACAGTGCGGTGCTCCCTCAGTACTGCCCCTCCGACAGTGCGGCGCTCCCTCAGTACTGCCCCTCTGACAGTGCGGTGCTCCCTCAGTACTGCCCCTCTGACAGTGCGGTGCTCCCTCAGTACTGCCCCTCTGACAGTGCGGTGCTCCCTCAGTACTGCCCCTCTGACAGTGCGGCGCTCCCTCAGTCCTACACTGAAATTGCACCTAGTTTTTTGTGTTCAAGTCTCCGGGTGTGAGACTTGAACCCACAACCTCTCACTCAGAGGCAAGAGTGCGACTAACTAATCACAGCTGACGGCTCGGGTTAGGGTTAGCGTTAGCGTTAGGGTTAGTGTTAGCGTTAGGGTTAGGGTTAGGGTTAGGGTTAGGGTTAGCGTTAGCGTTAGGGTTAGCGTTAGGGTTAGGGTTAGGGTTAGCGTTAGCGTTAGGGTTAGGGTTAGGGTTAGGGTTAGGGTTAGCGTTAGCGTTAGGGTTAGCGTTAGGGTTAGGGTTAGGGTTAGGGTTAGGGTTAGCGTTAGGGTTAGGGTTAGGGTTAGGGTTAGCGTTAGGGTTAGCGTTAGGGTTAGGGTTAGGGTTAGGGTTAGCGTTAGGGTTAGGGTTAGGGTTAGGGTTAGCGTTAGGGTTAGGGTTAGGGTTGGGGTTCGGTTGGGGTTGGGTTTAGGTTTAGGTTTAGGGTTAGTGTTAGGGTTAGCGTTAGCGTTAGTGTTAGGTTTAGTGTTAGGTTTAGTGTTAGCGTTAGGGTTAGGGTTAGTGTTAGCGTTAGTGTTAGGTTTAGTGTTAGCGTTAGGGTTAGGGTTAGTGTTAGCGTTAGTGTTAGGTTTAGTGTTAGCGTTAGGGTTAGGGTTAGTGTTAGCGTTAGTGTTAGGTTTAGTGTTAGCGTTAGGGTTAGGGTTAGTGTTAGCGTTAGTGTTAGGTTTAGTGTTAGCGTTAGGGTTAGGGTTAGTGTTAGCGTTAGTGTTAGGTTTAGTGTTAGCGTTAGGGTTAGGGTTTGGGTTAGGGTTAGGGTTGGGGATCGGGTTGGGGTTCGGTTTAGGGTTAGGGTTCGTGTTGGCGTTCGGGTTAGGGTTAGGGTTAGTGTTAGGGTTAGGGTTAGGGTTAGGATTAGGGTTAGGGTTAGGGTTAGTGTTGGGGTTCGGGTTAGGGTTAGGGTTAGGGTTAGTGTTAGTGTTAGGGTTAGGGTTAGGGTTAGTGTTAGTGTTAGGGTTAGGGTTAGGGTTAGGGTTAGTGTTAGTGTTAGGGTTAGGGTTAGGGTTAGGATTAGGGTTAGGGTTAGGATTAGGGTTAGGGTTAGGGTTAGTGTTAGAGTTAGGAGGGTTGGAACATCAGGTTAGGGTTAGGGTTAGGGTTAGGGTTAGGATTAGGGTTAGGGTTAGGGTTAGGGTTTGGGTTAGTGTTAGGGTTAGGAGGGTTGGAACATCAGGTTAGGGTTAGGGTTAGGGTTAGGGTTAGTGTTAGGGTTAGGAGGGTTGGAACATCAGGTTAGGGTTAGGGTTAGGGTTAGGGTTAGGGTTAGGGTTTGGGTTAGTGTTGGGGTTCGGGTTAGGGTTAGGGTTAGGGTTAGTGTTAGTGTTAGGGTTAGGGTTAGGGTTAGGATTAGGGTTAGGGTTAGGATTAGGGTTAGGGTTAGGGTTAGTGTTAGAGTTAGGAGGGTTGGAGCATTAGGTTAGGGGATGCGGGCGAGCGGGTGCTTGTCCACTCTTGTGTTCGTATTCTCATTGCTCAAGAATCCGTTTCCCTGGGGCCTGCCACTGCTGTTTGGCTCACGCCTTCTCTTATTTTTTGTCCTGCTTTAATCGACAATTGGTAAAGAATTGTGAATCAAAGCCAGTGTGGAATGGCCCGCAAACTGGCCTGGGTTTTTAATCTGGTTTGTTGCCTCTCCCAGGAGATCCCATGGCTCCGGGCGGGGTGGGCTGGATGGACCAGAGGGACTTTACCTGTCTGTCATTGTTCGTATGTTCCTATGTTCATATGACTATGTATGCTCTTATTTTTATATGTTTGTATGTCCGGGTGTTAATCACATGGACTCACGGCTGGTAACAATGAGCGGCCGACACGATCCACTGCTGGTTTATCAGGGATCCTCCGCACCATCGCTGGCCACTGAAGGTAAAGAATACCTGCCAGGGCTGAGAGTGAGGCCAACAATCATGGCCATTGATGATCTTCTCATCCAATCGAGCAGCAGCTGTACAAAGAAAGTGCCAGGACACTGAGGGTCAACATCCAATCACAGTGAGCGCTGGGTATTGGTGTACACAGCTCATGTCAACTGTAGACACACTCACACTCACTCACACTCACACTCACACACACACTCACACTCACACTCACACACTCACTCACACACTCACTCACACTCACACTCACACACTCACTCACACTCACACTCACACTCACTCACACACACTCACTCTCACACACTCTCACACACACTCACTCTCACACACTCACACACACACTCACGCTCACACACACTCACACACTCACTCACACTCACACTCACACACACACTCACACTCACACTCACACACACTCACACTCACACACACACTCACTCACAAACACACTCACACTCACTCACAAACACACACACACACTCACACACACTCACACACACACACTCACACACACACACTCACAAACACACTCACAAACACACTCACACACTCACTCACTCACACACACACACTCACACACACACACTCACACACACTCACACACACACACACACTCACACTCACACTCACACACACACACACACACGCACACTCACTCACACACACTAACACACACACACTCACTGACACACACACTCACACATTCACTGACACACAGACACACACACATACACACTCACTCACTCACACACACACTCACACTCACACTCACTCACACACACACTCACACTCACACACTCACACACACACACACGCACACGCACACTCACTCACACACACACTAACACACACACACACACTCACACATTCACTGACACACAGACACACACACATACACACTCACTCACTCACACACACACTCACACTCACACTCACTCACACACACACTCACACTCACACACTCACACACACACACACGCACACGCACACTCACTCACACACACACTAACACACACACACACACTCACACATTCACTGACACTCACTGACACACAGACACACACACATACACGCTCACTCTCTTACACATTCACACACACACACAGGCCCTCGGAAACATTACTAATCTCTCACGGCGTTAACTATATCTCTGGCTGTACCTGCAGCCCCTAGGAGCAGAACGAAGAGGACCGCTTCCATCTCGCTGTGTTATTCCGGCCCTTGTAGTGTCTCCAATATTACCCCCCTCTCCTTTATATAGCTTACAACATCGAGCCACAGCGATCGAATCTGGCTGATAATAAATTGGTTTTAAAAGCTCATTGGAGAAACGAATCTCATGGAGTTGTAACAGCTGCCATTCTCACTCCTGATGCGAGTATATCACCGGTCACTATTTACTGAGCACTTTAATTCTACGCACAGGTGCTCGAGGTCCCATAGCTGGAATGTGAGAAAGTTACGACTTGTATTTATACAGTGCCTTTAATGTAGTAAACCGTCCCGGCACTTCATAGTCATAGAGTCAGAACGGCACAGAAGGAGGCCGTTCGGCCCATCGAGTCCGTGCCGGCTCTCTGTAGAGCAATCCAGTCAGTCCCATCCTCCCGCTCTATCCCCGTAGCCCTGCAAGTTTATTTCCCTCCAGTGCCCATCCAGCCTCCCCTTGAAAACACTGAGTGTCTCCGCTTCCACCACTTCCGTCAGCAGCGAGTTCCAGGTCCTCACCACTCGCTGTGTAAGAAAGTTTTTTCTCACATCCCCCCCTGTATCTCTTGCCCAAAACCTTAAATCTGTGTCCCCTAGTCCTTGCACCATCAACTAGTGGGAACAGCCTTTCCCCGTCTAGCCTATCCCAAACCCGTCATAATCTTGTACACCTCTATCAAATCACCCCTCAACCTCCTTTGCTCTAATAGAAACAAATTCAGCTTCTCCAACCTGTCCTTGTAGCTAAGATCCCCCCATCCCCGGAACCATTCTGGTAAATCTCCTCTGCACCCTCTCAAGTGTAGGGGGTGGCGTGTGGTGGTGTTTGGCGCGTACGTACGCCCAGTCAGTTATGCCCCTGACTGTTTTGTGAGCGGTTAAAATCGCTCCCACGCCCCTGGGTTCTAGACACCGGACTTAGGTACAAGGCGACGGTACAGAGAAGACTCAAGTAGACAGGTGGTTGGATGTAAACAAAAACCAAGATTTTATTGAAGAGGAAAAGCTTGATACAATCTTATGGGAAAAATCACTAGCGTACACTTCTACAGGCAAAATTACAAATGCAAAAGAATAATAACTTTTATACTTATACAGGGAATGGGGAACACACGGCACATCGAGGGAAAACAATTATCTTAACAATCCCCTTATCCTTATCCCACCCCCTATACCTAACTAGATTAAGCTATGAGGGGTCAGAACTTCATGCTCACCAATCAAAAGGTTTGTTAGACTCAAAGCAGCGGTTGGGTTCGGGGTTCGCTCTTGGTGCTCTCTGGAGCCTGCTGTCGTCACGTGGTCTCCGGGCGCTGCAAGGGCGTTGTCCAGGTTCGAGTACCCCAAAGTTAAAGTCTCTGTTCGGGTACTTTACCTTGCAGGGATGATTCTTCGTCGACAGCCACCAGATTGAGTTGGTGTACAGATATTCGAAGGTCGGCCGAGGCTGAAGGCCCGATAATTCGAAGCCTCCCCTCAGTTCGTCTCCTCAGTTGGTCTTCCTCAGTTGGTCTTCTTCAGGTGGCCCTCCCTCCGGTAGTGTTCCCTCCTCCCCTCCTCGCGTCCCGCCTCGCCTGGCCTGAATTGTCCATGTCCGCCCGACCCGGTGCCTGGGCTAGTTCCAGATGGAGTGGGAAAAGGGCACGGGCAAAGGCCAGGGGGTAAGCGCGGGACGGGGGAAGAGCGGCAGCCACGAGGGCGAGGGGCCGAAGAGCAGCACCAGCACACCAACCAACAAGAACACCGAACACGAACACCTGACTCAACCTTCCTTGCTACCCGAGGGGGCCTTCAATTATACCTTCGTCGAAAATCCTTATCTGCGCGCCAAATCAGGTTAGTTCTTTGTTTTAATCTTGGCGGGCTATTTTAAATAATGGTAGCAATCCATACTAACTGTTTTCAGATGGCCGGTAATCGCATCTACCAGCCAGATAATTGACTTGTATTGTCCTGAAAGTTCCTTGATGGGCCTGTCCAGACTCGATGGTTCGGTTAATCTGTTTCCGATAATATATGCAGACTGCTAGATGGCCTTAACTATAGACCTAAACTGAATTTAGATTTGCCTCCAATTCAGTCAAATGCATAATTCAGAGTCCTGTCTGGTTCCAAAATACAAAGGCCTAGAAATTGAGTTGATGCCGCGCCAGGGCTTTAGCGCCGGAAATTTAGCGCCGGCGCTAATTCCCTTGCGCGCGCCAAAAATTCAGTAGCGCCGCGCCCAGACGGCTGCCGGCGCTACTGGCGGGCGTGAATGCCTCCCAATGGGCGCTGAGTGCCGCATTGCGGCGCTAATCCGGTGCTGCGGCACCCGATGCGGTGCGGCAGGCTGGGGAAGTGCAGGCCTCCTCCTCCCATTAAGGAGGCGCTGCCTTCACCCGATCGCTGGCCGTTTGATTTTCTCAAAAATGAGCCCGGCACCTCGGACAAGTGCCGGGCTTGCAGGCCAGACGCATCTGTTCCGCGGGGGGGGGGGGTGGAGGAGTCCGGGGAGGGGGGTGCGGGCAGACGGCCGGCGGGAAAGCGGCCGGCCGCCGCGCGACCTTAATGCGCCGGCGCTAACTTGTGTAAGACTCGGTTGCCAGAGTCTTAGTTGCGGCTGCCACGGGCGAGGCGGCCGCAACTGAATTTCGGCGTTCGGGCGCGTTGCCACGGCAACCGGGACGCTGCGCACACCGATGACGTCATCGGTGCCGGCGCAGCGCAACCGGCTAATGCTGATGGCAGCCCCGAAGTGAATTTCAGAAACGGCTATCATTGCGGCGCTAGGCCCTCTAGCGCCGCAAAATGGGCGCTAACCCTACTGAATTTTCAGCCCAAAGTCTCTCTTCACAGAAGCCTGCAGCTTGGTTTCGATTTCTCCAAGTTGTCTGCGTTGCAGAGTCCATTTTAAAATCTCACAGGCTTGCTGCCACGAGGCACGGACGCCATCTTGGGTACCCTTTTTGATTTTAAACACTCCACGCAGGGTCCCGTTTATTAATAACAGCCTTCGGGGAAATGCAGAAATTTTGCAAATCTTACACAAGGGCTTTCACATCCATCCTAAAGTGTGGTGACCAGAACTGGACGCAATACTCCAGTTGTGGCCTAACCAGCGCTTTATAAAGGTTCAGCATAACTTCTCTACTTTTGTACTCATTACCTCTATTTATGAAGCCCAAGATCCCATATGCTTTGCTAACCAATCTCTCAATATGTCCCGCCACCCTCAGGGACCTATGCACATTAACTCTCAGGTCCCTCTGTCCCTGCACACTCTTTAGAACTGTGCCATTAAGTGTATATTGCCTCTCCCTGTTCCTTCTGCCAACTGAAGAATAACAAGGCCTCAGGAGCAGATGGAATCCCTGCCGAGGCACTAAAGCATGGCGGAGAAGCACTACTGCCGCGAATTAATGAATTAATTTCTCTTATCTGGAACGAGCAGAGCAAGCCAGGAGATCTCAGAGACGCCGTAATTGTGACCATCCACAAGAAAGGTGACAAGTCCGATTGCGGTAATTACAGAGGAGTTTCCCTGCTGTCTGCCACAGGGAAAGTCATCGCAAGAATCCTCCTCAATCGCCTTCTCCCACTGGCTGAAGAGCCCCTCCTAAAGTTGCAATGCGGATTTCACCCACTAAGGGACACAATGGACATGAACTTAACCGCGCATCAAATACAAGAGAAATGCAGGGAACAGCACCAACTGCTGTACATGGCCTTCTTTGTTTTCACAAAGGACTTCAACACTGTCAACCGTGAGGGATTATGGAGTGTTCTCCTCAAATTCGGCTGCCCTCAAAAGTTTGTCACCATCCTTCGCCTGCTTCACGACGACATGCAAGCCGTGATCCTGACCAACGGTTCCACCACAGACCCAATTCACGTACGGACCGGGGTCAAGCAAGGCTGTGTCATCGCACCAACGCTCTTCTCGATCTTCATTGCTGCAATGCTCCATCTCACCCTCAATAAGCTCCTCGTTGGAGTGGAGCTAATTTACAGAACAAACGGGAAACTGTTCAAACTCCGTCGCCTCCAGTTCAGATCCAAGGTCGTCCCATCCTCTGTCGTCAAATTACAGTATGCAGATGACGCTTGCGTCTGCGCTCACTCGGAGGTCGAACTCCAAACCATCGTCAACACCTTTACCGAAGCGTACGAGAGCATGGGCCTTACACTAAACATCCGTAAGACAATGGTCCTCTACCAACCTGCCCCCGCCACACAGTGCTGCCCCCCCCGATTATCAAAATCCACGACAAGGCCTTGGACAACGTGGACCACTTTCCATACCTCGGGAGCCTACTGTCAACAAGGGCAGACGTCGATGACGAAGTCCAACACCGCCTTCAGTGTGTCAGTGCAGCCTTCGGTCACCTGAGGAAGAGAGTGTTTGAAGACCAGGACCTCAAACCCAGCACTAAGCTCATGGTCTACAGAGCAGCAGTGATACCCGCCCTGCTGTATGCCTCAGAGACATGGACCATGTACAGCAGGCACCTCAAAGCACTGGAGAGGTACCACCAACGCTGCCTCCGCAAGATCCTGCAAATCCATTAGCAAGATAGGCGCACCAACGTCAGTGTTCTCGCTCAGGCCAACATCCCCAGCATTGAAGTTTTGACCATGCTTAATCAGCTTCGATGGACGGGTCACATCGTCCGCATGCCCGAGAGTAGACTCCCAAAACAAGCGCTCTACTCGGAGCTCCGGCACGGCAAGAGAGCCCCAGGTGGGCAGAGGAAACACTTCAAGGACACCCTCAAAGCCTCCTTGAAAAAGTGTAACACCCCCACCGACACCTGGGAATCCCTGGCCCAAGACCGCACAAAGTGGAGGAGAAGCATCCGGGAAGGCACCAAACACCTCGAGTCTCTTCGCCGGGAGCAAGCGGAAGCCAAGCGCAGGTAGCGGAAGGAGCGCACGTCAACCGAAGCACCCCACCCACCCACCCCTTCAACCACCGTGTACCCCACCTGTGACAGAGACTGTAGGTCCCGCATTGGACTCATCAGTCACCTGAGAACTCATGTTTAATGTGGAAGCAAGTCATCCTCGGTTCCGAGGGACTGCCTAAGAAGAGATATTGCCTCTCCCTGTTCCTTCTGCCAAAATGCATCACCTCACACTTCTCTGTATTATACTCCATCTGCCACTTGTCTGCCCATTCTGCTAGCCTTTCTATGTCCTGTTGCAGTCGATTGGTATCATCCTCACTGTTTGCCACACTCCCAAACGGACAAAACTTTGACACCGAGCCACATGAGGAGATATTAGGACAGATGACCAAAACTTGGTCAAAGAGGTCAGTTTCAAGGAGCGTCTTAAAGGAGGAGAGAAAGGCGGAGAAGTATAGGGAGGGAATTCCAGAGTTCGGGGTCCAGAAGGCTGAAGGCACGGCTGCCAATGGTGGAACGATGGAAATCGGGGGATGCGCAAGAGGCCAGAATTGGAGGAACGCAGAGATCTCAAGAGGTTGTAGGGGCTGGAGGAGGTTACAGAGATAGGGAGGGTTGTAGGGGCTGGAGGAGGTTACAGAGATAGGGAGGGTTGTAGGGGCTGGAGGAGGTTACAGAGATAGGGAGGGTTGTAAGAGCTGGAGGAGGTTACAGAGATAGGGAGGGTTGTAGGGGCTGGAGGAGGTTACAGAGATAGGGAGGGTTGTAGGGGCTGGAGGAGGTTACAGAGATAGGGAGGGTTGTAGGGGCTGGAGGAGGTTACAGAGATAGGGAGGGTTGTAGGGGCTGGGGGAGGTTACAGAGATAGGGAGGGTTGTAGGGGCTGGAGGAGATTACAGTGATAGGGAGGGTTGTAGGGGCTGGAGGAGGTTACAGAGATAGGGAGGGTTGTAGGGGCTGGAGGAGGTTACAGAGATAGTGAGGGTTGTAGGGGCTGGAGGAGGTTAAAGAGTGGGGGGAGGTCTGTAAGGCTGGAGGAGGTTACAGAGATAGGAAGGATTGTAGGGGGCTGGAGGAGGTTACAGAGATGGGAGGGTTGTAAGGGCTGGAAGAGGTTACAGAGATACGGAGGGTTGTAGGGGCTGGAGGAGGTTACAGAGATAGAGACGGTTGTAGGGGCTGGAGGAGGTTACAGAGATAAGGGGGGTTGTAGGGGTTGGAGGAGGTTACAGAGATAGGGAGGGTTGTAGGGGCTGGAGGAGGTTATAGAGATAGGGAGGGCTGTAGTGGCTGGAGGAGGTTCCAGAGATAGGGAGGGTTGTAGGGGCTGGAGGAGGTTACAGAGATGGGGGGGTTGTAGGGGCTGGTGGAGTTTACAGAAGTAGGGATGGTTGCAGGGGCTGGAGGAGGTTACATAGATAGGGAGGATTGTAGGGCTGGAGGAGGTTACAGAGATAGGGAGGGGTGTAGGGGCTGGTGGAGGTTACATAGATAGGGAGGATTGTAGGGCTGGTGGAGGTTACAGTGATAGGGAACTTTGTGGGGGGCTGGAGGAGGTTACAGAGATAGGGAGGGTTGTAGAGGGCTGGAGGAGGTTACAGAGATATGGAGTGTTGTAGGGGCTAGAGGAGGATACAGAGATAGGGAGGCTTGATGGGGCTGGTGGAGGTTACATAGATAGGGCGGATTGTAGGGCTGGAGGATGTAACAGAGATAGGGAGGGTTGTAGGGGGCTGGAGGAGGTTACAGAGATAGGGAGGGTTGTACGGGCTGTAGGAGGTTACAGAGATAGTGAGGGTTGTAGGGGCTGGAGGAGTTTACAGAGATAGGGAGTTTTATAGTGGCTGGGGGAGGTTACAGAGATAGGGAGGGTTGTAGGGGGCTGGAGGAGGTTACAGAGACAGGGAGGGTTGTTGGGGCTGGAGGAGGTTACAGAGATAGGGAGTGTTGTCGGGCTGGGGGAGGTTACAGAGATAGGGACGGTAGTAGGGGCTGGAGGAAGTTACAGAGATAGGGAGGGTTGTAGGGGGCTGGAGGAGGTTACAGAGACAGGGAGGGTTGTAGGGGCTGGAGGAGATTACAGAGATAGGGAGAGTTGCAGGGGCTGGAGGAGATTACAGAGATAGGGAGGGCTGTAGGGGCTGGAGGGGGTTACAGAAATAGGGAGGGTCGTGGGGGCTGGAGGAGGTTACAGAGATAGGGAGGGTTGTAGGGGCTGGAGGAGGTTACAGAGATAGGGAGGGTTGTAGGGGCTGGAGGAGGTTACAGAGATAGGGAGTGTTGTAGGGCTGGGGGAGGTTACAGAGATAGGGACGGTTGTAGGGGCTGGAGGAAGTTACAGAGATAGGGAGGGTGGTAGGGGGCTGGAGGAGGTTACAGAGACAGGGAGGGTTGTAGGGGCTGGAGGAGATTACAGAGATAGGGAGAGTTGCAGGGGCTGGAGGAGATTACAGAGATAGGGAGGGTTGTAAGGGCTGGAAGAGGTTACAGAGATACGGAGGGTTGTAGGGGCTGGAGGAGGTTACAGAGATAGGGACGGTTGTAGCGGCTGGAGGAGGTTACAGAGATAAGGAGGGTTGTAGGGGCTGGAGGAGGTTACAGAGATAGGGAGGGTTGTAGGGGCTGGAGGAGGTTACAGAGATAGGGAGGGCTGTAGGGGCTGGAGGAGGTTCCAGAGATAGGGAGGGTTGTAGGGGCTGGAGGAGGTTACAGAGATGGGGGGGTTGTAGGGGCTGGAGGAGTTTACAGAAGTAGGGATGGTTGTAGGGGCTGGAGGAGGTTACATAGATAGGGAGGATTGTAGGGCTGGAGGAGGTTACAGAGATAGGGAGGGGTGTAGGGGCTGTTGGAGGTTACATAGATAGGGAGGGTTGTAGGGGCTGGAGGAGGTTATAGAGATAGGGAGGGCTGTAGGGGCTGGAGGAGGTTCCAGAGATAGGGAGGGTTGTAGGGGCTGGAGGAGGTTACAGAGATGGGGGGGTTGTAGGGGCTGGTGGAGTTTACAGAAGTAGGGATGGTTGCAGGGGCTGGAGGAGGTTACATAGATAGGGAGGATTGTAGGGCTGGAGGAGTTTACAGAGATAGGGAGGGGTGTAGGGGCTGGTGGAGGTTACATAGATAGGGAGGATTGTAGGGCTGGTGGAGGTTACAGTGATAGGGAACTTTGTGGGGGGCTGGAGGAGGTTACAGAGATAGGGAGGGTTGTAGAGGGCTGGAGGAGGTTACAGAGATATGGAGTGTTGTAGGGGCTAGAGGAGGATACAGAGATAGGGAGGCTTGATGGGGCTGGTGGAGGTTACATAGATAGGGCGGATTGTAGGGCTGGAGGATGTAACAGAGATAGGGAGGGTTGTAGGGGGCTGGAGGAGGTTACAGAGATAGGGAGGGTTGTAGGGGGCTGGAGGAGGTTACAGAGATAGGGAGGGTTGTACGGGCTGGAGGAGGTTACAGAGATAGTGAGGGTTGTAGGGGCTGGAGGAGTTTACAGAGATAGGGAGTTTTATAGTGGCTGGGGGAGGTTACAGAGATAGGGAGGGTTGTAGGGGGCTGGAGGAGGTTACAGAGACAGGGAGGGTTGTTGGGGCTGGAGGAGGTTACAGAGATAGGGAGTGTTGTCGGGCTGGGGGAGGTTACAGAGATAGGGACGGTAGTAGGGGCTGGAGGAAGTTACAGAGATAGGGAGGGTTGTAGGGGGCTGGAGGAGGTTACAGAGACAGGGAGGGTTGTAGGGGCTGGAGGAGATTACAGAGATAGGGAGAGTTGCAGGGGCTGGAGGAGATTACAGAGATAGGAAGGGCTGTAGGGGCTGGAGGGGGTTACAGAAATAGGGAGGGTCGTGGGGGCTGGAGGAGGTTACAGAGATAGGGAGGGTTGTAGGGGCTGGAGGAGGTTACAGAGATAGGGAGTGTTGTAGGGCTGGGGGAGGTTACAGAGATAGGGACGGTTGTAGGGGCTGGAGGAAGTTACAGAGATAGGGAGGGTGGTAGGGGGCTGGAGGAGGTTACAGAGACAGGGAGGGTTGTAGGGGCTGGAGGAGATTACAGAGATAGGGAGAGTTGCAGGGGCTGGAGGAGATTACAGAGATAGGGAGGGTTGTAAGAGCTGGAAGAGGTTACAGAGATACGGAGGGTTGTAGGGGCTGGAGGAGGTTACAGAGATAGGGACGGTTGTAGCGGCTGGAGGAGGTTACAGAGATAAGGAGGGTTGTAGGGGCTGGAGGAGGTTACAGAGATAGGGAGGGTTGTAGGGGCTGGAGGAGGTTACAGAGATAGGGAGGGCTGTAGGGGCTGGAGGAGGTTCCAGAGATAGGGAGGGTTGTAGGGGCTGGAGGAGGTTACAGAGATGGGGGGGTTGTAGGGGCTGGAGGAGTTTACAGAAGTAGGGATGGTTGTAGGGGCTGGAGGAGGTTACATAGATAGGGAGGATTGTAGGGCTGGAGGAGGTTACAGAGATAGGGAGGGGTGTAGGGGCTGGTGGAGGTTACATAGATAGGGAGGATTGTAGGGCTGGAGGAGGTTACAGTGATAGCAAAGTTTGTGGGGGCTGGAGGAGGTTACAGAGATAGGGAGGGTTGTAAAGGGCTGGAGGAGGTTACAGAGATATGGAGTGTTGTAGGGGCTAGAGGAGGATACAGAGATAGGGAGGGTTGATGGGGCTGGTGGAGGTTACATAGATAGGGCGGATTGTAGGGCTGGAGGATGAAACAGAGATAGGGACGGTTGTAGGGGGCTGGAGGAGGTTACAGAGATAGGGAGGGTTGTAGGGGGCTGGAGGAGGTTACAGAGATAGGGAGGGTTGTACGGGCTGGAGGAGGTTACAGAGATAGTGAGGGTTGTAGGGGCTGGAGGAGTTTACAGAGATAGGGAGTTTTATAGTGGCTAGGGGAGGTTACAGAGATAGGGAGGGTTGTAGGGGCTGGAGGAGGTTACAGAGATAGGGAGGGTTGTAGGGGGCTGGAGGAGGTTACAGAGACAGGGAGGGTTGTTGGGGCTGGAGGAGGTTACAGAGATAGGGAGTGTTGTAGGGCTGGGGGAGGTTACAG
This sequence comes from Somniosus microcephalus, assembly GCF_052327205.1. NCBI lineage: Eukaryota > Metazoa > Chordata > Chondrichthyes > Squaliformes > Somniosidae > Somniosus > Somniosus microcephalus. The sequence continues at coordinate 210,005,478 of NC_140998.1, read as the reverse complement.
AGATAGGGACGGTTGTAGGGGCTGGAGGAAGTTACAGAGATAGGGTGGGTTGTAGGGGGCTGGAGGAGGTTACAGAGACAGGGAGGGTTGTAGGGGCTGGAGGAGATTACAGAGATAGGGAGAGTTGCAGGGGCTGGAGGAGATTACAGAGATAGGGAGGGCTGTAGGGGCTGGAGGGGGTTACAGAAATAGGGAGGGTCGTGGGGGCTGGAGGAGGTTACAGAGATAGGGAGGGTTGTAGGGGCTGGAGGAGGTTACAGAGATAGGGAGGGTTGTAGGGGCTGGAGGAGGTTACAGAGATAGGGAGGGTTGTAGGGGGCTGGAGGAGGTTACAGAGACAGGGAGGGTTGTTGGGGCTGGAGGAGGTTACAGAGATAGGGAGTGTTGTAAGGCTGGGGGAGGTTACAGAGATAGGGACGGTTGTAGGGGCTGGAGGAAGTTACAGAGATAGGGAGGGTTGTAGGGGGCTGGAGGAGGTTACAGAGACAGGGAGGGTTGTAGGGGCTGGAGGAGATTACAGAGATAGGGAGAGTTGCAGGGGCTGGAGGAGATTACAGAGATAGGGAGGGCTGTCGGGGCTGGAGGGGGTTACAGAAATAGGGAGGGTCATTGGGGCTGGAGGAGGTTACAGAGATAGGGAGGGTTGTAGGGGCTGGAGGAGGTTACAGAGATAGGGAGGTTTGTAGGGGCTGGAGGAGGTTACAGAGGTAGGGATGATTGTAGGGGCTGGAGGATGTTACATAGATAAGGAGGATTGTAGAGCTGGAGGAGGTTACAGAGATAGGGAGGGATGTAGGGGCTGGTGGAGGTTACATCGATAGGGAGGATTGTAGGGCTGGAGGAGGTTGCAGAGATAGGGAAGGTTGTAGGGGCTGGAGGAGGTTACAGAGATAGGGAGGGTTGTAGGGGGCTGGAGGAGGTTACAGAGATAGGGAGTGATGTATGGGCTGGTGGAGGTTACATAGATAGGGAGGATTGTAGGGCTGGAGGAGGTTACAGTGATAGGGATGGTTGTAGGGGGCTGGAGGAGTTTACAGAGTTCGGGAGTGTTGTCGGGGGCTGGAGGAGGTTACAGAGATAGGGAGTGCTGTAGAGGCTGGGGGAGGTTAAAGAGATGGGGAGGCTTGTAGGGGGCTGGAGGAGGTTACAGAGATAGGGAGGGTTTTCGGGGGCTGGAGGATGTTACAGAGATAGGGAGGGTTGTAGGGGCTGGAGGAGGTTAAAGAGATAGGGAGGTTTGTAGGGGCTGGAGGAGGATACAGAGATAAGGAGGGTTGTAGTGTCTGGGGGAGGTTACAGAGGTAGGGTTGGTTGTAGGGGCTGGAGGAGGTTACATAGATAGGGAGGATCGTAGGGCTGGAGGAGGTTACAGAGATAGGGAGGAATGTAGGGGCTGGTGGAGGTTACATAGATAGGGAGGATTGTAGGGCTGGAGGAGGTTACAGTGATAGGGAAGGTTGTGGGGGGCTGGAGGAGGTTACAGAGACAGGGAGGGGTGTAGGGGGCTAGAGGAGGTTACAGAGATAGGGAGTGTTGTCGGGGCTAGTGGAGGTTACAGAGATAGGGAGGGTTGATGGGGCTGGTGGAGGTTACATAGATAGGGTGGATTGTGGGGCTGGAGGATGTTACAGAGATAGGGAGGGATGTAGGGGGCTGGAGGAGGTTACAGAGATAGTGAGGGTTGTAGGGGGCTGGAGGAGGTTGCAGAGATAGTGAGGGTTGTAGGGGCTGGAGGAGGTTACAGAGATAGGGAGTGTTGTAGTGGCTGGGGGAGGTTACAGAGATAGGGAGGGTTGTAGGGGCTGGAGGAGGTTACAGAGATAGGGAGGGTTGTAGGGGACTGGAGGAGGTTACAGAGACAGGGAGGGTTGTAGGGGCTGGAGAAGGTTGCAGAGATAGGGAGGGTTGTAGGGATGGAGGAGGTGACAGAGATAGGTAGGGTTGTAGGGGCTGGTGGAGGTTACATAGGAGGGAGGATTGTAGGGCTGGAGGATGTTACAGTGATAGGGATGGTTGTAGGGGGCTGGAGGAGTTTACAGAGATAGGGAGTGTTGTCGGGGGCTGGAGGAGATTACAGAGATAGGGAATGCTGTAGGGGCTGGGGGAGGTTACAGAGATAGGGAGGGTTGTAGGTGGCTGGAGGAGGTTACAGAGATAGGGAGGGTTTTAGCGGGCTGGAAGAGGTTACAGAGATGGGGAGGGTTGTAGGGGCTGGAGGAGGTTAAAGAAATAGGGAGGTTTGTAGGGGCTGGAGGAGGATACAGAGATAGGGAGGGTTTTAGTGGCTGGGGGAGTTTACAGAGGTAGGGTTGGTTGTAGCGGCTGGAGGAGGTTACATAGATAGGGAGGATTGTCGGGCTGGAGGAGGTTACAGAGATAGGTATTGTTGTAGGGGCTGGAGGAGTTTACAGAAAAAGGGAGGGTTGTAGGGCTGGAGGAGGTTACAGAGGTAGGGTTGGTTGTGGGGGCTGGTGGAGATTACATAGATAGGGAGGATTGTAGGGCTGGAGGAGGTTACAGAGATAGGGATTGTTGTAGGGGCTGGAGGAGGTTACAGAGATAGGGAGGGTTGTAGGGCTGGAGGAGGTTACAGAGCTAGGGAGGGTTGTAGGGGCTGGTGGAGGTTACATAGATAGGGAGGATTTTAGGGGTCTGGAGGAGCTTACAGAGATAGGGAGGGTTGTAGGGGGCTGGAGGAGGTTACAGAGATAGCGAGTGTTGTAGGGGCTGGGGGAGGTTACAGAGATAGGGAGGGTTGTATGGGCTGGAGGAGGTTACAGAGATAGGGCAGGTTGCAGGGGCTGGAGGAGGTTACAGAGATAGGGAGGGTTGTAGGGGCTGGAGGAGGTTACAGAGATAGAGAGGGTTGTAGGGGCTGGAGGAGGTTACAGAGATAGGGAGGTTTGTAGGGGCTGGAGGAGGTTACAGAGATAGGGAGGGTTGTAGGGGCTGGAGGAGGTTACAGAGGTAGGGATAGTTGTCGGGGCTGGATGAGGTTACAGAGTTAGGGAGGTTTGTAGTGGGCTGGTGGAGGTTACAGATATAGGGAGGGTTGTAGGGGGCTGGATGAGGTTACAGAGATAGGGAGGGCTGTAGGGGCTGGAGGAGGTTACAGAGATAGGGAGAGTTGTAGGGGCTGGAGGAGGTTACAGAGGTAGGGAGGGCTGTAGGGGCTGGAGGAGTTTACAGAGATAGGGAGGGCTGTAGGGGCTGGAGGAGGTTACAGAGATAGGGAGGGTTGTAGGGTCTGGAGGAGGTTACAGAGATAGGGAGGGTTGTACGGGCTGGAGGAGGTTACAGAGGTAGGGATGATTGTAGGGGCTGGAGGATGTTACATGGATAGGGAGGATTGTAGGGCTGGAGGAGGTTACAGAGATAGGGAGGGATGTAGGGGCTGGTGGAGGTTACATAGATAGGGAGGATTGTAGGGCTGGAGGAGTTTACAGAGATAGGGAGGGTTGTAGGGGCTGGAGGAGGTTACAGAGATAGGGAGGGTTGTAGGGGGCTGGAGGAGTTTACAGAGATAGGGAGGGTTTTAGTGGGCTGGAGGAGGTTACAGAGATAGGGAGGGTTGTCGGGGCTGGAGGAGGTTAAAGAGATAGGGAGGTTTGTAGGGGCTGGAGGAGGATACAGAGATAGGGAGGGTTGTAGTGGCTGGGGGAGGTTACAGAGGTAGGGTTGGTTGTAGGGGCTGGAGGAGGTTACATAGATAGGGAGGGTTGTAGGAGGTTACCGAGATAGGGAGGGATGTAGGGGCTGGTGGAGGTTACATAGATAGGGAGGATTGTAGGGCTGGAGGAGGTTACAGTGATTGGAAAGTTTGTGGGGGGCTGGAGGAGGTTACAGAGATAGGGAGGGTTGTAGGGGGCTGGAGGAGGTTACAGAGATAGGGAGTGTTGTAGGGGCTAGTGGAGGTTGCAGAGATAGGGAGGGATGATGGGGCTGGTGGAGGTTACATAGATAGGGTGGATTGGAGGGCTGGAGGATGTTACAGAGATAGGGAGGGTTGTAGGTGGCTGGAGGAGGTTACAGAGATAGGGAGGGTTGTAGGGGGCTGGAGGAGGTTACAGAGATAGGGAGGGTTGTAGGGGCTGGAGGAGCTTACAGAGATAGTGAGGGTTGTAGTAGCTGGAGGATGTTACAGAGATAGGGAGTGTTGTAGGGGCTGGAGGAGGTTACAGAGATAGGGAGGGTTGTCGGGGCTGGAGGAGGTTACAGAGATATGGAGGGTTGTAGGGGGCTGGAGGAGGTTACAGAGACAGGGAGGGTTGTAGAGGCTGGAGGAGATTACAGAGATAGGGAGAGTTGTAGGGACTGGAGGAGATTACAGAGATAGGGAGGGCTGGAGGGGGTTACAGAGATAGGGAGTGTCGTAGGTGGCTGGAGGAGGTTACAGAGATAGGGAGGGTTGTTGGGGCTGGAGGAGGTTACAGAGATAGGGAGTGTTGTAGTGGCTGGGGGAGGTTACAGAGATAGGGGCGGATGTAGGGGCTGGAGGAGGTTACAGAGATAGGGAGGGTTGTAGGGGGCTGGAGGAGGTTACAGAGACAGGGAGGTTTGTAAGGGCTGATGGAGGTTACATAGACAGCGAGGATTGTAGTGCTGGAGGAGTTTACAGAGATAGGGAGTATTGTAGGGGCTGGAGAAGGTTACAGAGATAGGGAGGGTTGTAGGGATGGAGGAGGTTACAGAGATAGGTCGGGTTGTAGGGGCTGGTGGAGGTTACATAGATAGGGAGGATTGTAGGGCTGGAGGAGGTTACAGTGATAGGGATGGTTGTAGGGTGCTGGAGAAGTTTACAGAGATAGGGAGTGTTGTCGGGGGCTGTAGGAGGTTACAGAGATAGGGAGTGCTGCAGGGGCTGTGGGAGGTTACAGAGATAGGGAGGGCTGTAGGGGGCTGGATGAGGTTACAGAGATAGGGAGGGTTTCAGCGGGCTGGCGGAGGTTACAGAGATAGGGAGGATTGTAGGGCTGGAGGAGGTTATAGAGATAGGGAGGGTTGTAGGGGCTGGAGGAGGTTACAGAGATAGGGAGGATTGTAGGGGGCTGGAGGAGTTTACAGAGATAAGGAGTGTTGTATGGGCTGGTGGAGGTTACATAGATAGGGAGGATTGTAGGGCTGGAGGAGGTTACAGTGATAGGGATGGTTGTAGGGGGCTGGAGGAGTTTACAGAGATAGGGAGTGTTGTCAGGGGCTGGAGGAGGTTACAGAGATGGGGAGTGCTGTCGGGGCTGGGGGAGGTTACAGAGATAGGGAGGGTTGTAGGGGGCTGGAGGAGGTTACAGAGATAGGGAGGGTTTTAGTGGGCTGGAGGAGGTTACAGAGATAGGGAGGGTTGTCGGGGCTGGAGGAGGTTAAAGAGATAGGGAGGTTTGTAGGGGCTGGAGGAGGATACAGAGATAGGGAGGGTTGTAGTGGCTGGGGGAGGTTACAGAGGTAGGGTTGGTTGTAGGGGCTGGAGGAGGTTACATAGATAGGGAGGGTTGTAGGAGGTTACAGAGATAGGGAGGGATGTAGGGGCTGGTGGAGGTTACATAGATAGGAAGGATTGTAGGGCTGGAGGAGGTTACAGTGATAGGGAAGTTGGTAGGGGCTGGAGGAGCTTACAGAGATAGTGAGGGTTGTAGTAGCTGGAGGATGTTACAGAGATAGGGAGTGTTGTAGGGGCTGGAGGAGGTTACAGGGATAGGGAGGGTTGTCGGGGCTGGAGGAGGTTACAGAGATAGGGAGGGTTGTAGGGGGCTGGAGGAGGTTACAGAGACAGGGAGGGTTGTAGAGGCTGGAGGAGATTACAGAGATAGGGAGAGTTGTAGGGACTGGAGGAGATTACAGAGATAGGGAGGGCTGGAGGGGGTTACAGAGATAGGGAGGGTCATAGGTGGCTGGAGGTGGTTACAGAGATAGGGAGGGTTGTTGGGGCTGGAGGAGGTTACAGAGATAGGGTGTGTTGTAGTGGCTGGGGGAGGTTACAGAGATAGGGGCGGTTGTAGGGGCTGGAGGAGGTTACAGAGATAGGGAGGGTCGTCGGTGGCTGGAAGAGGTTACAGAGATAGGGAGGGTTGTAGTGGCTGGAGGAGGTTACAGAGATAGGGAGTGTTGTTGGGACTGGAGGAGGTTACAGAGGTAGGGATGATTGTAGGAGCTGGAGGATGTTACATAGATTGGGAGGATTGTAGGTCTGGAGGAGGTTACAGAGACAGGGAGATTTGTAGGGGCTGATGGAGGTTACATAGACAGCGAGGATTGTAGGGCTGGAGGAGTTTACAGAGATAGGGAGGATTGTAGGGGCTGGAGGAGGTTACAGAGATAGGGAGGGTTGTAGGGGGTTGGAGGAGGTTACAGAGATAGGGAGTATTGTAGGGGCTGGAGAAGGTTACAGAGATAGGGAGGGTTGTAGGGATGGAGGAGGTTACAGAGATAGGTAGGGTTGTAGGGGCTGGTGGAGGTTACAGAGATAGGGAGGCTTGTAGGGCTGGAGGAGGTTACAGTGATAGGGAGGGTTGTAGGTGCTGGAGGACGTTACAGAGATAGGGAGGGTTGTAGGGGGCTGGATGAGGTTACAGAGATAGGGAGGGTTTCAGCGGGCTGGAGGAGGTTACAGAGATAGGGAGGGTTGTCGGGGCTGGAGGAGGTTACAGAGATAGGGAGGGTTGTAGGGGGCTGGAGGAGTTTACAGAGATAGCGAGTGTTGTCAGGGGCTGGAGCACGTTACAGAGATAGGGAGTGCTGTAGGGGCTGGGGGAGGTTACAGAGATAGGGAGGGTTGTAGGGGGCTGGAGGAGGTTACAGAGATAGGGAGGGTTTTAGTGGGCTGGAGGAGTTTACAGAGATAGGGAGGGTTGTCGGGGCTGGAGAAGGTTAAAGAGATAGGGAGGTTTGTAGGGGCTGGGGGAGGTTGCAGAGGTAGGGAGGGTTGTAGGAGGTTGCAGAGATAGGGAGTGTTGTAGTGGCTGGAGGAGGTTACAGAGGTAGGGAGGATTGTAGGGGGCTGGAGGAGGTTACAGAGACAGGGAGGGTTGTAGGGGCTGGAGGAGGTTACAGAGATAGGGAGGGTTGTCGGGGCTGGAGGAGGTTGCAGAGGTAGGGATGATTGTAGGGGCTGGAGGATGCTACATAGATAGGGAGGATTGTAGGGCTGGAGGAGGTTAAAGAGACAGGGAGGTTTGTAGGGGGCTGGAGGAGGTTACAGAGACAGCGAGGATTGTAGGGCTGGAGGAGTTTACAGAGATATGGAGGGTTGTAGGGGCTGGAGGAGGTTAAAGAGATATGAAGGGTTGTTGGGGGTTGGAGGAGGTTACAGAGATAGGGAGAGTTGTAGGGACTGGAGGAGATTACAGAGATAGGGAGGGCAGGAGGGGGTTACAGAGATAGGGAGGGTCGTAGGTGGCTGCAGGAGGTTACAGAGATAGGGAGGGTTGTAGGGGCTGGAGGAGGTTACAGAGATAGGGAGGGTTGTCGGGGCTGGAGGAGGTTACAGAGGTAGGGATGATTGTAGGGGCTGGAGGATGTTACATAGATAGGGAGTATTGTAGGGCTGGAGGAGGTTACAGAGACAGGGAGGTTTGTAGGGGCTGATGGAGGTTACATAGACAGCGAGGATTGTAGGGCTGGAGGAGTTTACAGAGATAGGGAGGGTTGTAGGGGCTGGAGGAGGTTACAGAGACAGGGAGGGTTGTAGGGGGTTGGAGGAGGTTACAGAGATAGGGAGTATTGTAGGGGCTGGAGAAGGTTACAGAGATTGGGAGGGTTGTAGGGATGGAGGAGGTTACAGAGATAGGTAGGGTTGTAGGGGCTGGATGAGGTTACAGAGATAGGGAGGGTTGTAAGGGCTGGATGAGGTTACAGAGATAGGCAGGGTTGTAGGGGCTGGAGGAGGTTACAGAGATAGGGCAGGTTGTAGGGGCTGGAGGAGGTTACAGAGATAGGGAGGTTTGTAGGGGCTGGAGGCGGTTACAGAGTTAGGGAGCTTTGTAGGGGCTGGAGGAGGTTACAGAGATCGGGAGGGTTGTAGGGGCTGGAGAAGGTTACAGAGATAGGAGGTGTTGTAGGGGCTGGAGGAGATTACAGAGATATGGAGGGTTTTAGAGGCTGGATGAGGTTACAGAGATAGGGAGTGTTGCAGGGGCTGGAGGAGGTTACAGAGATAGCGAGGGTTGTAGGGGCTGGATGAGCTTACAGAGATAGGGAGGGTTGTAGGGGCTGTAGGAGGTTACAGTGATAGGGAGGGTTGTAGGGGCTGGATGAGTTTACAGAGATAGGGAGGGTTGTATGGGCAGGAGGAGGTTACAGAGATAGGGAGCATTGTTGGGGCTGGAGGAGGTTACAGAGATAGGGAGAGTTGTAGGGGCTGGAGGGGGTTACAGAGATAGGGAGGGTTGTAGGGGCTGGAGGATGTTACAGACATAGGGAGGGTTGTAGGGCTGGAGGAGGTTACAGAGATAGGGAGAGTTGTAGGGGCTGGAGGATGTTACAGAGGTAGGGAGGGTTGTAGGGGCTGGGGGAGGTTCCAGAGATAGAGAGGGTTGTAGGGGGCTGGAGGAGGTTACAGAGATAGGGAGGTTTGTAGGGGCTGGAGGAAGTTACAGATATAGGGAGTGTTTTAGAGGCTGGAGGTGGTTACAGAGGAAGGGATGGTTGTAGGGGCTGGAGGAGGTTACATAGATAGGGAGGATAGTAGGGCTGGAGGAGGTTACAGTGATAGGGAGGGTTGTAGGGGCTGGTGGAAGTTACATAGCTAGGGAGGATTGTAGGGCTGGAGGAGTTTACAGAGATAGGGAGGGTTGTACGGGACTGGAGGAGGTTACAATGATAGGGAGGGTTGTAGGGGCTGGATGAGGTTGCAGATAGGGAGTGTTGTAGTGGCTGGAGGAGGTTACAGAGATAGGGAGAGTTGTAGTGGCTGGAGGAGGTTACCGAGATAGGGAGGGTTATAGGGGGCTGGAGGAGGTTACAGAGATAGGGAGGGTTGTAGGGGCTGGAGGAGGTTACAGAGATAGGGAGGGTTGTAGGGGCTGGATGAGGTTACAGAGATAGGGAGGGCTGTAGGGGCTGGAGGAAGTTACCGAGATAGGGAGGGTTATATGGGGCTGGAGGAGGTTACAGAATTAGGGAGTGTTGTAGAGGGTGAAGGAGGTTACAGAGATAGGGAGGATTGTAGGGGCTGGATGAGGTAACAGAGATAGGGAGGGTTGTACGGGCTGGAGGAGGTTACAGAGATACGGAGTGTTGTAGGGGCTGGAGGAGGTTACAGAGATAGGGAGGGTTGTCGGGGCTGTAGGAGGTTACAGTGATAGGGAGTGTTGTAGGGGCTGGATGAGGTTACAGAGATAGGGAGGGTTGTAGGGACTGGAGGAGGTTGCAGAGATAGGGAGTGTTGTCGGGGCTGGAGGAGTTTACAGAGATAGGGAGGGTTGTAGGGGCTGGAGGAGGTTACAGAGATAGGGAGGGTTGTAGGGGGCTGGAGGAAGTTACAGAGGTAGGGAGTGTATTATGGGCTGGAGGTGGTTACAGAGGTAGGGATGGTTGTAGGGGCTGGTGTAGGTTACATAGATAGGGAGGTTTTAGGACTGGAGGAGTTTACAGAGATAGGGAGGGTTGTACAGGGCTGGAGGAGGTTACAGATAGCGAGGGTTATAGGGGGCTGGAGGAGGTTACAGAGATAGGGAGGGTTGTAGGGGCTGGAGGAGGTTACAGAGATAGGGAGGGTTGTAGAGGCTGGATGTGGTTACAGAGATAGGGAGTGTTGTAGGGTCTGGAGGAGGTTACAGAGATAGGGAGGGTTGTAGGGGCTGGAGGAAGTTACCGAGATAGGGAGGGTTATAGGGGGCTGTCGGAGGTTACAGAGATAGGGAGGGTTGTAGGGGCTGAAGGAGGTTACAGAGATAGGGAGGGTTGTAGGGACTGGAGGAGGTTGCAGAGATAGGGAGTGTTGTCGGGGCTGGAGGAGTTTACAGAGATAGGGAGGGTTGTAGGGGCTGGAGGAGGTTACAGAGATAGGGAGGGTTGTAGGGGGCTGGAGGAAGTTACAGAGGTAGGGAGTGTATTATGGGCTGGAGGTGGTTACAGAGGTAGGGATGGTTGTAGGGGCTGGTGTAGGTTACATAGATAGGGAGGTTTTAGGACTGGAGGAGTTTACAGAGATAGGGAGGGTTGTACAGGGCTGGAGGAGGTTACAGATAGCGAGGGTTATAGGGGGCTGGAGGAGGTTACAGAGATAGGGAGGGTTGTAGGGGCTGGAGGAGGTTACAGAGATAGGGAGGGTTGTAGAGGCTGGATGTGGTTACAGAGATAGGGAGTGTTGTAGGGTCTGGAGGAGGTTACAGAGATAGGGAGGGTTGTAGGGGCTGGAGGAAGTTACCGAGATAGGGAGGGTTATAGGGGGCTGTCGGAGGTTACAGAGATAGGGAGGGTTGTAGGGGCTGAAGGAGGTTACAGAGATAGGGAGTTTTGTAGGGGCTGGATGAGGTTACAGAGATAGGGAGGGTTGTAGGGGCTGGAGGAGGTTACAGAGATAGGGAGGGTTGTAGGGGCTGGAGGAGGTTACAGAGATAGGGAGGGTTGTAGGGGCTGTAGGAGGTTACAGTGATAGGGATGGTTGTACGGGCTGGAGGAGTTTACAGAGATAGGGACGGTTGTAGGGGCTGGGGGAGGTTACAGAGATAGGTAGGGTTGTAGGGGCTGGAGGATGTTACAGAGATAGGGAGGGTTGTACCTGCTGGAGGAGGTTACAGAGATAAGGAGGGGGCGAGGTAATGGAGGGATTTGAAAACGAGGGTGTCAATGAAGGAGGAAGACGCTGAATAATGGAAAGTCTAGAAATTGGTCGTTTGGTTTGAACGGGAAAAGGCGCAACGCATTCGAACGACATTTTCCTGTGCCGGCTCCAATTAGCCCCACTCTTTCCCCAGAGCCCTGCAAAATTTTCTCCTTCAAGTATTTGTAAAAACATAAGAAATAGGATCAGGAGTCGGCCATTCGGCCCCTCGAGCCTGCTCCGCCATTCAATAAGATCATGGCTGATCTGATTTTGGCCTCAACTCCACTTCCCTGTCTGATCCCCATAACCTTAGACCCCATTATCGCTCAAATATCTGTCTATCTCCACCTTGACTATGTTCAATGACCCAGCCTCCACCGCTCTCTGGGGCAGAGAATTCCACAGGTTCACCACCCTCTGAGCGAAGAAATTCCTCCTCATTTCTGTTTTACATGGTTTGCCCCTTTTTCTGAGACTGTGCCCCCGAGTTCTAGATTTCCCTATGAGGGGAAACACCCTCTCTGCATCGACCCTGTCCAGCCCCCTCAGAATCTTATATGTTTCAATAAGATCACCTCTCATTCTTCTGAACTCCAATGAGTATAGGCCCAGCCTGCTCAACCTTTCCTCCTAAGTCAACCCCCTCATCTCAGGAATCAACCTCGTGAACCTTCTCTGAACCGCCTCCAATGCAAGTATATCCTTCCTTAAATAAGGAGACCAAAACTGTACGCAGTACTCCAGGTGTGGTCTCACCAATACCCTGTACAGTTGTAGCAGGACTTCCCTACTTTTATACTCCATCCCCTTTGCAATAAAGGCCAACACTCCATTTGCCTTCCTAATTACTTGCTGTACCTACATGCTAACTTTTTGTGATTCATGTACAAGGACCCCCAGGTCCCTCTGTACCGCAGCATGTTGTAATCTCTCCCCATTTAAATTGTAATTTGCCTTTTTATTTTTCCTACCAAAGTGGATAACCTCGCATTTTCCCACATTATACTCAATCTGCCAGATTTTTGCCCACTCACTTAGCCTGTCTAAATCCCTTTAGAGATTCTTCGCGTCCTCCACACAATTTGCTTTCCCTTTTCAAAGTTACTATTGAATCTGCTCCCACCGCCCTTTCAGGCAGCGCGTTCCAGATCACAACAACTCGCTGCGGAAAAGCAATTCTCCTCATCTCCCCCTCTGGTTCTTTTGCCAATCACCTTAAATCTGTGTCCTCTGGTTACCGACCCTCCTGCCACTGGAAACAGTTTCTCCTTATTTACTCCATCAAAACCCCTCATGATTTTGAACGCCTCTATTAAATCTCCCCTTAACCTTCTCTGCTCTAAGGAGAACAACCCCAGCTTCTCCAGTCTCTTCACATCACTGAGGTTCCTCAGCCCTGGAACCATTCTGGTCAATCTCCCCTTAACCTTCTCTGCTCCAAGGAGAACAACCCCAGCTTCTCCAGTCTCTCCACATCACTGAAGTCCCTCATCCCTGGAACCATTCTGGTCAATCTCCCCTTAACCTTCTCTGCTCTAAGGAGAACAACCCCAGCTTCTCCAGTCTCTCCACATCACTGAAGTCCCTCATCCCTGGAACCATTCTGGTCAATCTCCCCTTAACCTTCTCTGCTCCAAGGAGAACAACCCCAGCTTCTCCAGTCTCTCCATATCACTGAGGTTCCTCATCCCTGGGACCATTCGGGTAATTCCTGTCCAATTTCTCTACTGCCTCGGACTTAACTAAGACATTGGCAGCATTCCTTTCTCTAGTGAAGAGAGATGCAGAGTGCCCATTTAGTACCTCAGTCCTGCCCCCTGCCTCCCCAGGAAGATCTCCTCTTTGGCCTCTAATCGGCCCCACTCTTCCTTTGACTACCCTTTTACTCTTTAAGTGCTTATAGTAGACTTTTGGGTTCCCTATTGTGTTAGCCGCTAATCTTTTCTCATACTCCCTCTTAAATTCTTTTTCCGTTCTCCTTTACACTTTCTGTATTTTGCTTTTTTTAAATTCGTTCCTGGGATGTGGGCGTCGCTGGCGAGGCCCAGCATTTATTGCCCATCCCTAGTTGCCCGTTGAGAAGGTGGTGGTGAGCCGCCTTCTTGAACCGCTGCAGTCCGTGTGGTGAAGGTGTTCCCACAGCGCTGTTAGGGAGGAGTTCCAGGATTTTGTCCCAGCGATGATGAATGAACTGCCGATGTACTTCTAAATAGAAAAACAGAATATTTTTTAAATGGTGAGAAACTTTCAAATGTTGGTGTTCAGAGAGATTTGGGTGTCCTCAGGTACAGCAAGCAATAAGGAAGGCAAATGGCATGTTGGTCTTTATTGCAAGGGGGTTGGAGTTTAAGAGTAAGGAAGCCTTGCTACAATTGTACAGGGCCTTGGTGAGACCACACCCGGAGTACTGTGCACAGTTCTGGCCTCCTTATGACCGACTCCTGCTCCTAATTCTTATGTTCTTATGTTCTAAGTCAGGATGGTGTGTGACTTAGAGGGGAACTTGGAGGTGGTGGTGTTCCCATGTTAATGTTGCCCTTGGTAGAGGTCGTGGGTTTGGGAGGTGCTGCCGAAGAAGCCTTGGCGAGTTGCTGCAGGGCATCTCGTAGATGGTACACACTGCAGCCACGGTGCGCCGGTGGTGGAGGGAGTGAATGTTTAAGGTGGCGGATGAGGTGCCAATCAAGCGGGGCTGCTTTGTCCTGGATGGTGTCGAGCTTCTTGAGTGTTGTTGGAGCTGCACTCACCCAGGCAAGTGGAGAGTATTCCATCACACTCCTGACTCGTGCCTTGATTCCCTATTCTCCGCTCTCTAAATTCCAGCCCTCTGTTGACGGAGAAAGTGTGACCAACGTGTGTGACAACAGGTAATAAGGTTTAGCAGACAGGAAGTGTGCAAGGTTTGTCTTTAATGATATATCAATTCACTTCAGTTCTGGTCTCCACTTCTCTTGTTGGGGACAGGTTCCCGAGGAGCGGCTCGTCGCCATTAATTGGCCGCCATAGTCTCGGCGAGCCAGGAGGTATAGTTGCAGACCTTGGTGTAAACGCTGGGGTATCCCGGTCGGCCACAGTCGAGTCCCCAGGAGACGATACCTTGTTGCTCCCCGTTACAGACCAGCGGGCCACCAGAGTCAACCTGCAGGAATTATACAGGTCCTTAGTCATCGAGAAAGAAAAGAGAAAGAGAGAGAGAGAGAAAGAGAGAGAGAGAGAAAAAGGAGAGACAGAGAGAGAGAGAGAGAGAGAGAGAAAGAAAGAAAGAGAGAGAGAGAGAGAGAGAGAGAGAAAGAGAGAGGAGGGAGAGAGACAGAGAGAGAGAAAGAGAGAGAGAAAGAGAGAGAGAGAGTGATGTGCCTCAATAAATCCGAGACTCAATGTTAGCGAAACAAAACAAGGCTTTTATTAACTTAGAAAGTAACACACAGTGGAGAGGTGTCTCCCATCCAGAGGTCTGCTGTACTGGATGCGAGACACGCTGGGCCTGCTTACATAGGGGCCAGGTATGGGCGGAGCCCTACACACAATACAATACAAGGTGAGGAAACGGAACTGAGGTAAGGGAAATGAAACTGAAACTGAACCACAGTCACAGGCACAATCACACACAGAGAATACAGATGAGTGATGAATGGCATATTTCATCACAGAGAGAGAATGAGAAAAAGAGAGAAAGAGAGAAAGAAAGAGAGAGAAAGAGAGAAAAAAGAAAGAGAAAAAAAGAGAGAATGAAAGAGAGAAAGAGAGAAAGAAAGAAAAAAGAAAGAAAAAGAGAGAGGAGAGAAAGAGAGACAGAAAGAGAGAAAGAGAGAAAGTTATATATAATTACCCCTATGACTTCTCTCACACACCCCAAGTGTATCCCACCTGACCTGATGTGACCCCCTCCACCCCGGTCAGTCCTGGTTCAGCCTTGGTGTAGGCCGGTCCCTTGCTCAGGGCCTAGTGCCTGTGAGCAGGGCGTTGGGAACCCAGGCCTCTGCTTCAGGCCAAAGGCTTTGTGGGGCCCTTCAGGCGACACTCGGAAACCAGTAGCCTGAGAGTCCTCTCCCATTCCCCCCTCTCTCTCTCTATCGCTTTCCCACTCTCCACTATCTCCCCCTCTCACTCCCCCCTCTCTCTCCCCTCTCCCACTCTCCTCTCTCTTCCCTCTCTCCCCCTCTCTCTCTCTGCATCCCTCTCTCCCCCTCCCTCTCTCCCCCTCTCTCCCCCCTCTCTCTCTCTCCCCCCTCTCTCCCCCCTCCCTCTCTCCCCTCTCCCTCTTTCTCTCTGCCCCTCCCCGTCTCTCTCCCCCTCCCCGCCTGTCAATTCAATTCAATTCAATTCAAATCGCTTTATTGGCATGACAAGGTACATCTTATGTTGCCAAAGCATCGAAAAACATTCATGGTTGTACACAAAAATACAGATCTATCCATACCGTGTATAAACAGATATATCCCTGAGTGTATAAATATACATTCATATAATTTGTATATACTCTTTTCTTATATTTAGTGGTTGTCCCTCTGTTTATGGCAAGCTGTAACATAGTGTGCCGCTAAGGTTACACAATTTCTCTCTTCCCCTAGTAGGTATGGGAGTTTTTGGTCGTCATTCAAATTTCTGAATTCCGGGCATATTTTTGTGAATTTTGGGTAGAAATTCTCCCTTATGCCCTGATATTTTCTACAAGCTGTGAGGAAGTGCATCTCTGTCTCCACCACACCCTGACTGCAGTGAGAGCATATCCTGTCCTCTCTTGGTAGCCGGGTCTGCCTGTGTCTACCTTTTTCGATCGCCAGGCTATGTTCACTAAGTCTGTACATTGTCAAGGTTTTTCTCAGTTTGCTATCCTTTACCCTGGTCAGGTAATCAGCCATGTTATATTGTCTGTTTAGGGCCAAGTAGCAATTGAGTTTGCTTTGGGTTTTTGTTGTTTCTGCCCAATATGACAGATATTTTTCCTTTTGCTTAGCGACGATTGTGTTGGGTCGAATTCTTTGTGTTACGCTGTCACTGTCCTGGGGCTGGTTATTGTTAGTAGTGTTAGTAGTTACTTCACTGAGTCCCAGGACTAGTTGACTGAGGGTATTCTTCTTTATGGTCCTCTCTTGGCATTTCAGGGCTTCGTAATGATAGCATTGGGGGTTGCTCATTTCTAGGTGTTTCCAAAATTTGGTGGCTCTTTTTTGGATAGTGATTATTAATGGATATTGGCCTAGTTCTGCCCTGCATGCATTGTTTATGGTTTTCCTTTGAGTCCGGAGGATACTTTTACAGAATTCTGCATGTAGGATCTCAATTGGGTGTTTGTCCCATTTTGCAAATTCTTGTTGTGTTAGCGGTCCCCACACCTCACTGCCATAGAGTGCAATTGGTTCAATTGCTGATTTGAAAATTTTGAGCCAAATGCTAATTGGGATTTCTATTTGGATTGATTTTTTAATGGCATAGAAAGCCCTTCTTGCTTTCTCTTTCAGTTCATTCACAGCCAGATGAAAATTTCCCGTAGAACTGATTTTTAAGCCCAAGTATGTGTAGTTAGTGGTTTGTTCAATTTTGGTTGTTCCTAGTGTGAAATTTATTTTGGGTCCCTGATGTCTGGATCTTTGCTGGAACACAAGGACTTTGGTTTTTTGGGGATTTATTGTCAGGGCCCAGGTCTGGCAGAACGACTCCAGCAGATCCAGGTTCTGCTGTAGACCCTCCTTAGCTGTAGACTCTCCTCCCTCTCTCGTTCTCTTTCTCTCTCCTCCCCTCCCCCCCACTCCCTCGCTCTCCCCCCACTCCCTCTCTCTCTCCTCTCCCTCTCTCCCCCCTCGCTGGTGACATTATGGAGGAGCTGATTGCCCCACCCTACCTGACACACTTCCTTGCCTCCTTCCAGGAACCCGGCGCAGAACATGTTCTGGGTGATTTCCTCCCCGTAGCTGTTCTCACACTCAGCCTCTGAGAGAATCGGGACGTCTAGACACTGCAGATGATCGGGGAACTGTTCTGTCAGGTCAAAGATCGGGCTTCATTAGTCAAATTCCACACACAAAACTGTGTCAACAACCCTCTTGGTGAATCGTTGTCTGCACTGCCTGGGGGTTGAATCAGGCGGAACCGATCACTGCTCGTTATAGAACCAGGCGACTTGCAACCAATCAATATCATTGGAACAAAAACCGGTTGTCACCGGGCGAGTTCACCGGGTGAGTCGAGCCCCATTAATCAAATTCGCTGCATCAGTTTTTTTTGTCTGAAACAACATTGCAACTTGATTGGAAGTAACAGTTTTAAACCAATATTTCAGAAAGCGCAGTAAGCTGAGTGAAAAAGACCCACTTAAACTCCCTCGGAGTAATTTACTTAACACGCTCCTTTGAATGACACGCACACACACACACTCACACTCACACACACGCTCAGACTCTCACATTCACTCACACACACAGTTACACTCTCACACTCACTCACACAAACACACACACACTCACACTCTCACTCACACAAACACACACAGGGGGAGAAATTCAGTATCGCCCCGTTTGGGGCGTAATACTCGAGCGGGCGCGAAATTTAGCGCCCGGCGCAAATTATCACCACCACTGCTAAATTGACCTGCTTCGCCCCAGGAGGTGTTTGGAGCGCTAAAACAGGTGCTGCACGACTGTCTTAAGGTGCTAAGCCAGAGAAGCGAGGTGCTACCACCAAGGGCGGGCGCAGCGCAGGTGCGGCCAGTTAGCGATTGCATGCAGACACGCTGGCGCCGGTCAGCTCTTAAAGGGGAGATTCGATCTTGGATTGCAGCCACACCACACCCTGCGCATCAGAGCCCTGATTCTCGGCCTGGACAGACCTGCTGCCACATTCTAACGCCTAGGACCATGGAGAGGGCCAGGGAGCGAGCGTAGTGGTTCAGTGAGGGGGCCTTGCAGGTTCTGTTTGGCGCGGTGGAGCGCAGGTGATCTATCCTGTTTCCGGACAGTGGCAGGAGGCCGCTGCCCAATGACTATTGCAAAGCTTGGAGGGAGGTGGCTCACAGAGTGACCTCCAGCAGCATGGTGCCTAGGACCCCTGTGCAATGAAGGAAGAAGTTCAACGACCTCACTCGGGTCGTCGGGGTGAGTACCCTTTTCAGTATCCTCACTTTATGGCCAAAGGGTCCTGAAAGCCCCAATGCCCAGCCCTCATCCAACACCTATGGGCCTTTCATGAAACTCACATGCACATTCAGCACTTTACACACCGTAAGGGCTAATCGACCATGGGAGGCAGTGCAGCCAAGATCAGGGCTTCACACTGTAAGGGCTATTCGACCTAGGGAGGCAGTGCAGCCAAGATCAGGGCTTCACACTGTAAGGGCTATTCGACCATGGGAGGCAGTGCAGCCAAGATCAGGGCTTCACACTGTACTCAGAGCCCGTCCTTTCTCTTGCAGGGCAAGCTGGCCCATAACAGGAGGCAGCAGCGACCTCACCTTCAAGACCTCAGCGATCTGGAGCAGCAAGTCCAGCGGATTATGGCAGGCCGGATGATTGGCCCCGTCGCCACTGGAGATGCCGACCCCATTCAGGACAGCAGTGGTAAGGTCATCACCTTTTTGACCTCTCTCCTTCCACTTGTGCCTCACACCAGCATCCTTTGCCACTATCGAACCAATACAGTGCATTGCAGCACTCATGCCTCCCTCGCTGCCGCCCTGACCTCACGCTAAAGCAACTCTGGTACCTCCCTGCTTTCAGATACTGATTCGCCAGGTGAGGAGGCGGGCCCTCAAGCTGCCACTGTGAGTGACTCTGAAGGCGAGGAGGAAGAGGAAGCCGGACCATCAGTGCCACTCTCAGCCGAGGCAGCCCATGGCCATAATGGGGACACGTCTTCCCTGGAGGGGAGCAGGGGGGAAGGGTCTGAGGAGGGTGAAGCTCCGGGGCCCAGCGGGCTGCAGCAACGCGGTGGGGGTTCGGGAAGCTTGGCGGCCTTCTCCCCGGAGGGAGAGTCTGGCCTCGAGTCCTGCTACAGTGAGCACAGAAGAGGTGCGGCTCCTCGCTGAAATGGGCGCCCAGGCGGAGCACAGGCACACTGACCTCATGGCTGCAGTGGCAAGGATGCCCGACTCCATAGAGTCACTGGCAAGGAGTGTCCAGGACTTCGGGGCAGCACAGGCAAGGAGTCTGCAGGAATTTGGGGCAGCACAGGCCAGGAGTCTGCAGGACTTCGGCGCAGCACAGGCAGTACAGGCGGCTTCCACGCAAGTGCTTAGTTGTGCAATGCAGTCAGTGGCTGGTCTGATGCAGACGCAGATTGAGGCCACACGAGCATTGACTGCTGCCACCTTCGCTGGATCGGGCAGGATTCGCCGGGGCCCTCGCCGCGCCGCAGCAGGCCAGCAGTCTGTGCTTCAGCAGATTGTTCCGCATGCTGCGGTGCTGCCCCGTGGGAGTGCCAGTGTGTCGTCCGACCAGGGAGTGGCTGTCCTCTGTCAGGATGGCAGCATTCCTGCTGCCAACACTGTCACTTCTCCACTGCAGCTGCTACCACCTGTAGGACAGACGGCTGCCGCCCATGCAGAGTTGGAGCAGTCAGCAGCCGGGCCCTCCAGGCCCAGAGCTGCTCCAGGCCGTACCTCAAGGGCATCTGCTGACTCAGTTTCTGACACTCAGCAGCCTTCCCCCAGCCTTGCTGCAGCCACTGGGGTCCCATTGCGGAGGAGCTGCAGGGCGGGAAGGGGCCAATCTCGCAAGCGAAGCAGATCACCCTCGAAGGGCAAAAAGTAGGAGGTTGGTAAAATGCTGTTAATTTTTTTACTGAAGGCCGAGGATCGTGGTCTTTTTTTGGTTACTCTTTTGTTCATTGTCTCCAGGTTGTGAGAGCCAGTTATGTGTCTGACTGCTTTTTTGGGGGTTTCTCTCTGTTACTTTGTCATGCGGGAAGGGCACACAGTTTGATAAATAAAGAAGTGTCTTTATTCAGATTGTGCATGTTTGCTCTTTGAACTATTTGTTGCCTTGACCGGCTCAGGGGTTGCGGAACAGTTCCATTCATGTTCTTTCAATGTCACAAGCCATTCCCTCAGAGGGGGCCTAGAACCGACTTGCAATAAGCCGCTGACGGACGGCCCTTATACTTTGTGCCTCCCTCCCGTCCTGGTGCTCCTCCTCCTCCTCCTCCTCCTCTGCTGGTGCTCCAATGTCTGGTGGCAGTGGCTGAGTCCTGAGGATTGCCAGGTTATGCAGCATGCAGCACACTACAACGAAATGGGAGACTCGCTCAGGTGAGTACTGAAGGGCTCCCCCGGAATGGTCCAGACAGCGGAACCATTGCTTGAGCATGCCGATTGTGTGCTCAATGATGTTCCTGGTCGCTTGATGGCTCTCATTGTATCGTTCTTCAGCAGGGGTGCTGGGCGCACGGAGCGGGGTCATCAGCCAGGTGCACAGAGGATAGCCCTTGTCCCCGAGAAGCCAGCCTCCTGGGTGAGCTGGGGCTTCGAAAAGATCTGCCACAGAAGTCTGGCGCAGGATGAAGGCGTCGTGGCTGCTGCCTGGAAAGCGGGCATTGACAGCGAGTATCAGCTGTCTGTAGTCACACACCAACTGCACGTTCAACGAATGGAACCCCTTCCGGTTGCAGTAACCCTCGGCATTCTCTTGCGGCGCCCGCAAAGTCACATGCGTGCAGTCAATGGTGCCCTGGACCATGGGGAAGCCCGCTATTCTTGCAAATCCCATTGCGCGCTCTTGCTGCTTGTCCAGGGTCATGGGGAAGGAGATCTACTGACGTCTCCTTTTAAAGAGGGCATTCGTGACTTGGCGGATGCAGCAATGCACCGCAAACTGGGAGATATTGGCAATGTCCCCAGTAGCAGATTGGAAGGAGCCGGTGGCATAGAAGTTGAGAGCCACCGTCACCTTCACTGCCACCGACAGAAACGTCCTGCTCCTCAGTTGAGGCTGCAGATCTGTCTGAAGCAGGTGGCAGAGCTCAGTGACCAACTCCCTGCTGAATCGAAGCCTCCGAAAACACTGCTCCTCAGACATGTTGAGGTATGAGAACTGTTGGCGGAATACCCTGGGAGGGTAAGGTCTTGTGTGCCGACGCCTGTTGGCCCTCCTCCATCTGGCCATGATTGGCACTCTCTCTCGGCGTCTCTGAGCCCTCTCAATGTAATGGAGAAGCCCAACGTTTCCACCCATTGCAGTCCCCATAGTATGTGACCACTCAAGGTTATGCCAGTGAAAAAGCAAACCAACTACAAAGTTCTGGGCCGAAGCCAGAAGAACCTGTGCGAGCGCTGACTCAACGCAGAAAGCTCTCTCCCCTTGTCTCTCTGCAAATCTCTCTCTCTCTCACAGAAGGAGTGGTCCAAAAATGGCTACCACAAAGAAGCCAGGAAGAGCCCCCTTTAAATAGCGCCCCCCCAGCCCCACAGCGCCAGGCAGAAAGGAGGGGTGCGCCACTGAAGCTATGGGGGCGGTTTACTGGTGGATGGACGGAGTGTGGCCACCAGATGGAGACAAAGTCCCCCTCTCACTCCAATTCAGGAAGGCCACACCCACCTCCAACACACCTGAGGCAAATCTACCCATTAACTCACTAGTTTAAAGGGCAGGGTAGTGCATCCCTTCAGGGCCAGCACCAGGGGTCCTGAGTGAGGTGCGGGCCAGTGCCTGAGGAGCGGGCCAGTGCCTGAGGAGAGGGCCAGTGCCAGTGCCAGTGCCAGGCCAGAGCCTGAGGAGCGGGCCAGTGCCTGAGGAGAGGGCCAGTGCCAGTGCCAGTGCCAGTGCCAGGCCAGAGCCTGAGGAGCGGGCCAGTGCCTGAGGAGCGGGCCAGTGCCTGAGGAGAGGGCCAGTGCCAGTGCCAGTGCCTGAGGAGCGGGCCAGTGCCTGAGGAGCGGGCCAGTGCCAGGCCAGAGCCTGAGGAGCGGGCCAGTGCCTGAGGAGAGGGCCAGTGCCTGAGGAGAGGGCCAGTGCCAGGCCAGAGCCTGAGGAGCGGGCCAGTGCCTGAGGAGAGGGCCAGTGCCTGAGGAGCGGGCCAGTGCCTGAGGAGCGGGCCAGTGCCTGAGGAGAGGGCCAGTGCCAGGCCAGAGCCTGAGGAGCGGGCCGGTGCCTGAGGAGCGGGCCAGTGCCTGAGGAGCGGGCCAGTGCCTGAGGAGAGGGCCAGTGCCAGGCCAGAGCCTGAGGAGAGGGCCAGTGCCTGAGGAGCGGGCCAGTGCCTGAGGAGCAGGCCAGTGCCTGAGGAGAGGGCCAGTGCCAGGCCAGAGCCTGAGGAGCGGGCCGGTGCCTGAGGAGCGGGCCGGTGCCTGAGGAGCGGGCCTGTGCCTGAGGAGCGGGCCTGTGCCTGAGGAGCGGGCCGGTGCCTGAGGAGCGGGCCTGTGCCTGAGGAGCGGGCCAGTGCCTGAGGAGCGGGCCTGTGCCTGAGGAGCGGGCCTGTGCCTGAGGAGCGGGCCTGTGCCTGAGGAGCGGGCCTGTGCCTGAGGAGCGGGCCGGTGCCTGAGGAGCGGGCCGGTGCCTGAGGAGCGGGCCGGTGCCTGAGGAGCGGGCCTGTGCCTGAGGAGCGGGCCGGTGCCTGAGGAGCGGGCCGGTGCCTGAGGAGCGGGCCGGTGCCTGAGGAGAGGGCCGGTGCCTGAGGAGCGGGCCGGTGCCTGAGGAGCGGGCCGGTGCCTGAGGAGCGGGCCGGTGCCTGAGGAGCGGGCCAGTGCCTGAGGACAGGGCCAGAGCCTGAGGAGAAAGAACTAGTGGTAAAGTAACCCTGGCTTATGTTTTGGATTTTGCCAGATGTGAAGCTTTTTCCCCGTTTGCTAAAATAAAACACAGCTAATTGCTGTTTTTCATCGACCAATCTTGTGACTATGCTTGTGTTCTCCTGTTCCCGCATCAACACACCCTTCGGCCTAGGGGGTGGTTGATCGCAACACACACTCACACTCACACACATCTACACACACAGTCACACCTACACACACACACACACACACACTCACACACTTACACACACTCTCACACCTACAAACACTCACTCTCACACACACTCATACATGTACACATACACAATCACACACACTCAGACACAGTCACTTACACACACTCACTCTCACACACACACACAGACTCACACTCTCTCACACACACTGACTCACACTCTCACACTCACACACTCACTCACTCTCACACACACACACACACACACACACACACACACACACACACACACACTCACCTCACTCACTCACTCACACACAGTCACAGACATTCACACACACACACTCACACCTACACACTGTCACATTCTCACACACACTCACACTCACACACTCACACACACACACTCACACACACTTACACTCACACACGCTCACACACAATCACACTCACACACACACACACTCGCACTCACACCTACACACTCACACCGACACACTCACACCTAAACACTGGCACACTCTCACACACACATTCACACTCACACAAGCACGCACACACACTCACACCTACACACTCACAAACACACTCACACATACTCACACACACACTCACAAACACACTCACACACACTCACACACACACACTCACACACACTCACACAGTCACACACACTCACTCTCACACACTCACACTCACACACTCACATCTACACACATACACCCTCACACACACAGTCACATCTACACACACACTCTCACACACACACACTCACTCACTCACACTCACACACACACTCACATCTACACACATACACCCTCACACACACACTCACACCTACACACTCACACTCACAAATGCACACACACTCACACCTACACACACTCATCTACACACTCTCACATATACACACACACACTCACACACACACTCACACACACCCACACCTACACACTGTCACATTTTCACACACACACTCACACACATACACACCTACACACACACACTTACACTCACACACACTTTCATACACAGTCACACATGCTCACACACAATCACACTCACACACACACTCTCACACTCTCACAAACTCACATTCACACTCACTCATTCACACACACACTCACGCTGTCACACACATGCACACTCACACATTCACACCTACACACTCACACCTACACACACTCACATACACACACACCAAAGCACTGTCACACTCTCACACACCTACACACACACACTCACACTCGCACACGCTCACAAGCACACACACTCACACCTACACACTCACACCTACACACACTCACACTCACACACACTTACACACTCTGTCACACACACACACTCACACTCACACACACCTACACTCACACTCACTCACTCACACTCACACCTATACTCACAACCACACACTCACACCTACACACACTCACACCTGCACACACTCACACCTACACTCACACTCACACACACACACTCACTCACTCACACTCACACCTACACTCACACTCACAATCACACACTCACACACACTCACACCTACACACTCACACCTACACACACTCACACACACACACCTAAACACTGTCACACTCTCACACACACATTCACACTCACACACCCACACACACACACACTCACACTCACACACTCACAAGCACACACACTCACTCCTACACACACTCACATTCACACACACTCTGTCACACACACACTCACTCACACACATGCACACCTACACACACACTCACACACACCTACACTCACACTCACACACACACACACACACACACCTACACACACACTCACACACACACACTCACACTCACACCTACACACACTCACACTCACATACCTACACACTCTCACTCACTCACACACACTCTCACACACACTCACACCTACACACTCACACACACATACACTCACACACACTCATACAAGTACACATACACAATCACACACACTCAGACACAGTCACTTACACACACACTCTCACACACACACTCACAGTCACACTCACACTCTCTCACACACACAGACTCACTCTCTCATACACACACACACGCACTCACACACTCACTCACTCACAAACAATCACCCACACTCACACCTACACACACACACACACACACTCACACACTCACACACTCACTCACAAACAATCACCCACACTCACACCTACACACACACACACACACACACTCACATCTACACACATACACCCTCACACACACAGTCACAATTACGCACACACACTCACACACACACATACTCACACACACTCACACACACTCACACTCACTCACACACATTCACACTCACACACCCACACACACACACACACTCTGACACTCACACAAGCACACACACATGCACACCTACACACACTCACACTCTCGCTCACACATTCACTCACACTCACAACTACACACACACTCACACACACTCACACTCATACACACTCTCACTCACACACACTCTCTCACACACACACTCTCACACACACCTACACTCACACTCACACACACACACTCACTCACTCACACTCACACTCTCACTCACACTCACACACTCACACACACTCACACCTACACACTCACACCTACACACACTCACACACACACATAGCACTGTCACACTCTCACTCACACACTCACACACACTCTGTCTCACACACACACACTCTCTCACACACGCACACTCACTCACACACATGCACACCTACACACACTCACACACACTCACACACACCTACACTCACACACTCACTCACAGTCACACCTACACACACTCACACTCACACACACACACCTACACACTCTCACTCACTCACACACACTCTCTCACACACACTCACACCTACACACTCACACCTACACACTCACACTCACACACACACACACACACACTCATACAAGTACACATACACAATCACACACACTCTGACACAGTCACTTACACACACACTCTCACACACACACTCACAGTCACACTCACACTCTCTCACACACACAGACTCGCTCTCTCATACACACACACACACACACACACACACGCACTCACACACTCAGTCACTCACACACTCACTCACAAACAATCACACACACAGTCACGCCTACACTCACACACCCACACACACACACACTCTGACACTCACACAAGCACACACACATGCACACCTACACACACTCACACTCTCGCTCACACATTCACTCACACTCACACTCACAACTACACACACACTCACACACACTCTCTCACACACACCTACACTAACACACGCACTCACACACATATACACACTCACACACACTCACTCACACACTCACACACACACTCACACACACCCTCACACACACATACTCACACACACACTCACACACTCACACTCTCACACACACATTCACACTCACACACCCACACACACACACTCTTACACTCACACACACACATGCACACCTACACACACTCACACTCTCTCTCACACATTCACTCACACTCACACTCACAACTACACACACACTCACACACACTCACACTCATACACACACTCTCACTCACACACACTCTCTCACACACACACTCTCACACACACGTACACTCACACTCACACACACCTACACTAACACACGCACACTCACACACATATACACACTCACACACACTCACTCACACTCACTCACACACTCACACACACACTCACACACACACACACACACCCTCACACTCACACACACACTCACACACACTCACTCACACATTCACTCACACACACACTCAGAATCACTCGCACACTCACACTCTCACACTCACACACACAGTCACACATGCTCACACACAATCACACTCACACACACATTCACTCACACTCTCACAAACTCACACTCACACTCACGCTTTCACACACTTGCACACTCACACATGCACACACACTCACACACTCACACCTACACACACTCACACCTACACACACTCACATACACACCTAAACTCTGTCACACTCTCACACACACATTCACACTCACACACCCACACTCTCACACTCTCACAAGCATACACACTCACACCTACACACACTCACACTCACCCACACCCTGTCACACACACACACTCTCTCACTCACACACACACTCACACACGTACATACACTCACTCTCACTCACACTCACACCTACACTCACACTCACAATCACACACTCACACACACACACCTACACACTCACACCTACACACACTCACACCTACACACACTCACATACACACACACCTAAACACTGTCACACTCTCACACACACATTCACACTCACACACCCACACACACACACACTCACACTCACACACACTCTCACACTCTCACAAGCACACACACTCACACCTACACACTCACACCTACACACACTCACACTCACACACACTCACACACACTCTGTCACACACACACTCACTCACACACATTCACTCACACACACACACACTCACTCACTCGCACACACACACTCATACACACCCTCACACTCACACACTCACACTCACACTCTCACACTCACACACACTCATACATGTACACATACACAATCACACACACTCAGACACAGTCACGTACACACACTCACTCTCACACACACAGAGTCACACTCTCACACACACACTCACACTCTCTCACACACAGATTCACACACTCCCACACACACTCTCTCACACACACTCACTCACTCACACTCACACACACATCTACACACATACACCCTCACACACACAGTCACACCTACACACACACTCTCACCTACACACACACTCTCACACACACACCCACACCTGCACACTGTCACATTCTCACACACACACTCACACTCACACACACACACACCTACACACACACTTACACTCACACACACACTCACACACACTCACACATGCTCACACACAATCACACTCACACACACACACTCACACACACACACACACACTCTCACAAACTCACACACACACTCACTCACTCACATACACACACTCACACTCACGCTCTCACACACATGCACACTCACACATGCACACACACTCACACCTACACACACTCATACACACACACACACCTAAACACTGTCACACTCTCACACACACACACACACTCTCACACCCTCACAAGCACACACACTCATACCTACACACTCACACCTACACAGACTCACACTCACATACACTCACACACACACTCTCTCTCACTCACACACATACACACTCACACACACTCACACACACTCACACCTACACTCACACTCACAAACACACACTCACACACACTCACACACACACACCTACACACACACACACACACCTACACACACACTCACACACACACACTCACTCAGTCACACCTACACACACTCACACTTAGACATACACACCTACACACTCTCACTCACTCACACACATTCTCTCACACACACTCACACCTACACTCACACTCACACACACTCATACATGTACACATACACAATCACACACACTCAGACACAGTCACTTACACACACTCTCACACACACACATGCACACCTACACACACTCACACTCTCACTCACACATTTACTCACACTCACACCTACAGTCACACTCACACACTCACGCTCATACACACACTCTCACACACTCACACACTCACACACACTCACACACACACACACTCTCACACACACACTCTCACACACACACACTCTCACACACACACTCTCACACACACAAACTCACACACACACTCTCACACACACACTCACACGCACCCTCACACTCACACTCACACACACACACTCACTCACACACATTCACTCACACGCACACTCACTCACTCGCACACTCACACACACACACACTCACACACTCAAACACACTCACTCACACACTCACACACTCACACACACACTCACACACACACTCACACACGCACTCACACACGCACTCACACTCACACACACACTCACACACACACTCACACACACACTCACACACACACACACCAACACACTCACACTCTCACTCACACACTCACTCACAGTCACACCTATGCTCACACTCACTCACTCACACACACTCACTCACACTCACACACTCACACACACTCTCACACACACACTCTCACACACACTCACACACACACACACTCTCTCACACAAACACTCACACACACACACACACACTCACCTCACTCACTCACTGTCACAGACATTCACACACACACACTGACACCTACACACTGTCACATTCTCACACACTCACACTCACACACACACACTCACACACACACACACTCCCACACACAGTCACACATGCTCACACACAATCACACTCACACACACACACACTCGCACTCACATGCACACTCACACCTACACACTCACACCTACACACTCACACCTACACACTCACACACACATTCACACTCACACAAGCACGCACACACACTCACACCTACACACTCACACCTACACACACACACATACTCTGTCACACACACACTCACACACACACTCATACACACACTCACACTCTCTCACACACTCTCACACACTCTCACACACACACTCACAAACACACTCACACACTCACACAAACTCACACTCTCACTCTCACACTCACACTCACACACACACACACTCACATCTACACACATACACCCTCACACACACAGTCACATCTACACACACTCTCACACACACACACTCACTCACACTCACACACACACTCACATCAACACACATACACCCTCACACACAGTCACACCTACACACACCCTCTCTCACACACACACTCACACCTACACACTCACAATCACAAATGCACACACACTCACACCTACACAAACTCATCTACACACTCACACTCTCACATACACACACACACTCACACACACACACTCACACACACACTCACACACACCCACACCTACACACTGTCACATTTTCACACACACACTCACACTCACACACATACACACACACACTTACACTCACACACACTTTCATACACAGTCACACATGCTCACACACAATCACACTCTCACACACACACTCACACTCTCACAAACTCACACTCACACTCACTCACTCACACGCTCACACACATGCACACTCACACATGCACACACACTCACACCAACACACTCACACCTACACACACTCACATACACACACACACACCAAAACACTGTCACACTCTCACACACACACTCACACTCACACACTCACACACTCTCACAAGCACACACACTCACACCTACACACTCACACCTACACACACTCACACTAACACACACTTACACACTCTGGCACACACACTCACACTCACTCACACCTACACTCACACACACACACACACTCACTCACACACTCTCACAATCACACACTCACACACACTCACACCTACACACTCACACCTACACACACTCACACCTGCACACACTCACACCTACACTCACACTCACACACTCACTCACACTCACACTCACAATCACACACTCACACACACTCACACCTACACACACTCACACACACCTAAACACGGTCACACTCTCACTCACACATTTACACTCATACACCCACACACACACACACACTCACACTCTCACAAGCACACACACTCACTCCTACACACACTCACATTCACATACACTCACACACACTCTGTCTCACACACACACACTCTCTCACACACACACACTCACTCACACATGCACACCTACACACACTCACACACACTCACACACTCACACACACCTACACTCACACACACACACACACCTACACACACACTCACACACACACACTCACTCTCACACTCACTCACAGTCACACCTACACACACTCACACACACACCTTCACACTCTCACTCACTCACACACACTCTCTCACACACACTCACACCTACACACTCACACTCACACACACTCACACACACTCATACAATTACACATACACAATCACACACACTCAGACACAGTCACTTACACACACACTCTCACACACACACTCAGTCACACTCACACTCCCTCACACACACAGACTCGCTCTCTCATACACACACACACATGCACTCACACTCACTCACTCAAACACTCACTCACAAACAATCACCCACACTCACACCTGCACACACACACACACTCACACCTACACACATACACCCTCACGCACAGTCACAATTACGCACACACACACACACACACACTCTGACACTCACACAAGCACACACTCACACCTACACACTCACACCTACACACACTCACACACACATGCACACCTACACACACTCACACTCTCACTCACACATTCACTCACACTCACACTCACAACTACACACACTCACACACACTCACACTCATACACACTCTCACTCACACACACTCTCACACACACACTCTCACACACACCTACACTCACACTCACACACACTCTCACACACACACCTACACTAACACACGCACACTCACACACTCACACACACTCACTCACACTCACTCACTCACACACACACACACACACTCACACTCACAAACACACTCACACACACTCACTCACACATTCACTCACACACACACTCACACACTCACACTCACACTCTCACACTCACTCACTCTCACACTCACACACACTACCACACACAATCACACATGCTCACACACAATCACACTCACACACACACACATTCACTCACACTCTCACAAACTCACACTCACTCACTCACACACTCTCACACATGCACACACACTCACACCTACACACACTCACATACACACACACACCTAAACTCTGTCACACTCACACACACATTCACACTCACACACCCACATACTCACACACTCTCACAAGCACACACACTCACACCTACACACACTCACACTCACCCACATCCTGTCACACACACACTCTCTCACTCACACACACACACACACACTCACACCTACACTCACACTCACACACACACACTCACACAGTTACATACACTCACACTCTCACTCACACTCACAATAACACACTCACACACACACCTACACACTCACACCTACACACACTCACACCTACACACACTCACGTACACACACACCTAAACACTGTCACACTCTCACACACACACTCACACTCACACACCCACACACACACTCACTCACACTCTCACAAGCACACCTACACACTCACACCTACACACACTTACACTCACACACACTCACACACGCACACTCTCTCACACACACACACACTCACACACCTACACACACACACACACTCACACACACACACCTACACTCACACTCACACACACACTCACTCACACACACACACTCACTCACACATTCACTCACACACACACTCACTCACTCGCACACACACACTCATACACACACTCACACACACACACTCACACTCACACTCTCACACACACTCATACATGTACACATACACAATCACACACACTCAGACACAGTCACGTACACACACTCACTCTCACACACACACTCACACTCTCTCACACACAGATTCACACTCTCCCACACACACACACTCACTCACACTCACACACACATCTACACACATACACCCTCACACACACAGTCACACCTACACACACACTCACACACACCTACACGCACACTTACACTCACACACACACTCACACACAGTCACACATGCTCACACACAATCACACTCACACACACACACACACTCACTCACACACACACTCACACACTCACACTCACTCACACACACACACACTCACACATGCACACACTCACACCTACACACTCACACCTACACACACACACCTAAACACTGTCACACTCTCACACACACACACACACTCTCATACCCTCACAAGCACACACACTCATACCTACACACTCACACCTACACAGACTCACACTCACATACACTCACACACACTCTGTCACACACACACTCACACACACACACTCTCTCTCACTCACACACATACACACTCACACACACTCACACCTACACTCACACACACTCACTCACACTCACAAACACACACTCACACACACACACTCACACTCACTCACTCAGTCACACCTACACACACTCACACTCAGACATACACACCTACACACTCTCACTCACTCACACACATTCTCTCACACACACTCACACCTACACTCACACTCACACACACACTCACTCACACACACTCATACATGTACACATACACAATCACACACACTCAGACACAGTCACTTACACACAAACTCTCACACACTCACACACACTCACACTCACTCACACACACACTCACACACACACTCACACACACACATACTCACATCTACACACATACACACATACACCATCACACACAGTCACAATTACAGACACACACTCACACACACATATACTCACTCACACTCACACACTCACACTCTCACACTCTCACACACACATTCACACACACACACACACACACACACACACACTCACACTCACACACATTCTGACACTCACAAGCACACACAATCACACCTACACACTCACACCTACACACACTCACACACATGCACACCTACACACACTCACACTCTCACTCACACATTCACTCACACTCACACACTCACGCTCATACACACACTCTCACACACACTCACACACACTCACACACACACTCTCACACACACACTCTCACACGCACAAACTCTCACACACACAAACACCCTCACACTCACACACACACACACTCACACACACTCACTTACACGCACACTCACACTCACTCACACACACTCACACTCACACACACGCACTCACACTCACACACACTCACAAACACACTCACACACACACTCACACACACACACACACCAACACACTCACACTCTCACTCACACACTCACTCACAGTCACACCTACACTCACACTCGCACACACTCACTCACACACACTCACTCACACTCACACACACTCTCACACACACTCACACTCACACAAACACTCTCACACACACACACACACACACTCACCTCACTCACTCACTCACCAGTCACAGACATTCACACACACACACTCACACCTACACACTGTCACATTCTCACACACACTCACACACACACACTTACACACACTTACACTCTCACACACAGTCACACACGCTCACACACAATCACACTCACATGCACACTCACACCTACACACTCACACCTACACACTGGCACACTCACACACACATTCACACTCACACAAGCACGCACACACACACACACCTACACACACACACACACTCACACACACACACCTACACTCACACTCACACACACACTCACTCACACACACACACTCACTCACACATTCACTCACACACACACTCACTCACTCGCACACACACACTCATACACACACTCACACACACACACTCACACTCACACTCTCACACACACTCATACATGTACACATACACAATCACACACACTCAGACACAGTCACGTACACACACTCACTCTCACACACACACTCACACTCTCTCACACACAGATTCACACTCTCCCACACACACACACTCACTCACACTCACACACACATCTACACACATACACCCTCACACACACAGTCACACCTACACACACACTCACACACACCTACACGCACACTTACACTCACACACACACTCACACACAGTCACACATGCTCACACACAATCACACTCACACACACACACACACTCACTCACACACACACTCACACACTCACACTCACTCACACACACACACACTCACACATGCACACACTCACACCTACACACTCACACCTACACACACACACCTAAACACTGTCACACTCTCACACACACACACACACTCTCATACCCTCACAAGCACACACACTCATACCTACACACTCACACCTACACAGACTCACACTCACATACACTCACACACACTCTGTCACACACACACTCACACACACACACTCTCTCTCACTCACACACATACACACTCACACACACTCACACCTACACTCACACACACTCACTCACACTCACAAACACACACTCACACACACACACTCACACTCACTCACTCAGTCACACCTACACACACTCACACTCAGACATACACACCTACACACTCTCACTCACTCACACACATTCTCTCACACACACTCACACCTACACTCACACTCACACACACACTCACTCACACACACTCATACATGTACACATACACAATCACACACACTCAGACACAGTCACTTACACACAAACTCTCACACACTCACACACACTCACACTCACTCACACACACACTCACACACACACTCACACACACACATACTCACATCTACACACATACACACATACACCATCACACACAGTCACAATTACAGACACACACTCACACACACATATACTCACTCACACTCACACACTCACACTCTCACACTCTCACACACACATTCACACACACACACACACACACACACACACACTCACACTCACACACATTCTGACACTCACAAGCACACACAATCACACCTACACACTCACACCTACACACACTCACACACATGCACACCTACACACACTCACACTCTCACTCACACATTCACTCACACTCACACACTCACGCTCATACACACACTCTCACACACACTCACACACACTCACACACACACTCTCACACACACACTCTCACACGCACAAACTCTCACACACACAAACACCCTCACACTCACACACACACACACTCACACACACTCACTTACACGCACACTCACACTCACTCACACACACTCACACTCACACACACGCACTCACACTCACACACACTCACAAACACACTCACACACACACTCACACACACACACACACCAACACACTCACACTCTCACTCACACACTCACTCACAGTCACACCTACACTCACACTCGCACACACTCACTCACACACACTCACTCACACTCACACACACTCTCACACACACTCACACTCACACAAACACTCTCACACACACACACACACACACTCACCTCACTCACTCACTCACCAGTCACAGACATTCACACACACACACTCACACCTACACACTGTCACATTCTCACACACACTCACACACACACACTTACACACACTTACACTCTCACACACAGTCACACACGCTCACACACAATCACACTCACATGCACACTCACACCTACACACTCACACCTACACACTGGCACACTCACACACACATTCACACTCACACAAGCACGCACACACACTCACACCTACACACTCACACCTACACACACACACACACACACACTCATAAACACACTCACACTCTCTCACACACACTCACACACACACTCACAAACACACTCACACACACTCACACACACTCACACTCACACACACACTCACTCACATCTACACACATACACCCTCACACACACAGTCACATCTACACACACACTCTCACACACACACACTCACTCACACTCACACACACACTCACAACTACACACATACACCCTCACACACAGTCACACCTACACACACACTCTCACACACACACTCACACCTACACACTCACTCACAAATGCACACACACTCACACCTACACACACTCATCTACACACTCACACTCTCACATACACACACACACACTCACACACACACACACCCACACCTACACACTGTCACATTTTCACACACACACTCACAATCACACACATACACACCTACACATACACACTTACACTCACGCACACTTTCATACACAGTCACACATGCTCACACACTATCACACTCTCACACACACACTCACTCACACTCTCACAAACTCACACTCACACTCACACTCACGCTCTCACACACATGCACACTCACACATGCACACACACTCACACCTACACACACTCACATACACACACACACCAAAACACTGTCACACTCTCACACACACATTCACACTCACACACCCACACTCACACTCACACTCTCACAAGCACACACACTCACACCTACACACTCACACCTACACACACTCACACTCACACACACTTACACACACTGTCACACACACACACTCCCTCACACACACACTCACACCTACACTCACACTCAACCACACACACTCACTCACACACTCACACACACTCACACCTATACTCACAATCACACACTCACACTCACAATCACACACTCACACACACTCACACCTACACACTCACACCTACACACACTCACACCTGCACACACTCACACACTCACACACACACACTCACTCACTCACACTCACACCTACACTCACACACACTCACACCTACACACTCACACCTACACACACTCACACACACACCTAGCACTGTCACACTCTCACTCACACATTCACACACACTCACACACACTCTGTCTCACACACACACACTCTCTCACACACGCACACTCACTTACACACATGCACACCTACACACACTCACACAGACTCACACACTCACACACACCTACACTCACACTCACACACACACACACACCTACACACACACTCACACACACTCATACAAGTACACATACACAATCACACACACTCTGACACAGTCACTTACACACACACTCTCACACACACACTCACAGTCACACTCACACACACAGACTCGCTCTCTCATACACACACACACACGCACTCACACACTCACTCACTCACAAACAATCACCCACACTCACACCTACACACACACACACTCACACACACTCATACAAGTACACATACACAATCACACACACTCTGACACAGTCACTTACACACACACTCTCACACACACACTCACAGTCACACTCACACACACAGACTCGCTCTCTCATACACACACACACACGCACTCACACACTCACTCACTCACAAACAATCACCCACACTCACACCTACACACATACACCCTCACGCACAGTCACAATTACGCACATACACCCACACACACTCACACTCACACATTCACACACACCTACACACTCACACCTACACACACACACATGCACACCTACACACACTCACACTCTCACTCACACATTCACTCACACTCACACTCACAACTACACACACTCTCTCACACACACACTCTCACACACACACCTAAACTCACACTCACACACACTCTCTCACACACACATTCTCACACACACCTACACTAACACACGCACACTCACACACATATACACACTCACACACACTCACTCACACTCACTCACACACACACTACACACACACACACCCTCACACTCACATACACACTCACACACACTCCCACACACAGTCACACTCACACACACACACATCCACTCACACTCTCACAAACTCACACTCACACTCACTCACTCACACACACTCATACTCACGCTTTCACACACTTGCACACTCACACACACATTCACACTCACACACCCACACACTCTCACAAGCACACACACTCACACCTACACACACTCACACTCACCCACATCCTGTCACACACACACTCTCTCACTCACACACACTCACACACACTCACACACACTCACACCTACACTCACACTCACTCACACACTTACATACACTCACACTCTCACTCACACTCACACCTACACTCACACTCACACACTCACACACACCTACACACTCACACCTACACACACTCACATACACACACACCTAAACACTGTCACACTCTCACACACACATTCACACTCACACACCCACACACACACACACACTCACACTCACACACACTCTCACACTCTCACAAGCACACACACTCACACCTACACACACTCACACTCACACACACTCACACACACTGTCACACACACACACTCACACACACACTCTCTCACACACACACACTCACACACACTCACACACTCACACCTACACTCACACTCACACACACACTCACTCACACACATTCACTCACACACACACTCACTCACTCGCACACACACACTCATACACACCCTCACACTCACACACACACACTCACACTCACACTCTCACACACACTCATACATGTACACATACACAATCACACACACTCAGACACAGTCACGTACACACACTCACTCTCACACACACAGACTCACACTCTCACACACACACTCACACTCTCACACACAGATTCACACACTCTCACACACACACTCAACACACTCTCTCACACACACACACACACTCACTCCCACTCACACACACACTCACATCTACACACATACACCCTCACACACACAGTCACACCTACACACACACTCTCACACACACACCCACACCTACACACTGTCACATTCTCACACACACTCACACTCACACACCTACACACACACTTACACTCACACACACACTCACACAGTCACACATGCTCACACACAATCACACTCACACACACACACTCACTCACACATACACACACTCTCACTCACAAACTCACACTCACACTCACTCACTCACACACTCACACTCTCACACATGCACACTCACACATGCACACACACTCACACCTACACACACTCATACACACACACACACCTAAACACTGTCACACTCACACACACACACACACTCTCACACCCTCACAAGCACACACACTCATACCTACACACTCACACCTTCACAGACTCACACTCACATACACTCACACACACTCTGTCACACACACACTCACACACACACACTCTCTCTCACTCACACACATACACACTCACACCTACACTCACACACACACACACACACTCACACACTCACTCACACTCACACCTACACTCACACTCACAAACACACACTCACACACACACACTCACACTCACTCACAGTCACACCTACACACACTCACACTCACACATACACACCTACACACTCTCACTCACTCACACACATTCTCTCACACACACTCACACCTACACTCACACTCACACACACACTCACTCACACACACTCATACATGTACACATACACAATCACATACACTCAGACACAGTCACTTACACACAAACTCTCACACACACACTCACACACACACTCACACTCTCTCACAAACAGACTCACACTCTCTCATACACACACACACTCACACACACACACACACTCACTCACACACACACAATCACACACACTCACACCTACACACACACTCACACACACACATACTCACATCTACACACATACACCCTCACACAAAGTCACACCTACACACATACACCATCACACACACAGTCACAATTACAGACACACACTCACACACACACATACTCACTCACACTCACACACACATTCACACTCACACACACACTCACACCTACACTCACACTCAACCACACACACTCACTCACACACTCACACACACTCACACTCACACCTACACTCACAATCACACACTCACACACACTCACACCTACACTCACACCTACACACACTCACACCTGCACACACTCACACACTCACACCTACACTCACACACACTCACTCACTCACACTCACACTCACACCTACACTCACACTCACAATCACACTCACACCTACACACTCACACCTACACACACACCTAGCACTGTCACACTCTCACTCACACATTCACACACACTCACACACACTCTGTCTCACACACACACACTCTCTCACACACGCACACTCACTCACACACATGCACACCTACACACACTCACACACTCACACACCTACACTCACACTCACACACACACACACACACACACCTACACACACACTCACACACACACACTCACACTCTCACTCACACTCACTCACAGTCACACCTACACACACTCACACTCACACACACACACCTACACACTCTCACTCACTCACACACACTCTCTCACACACACTCACACCTACACACTCACACTCACACACTCACACACTCACTCACAAACAATCACCCACACTCACACCTACACACACACACACACACACTCACATCTACACACATACACCCTCACACACACAGTCACACCTACACACACACATACTCACACACACTCACTCTCACTCACACTCTCACACACACATTCACACTCACACACCCACACACACTCTGACACTCACACAAGCACACACACTCACACCTACACACTCACACCTACACACACTCACACACACACACATGCACACCTACACACACTCACACTCTCACTCACACATTCACTCACACTCACAACTACACACACACTCACACACATACACACACTCTCACTCACACACACTCTCTCACACACACACTCTCACACACACCTAAACTCACACTCACACACTCTCTCACACACACATTCTCACACACACCTACACTAACACACGCACACTCACACACATATACACACTCACACACACTCACACACTCACACTCACATACACACTCACACACATTCACTCACACACACACTCACTCACACTCACACTCACACTCACACACACACTCACACACACACTCTCACACTCACACTCACTCACAGTCACACATGCTCACACACAATCACATCTCACACACACATTCACTCACACTCTCACAAACTCACACTCACACTCACTCACTCACACACACTCATACTCACACTTTCACACACTTGCACACTCACACATGCACACACTCACACCTACACACACTCACACCTACACACACTCACATACACACACACACACCTAAACTCTGTCACACTCTCACACACACATTCACACTCACACACCCACACACACACACACTCACACACTCTCACAAGCACACACACTCACACCTACACACACTCACACTCACCCACATCCTGTCACACACACACACTCTCTCACTCACACACACTCACACACACTCACACCTACACTCACACTCACACACACTCACACACTTACATACACTCACACTCTCACTCACAATCACACACTCACACACACACCTACACACTCACACCTACACACACTCACATACACACACACCTAAACACTATCACACTCTCACACACACATTCACACTCACACACCCACACACACACACACTCACACACACTCTCACAAGCACACACACTCACACCTACACACTCACACCTACACACACTCACACACACTCACACACTCTGTCACACACACACACTCACACACACACTCTCACACACACACACACTCACACACACTCACACACTTGCACACCTACGCACACACACACACTCACACCTACACTCACACCTACACACATGCTCACTCACTCACACACATTCACTCACACACACACTCACTCACTCACACACACACACACTCATACACACCCTCACACTCACACACACACACTCACACACACTCATACATGTACACATACACAATCACACACACTCAGACACAGTCACGTACACACTCACTCTCACACACACACAGACTCACACTCTCACACACACACTCACACTCTCTCACACACAGATTCACACACTCTCACACACACACTCAACACACTCTCTCACACACACACACACACTCACTCACTCACACTCACACACACACTCAGATCTACACACATACACCCTCACACACACAGTCACACCTACACACACACTCTCACACACACACCCACACCTACACACTGTCACATTCTCACACACACACTCACACACATACACACCTACACACACACTTACACTCACACACACACTCACACACAGTCACACATGCTCACACACAATCACACTCACACACACACACTCACACTCTCACAAACTCACACTCACACTCACTCACACACACACTCACACTCACTCATGCACACTCACACATGCACACACACTCACACCTACACACTCACACCTACACACACTCACACACACACACACACCTAAACACTGTCACACTCTCACACACACACACACTCTCACACCCTCACAAGCACACACACTCATACCTACACACTCACACCTACACAGACTCACACTCACATACACTCACACACACTCTGTCACACACACACTCACACACACACACACTCTCTCTCACTCACACACATACTCACACACACTCACACACACTCACACCTACACTCACACACACACACACTCACACACACTCACTCACACTCACACCTACACTCTCACTCACAAACACACACCTACACACACACTCACACACACACACTCACAC
This sequence comes from Somniosus microcephalus, assembly GCF_052327205.1. Classification (NCBI taxonomy): domain Eukaryota; kingdom Metazoa; phylum Chordata; class Chondrichthyes; order Squaliformes; family Somniosidae; genus Somniosus; species Somniosus microcephalus. Next base: position 209,962,702 of record NC_140998.1, on the reverse strand, counting down.
TCACACATACACACCGACACACTCTCACTCACTCACACACATTCTCTCACACACACTCACACCTACACTCACACTCACACACACACTCACTCACACACACTCACACACACTCACACACACTCATACATGTACACATACACAATCACACACACTCAGACACAGTCACTTACACACAAACTCTCACACACACACTCACACACACACTCACACTCTCTCACAAACAGACTCACACTCTCTCATACACACACACACTCACACACACACACACTCACACACTCACTCACACACGCACAATCACACACACTCACACCTACACACACACTCACACACACACATACTCACATCTACACACATACACCCTCACACAAAGTCACACCTACACACATACACCATCACACACACAGTCATAATTACAGACACACACTCACACACACACATACTCACTCACACTCACACTCTCACACACACATTCACACTCACACACTCCCTCACACACACACTCACACCTACACTCACACTCAACCACACACACTCACTCACACACACTCACACTCACACTCACACCTACACTCACAATCACACACTCACACACACTCACACCTACACACTCACACCTACACACACTCACACCTGCACACACTCACACACTCACACCTACACTCACACTCACACTCACACACTCACTCACACTCACACTCTCACTCACACCTACACTCACACTCACAATCACACACTCACACACACTCACACCTACACACTCACACCTACACACACTCACACACACACACCTAGCACTGTCACACTCTCACTCACACATTCACACACACTCACACACACTCTGTCTCACACACACACTCTCTCACACACGCACACTCACTCACACACATGCACACCTACACACACTCACACACACTCACACACCTACACTCACACTCACACACACACACACACCTACACACACACTCACACACACACACTCACACACTCACTCAGTCACACCTACACACACACACACTCACACACACACACACCTACACACTCCTACTCACTCACACACACTCTCTCACACACACACACACACACTCACACACACTCATACAAGTACACATACACAATCACACACACTCTGACACAGTCACTTACACACACACTCTCACACACACACTCAGTCACACTCACACTCTCTCACACACACAGACTCGCTCTCTCATACACACACACACATGCACTCACACTCACTCACTCACATCTACACACATACACCCTCACGCACAGTGACAATTACGCACATACACTCACGCACACACATACTCACACACACTCACTCTCACTCACACTCACACTCTCACACACACATTCACACTCACACACCCACACACACACTCACTCACACACTCTCTGACACTCACACAAGCACACACACTCACACCTACACACACTCACACACACACATGCACACCTACACACACTCACACTCTCACTCACACATTCACTCACACTCACACTCACAACTACACACACACTCACACACACTTACACTCATAAACACACTCTCACTCACACACACACTCTCACACACACCTAAACTCACTTACACACACTCTCTCACACACACATTCTCACACACACCTACACTAACACACGCACACTCACACACATATACACACTCACACACACTCACTCACACTCTCACACACACACTACACACACACACTCACACTCACATACACACTCACACACACTCACTCACACACATTCACTCACACGCACACTCACACGCACACTCACACGCACACTCACACACACACTCACTCTCACACTCACTCTCACACTCACTCTCACACTCACTCTCACACTCACACTCACTCTCACACTCACACTCACACTCACACTCACACACACTCCCACACACACTCACACATGCTCACACACAATCACACTCACACACACACACATTCACTCACACTCTCACAAACTGACACTCACACTCACTCACTCACACACACTCATACTCATGCTTTCACACACTTGCACACTCACACATGCACACACACTCACACCTACACACACTCACACCTACACACACACACACCTAAACTCTGTCACACTCTCACACACACATTCACACTCACACACCCACACACACACTCACACATGCTCACACACAATCACACTCACACACACACACATTCACTCACACTCTCACAAACTGACACTCACACTCACTCACTCACACACACTCATACTCACGCTTTCACACACTTGCACACTCACACATGCACACACACTCACACCTACACACACTCACACCTACACACACTCACATGCACACACACACACCTAAACTCTGTCACACTCTCACACACACATTCACACTCACACACCCACACACACACTCACACACTCTCACAAGCACACACACTCACACTCACCCACATCCTGTCACACACACACACTCTCACTCACACACACTCACTCACACACACTCACACCTACACTCACACTCACACACACACACACTCACACACTTACATACACTCACACTCTCACTCACACTCACACCTACACTCACACTCACAATCACACACTCACACACACACCTACACACTCACACCTACACACACTCACATACACACACACCTAAACACTGTCACACTCACACACATTCACACTCACACACCCACACACACACACACTCACACTCACACTCTCACAAGCACACACACTCACACCTACACACACTCACACTCACACACACTCACACACACTCTGTCACACACACACACTCACACACACACACTCTCTCACACACACACACACTCACACACCTACGCACACACACACACTCACACACACACTCACTCACTCACACACATTCACTCACACACACACTCACTCACTCGCACACACACACATGTACACATACACAATCACACACACTCAGACACAGTCACGTACACACACACACAGACTCACACTCTCACACACACACTCACACTCTCACACTCACACATGTACACATACACAATCACACACACTCAGACACAGTCACGTACACACACACACAGACTCACACTCTCACACACACACTCACACTCTCTCACACACAGATTCACACTCTCACACACACACTCAACACACTCTCTCACACACATTCACACTCACACACCCACACACACACACACTCACAGTCACACTCTCACAAGCACACACACTCACACCTACACACACTCACTCACACACACTCACACACACTCTGTCACACACACACACTCACACACACACACTCTCTCACACACACACACACTCACACACCTACGCACACACACACACTCACACACACACTCACTCACTCACACACATTCACTCACACACACACTCACTCACTCGCACACACACACACTCATACACACCCTCACACTCACACACACACACTCACACTCTCACACTCACACATGTACACATACACAATCACACACACTCAGACACAGTCACGTACACACACACACAGACTCACACTCTCACACACACACTCACACTCTCTCACACACAGATTCACACTCTCACACACACACTCAACACACTCTCTCACACACATTCACACTCACACACCCACACACACACACACTCACAGTCTCACAAGCACACACACTCACACCTACACACACTTACACTCACCCACATCCTGTCACACACACACTCTCTCACTCACACACACTCATACACACTCACACACTCACACCTACACACACACTCACACACACACACACTCACACACTTACATACACTCACACTCTCACTCACACTCACACCTACACTCACACTCACAATCACACACTCACACACACACCTACACACTCACACCTACACACACTCACACACACACACACCTAAACACTGTCACACTCTCACACACACATTCACACTCACACACCCACACACACTCTCACAAGCACACACACTCACACCTACACACACTCACACTCACACACACTCACAGACACTCTGTCACACACACACTCACACACACACACTCTCTCACACACACACACTCACACACCTACACACACACACTCACACTCACACCTACACTCACACACACACTCACACTCACACTCACACACTCACACACACACTCACTCACTCGCACACACACACACTCATACACACCCTCACACTCACACACACACACTCACACTCACACTCTCACACACACACACTCACTCACACACACTCTGACACTCACACAAGCACACACACTCACACCTACACACACTCACACACACACATGCACACCTACACACACTCACACTCACACACACTCTCACACACACATTCACACTCACACACCCACACACACACACTCACTCACACACACTCTGACACTCACACAAGCACACACACTCACACCTACACACTCACACCTACACACACTCACACACACACATGCACACCTACACACACTCACATTCTCACTCACACATTCACTCACACTCACAACTACACACACTCACACTCACACACACACTCTCACTCACACACACCTAAACTCACACTCACACACACTCTCTCACACACACATTCTCACACACACCTACACTAACACACACATATACACACTCACACACACTCACTCACACTCACACACACACTACACACACACTCACACACACCCTCACACTCACATACACACTCATTCACTCACACTCACACTCACACACACACTCCCACACACATGCTCACACACACACACATTCACTCACACTCACAAACTGACACTCACACTCACTCACTCACACACACTCATACTCACGCTTTCACACACTTGCACACTCACACATGCACACACACTCACACACTCACACCTACACACACTCACACCTACACACACTCACATGCACACACACACACCTAAACTCTGTCACACTCTCACACACACATTCACACTCACACACCCACACACACACTCACGCACACACTCACACCTACACACACTCACACTCACCCACATCCTGTCACACACACACACTCTCTCACTCACACACACTCACACACACTCACACACTCACACACACACTCACACACACACACTTACATACACTCACACTCTCACTCACACTCACACCTACACTCACACTCACAATCACACACTCACACACACACCTACACACTCACACCTACACACACTCACATACACACACACCTAAACACTGTCACACTCTCTCACACACACATTCACACTCACACCCACACTCACACTCACACACACTCTCACACTCTCACAAGCACACACACTCACACCTACACACACTCACACTCACACACACTCTGTCACACACACACACTCACACACACACACTCTCTCACACACACACACACTCACACACACTCACACACTTGCACACCTACGCACACACACACACTCACACTCACTCACTCACACACATTCACTCACACACACACTCACTCACTCGCACACACACACTCACACACACACACTCACACTCACACTCACTAATACATGTACACATACACAATCACACACACTCAGACACAGTCACGTACACACACTCACTCTCACACACACACAGACTCACACTCTCACACACACACTCACACTCTCTCACACACAGATTCACACACTCTCACACACACACTCAACACACTCTCTCACACACATTCACACTCACACACCCACACACACACACACTCACAGTCTCACAAGCACACACACTCACACCTACACACACTCACACTCACCCACATCCTGTCACACACACACTCTCTCACTCACACACATTCATACACACTCACACACTCACACCTACACTCACACTCACACACTTACATACACTCACACTCTCACTCACTCACACCTACACTCACACTCACAATCACACACTCTCACCTACACACACTCACACCTACACACACACCTAAACACTGTCACACTCTCACACACACATTCACACACACACACACACACACACTCACACACACTCTCACAAGCACACACACTCACACCTACACACTCACACCTACACACACTCACACTCACACACACTCTGTCACACACACACTCACACACACACACTCTCTCACACACACACACTCACACACTTGCACACCTACACACACACACTCACACACTCACACTCACACACACATTCACTCACACACCTCACTCACTCGCACACACACACTCATACACACCCTCACACACACCCTCACACTCACACACACACACTCACACTCACACTCTCACACTCACACTCTCACACTCATACATATACACATACACAATCACACACACTCAGACACAGTCACGTACACACACTCACTCTCACACACACACAGACTCACACTTTCACACACACACTCACACTCTCTCACACACAGATTCACACACTCTCACACACACACTCACACACACTCTCTCTCACACACACACACACTCACTCACACTCACACACACACTCACATCTACACACATACACCCTCACACACACAGTCACACCTACACACACACTCTCACACACACACCCACACCTACACACTGTCACATTCTCACACACACACTCACACTCACACACATACACACCTACACACACACTTACACTCACACACACACTCACACACAGTCACACATGCTCACACACAATCACACTCACACACACACACTCACTCACACACACACACTCACACTCTCAGAAACTCACACTCCCACTCACTCACACACACACACTCACACTCACGCTCTCACACACATGCACACTCACACATGCACACACACTCACACCTACACACTCACACCTACACACACTCATACACACACACACACCTAAACACTGTCACACTCTCACACACACACACACACTCTCACACCCTCACAAGCACACACACTCATACCTACACACTCACACCTACACAGACTCACACTCACATACACTCACACACACTCTGTCACTCACACACACACACATACACTCACACTCACAAACACACACTCACACACACTCACACACACACACCTACACACACTCACACTCACACATACACACCTACACACTCTCACTCACTCACACACATTCTCTCACACACACTCACACTCACACACACACTCACTCACACACACTCATACATGTACACATACACAATCACACACACTCAGACACAGTCACTTACACACAAACTCTCACACACACACTCACACACACACTCACACTCTCTCACATACAGACTCACACTCTCTCACACACACACACAATCACACACACTCACACCTACACACACACTCACACACACACACATACTCACATCTACACACATACACCCTCACACAAAGTCACACCTACACACATACACCATCACACACACAGTCACAATTACAGACACACACACATACTCACTCGCACTCACACACTCACACTCACACTCTCACACACACATTCACACTCACACACCCACACACACACACTCACACTCACACACATTCTGACACTCACACAAGCACACACAATCACACCTACACACTCACACCTACACACACTCACACTCACACACACATGCACACCTACACACACTCACACTCTCACTCACACCTACACTCACACTCACACACTCACGCTCATACACACACTCTCACACACACTCACACACACTCACACACTCTCACACACACACTTTCACACACACAAACTCTCACACACACTCTCACACACACTCACACGCACCCTCACACTCACACACACTCACTCACTCGCACACTCACACACACACTCACACTCACACACACCCTCACACACACCCTCACACTCACATACACACACACACTCACTCACACACACTCACTCACACACACACACTCACTCACACACACACACACACTCACACTCACACACTCTCTCACACACACACTCTCACACACACTCACACACTCACACTCACACACACTCTCTCACACAAACACTCTCACACACACACTCTCACACACACACAGACACACACACTCACACGCACCCTCACACTCACACACACACTCACTCACAAACACTCACTCACACACATTCACTCACACACACACTCACACTCACTCGCACACTAACACACACTCACACTCACACACACTCACTCACACACACACTCACACACACACACACTCACACACACACGCACACTCTCACTCACACACTCACTTAGTCGCACCTACACTCGCACTCTCACACACACACTCACACACACACACTCACACACACACTCACTCACACTCATTCACACACACACACACACACACATACACTCACACTCTCACTCACACACTCAGTCACACCTACACTCACACTCACACACACTCACTCACACACACTCACTCACACTCACACACACACATACACACTCACTCACACTCACACGCACACGCACACACACACTCACAATCACACACACTCACAATCACACTCACACCCACCCACACCCACACACTCACACACACTCACACACATACCCACACACTCACACACACACTCACACTCACACACACTCACACTCACACTCACACACACTCACACTCACACACACTCACACTCACACACACTCACACTCACACTCACACTCACAATCACACTCACAATCACACTCACAATCACACTCACACAATCACACTCACAATCACACACACTCACTCACACACACACCCACTCACACACACTCACTCACACACATACCCACACACTCACAATCACACTCACACCCACACACACTCACTCACACACACACCCACACACTCACACACACTCACACACATACCCACACACTCACAATCACACTCACACACACTCACTCACACACTCACTCACAATCACACTCACACTCGCACTCACACTCACAATCACACTCACAATCACACTCACAATCACACTCACAATCACACTCACACTCACACACAATCACACTCACAATCACACACACTCACAATCACACTCACACCCACACACACTCACTCACACACACACCCACTCACTCACATACCCACACACTCACAATCACACTCACACACACTCACTCACACACACACCCACTCACACACACTCACACACATACCCACACACTCACACACACTCACTCACACACTCACACACACACACTCACAATCACACTCACACTCACACTCACAATCACACTCACAATCACACTCACAATCACACTCACAATCACACTCACACTCACAATCACACTCACAATCACACTCACACTCACAATCACACTCACACTCACACTCACACTCACACTCACAATCACACTCACAATCACACTCACACTCACAATCACACTCACACACACTCACACACACACTCACAATCACACTCACACACTCACACTCACACACACTCACACTCACACACACTCACACTCACACAAGTTACAGCTCCCCTAGCACTGACAATGAAATCCGACTGAGCTTCCTTGTGATCCGAGTTGTCCTTTTTCCGCCTTGAGTGGGGCCCACACTTACCCCCGTCAAGCACAGTATTGCCCCAGCCCGCGACGAGGCATTGGGTGCCATTGGTGGCACAGGAGGTGGGCAGGCGGACAGGCTGGACCTGCTGGTTGAGCCGGACAGGCGGGGCCACTTTCAGCAGCATGATGTCGTTGTCGGTGGTTCTGTAGCTGTAGCCGGGGTGGCGGATGGATTTGATCACCCGTGGACGCTGTCTGGTGCCCTCGTTCACAGACAGGTCGTGTGCACCGATCCACACGCTCAATAGCCTGGGCCTGCAATGTGAACACAGATCGACACTGTGAAGAACATGGGAACAGGAGGAGGCCATTCGGCCCCTCCAGCCTGTTCCACCATTACATAACATTACATCGGATATACGGCACAGAAACAGGCCATTCGGCCCAACCAGTCCATGCCGGTGTTTATGCTCCACTCGAGCCTCCTCCCGTCTTTCCTCATCTCAATCTATCAGCGTAACCCTCCATTCCCTTCTCGCTCCTGTGCTTGTCCAGCCTCCCCTTAAATGTATCGATACTATTCGCTTCAACCACTCCCTGTGGTAGCAAGTTCCACATTCTCACCACTCTCTGGGTAAAGAAGTTTCTCCTGAATTCCCTATTGGATTTCTTGGTGACTATCTTACATATGTACATACGAACATACGAATTCGGAGCAGGAGTCGGCCACTCGGGTTGTAGGGGCTGGAGGATGTTACAGAGATAGGGAGAGTTGTAGGGGCTGGAGGAGGTTACAGAGATAGGGAGAGTTGTAGAGACTGGAGGAGGTTACAGAGATAGGGAGGGTTGTAGGGGCTGGAGGAGGTTACAGAGATAGGGAGGGTTGTAGGGGCTGGAGGAGGTTACAGAGATAGGGAGGGTTGTAGGGGCTGGAGGATGTTACAGAGATAGGGAGAGTTGTAGAGACTGGAGGAGGTTACAGAGATAGGGAGGGTTGTAGGGGCTGGAGGAGGTTACAGAGATAGGGAGGGTTGTAGTGGCTGGAGGAGGTTACAGAGATAGGGAGGGTTGTAGGGGCTGGAGGATGTTGCAACGATAGGGAGGGTTGTAGGGGCTGGAGGATGTTACAACGATAGGGAGGGTTGTAGGGGCTGGAGGAGGTTACAGAGATAGGGAGGGTTGTAGAGGCTGGAGGAGGTTACAGAGATAGGGAGGATTGTAGGGGCTGGAGGAGGTTACAGAGATAGGGAGGGTTGTAGTGGCTGGAGGAGGTTACAGAGATAGGGAGGGTTGTAGGGGCTGGAGGAGGTTACAGAGATAGGGAGGGTTGTAGGGGGCTGGAGTAGGATACAGAGATAGGAAGGGGGTCGAGGAAGCCACGGAGGGATTTGAACACTAGGATGAGAATTTTAAAATCGAGGCATTGCCGGACCGGGAGCCAATGTAGGTTAGCGAGCGACAGGTGGGGTGATGGGTGAACGGGACTCGGTGCGAGTTAGGACACGAGGCAGCAGAGATTTGGATGACCTCAAGTTACGTAGGGTGGGCGGTAGGTGGTCAGCCAGGAGTGCGCTGGAATAGCCAAGTCTGGAGGTGACAGAGACATGGGTGAGGGTTTCAGCAGCGGATGAGCTGAGGGAAGGGACGGAGACGGGCGATGTTACGGTGGTGGAAGTGTGCGGTCTCGGTGATGGAGCGGATATGAAGTGTGCGGTCTCGGTGATGGAGCGGATATGAAGTGGGTGGTCTCGGTGATGGAGCGGATATGAAGTGTGCGGTCTCGGTGATGGAGCGGATATGAAGTGGGTGGTCTCAGTGATGGAGCGGATATGAAGTGTGCGGTCTCGGTGATGGAGCGGATATGAAGTGGGTGGTCTCAGTGATGGAGCGGATATGAAGTGGGTGGTCTCGGTGATGGAGCGGATATGAAGTGGGTGGTCTCGGTGATGGAGCGGATATGAAGTGTGCGGTCTCGGTGATGGAGCGGATATGAAGTGGGTGGTCTCGGTGATGGAGCGGATATGAAGTGGGTGGTCTCGGTGATGGAGCGGATATGAAGTGGGTGGTCTCGGTGATGGAGCGGATATGAAGTGTGCGGTCTCGGTGATGGAGCGGATATGAAGTGGGTGGTCTCGGTGATGGAGCGGATATGAAGTGGGTGGTCTCAGTGATGGAGCGGATATGAAGTGGGTGGTCTCGGTGATGGAGCGGATATGAAGTGTGCGGTCTCGGTGATGGAGCGGATATGTGGGTGGAAGCTCATCTCGGTCAAATACAAGACCAAGGAACCGAATCATCTGGTTCAGCCTCAGCCTGTGACCAGGGAGAGGGTTGGAGGCGGCGGCTAGGGAACGGAGTTTGTGGCGGTGACCGGAGACAATGGCTTGGGTCTTCCCGATATTTCACTGGAGGAAATTCCTGCTCAGCCAGTACTGGATGTCGGACAAGCAGCCTGACAAATCAGAGGCAGTGGAGGGGTTGAGGGAGGTGGTGGTGAGTGTTGGACTGCTTTCTCGTCCTGTTGCTCGAAACGCCAGGTTACACACACACTCAGTTGCAGTGATGCAGGGTCAGGTCTTTATTCAACCCTGATACTCTCTGATGTAAGAAAATACTCGGCACTTGCTCTGAGTATTAAACAAGGCTTTAATCAACTGTTTTACAACATGGAGGTCTAGTTGTGTCCTTCACTAGTTCCTGTTAAAGAATGTCCTGAGCAAGCTGGGCCCATGCCCGAGTATTTATACTCTCCCTGGACAGCGCCACCCGCAGGCCGCCCAGTATCATTTCATAAGTCATTCCCGCATGAATGGCAAGATTCATGTCACTGTCCACAACCAGTATGAGTGCACAAGTCTTCTCATACTACACAATACCAGTACGTGAGCGAGCTGCTGAGACACACACTTCATGGTTCCAATATGAGCTACTAAACAGCCATTCACTCACAATCTTTTAAGAACATAAGAATTAGGTGCAGGAGTCGGCCATTCGGCCCCTCGAGCCTGCTCCACCATTCAATAAGACCATGGCTGATCTTCGACCTCAACTCCACTTTCCTGCACTATCCCCCCATCCCTTGATTCCCTGAGTATCTAAAAATCTATCGATCTCAGTCTTGAATTTACTCAACGACTCAGCATTCACAGCCCTCTGGGGCAGAGAATTCCAAAGATTCACCGCCCTCCGAGTGAAGAAATTCCTCCTCATCTCAGTCCTAAATGACTGACCCCTTATCCTGAGACTGTGACCCCTGGTTCTAGACTCCCCAGCCAGGGGGAAACAGCCCCTCAGCATCTACCCTGTCAATTATACCAAATTTCACCTTTGTTCACTACATTCTATGCATACCACCAATAAATCATAGAGCATCAAAGAAAGAAACAAATGACAACAGACCTAAACCAACAGGCACTTAACGCTTCTAACCATTTCCACACCATGGTTATATTGCCGTCATAGTCTAAACACAAGTGACCAAGCTGACATATTCCAGATCATTATGGATCCGGCTGAATCACTCTTGCACATTGTACTGTTTTACTTTCCTGTGAAGATATCCCTGCGTGAAAATCCCCTTACCCAATTTACAACCCGTGCCGTTTTAACTTTTAACTCATCGGGTGCTGGTCTCGCAGGCTGAACATCTGAGGGACCCAGTGTAGGCATACACAGGGTCTTAATTTTTAATTTTGGTACATATTAAAATACTTTTACGATAGCAAAATACTGCAGATGTTGGAAATCCGAAATAACAACAGAAAATGCTGGAAAATGCTGGAAAAACTCAGCAAGTCAGGCAACATCCGTGGAGAGTTAAAATACTTTGCCTGGCCGAAGTGTTCTTTCGAAGTGAAATAAAGTTGTAACAGACGGTCTTTCACTGATAAGCGGACATGGAATGTGCTTTACTAAAAGGCAGCAAATGTGCTTTCAAAAGGAACTGTTAGATTTGGAGGCTGCTTTGTGATGGAGGTATTTCAAGAGCTGGGTTTCGGATAAGCAGATACTGGACAGAACAAACGGTTGTGACTGCAGGGGGTAGTCATAGACGACAGAGATAAACAAACCCCCTTAGATTTGCGGACTGTGGGCAGGATTTTCATTGTGCCATGGAGTCGGGATTGGAGGCGTGCAGGGGTCCCGACACCATCCCGCCCCCAACCCGCCTCCATGCCAGTTTCAAAGGAGGCGGGTACCCGCCCCGCACTGGGAATTGCGTACCCGAGGCGGGAAGTGATTAGTGCCACTTAACTGCCTGTTAACAGGTAGTTAACAGGCAGTTTTTAGCGTAATCCCTATTTTGAAGCTTGAAGTGTGGGATTCCCGACGGCTCCAAACCACGCCAAGTTAGAGGAGTCGGGCCGTCGGGTTGAAGGATTTGGAGGGGTCGAGATGTCGGTGTTCAGGTGAGTGATGGGTGCATGAGTGCAAAGGTAAGTGTGTTTGGTGTGTCTAAAGTGATTAAAGAAGTGTAAATTACCTTTTCTTACCTTTTCAGCCTTCCTTCCTTTAGGTCCCGGGAGTCCGTCATCTCACCGGCACAGAAAGCAGAATGGCTGTGAACTGTCAAAAGTGACAGCCAGCAGCTTTCTGTGCAGGAGAGATTTCTAACTAAGTCTATGGAGAAGGACTCAGGTTAGAAGTAAGACTGTCAGTGTTTGACAGCTTCAAACAGCTTTCAAACGCTGATATTTCATCTGTCAAAATCTCTTGACAGATGAAATTTCAGTCTGTGACGTCACCTGTTGCCGGGTGGCCCTTAACTGGCCTGCTGAACCCGCTGGGCGGGCTCAACAAGGTCAATCAAGTTAAAATTGCATGGATTGGCCGCATCTCGATGGAGGCGGGACTACAACCCCGAAAGTTGCAGACCCGCCTCCTCAATGAAAATCAGCTTTGTGTCTACAACAAAACAGGCTACAGAATTGTAGAGCGATTTTTGGTGGCTAAAGGGGAGGAGTCAGACCTTTGAAGTTTTGAAATGCAGGACACGGCGTAACACGTCAAATGTGACCGAGTGGTTTTCTGCCATTTTTGTAAACTTTTATGAGTGAATGAATGATTTGGGGCTTTGATAAAGGCAGCCAACGGATAGCCGCACAGAATGTGCGAGTGTGAAAGTTTGACAGCACAAACAATTCAGGCCGAACATTAAAGGAACACCTCTCGCACTCTCTGAATGATTGATTGACTGAGAAAGGTGAGGGAAACTGTATAAAAGACAAAGACTAAAAATATCAGCACTGCAGTCGGAAGGCAGAGAGCTGAAGTCGGAAGGAAGTGACCTACAATCAGCGCCGGACTGATCATCCGCGGGTGTTGTACGTACGAATTCTTGTAATATTTTTGGTGTACGGCTCGAATAGTGGCTGGGGTTCTGAATCTGTCTTAGGAACAATGAAAAGTTAACGGCAGAACCCATGTGTCTGGTGTTAATTTCTCATAAGTCTCAAGTCCGAACTCTATAAACATAGAAACATAGAAGATAGGAGCAGGAGTCGGCCATTCGGCCCCTCGAGCCTGCTCCACCATTCAATGAGATCATGGCTGATCATCCAAATTCAGTACCCTGTGATGTAAGAAAAAGGAGACTTACCATCAAGTAACTTTAAAGTAAGCTTTAAGTAACTTATAAACACACTATATACACAAGAGAGGTCTTTACCATGCCTCTGGTAGAAGCCTCTTACAATACTGAACAGACCAGTATTTATACCAGTCCAGCAGGAAGTGACATATGACAGGAAGTGAGGTATGTACACAGTTCATAGTTCATAGTTCATAGTTCACAGGAAGTGATGACATAACTTCCCGGAAGTTATCATTTTTATCACATTCTTCCCTCCTGCAGGATTAGGAGGCTGTGGTCTACCTTTTGGTCCGCAGCCGCCGAACAAGGAAGAGTCGCACCCGTTTGGATTCCCGTCGTAGAGGGCCGCTGGTCCGCTTACATGCGGTTGGCCATTGGTCAGAGTCTGTGTGGCCTGGATTGCCCTGTGAAGGGTCGGGGAGATCATGGCTTCGAGTACGAGCCCCAATAGGTTCAAAGTCGGACTGCCTCTGTTCAGAGGGAGGTGCAGAGCTGGTCTGTGGTGGATCAGTACTTTCATGCGCGGTACGGGGAGGGTCGCAACCTTGAGCACGGGGTTCTACCGGCACCAAGCTAGTTGGTGTCCGATTAGGATCCTGGAGAGGGGTACCCGATAGGTCCCAAGAGTTTCCTGGTGAAATGCCATCACCCGATGTCCCACTAGGTCCTGGTGGGCAGGGAGCCAGATCCCGTAATGATACGGTAGATTCTCGGCCGTCGGAATATCGTATGTTTGCATAGGTGGGGTTGGCATCGGTTAGTTCGACCTCGTCTACAAGAGGGTCATTTTTAGACGTCCGAACGTATCTTCGGAGTAATACAGGTCCAGGAGTAGTTAGCCATGACGGGAGTGATGTCCCATGAGATGAGCGACGCTGGAATCCAAAGAACCGCTCATGAGGTGTAGTATTTGTGGCTGTAGAAAGCAGGGACCGTATAGAGTGCAATGCATCCGGAAGCACTGTTTCCCATTGCTGGTCTGGTAGGCCCTGAGATCTTAAAGCGAGACGTACGGAATTCCAGATGATACCGTTATACCTCTCTACCTGCCCATTTCCGATGGGATGGTATGGTGTTGTTTTGCTTGTAGCAATTCCCCGTTCTGAGAGGTAGTCCTTGAGTTCCCTTGACATAAAGGATGGACCCCGATCTGAGTGAATATAAGCCGGCATGCCACAGAGAGAAAATACCTGCTCAAGGCAGCAGATTACTGTGGACGCCAGCATATTGGAGCAGGGGAAGGCAAACGGAAAACGTGAATATTCGTCGATCATAGTGAGCAAATATGTGTTCCGAGTTGAAGAGGGCACTGGGCCCTTAAAATCGATGCTAAGTCGTTGCATCGGTTGGGTTGCATGTATGAGTATACCATCTGAGGGGCGGAAGAACTGAGGTTTTAATTCCGCACAAAGCCGGCATTCTGAGCATATTTTCTTTACATCTCCAGTGGAAAAAGGGAGATTCCGTGATCGTACGAAATGTAGCATGCGCGTAACGCCAGGATGACACAAACCATTGTGGACATCCATGAGAGTGGAGGATGACATAGTGGAGCAGAATGCCCGTGTGAGGGTGTCCGGGGCCACATTCTCCTTGCCAGGCCGATAGAGAATGGTATAACCAAAAGAGGCCAGTTCCATCCTCCAAAGTTGTATTTTATTATTCTTAATTTTGGTTCGTTTTCGATTATCGAGCATGAAGGCGACTGATCGTTGGTCCGTGATCAATGTAAAGTGCTGGCGAGCTAGAAAATGGTTCCACTTCCGTACTGCCTCTATGATGGCTGTGGCTTCTTTCTCAACCGGAGGATAATGTAGCTCGGCACCTTGTAAGGTCCTGGACATAAATGCTACAGGACGACCTTCCTGATTCAGAGTAGCCGAGATCGCCACCTCCGAGGCATCACATTCAACCACGAAAGGGAGATTCTCATCAATGGAGTGAAGAGCCGCTTTCTCCAACTGTTTTTTGAGAAGGTTAAAGGCTGCAACAGCTGCTGTTCCCAGTGGAAATGATCTAGCATGCAGCAAGGGTTGGATTTTGTCCGAAAAATGAGGAATCCATTTAGCGTAGTATGCAAACAGACCGAGAGCCCGACGTAAAGAAGCCGGATTCTTAGGTGACGGGAGCTCTTGGAGCGGGCGAAGTCTTTCTGGGTCTGGCTTAATGATACCATTGCCTACGCAGTAGCCAAGGATGTTGATGGTCGGTTGCGACTCAACAGATTTGGATTCATTCAGGGTCAAATTACGGCGATGGAGGGCATCCCGAAATTTTTGGAGGTTGGAGTCGTGTTCCTGTTGATCGTGACCTGCAATGGTAATGTTATCAAGATAGGGAAAAGTGTCCCTTAGGTTTTCCTGCTTAACCAGGCCATCCATTGCCCGTTGAAAGACAGCCACTCCATTAGTAACCCCGAATGGGAGGCGACGAAATTGGTACAGCCGTCCATTAGCCTCAAAGGCTGTGTACTGCTTATCTGAGACCTTCAAGGGTAACTGATGATAGGCACTTTTTAAATCGTAAGTTGAGAACACTTTGTATTCGGCCAGTTTATTAACCATATCATCAATGCGTGGCAATGGGTAGGCGTCCAAGTCGGTATATTGATTGATGGTTTGCGAATAATCGATGCATAGTCGCTGTTTGTGAGGTTTTAGAGGGTTCTTGACAATGACGACTTGAGCCCGCCAGGGCGACGAACATGGTTCAATGATATCCTCTGCTAGAAGTCGAGAGATTTCAGCCGCAATAAAAGATTGGTCTTCCTGATTAAAGCGCCGCGATTTCGTTATTATCGGTTGGCATTGAGGCGGAATACTGGCAAATAATGAGGGTTCATCAAGTGAAGCTGCTGATAATGCACAAAATGGTAATTTAGACGGTATATTAGAAATAGTAAGTCCGGGTTTGGATCCACCAAACTCAATGGTGAGTTTCTTATGCTGTTTTTGGAAGTCCAGCCCTAAGAGGAGATCACTACATAAGTCTTTGAGCACCGAAAGTCGAGTGGAGGGATACATACGACCATGAAGTGTCATATCAACAACACAAAAGCCGGAGATTCTGGTATTAAGTGATGACTGGGCCATCGCAATTGCCTGGTCCGATGGGAAGACATGTAGTTTCAATTTCGCAACAATCTGTTCCTTAATGAAACTATCAGTACTTCCTGAGTCAATTAAGGCATCTAAGGTATGCCCTTTAATTGAAATTTTTGTGGCTGCATGAGACAGGTTCTGTGGGCAAGCAGCTGTAATTGGTGTCGTTGCACAGAGAGTGGCTAAAACTCTCGGTGTGCTTCTTCGGGAGAGAGCTCGAGAGGAAGCTTGATAGGTCCTAGCTGGAGCATCTTGATAGGCCCTAATTGGGGCAGTTCGGTAGGCCTTAGCTGGATTGGCCCTCGTAGAGGCCCTTGATAGGCAAACTTTAGCAAAGTGTCCTTTTTTCCCGCAATAACTGCAGATTGCATTGCGAGCAGGGCAGGTTTTCCTAGGGTGAAAAGCATCTCCACAAAAGAAGCATTCCTTCCTAGATTGCCAAGAGGCTGCTAAAGTGGGGTCGTCCTCCTCTTCTTCATCAGAATTATATTCCCCCATGATAGGGTTCACCTGAGACCGCTTGAATTGTCTGGTTGCAGCTACAGCAGCAGATCGAGATCTGGGCAGCTGATAGAGGTCTGCATTTCTCTTTGCCAAATCCAGTGAACAAGCTAGGTCAAAAGCTTTTTGTAGCTCAAGTGTTTTACTTTCTAGTAGACGCTGGCGTATAAATGGAGAGGCAATCCCGCAGATGAAAGCATCACGAATCATTTCTTGGCGGTACAGCTCAGCTGAGGCTGCCTGAAAGTTACAATCTACGCTGAGCCTGCGAAGTTCTTGCAGGAATTCGTCAATTGATTCCCCTGGCCCTTGTCGGGCTGTGGCCAGTAGATGTCTAGCATAGACCTCATTTGGGGTCTTCGCATACAGTTTCTTAAGTGCCCGAATCACCTCTTCGTAATTATCCCATTCATCAACATATTCGAACACTTTTGGGGTCACATAATTGACAAGTATCTTCAATTTAGCAGGAGCATCCGCTTTACATTCATCCAGAAAATTCTCAAAAGTACGATACCAATGCTTCCATACCCTGCCAGCTGCTGGTGTATTCGGGTCCAAGTCCAGACGAATAGGTCTAAGGATTTTCTCCATGATGGGTGGTTCCCTGGATCCTTAACTTCCGAGTTTGTCTGAAGGTCTAGTATTTGTCAGTGTATATACTAAGTTACTTAAATTGATGTAAGAAAAAGGAGACTTACCATCAAGTAACTTTAAAGTAAGCTTTAAGTAACTTATAAACACACTATATACACAAGAGAGGTCTTTACCATGCCTCTGGTAGAAGCCTCTTACAATACTGAACAGACCAGTATTTATACCAGTCCAACAGGAAGTGACATATGACAGGAAGTGAGGTATGTACACAGTTCATAGTTCATAGTTCACAGGAAGTGATGACATAACTTCCCGGAAGTTATCATTTTTATCACACCCTGTCCCTGCCTTCTCCCCATACCGCTTGATCCCTTTAGCCTTAAGAAATATATCCAAATCCTTTTTGAATATATTCAATGAATTGGCCTCTACTGCCTTCTGTGGCAGAGAATTCCACAGGTTCACCACTCTCTGGGTGAAGAAATTCCTCCTCATCTCTGTCCTAAATGGCTTATCCCTTATCCTTAGACTGTGACCCCTGGTTCTGGACTCCCCGACCATCGGGAACATCCTTCCTGCATCTAGTCTGTCTAGTCCTGTTAGAATTTTATAAGTTTCAATGAGATCCCCTCTCTTTCTTCTAAACTCCAGCGAGTACAAGCTCAATCGACCCACTCTCTCCTCATACGTCATTCCTGCCAACTCAGGTATCAGCCTGGTGAATCTTCGCTGCACTCCTTCCATGGCAAGAACATACTTCCTCAGATAAGGCAACCAAAACTGCACACAATACTCAAGATGTGGTCTCACCAAGGCCCTGTACAACTGCAGCAAGACATCCTTGTTCCTGTACTCGAACCCTCTCGCTACGAAGGCCAACATACCATTTGCCTTCTTAACCGCCTGCTGCACCTGCATGCTTACCTTCAGCGACTGGTGCACAAGGACGCCCAGGTCTCGTTCCCCTTCTCCCAATCTATTGCCATTCAGATAATAATCTGCCTTCTTGTTTTTGACACCAAAGTGGATAACTTCGCATTTATCCACGTTATATTGCATCTGCCATGCTTCTGCCCAATCACCCAACCTGTCCAAATCATACTAGAGTTTCTCGGCATCCTCCTCACAGCACACACGCCCACCCAGCTTTGTGTCGTCTGCAAACTTGGAGATATTACATCTAGTTCCCTCATCCAGATCATTAATATATATTGTGAATAGCTGGGGTCCAAGGACCGATCCCTGCGGTACCCCACTAGTCACTGCCTGCCACTCGGAAAAAGAGCCGTTTATTCCAACTCTTTGCTTTCTGTCTGCCAACCAGTTCTCTATCCAAGGCAATACCTTGCCCCCAATCCCATGTGCCTTAACTTTACACGCTAATCTCTTATGTGGGACCTTATCGAAAGCCTTTTGAAAGTCCAAATACACCACATCCACTGGTTCTCCCTTATCTATTTTATCAGTTACATCCTCAAAAAATTCCAGTAGATTAGTCAAGCACGATTTACTTTTTGTAAATCCATGTTGACTTTGTCCGATCCGGTCACTGCTTTCCAAGTGCTCTGCTATTACATCTTTTATAATGGACTCTAGCATTTTCCCCACTACTGGTCTGTAATTCCCCGTTTTCTCTCTACCACCTTTTTTGAATAGTGGGGTAACATTAGCTGCCCGCCAATCCATGGGTACTGTTCCAGAGTCTATCGAATTTTGGAAGATGACCAGCAATGCATCTACTATTTCTAGGGCCACTTCCTTAAGTACCCTAGGATGTAGATTATCAGGCCCTGGGGATTTATCGGCCTTCAATCCCGTCAATTTCTCTAACAAGATAGGAGCAGGAGGAGGCCCATTCAGCTCCTCGAGCCTGTTACACAGGAACAGGAGGAGGCCCATTCAGCCCCTCGAGCCTGTTACACAGGAACAGGAGGAGGCCCATTCAGCCCCTCGAGCCTGTTACATAGGAACAGGAGGAGGCCCATTCAGCCCCCCTCTGGCCTGTTACACAGGAAGAGGAGGAGGCCCATTCAGCCCCTCGAGCCTGTTACACAGGAACAGGAGGAGGCCCATTCAGCCCCACTCTGGCCTGTTACATAGGAACAGGAGGAGGCCCATTCAGCCCCTCGAGCCTGTTACACAGGAACAGGAAGAGGCCCATTCAGCCCCACTCTGGCCTGTTACACAGGAACAGGAAGAGGCCCATTCAGCCCCTCGAGCCTGTTACACAGGAACAGGAGGAGGTCATTCAGCCCTTCGAGCCTGCTCCGCCATTTAATGAGATCATGGCTGATCATCCAAATTCAGTACCCTGTCCCTGCTTTCTCCCCATATCCCTTGATCCCTTTAGCCTTAAGAAATATATCTAACTCCTTCTTGAATATATTTAATGAATTGGCCTCTACTGCCTTGTGTGGTAGAGAATTCCACAGGTTCACCACTCTCTGGGTGAAGAAATTCCTCCTCATCTCAGTCCTAAATGGCTTACCCCTTATCCTTAGACTGTAACCCCTGGTTCTGGACTCCCCGGCCATCGGGAACATCCTTCCTGCATCTAGTCTGTCTAGTCCTGTTTGAATTTTATAGGTTTCGATGAGATCCCCTCTCATTCTTCTACACTCCAGCGAGTATTGTTGTGTATGTACCTTTAAGAGAATAACTGGTCTCAGACTGCAGTACCGGCAGTGACCACCCCTGTATAAAAGGCACTACTGAGCTTCTGTAGTTTCAGTTTTCCCGATTGACTTCAATCAGTAAAGACTTGTTTTGTTCAACTCCTGCTGTCCGTGTCTCAATCATTCACGGACATAATACTGGCGACGAGCAGATACGAACTTACCTACAGTCTGCACCACCTCCTGGGATCCATTCCTGCAGCGAAGTGAGCAGAGGTCGAGGCCAGAAGGAAGAAAGAGGCAGTAGAAACGGGCGTTGACCGTGGGCATCCGCCCCTGTGTTAGCGGAGTTGAAGATTGCTGGAGAAGCTGTCGAAAGCGGGGCCTGGTTCCTGTCGACGGTGCTTCAGCTAATCGGGCTGGTGGCAGGTAGTACACTGATCCTTCCTGGGCTGCGGCGTTCGCGAACTCGAGCGGGTGGCTTGCAACGGGGCCAAGCAGCGTTGTCGGGAAGAGGAGAGAGAGAGGGTGGAGCACACAGGGCGCGGCCGGTGCTACGAAGCCGGGCTGCAGATAGACCCGAGAAGAGGGAGGCAAGAGTCCCAAAGGGTTGTTCCACGACGGGAAAATAATAAAAAAAGAAATATTAAACGCGCAAGAAACCGCGAGGAGCTGCAGGTTGCAATGGGAACCGCAGAAAGCAGCGCTAGCAATAGCGGGGAAGAAGGCAAAGCGCGGGAGGCGCCATCTTAATCAGCGGGGAAGAAGGCAAAGCGCGGGAGGTGCCATTTTGTTAAATCGGGGAAGAAGGCAAAGCGCGGGAGGCGCCATTTTAGATTTTCAAGATGCCGAAGACTGACTGTATCACTGCCTTTGATAATACAATAGAGGACTGGACCACGTATGTGGAAAGAGTCGAGGTATATTGCGAGGCAAACGAAATAGCCGATGAGAAAAAGGCATCGGTATTGCTAAACTTAATGGGCGCTAGAACGTACGGCCTATTGCGGGACCTGATTACTCCAGCCAAACCGAAGGCGAAGAGTTTTAATGAAATTGTTGCTGTCCTACAGGAACACCTAAACCCTGCACCGCTGTTGATAGCAGAAAGATTTAAATTCCACAGGAGAACTCAGCATAAAGATGAGAGCAATGCCGAGTACCTTACGGTACTACGCAAGCTATCAAAGCACTGCCAGTTCGGAGCAGGACTGGCAGATATCCTATGGGACAAATTTGTCTGTGGACTCCTGAGTGAAGGAACACAGAAGAAGTTACTCTCAGAGAAAGAGCTGACGCTAGATAAGGCTTTCAGCGTGGCAGTATCGTACGAAGCAGCAGCCAGGGGAGCTGCGGAAATTCAACAAAAGCCACAGGAATACGGCACCCACGAAATGACACGGGGATTTGCAAAATGTTATCGCTGCGGCAGAACTAACCATGACCAGAAGGACTGCTGGTCCAAAGACAAAATATGCAGGCAATGCGGAAAGATGGGACACATTGCACGAGTTTGCAGGTCTGGGAAGAAGACCAGCGACAACAAAAAGGCTACTAAGGAACCGTACAAGAAAGTACAAAAGATGACGGACAGTAGTTCCGAAGACCAGATGAGCGATAGTGAATCCGGGAACAGGAGACTGAGCTGTCTCAAACTTCACAATGTAATCGCAAAAGAGGATCACCGAACCATTTGGGTCACCCTCACGATAGCAGGGTCCCAAGTTAAAATGGAATTGGATACAGGATCAGTGCTAACCGTCATGAATCGACGAGACTATGAGCGGCTATTCTCACACATACCCTTGAGAGAGACATCCATCGTCTTGACGACGTATACGGGGCAAAAAGTATACCCCAGCGGAAAAATAAGGGTGCCTGTCGAATACAACGGCAAGAAAATACGGAAATTGTACCTCTACATTCTGCAAAATGGTGGACCACCGTTATTGGGACGTGAATGGATCAGGAAGATAAGCTTAGATTGGCACTCCATTCATGCAATGACGGTGGACGGTAAAAAAGATGACGACGTCACTCCTGGACGATTGTCAACAATCTTAGCTAACGCCAAAGAGGTATTTCAACAAGAACTGGGCACGCTTAAAGGCGTAACCGCCTCGATAAAAATAGAACAGAATGCAATTCCCAAGTTTTTCAAAGCAAGACCGGTGCCATATGCAATTTGCCCAGCCGTCGAGGCAGAGCTGGAGAATCTGGAGAAGGCAGACGTGTTGTCTAAGATCGACTGGAGCGAGTGGGCGACACCCATCGTTCCTGTCATGAAGAAAACGTTAAGCAATAAGTCTGAGGAGCCAAGGAAGGTTCGCATCTGTGAGGATTTCAAGGTGACGGTGAACCCTGTCCTTCACACAGTACAATATCCTCTTCCAAGGATAGAAGACATCTTCGCCTCACTGTCTGGAGGGAAGCGTTTTACAAAAATTGACCTAGCAGAAGCATATTTGCAGATGGAGGTTGAAGAATCCTCTAGGAAGTATCTCACGATAAACACTCACAAAGGTCTTTACCAGTATCATCGATTGGTATTCGGAGTAGCATCGGCTCCGGCGATATGGCAAAGAGCGATGGAACAAGTGCTGCAAGGGATTCCGGGGACTCAGTGTTACTTGGACGACATCCCTGTGACAGGTGAAGATGACAGTGAACACCTTAACAACCTAGAACAGGTGCTCACTAGACTACGGGAACATGGGCTACGAGCCAACCGCCCCAAGTACGAGTTTTTTAAGAAACAGATATCGTATTGTGGCCACGTGATTGATGAAGAGGGGTTACATAAGTCCCCTGACAAAATTGAAGCGGTTGCTAAGGCCCCAGCGCCTGAAAATGTGTCGCAACTAAGGTCATTCCTCGGATTGGTGAATTACTACCATAAGTTTTTGCCGAATTTGTCGACAATTCTGCACCCACTGAACGCCCTGCTACGAACAGGAGTAGCATGCAAATGGAGCAATGACTGTAAGCGGGCCTTTCAGAAGAGTAAGGACTTAATCACTTCAAGAGAAGTATTGGCTCACTACAACCCAGCACTGCCGATCAGACTGGCGTGTGATGCGTCTCCCTACGGCATTGGGGCGGTACTGTCACATAAATTCCTTGATGGTTTAGAGAGGCCGATAGCTTTTGCGTCACGCTCGTTAACTTCTGTCGAGCGTAACTACGCCCAGATTGACAGAGAGGCCCTCAGCCTAGTGTGGGGGTGAAGAAGTTCAATCACTACCTGCACGGTCAAAAATTTACTCTACTAACCGATCATCAACCTCTTGTCTCCATTTTCAACCCTCAGAAGGGCGTACCGATAATGACAGTACAACGGCTGCAGAGGTTGTCCCTTTTCCTAGGGGCACACCAATATGACATCGAGTACAAAGGAACTAAATAGCATGGGAATGCTGATGGATTGTCACGCCTACCATTGCCGATGGTGGAAGAAGAAGACCTTGCAGTGGATCCAATGGAGTTATTCCACTTGACCATAGTCGAATGTCTCCCTGTGACGAATGCAAACATAGAAAAGGAAACACGGAATGACCCGACACTATCACGGGTCTATGATTTAATGGTGAAGGGATGGCCAGCACATGGCGAACCACTGCTGCCAGCATTCTCGCCGAGAAGAGAACAGCTGTCAGTGTGCAGAGGAACCTTGATGTGTGGATCCAGAGTAGTAATTCCACCTAAGTTGACGGATAGCGTGCTCAATGAGCTTCATGAGGGTCATTTGGGTGGGGTAAAAATGAAGAACTTAGCCAGAGCGTTTGTGTGGTGGCCGGGAATCGATAGAGAAATCGAGGAGATGACCAAGACCTGTGCAGGATGCCAGAAGGTCCAAAACGCCCCACCACAAGCTCCTCTGCATCCATGGGAGTGGCCCTCATCTCCATGGCAAAGGGTGCACATTGATTTTGCTGGTCCCTTCATGGACTCGATGTTTTTAATTGCAGTGGATGCACATTCAAAGTGGCCAGAGGTAATAAAAATGTCCTCAACCACCACGGAAAAAACTATCACAGTTTTACGAACCATATTCGCCAGGAATGGGCTGCCTCAACAGATTTGCTCTGACAATGGACCACAGTTTCTGTCTGAAGAGTTTCGGAGGTTCTTAAAGAACTACACATTACACATCTGCCCCATATCATCCAGCCACTAATGGATTGGCCGAGAGATTTGTTCAAACATTCAAGAAGGCTATCAAGGCAATGTGTAATGAAGATATACCCCTACAACACAAGGTGGACAACTTCTTGTTTGCCTACCAGAATGTGACACATGCGGTTACCAACCAAACTCCAGCCATGATGTTCTTCAATCGAAGACTACGATGCCGCTTGGATTTGGTTAAGCCAAACGTCCGAAGAGATGTGGAGAACAGGCAGTTTCAGAATATGAATGAAAGGCTGACCAGGAGTTTTAAGATAGGTCAACCAGTTTTGGCCCGGGACTACCGCACTGAGAAATGGCAGCCAGGAGCGATTTGTACACGGCAAGGACCTCTCATGTATACCGTGGACGTTGGAGAGAGCATTGTAAGACGCCATGCTGACCAGATTCTAGAGTCACTGGAAAACGTCAACTCCACACCACGATCTGATACACCTGACAATGGAATCGACGTTCCAATTGCAGCTACCGCAGAATCGGTGATATTGGAAGCAGATGAACCAAACAACGACATTGATCCCGACTCAACCTTGCCAGAAGAACCTGATACCCCAAAGAGGCGTTATCCAGACAGAATCAGGAAGCCTCCTCAAAGACTGAACTTATAATTGCTTAAACTTAACCAATGTATCTAGCAACCGTAATTGTGATTGTAATTCGTTATCATTTAGTTGTTAAATGAATGTTATGTACTGTTTATCTAAAAGGGGAGGAATTGTTGTGTATGTACCTTTAAGAGAATAACTGGTCTCAGACTGCAGTACCGGCAGTGACCACCACTGTATAAAAGGTGCTAGTGAGCCTATGTAGTTTCAGTTTTCCCGATTGACTTCAATCAGTAAAGACTTGTTTTGTTCAACTCCTGCTGTCCGTGTCTCAATCATTCACGGACATAATAAGTATAAGCCCAATCGACCCAATCTCTCCTCATACGTCATTCCTGCCATCCCAGGTATCAGTCTGGTGAATCTTTGCTGCACTCCCTCCATGACAAGAACATCCTTCCTCAGATAAGGCGACCAAAACTGCACACAATACTCAAGGTGTGGTCTGTGTTGGACGGGGCGAGAGCTGGGTACCGTCAGCGTGTGAAGCCGTGGAGGAGGGTTGCGTTCCAGCAGCTTACCGTAAGTAGCAGTGAGCTGCCGAGAGGATCCACTCTGTGTTGAGGAGAGATGCTCCACACCGTGGTCTCCGGAACCCCGTTATGTAGACCTGGTACGGAAGACTGTGAGGGACACACTCGTAGCCAGCGACTACTTTGTCGCCGCCGGAACAGGAGGCAACTGAAAGCAGAAATATGGGGAGAAGAATTTAGGAACATTGGAACAGGGGGAGGCCATTCAGCCCCTCAAGCCTGTTCCGTCATTCAATGAGATGCTTTCTCTCTATCTACCCTATCAGTTCCCCTTAATACCGCAAAGTTTTCAAGATATTAAGGGGGAACTGATAGGGTAGATAGAGAGAAACTATTTCCGCTGGTTGGGGATTCTAGGACTAGGGGGCAGAGTCTAAAAATTAGAGCCAGACCTTTCAGGAGTGAAGTTCGGAAACACTTCTACACACAAAGGGTGGTAGAAGTTTGGAACTCTCTTCCGCAAATGGCAATTGATGCTGGGGTCAATTGTTAATTTTAAATCTGAGATCGATAGATTTCTGTTAACCAAAGGTATTAAGGGATATGGGGCAAAGGCGGGTAGATGGAGTTAGGTCACAGATCAACCATGATCTCATTGAATAGCGGAACAGGCTCGAGGGGCTGAATGGGCCACCTCCTGTTCCTGTGTAACAGGCTCGAGGGGCTGAATTGGCCTCCTCCTGTTCCTGTGTGACAGGCTCGAGGGGCTGAATGGGCCTCCTCCTGTTCCTGTGTAACAGGCTCGAGGGGCTGAATGGGCCTCCTCCTGTTCCTATGTAACAGGCTCGAGGGGCTGAATGGGCCTCCCCCTGTTCCTGTGTGACAGGCTCGAGGGGCTGAATGGGCCTCCTCCTGTTCCTGTGTAACAGGCTCGAGGGGCTGAATGGGCCTCCTCCTGTTCCTATGTAACAGGCTCGAGGGGCTGAATGGGCCTCCCCCTGTTCCTGTGTGACAGGCTCGAGGGGCTGAATGGGCCTCCTCCTGTTTCTGTGTAACAGGCTCGAGGGGCTGAATGGGCCTCCTCCTGTTCCTATGGTAACAGGCTCGAGGGGCTGGACGGGCCTCCTCCTCTTCCTATGTTCATATCATGTCTGATCTGTATCTTAACTCCATTTAACCGCCTCAGCCCCATATCTTACCTTACCTAAAGATTAATCCCAGCCTTGACATTTTCAATTGACCTCCAGCCGCAAAAGCTTTTTGGGGGGAGAGAGTTCCAGATTTCCACCACCCTTTGTGTGAAGAAGTGCTTCCTGACATCACCCCTGAACGGCCTGGCTCTAATTTTAAGGTTCTGCCCCCCTTGTTCTGGACTCCCCCCACCAGAGGAAATAGTTTCTCTCTCTCTACCCTGTCGAATCCTTTAATCATCTCCAACACCTCGATTAGATCGCCCCTTAATCTTCTAAACTCGAGGGAGGACAATCCTAGTCTGGGCCAACCTGTCCTTGTGATTTAACCCTTTTAGCCCCGGATTTCATTCTGGGCAATCTGCACTACACTCTCTCCAAGGCCACGATATCCTGCCTGATAGAAAAAGGATGACTTTAACACAAGGACTGAAGTGCGACTGGGTGCCGTGATCCAGCCTGCCCGCTAACCTCAGCTCACCTGAAGGCTACAGGTAGCTTTTATTCAACATGCGCATCGCCACAGGAGCCAGTCTAGCCCCACCAAAACGTTCAAGGAATCATAGAAAGTTACAGCACGGGAGGAGGCCATTCGACCCACCGTGTCCGTGCCGGCCCAATGAGCTCTCCAGTCTAATCCCACTTTCCAGCTCTCGGTCCATGGCCCTGCAGGTTACGGCACTTCAAGGGCATATCCAAGAACTTTTTAAATGTGATGAGGGTTTCTGCCTCTCCCACCCTTTCAGGCAGTGAGTTCCAGACCCCCACCACCCTCTGGGTGAAAAAAGTTCTCCTCAACTCCCCTCTAATCCTTCCACCAATTACTTTCAATCTCTGCCCCCTGGTTATTGACCTCTCTGCTCGGGGAAATAGGTCCTTCCTATCCACTCTATCTAAGCCCCTCATAAATTTAGACACCCCAAAGCCTTTCCACCATCTACAAGGCACAAGTCAGGAGTGTGATGGAATACTCTCCACTTGCCTGGATGAGTGCAGCTCCAACAACACTCGAGAAGCTCGACACCATCCAGGACAAAGCAGCCCCGCTTGATCGGCACCCCATCCACCACCTTAAACATTCACTCCCTCCACCACCGGCGCACCGTGGCTGCAGTGTGTACCATCTACAAGATGCACTGCAGCAACTCGCCAAGGCTTCTTCGGCAGCACCTCCCAAACCCGCCACCTCTTCCACCTAGAAGGACAAGGGCAGCAGGCGCATGGGAACACCACCACCTCCAAGTTCCCCTCCAAGTCACACACCATCCTGACTTGGAAATATATCGGCCGTTCCTTCATCGTCGCTGGGTCAAAATCCTGGAACTCCCTCCCTAACAGCACTGTGGGAGCACCTTCACCACACGGACTGCAGCGGTTCAAGAAGGCGGCTCACCACCACCTTCTCAAGGGGCAACTAGGGATGGGCAATAAATGCTGGCCTTGCCAGCGACGCCCACATCCCATAAACAAATTTAAAAAAATTAAATCAAGTCTCCCCTCAGCCTCCTCTGTTCCAAAGAAAACAACCCCAGCCTCTCCAATCTTTCCTCATAGCTAAAATTCCCCAGTCCTGGCAACTTCCTCGTAAATCTGCTCTGTACCCTCCCTAGTTCTCGAGATTTTCTTAAAGCGTGACTGTGATTTGATTGACTGGAGACCAGGAACTTTACAACAACAACAACTGGTATTTATATAGCACCTTTAACGCAGTGAAACGTCCCAAGGGACTTCACAGGAGCGATTATCAAACAACAATTTGACCCTGAGCCACATTAGGAGATATTAGGATGGGCGACCAAAAGCTTGGTCAGAGAGGTCGGTTTTAAGGAGCATCTTAAAGGAGGAGAGAGAGGCGGAGAGGTTTAGGGAGGGAATTCCAGAGCTCGGGGCCCAGGCGGCTGAAGGCACGGCCGGCAATGGTGGAGCGATGGAAATCGGGGGATGCGCAAGAGGCCAGAATTGGAGGAGCGCAGAGATCTGGGAGGGTTGTAGGGGCTGGAGGGGGTTACAGAGATAGGGAGGGTTGTAGGGGCTGGAGGAGGTTACAGAGATAGGGAGGGTTGTAGGGGCTGGAGGGGGTTACAGAGATAGGGAGGGTTGTAGGGGCTGGAGGAGGTTACAGAGATAGGGAGGGTTGTAGGGGCTGGAGGGGGTTACAGAGATAGGGAGGGTTGTAGGGGCTGGAGGAGGTTACAGAGATAGGGAGAGTTGTAGGGGCTGGAGGAGGTTACAGAGATAGGGAGGGTTGTAGGGGGCTGGAGGAGGTTACAGAGATAGGGTTGTAGGGGTTGGAGGAGGTTACAGAGATAGGGAGGTTTGTAGGGGCTGGAGGAGGTTACAGAGATAGGGAGGGTTGTAGGGGCTGGAGGAGGCTACAGAGATAGGGAGGGTTGTAGGGGCTGGAGGAGGTTACAGAGATAGGGAGGATTGTAGGGGCTGGAGGAGGTTACCGAGATAGGGAGGGTTGTAGGGGCTGGAGGTGTTTACAGAGGTAGGGAGGGTTGTAGGGGGCTGGAGGAGGTTACAGAGATAGGGAGGGTTGTAGGGGCTGGAGGAGGTTACAGAGATAGGGAGGGTTGTAGGGGCTGGAGGAGGCTACAGAGATAGGGAGGGTTGTAGGGGCTGGAGGAGGTGACAGAGATAGGGAGGGTTGTAGGGGCTGGAGGAGGTTACAGAGATAGGGAGGTTTGTAGGGGCTGGAGGAGGTTACAGAGATAGGGAGGGTTGTAGGGGCTGGAGGAGGCTACAGAGATAGGGAGGGTTGTAGGGGCTGGAGGAGGTTACAGAGATAGGGAGGGTTGTAGGAGGTTACAGAGATAGGGAGGGTTGTAGGGCTGGAGGAGGTTACAGAGATAGGGAGGGTTGTAGGGGCTGGAGGAGGTTACCGAGATAGGGAGGGTTGTAGTGGGCTGGAGGAGGTTACAGAGATAGGGAGGGTTGTAGGGGGCTGGAGGAGGTTACAGAGATAAGGAGGGTTGT
Source organism: Somniosus microcephalus (assembly GCF_052327205.1). NCBI lineage: Eukaryota > Metazoa > Chordata > Chondrichthyes > Squaliformes > Somniosidae > Somniosus > Somniosus microcephalus. The sequence continues at coordinate 209,931,404 of NC_140998.1, read as the reverse complement.
CGGGGCTGGAGGAGGTTACAGACATAGGGAGGGTTGTAGGGGGCTGGAGGAGGTTACAGAGATAGGGAGGGTTGTAGGGGGCTGGAGGAGGTTACAGAGATAGGGAGGGTTGTAGGGCTGGAGGGGGTTACAGAGATAGGGAGGGTTGTAGGGGGCTGGAGGTGGTTACAGAGATAAGGAGGGTTGTCGGGGCTGGAGGAGGTTACAGACATAGGGAGGGTTGTAGGGGGCTGGAGGAGGTTACAGAGATAGGGTTGTAGGGGTTGGAGGAGGTTACAGAGATAGGGAGGTTTGTAGGGGCTGGAGGAGGTTACAGAGATAGGGAGGGTTGTAGGGGCTGGAGGAGGCTACAGAGATAGGGAGGGTTGTAGGGGCTGGAGGAGGTTACAGAGATAGGGAGGATTGTAGGGGCTGGAGGAGGTTACCGAGATAGGGAGGGTTGTAGGGGCTGGAGGTGTTTACAGAGGTAGGGAGGGTTGTAGGGGGCTGGAGGAGGTTACAGAGATAGGGAGGGTTGTAGGGGCTGGAGGAGGTTACAGAGATAGGGAGGGTTGTAGGGGCTGGAGGAGGCTACAGAGATAGGGAGGGTTGTAGGGGCTGGAGGAGGTGACAGAGATAGGGAGGGTTGTAGGGGCTGGAGGAGGTTACAGAGATAGGGAGGTTTGTCGGGGCTGGAGGAGGTTACAGAGATAGGGAGGGTTGTAGGGGCTGGAGGAGGCTACAGAGATAGGGAGGGTTGTAGGGGCTGGAGGAGGTTACAGAGATAGGGAGGGTTGTAGGAGGTTACAGAGATAGGGAGGGTTGTAGGGCTGGAGGAGGTTACAGAGATAGGGAGGGTTGTAGGGGCTGGAGGAGGTTACCGAGATAGGGAGGGTTGTAGGGCTGGAGGGGGTTACAGAGATAGGGAGGGTTGTAGGGGGCTGGAGGAGGTTACAGACATAGGGAGGGTTGTAGGGGGCTGGAGGAGGTTACAGAGATAGGGAGGGTTGTAGGGGGCTGGAGGAGGTTACAGAGATAGGGAGGGTTGTAGGGCTGGAGGGGGTTACAGAGATAGGGAGGGTTGTAGGGGGCTGGAGGAGGTTACAGAGATAAGGAGGGTTGTCGGGGCTGGAGGAGGTTACAGACATAGGGAGGGTTGTAGGGGGCTGGAGGAGGTTACAGAGATAGGGAGGGTTGTAGGGGGCTGGAGGAGGTTACAGAGATAGGGAGGGTTGTAGGGCTGGAGGAGGTTACAGAGATAGGGAGGGTTGTAGGGGGCTGGAGGAGGTTACAGAGATAGGGAGGGTTGTAGGGGGCTGGAGGAGGTTACAGAGATAGGGAGGGTTGTAGGGCTGGAGGAGGTTACAGAGATAGGGAGGGTTGTAGGGGGCTGGAGGAGGTTACAGAGATTGGGAGGGTTGTAGGGGGCTGGAGGAGGTTACAGAGATAGGGAGGGTTGTGGGGTTGGAGGAGGTTACAGTGATAGGGAGTGTTGTGGGGTTGGAGGAGGTTACAGAGATAGGGAGTGTTGTGGGGTTGGAGGAGGTTACAGAGATAGGGAGGTGGATGAGGAGACCATGGAGGGATTTGAAAACAAGGATGAGAATTTTAACTGGAGGAGCGCAATAATAAAACAATTAAGATCTCTTAGAATGTAATCTTTACGCAGTATCGCATTCGTGCTAATTCATGCAGCAAGCCTTTGGTCAACACACCCATAATTACCTTTGGGTTGTAAACTAATATGGTAGCTCGGAATTGTATTGCAAAATATTGAACTCATGGTTTATGTACCCCTGAGTCAGAAGATTTTCACTAGCCTTTGTGTGAAGAAGTGCTTCCTGATTTCACTACTGAACGGCCTGGCTCTAATTTTAAGATTACGCCCCCCATATACTTTATTTCCATGATCAGAGGGAATCGTTTCTCTGTAGACAGTTCAGAGATGATTCACGAGGTTGATTCCTGAGATGAGGGGGTTTGACTTATGAGGAAAGGTTGAGCAGGTTGGGCCGATACTCATTGGAGTTTAGAAGAATGAGAGGGGATCTTATTGAAACATAAGATACTGAGGGGGCTCGACAGGGTAGATGCAGAGAGGATGTTTCCCCTCGTGGGGGAATCTAGAACTCGGGGGCATAGTTTCAGAATAAAGGGTCGCCCTTTTAGAACTGAGGTGAGGAGGAATTTCTTCTCTCAGAGGGCCGTAAATCTGTGGAATTCTCTGCCCCAGAGAGCTCTGGAGGCTGGGTCATTAAATACATTTAAGGTGGAGATAGACAGATTTTTGCAAGATAAGGGAGTGAAGGGTTATGGGGAGTGGGCGGGGAAGTGGCTTTGAGCCCAAGATCAGCCATGATCTTATTGAATGGCGGAGCAGGCTCGAGGGGCCAAGTGGTCTATTCCTGCTCCTATTTCTTAAGTTCTTATGTTCTTTTCTACCCCTTTATCATTTTAGATCACCCCTCAACCGAGGCCCTGTCTGCTCTCTCAGTTGGACGTAAAGGATCCCATGGCACTCTTTCGAAGAAGAGCAGGGGGAGTTCTCCCCGGTGTCCTGGGGCAATATTTATCTCTCAAACAACATCACAAAAAAACCATTATCACATTGCTGTTTGTGGGAGCTTGCTGTGCGCAAATTGGCTGCCGCGTTTCCCACATTACAACAGTGACTACACTTCAAAAAGTGCTTCATTGGCTGTGAAGCGCTTTGGGACGTCCTGAGGTTGGGAAAGGCGCTGGAGAAATGAGGCTGCCTCACACTGCTTGGGCCTGGCACAGTGTGGGGTATAACTCCAGTCCCTTGGCCCTCTCTCAGCTCACTTCAGAGTCCCTCCAATGCTATCGGAGAGTGGGGAAAACCTCCACTCATTCTGCAAGCACAGCAAGCGCAGCACCAGCTCCTGGTGGGCAGGGTGCGGTTCGCAGCCTGCAGTATAACTCGGGTTGCCACCCGCACCTCACACTCTGTGGATAGCGAGGTTCGATATGCAGCGTAGCCACAACCTAAACCGGGGCCTTAAAAATGAAAACCAGAATTAGGAGGGGCCTGATTGACATCTATGATGTTTAAAAATTTGTTTATGGGGTGTGGGCGTCACTGGCAATCCCAGTATTTATTGCCCATCCCTAATTGCCCCTTGAGAAGGTGGTGGGCTGCCTTCTCGAACCGCTGCAGTCCGTGTGGTGAAGGTGCTCCCACAGTGCTGTTGGGGAGTTCCAGGATTTTGACCCAGCGACGATGAAGGAACGGCCGATATATTTCCAAGTCAGGGTGGTGTGTGTGACTTGGAGGGGAACTTGGAGGTGGTGGTGTTCCCATGCGCCTGCTGCCCTTGTCCTTCTAGGTGGAAGAGGTCGCGGGTTTGGGAGGTGCTGCCGAAGAAGCCTTGGCGAGTTGCTGCAGTGCATCTTGTAGATGGTACACACTGCAGCCACGGTGCGCCGGCGGTTCAGGCTCCCGACTGTGTGTAAACTCAAAGGGAAACATCCGGTTGCTTAGCGCCCAGGCGCGGCACCGCTGACGCCTCGCACGAAACTCCACGGGAGGATAATGGCGGGGGCTGCCGGTGGCGCCCCGCGGCGCTGGGCCTCCGGCGATGATGTCGTCGCCGTGCGCAGCGCCCCTGCTCGCGCCCCTTGACCTACAGCCGGACGCCATGTCCGACAGGCTCAGGGTGCCGTGTTCGGGGCAGAGTGAATTAAGGGGCAGGTGCGGGGCGGCCATTTTTGTTTGGGCCTTTAATCAGGGGAGGGAGGCCTGCAGTACCGCCGCGCTACGTGCCGACCCGCGTGGCGCTGTTGCGCATAGCGCCGCGACATTCAATGGGAGCGCCCCGAGAGGGAGGTGGACGCTTCCAGTAGCCCCCCGCCTCCTGCTTGGGCCGCTACCATTCAATTTCGGGCGCGGGGGCGCTAACGTTTTCGGGGCGCTACTCTGGCAGAAGTTAGGGGGCACCACCCAATCTTTACCCCAAAGAACCTTAGTGTCAAAGATAATGTTCAGTCAAAACAAGGCTTGCAAACAGCGTAATACTTAGTTACGGAGAGTTGTATCGAGTGCACAGCCCATCTGGTCCGTGCCGGTGTTTATGCTCCACACCAGCCTCCTCTCAGCACCTCGTCATCTCACCCCGTCAACATAATTACCTCCTGCAGCAATCAGCGCAGATAACAAGATAGTCTTCATCCCCGCCGTAAACATCTTCAACTAAAACTGCACCGCCAGGGATAGAGAGCGCGTGGCGGGCTGTTCCTGGGACAGCTCGCCTGGCCGCCGTGCTGACCCTGCTCGATTACACCTTGTACCTTCCGGACCCAGGAGGGACACGTGAGAAACAAGAAAACAGCGGCGTCTCGCTTCAGTCAGTCAGTCTTATCCGGGGCTGACACTGTGCGCACATCGCGGGTCATAAACATGACTCACAGCAAGTGGGAAATCACAGGGCTTCTCTATTGTAGGACGTCAGCGGGTGTTGGTGGGGATCTGGTGAGGCATGATGGGAATGAAAGAAAGAAAGAGAGAGAGAGAGAGAGAGAGAAAGAGAGAGAGAAAGAAAGGAGAGAAAGAAAGAAAGAGAGAAAGAGAGAGAGAGAGAAAGAGAGAGAGAGAGAAAGAGAAAAAGAGAGAAAGAAAGAATGAGAGAACGAGAGAAAGAAAGTGCAGTCACTGAACAGCAATGTTTTAGGGATGATTGAGGGATTGGGCCAGGACACCATAGAATCAGAGAATGGTTACAACACAGAAGGAGGCCATTTGGCCCATCGAGCCCGTGCCGGCTCTCTGCAAGACCACTTCAGCTAGTCCCACTCCCCCGCCCTTTCCCCGTAGCCCTGCAATTTTTTTCCTTCAGGTACTTATCCAACTCCCTTTTGAAAGCCATGGTTAAATCTGCCTCCACCACCCCTTCTTGCAGTGCATTCCAGATCCTGACCACTCGCTGTGTGAAAAGGTTTTCCCTCATGTTGCCTTTGGTTCTTCTGCCAATCACCTTAAATCTGTGTCCTCTGGTTCTCGACCCTTCCGCCAATGGGAACAGTTTCTCTCTATCTACTCTGTCCAGACCCCTCATGATTTTGAACACCTCGATCAAATCTCCTCTCGACCTTCTCTGCTCCAAGGAGAACAACCCCAGCTTCTCCAGTCTCTCCACATCACGGAAGTCCCTCATCCCTGGAACCATTCTCGTAAATCTTTTCTGCACCCTCTCTAAGACATTCACATCCTTGCTAAAGTGCGGGGCCCAGAATTGGACACAATACTCCAGTTGAGGCCGAACCAGTGTTGTATAAAGGTTCATCATAACTTCCTTGTATTTGTACTCTATGCCTCTGTTTATGAAGCTCAGGATCCCGTGTGCTTTTTTAACCGCTTTCTCAACCTGCCCTGCCACCTTCAACGATTTGTGCACACATACCCCCAGGCCTCTCTGTTCATGCACACCAGGGCAGAACTCCCCTGTTCTTCGAAATAGTGGCTGTGGGATCTTTTACGTCCACCTGAGAGAGCAGACGGGGCCTCGGTTTAACATCTCATCTGAAAGACGGCCCCTCCGACACTGCGGCGCTCTCTCATTACTGCCCCTCCGACAGTGCGGCGCTCCCTCAGTACTGCCCCTCCGACAGTGCGGCGCTCCCTCAGTACTGCCCCTCCGACAGTGCAGCGCTCCCTCAGTACTGCCCCTCCGACACTGCTGCGCTCCCTCAGTACTGCCCCTCCGACAGTGCTGTGCTCCCTCAGTACTGAGCCTCCGACAGAGCAGCGCTCCCTCAGTACTTCCCCTCCGACAGTGCGGCGCTCCCTCAGTACTGCCCCTCCAACAGTGCGGCACTCTCTCAGTACTGCCCCTCTGACAGTGCGGCGCTCCCTCTGTACTGCCCCTCCGACAGTGCGGCGCTCCCTCAGTACTGCCCCTCCAACAGTGCAGCACTCCCTCAGTACTGCCCCTCCGACAGTGCGGCGCTCCCTCATCACTGCCCCTCCGACAGTGCAGCGCTCCCTCAGTACGGCCCCTCTGACAGTGCGGCGCTCCCTCAGTACTGCCCCTCCGACAGTGCGGCACTCCCTCAGCACTGCCCCTCTGACAGTGCGGCGCCCTCTCAGTAGTGCACCTCCGACAGTGTGGCGCTCCCTCAGTACTGCCCCTCCAACAGTGCGGCACTCTCTCAGTACTGCCCCTCCGACAGTGCGGCGCTCCCTCAGTACTGCCCCTCCAACAGTGTGGCACTCCCTCTGTACTACCCCTCCGACAGTGCGGCGCTCCCTCAGTACTGCCCCTTCAACAGTGCGGCGCTCCCTCAGTACTGCCCCTCTGACAGTGCGGCGCTCCCTCAGTACTGCCCCTCCGACAGTGCGGCGCTCCCTTAGTACTGACCCTCCGACAGTGCGGCGCTCCCTCAGTACTGCCCCTCCAACAGTGTGGCACTCCCTCTGTACTACCCCTCCGACAGTGCGGCGCTCCCTCAGTACTGCCCCTTCAACAGTGCGGCGCTCCCTCAGTACTGCCCCTCTGACAGTGCGGCGCTCCCTCAGTACTGCCCCTCCGACAGTGCGGCGCTCCCTTAGTACTGACCCTCCGACAGTGCGGCGCTCCCTCAGTACTGTCCCTCTGACAGTGTGGCGCTCCCATAGTACTGCCCCTCCGACAGTGCGGCGCTCCCTCAGTACTGACCCTCCGACAGTGCGGCGCTCCCTCAGTACTGCCCCTCCGACAGTGCGGCGCTCCCTCAGTACTGCCCCTCCGACAGTGCGGCGCTCCCTCAGTACTGCCCCTCCGACAGTGCGGCGCTCCCTCAGTACTGTACCTCCGACAGTGCTGCGCTCCCTCAGTACTGCCCCTCCGACAGTGCGGCGCTCCCTCAGCACTGCACTGGAGTGTCAGCCTAGATTTTTGTGCTCGAGCCTCTGCAGTGGGACTTGAACACATGACCTTCTGACTCAGGGGCGAAGGTGCTGCCCACTGAGCCACGGCTGACGCCAGCGTGTCTAATAGGAGAGCTCTTTCAAAGGGGCGCCACCGGCACAATGGGCCGAATGGCCTCCTCCTGTACTTTAAGCTTCGACGATTCTAGGAGCAGGAGTCGGCCATTCGGCACCTCGAGCCTGCTCTGCCATTCAATATGATCATGTCTGATCCTCTATCTCAATACCATATTCCCGCTCTCTCCCCATACCCCTTGATGCCTTTTGTGTCTAGAAATCTATCGATCTCCTTCTTAAATATATTCAGTGACTTGGCCTCCACAGCCTTCTGTGGTCGAGAATTCCACAGGTTCACCACCCTCTGAGTGAAGACATTTCTCCTCATCTCAGTCCTAAATGTCCTACCCCGTATCCTGAGACTGTGACCCCTCGTTCTAGACCCCCCAGCCAGGGGAAACACCCTCCCTGCATCCAGTCTGTCTAGCCCGGTCAGAATTTTATACGTTACAATGAGATCCCCTCTCATTCTTCTAAACTCTAGTGAATACAGGCCTAGTCGACCCAATCTCTCCTCATACGGCAGTCCTGCCATCCCAGGAATCAGTCTGGTGAACCTTCGCTGCACTCCCTCTATGGCAAGTATATCCTTTCTTAGGTAAGGAGACCAAAACTGCACACAGTACTCCAGGTGTGGTCTCACCAAGGCCCTGTATAACTGTAGTAAGACATCCTTGCTCCTGTACTCAAATCCTCTTGCAATGAAGGCCAACACACCATTTGCCTTCCTAACTGCTTGCTGTACCTGCATGCTTGCTTTGAGTGACTGGTGTACAAGGACACCCAGGTCCCTCTGTACATCAACATTCCCCAATCTATCATCATTTAAATAATACTCTGCCTTCTTTTTCCCACCGAAGTGGATAACTTCACATTTATCCACGTTATACTGCATCTAAGTCAGGACAGAGAAAGCGAAAGAGAATAGAGGTGGGGCTGGAGGCAGAGCGAGAAAGAGCCGGGCCGACACTGCCATCCCAGTGCAAGATCTTCCTCTGCTGGGCTCAGGCCGGAATTACCAGTGCTGGAGGAACCACAGAATCGGAGAATCACACAGCACAGAAGGAGGCCATTCGGCCCATCGTGCCTGTGCCGGCTCTTTAACAGAGTTCTCCAATTAGTCCCACTCTCTCCCTCGCTCTTTCCCCACAGCCCTGGAAATGTTTTTCCTCTTCAAGTATTTGCCCAATTCCCTTTCTGAGTGAAGAAATTTCTCCTCATCTCAGTCCTAAATGTCCGACACCTTATCCTGAGACTGTGACCGCTCGTTCTAGACCCCCCCAGCCAGGGGAAACATCCTCCCTGCATCCAGTCTGTCTAGCCCGGTCAGAATTTTATACGTTTCAATCAGATCCCCTCTCATTCTTCTAAACTCTAGTGAATACAGGCCTAGTCGACCCAATCCCTCCTCATACGACAGTCCTGCCATCCCAGGAATCAGTCTGGTGAACCTTTGCTGCACTCCCTCTATGGCAAGTATATCCTTTCTTAGGTAAGGAGAACAAAACTGCACACAGTACTCCAGGTGTGGTCTCACCAAGGCCCGTCTACTCCCGTCTCTAGTTTAGATGTTCTACGAGACAGAAAGCAGAGAGAGGCAGATCGGCGTTCCTCCTTTATTGCAAGCAGTGGAGAATTCTTACAAGCATTATGTTTAATTATTTAAGAGGTCGCAAGACCACGCGGGAATGACCTTATCGCTGAGGAGTCTTCTAGGAAGCGGTGGCTGGTGTCACTGCAGGCATGAGCGGTTACGGATGGCAGTCAGGTGCCACCCCGATCCAAGGCTTAACCCCAGGATCTCTTGGACGGGCTGGATCACAATCCCATTCCGCCAATCGGAGACTGAAATTCAAATCATGTGCATCACTTGATCCACCAGGATGCCAAAGTAAGTGGATAAGGCTGTTGTACTTCCGTTAAATGCAGCCCTAGCAAAAGGAAATTCAAACAGACGGTTAGTTACAGAGTAAAGCTCCCTCTACACTGTCCCGTCAAACACTCCCAGGGTAGGTACAGCACGGGTTAGATACAGAGTAAAGCTCCCTCTACACTGTCCCATCAAACACTCCCAGGGCAAGTACAGCACGGGTTAGATACAGAGTGAAGCTTCCTCTACACTGTCCCGTCAAACACTCCCAGGGCAGGTACAGCACGGGGTTAGATGCAGAGTAAAGCTCCCTCTACACTGTCCCATCAAACACTCCCAGGGCAGGTACAGCACGGGTTAGATACAGAGCAAAGCTCCCTCTACACTGTCCCGTAAAACACTCCCAGGGCAGGTACAGCACGGGGTTAGATACAGAGTAAAGCTCCCTCTACACTGTCCCATCAAACACCCCCAGGGCAAGTACAGCACAGGTTAGATACAGAGTAAAGCTCCCTCTACACTGTCCCATCAAACACTCCCAGGGCAGGTACAGCACGGGGTTAGATACAGAGTAAAGCTCCCTCTACACCGTCCCATCAAACACTCCCAGGGCAAGTACAGCATGGGTTAGATACAGAGTAAAGCTCCCTCTACACTGTCCCATTAAACACCCCCAGGGCAAGTACAGCACAGGTTAGATACAGAGTAAAGCTCCCTCTACACTGTCCCATCAAACACTCCCAGGGCAGGTACAGCACGGGTTAGATACAGAGTAAAGCTCCATCTACACTGGCACATCAAACACTCCCAGGGCAGGTTCAACACGGGTTAGATACAGAGTAAAGCACCCACTACAATGTCCCTATCAAACACGCCCAGGGCAGGCACAGCACGGGTTAGATACAGAGCAAAGCTCCCTCTACACTGTCCCATCAAACACTCCCAGGGCAGGTACAGCACGGGTTAGATACAGAGTAAAGCTCCCTCTACACTGTCACATCAAACACTCCCAGGGCAGGTACAGCACAGGTTAGATACAGAGTAAAGCTCCCTCTACAATGTCCCATCAAACATTCCCAGGGCACGTGCATCATGGGCTAGTTACAGAGTAAAGCTCCCTCTACACTGTCCCTTCACACACTCCCAGGGCAGGTACAGCACGGGGTTAGATACAGAGTAAAGCTCCCTCTACACTGTCCCATCAAACACTCCCTGGGCAGCTCCAGCACGGGGTTAGTTACAGAGTAAAGCTCCCTCTACACTGTCCCATCAAACACTCCCAGGGCAGGTACAGCACGGGTTAGATACAGAATAAAGCTCCCTCTACACTGTCCCATCAAACACTTCCAGGGCAGGTACAGCACGGTTTAGATACAGATTAAAGCTCCCTCTACACTGTCCCGTCAAACACTCCCAGGGCAGGTACCGCACGGGTTAGATACAGAATAAAGCTCCCTCTACACTGTCCCCATCAAACACTCCCAGGGCAGTTACAGCACGGGTTAGATGCAAAGTAAAGCTCCCTTTACAGTGTCCCAACAAGCACTCCCAGGGCAGGTACAGCATGGGTTGGATACTGAGTAAAGCTCCCTCTACAATATCCCCTCGAACAGGGTGGCACTCCCTCAGTGCAGCCCCTCCGACAGTGCGACGCTCCCTCAGTACTGCCCCTCCGACAGTGCGGCGCTCCCTCAGTACTGCCCCTCCAACAGCGCAGCGCTCCCTCTGTACTGACCCTCCGACAGTTCGGCGCTCCCTCAGCACTGCCCCACCAACAGTGCGGCGCTCCCTCAGTACTGCCCCTCCGACAGTGCAGTGCTCCCGTAGTACTGCCCCTCCAACAGTGCAGCGCTCCCTCAATATTGCCCCTCCGACAGTGCGGCACTCCCTCAGTACTGCCCCTCCGACAGTGCTGCGCTCCCTCAGTACTGCCCTATCGAAAGTGCGGTGGTCCCTCAGTACTGCCGCTCCGACTGTGTGGTGCTCCCTCAGTACTGCCACTCCGACAGTGCGGCGCTCCCTCAGTGCTGCCCCTCCAACAGTGTGGCGCTCCCTCAGTACTGCCCCTCCGACAGTGTGGCGCTACCTCAGTACCGCCCACCGACAGAGCGGCGCTCCCTCAGTACTGAGCCTCTGACAGGGCACCGCTTCCTCAGTACTGCCCCTCCAACAGTGCGGCGCTCCCTCACTACTGCCCCTCCGACAGTGCAGCGCTCCCTCAATATTGCCCCTCCGACTGTGCAGCGCTCCCTCAGTGCTGCCCCTCCGACAGTGCAGTGCTCCCTCAGTGCTGCCCCTCCGACAGTGCGGCGCTCCCTCAGTACTGCCCCTCCGACAGCGCGGCGCTCCCTCAGTGCTGCCCCTCCGACAGTGTTGCGCTCCCTTAGTACTGCCCCTCCGACAGTGCGGCGCTCCCTCAGTACTGACCCTCCGACAGTGCGGCGCTCCCGCGGTACTGCACCTCCAACAGTGCGGCGCTCCATCAGTACCGCCCCTCCGACAATGCGACGCTCCCTCAGTACCGCCCCTCCGACAGTGCGGCGCTCCCTCAGTACCGCCCCTCCGACAGTGCGGTGCTCCCTCAGTATCGCCCCTCCGACAGTGCGGCGCTCCCTCAGTACTGCCCCTCCGACAGTGTGGCGCTCCCTCAGTACTGCCCCTCCGACAGTGCGCCGCTCCCTCAGTACTGCCCCTCTCCATCTGTACTACCACTCTGACAGTGCGGCGTTCCCTCAGCACTGCCCCACCAACAGTGCGGCGCTCCCTCAGTACTGCCCCTCCGACAGTGTGGCGCTCCCTCAGTACTGCCCCTCCGACAGTGCGCCGCTCCCTCAGTACTAACCCACCGACAGTGCGCCACTCAGTAAGTACCGCACCTCTGACAGTGCGGCGCTCCCTCAGTACCACCCCTCCGACAGAGCGGCACTCCCTCAGTACTGAGACTGTGACAGGGCAGCGCTCCCTCAGTACTGCCCCTCCAACAGTGCGGCGCTCCATCAGTGCTGACCCTCCGACAGTGCAGCGCTCCCTCAGCTCTGCCCCACCAAAAGTGCGGCGCTCCTTCAGTACTGCCCCTCCGACAGTGCAGTGCTCCCTTAGTACTGCCCCTCCAACAGCGCAGCACTCCCTCAATATTGCCCCTCCGACAGTGCGGCACTCCCTCAGTACTGCCCCTCCGACAGTGCTGCACTCCCTCAGTACTGCCCCTTCGACAGTGCGGCGCTCCCTCAGCACTGCCCCTCCGACAGTGTGGTGCTCCCTCAGTACTGCCCCTCCAACAGTGCGGCGCCCCATCAGTACAACCCCTCCGACAGTGCGGCGCTCCCTCAGTACCGCCCCTCCGACAGTGCGGCGCTCCCTCAGTACCGCCCCTCCGACAGTGCGGCATTCCCTCAGCACTGCCCCACCAACAGTGCGGCGCTCCCTCAGTACTGCCCCTCCGACAGTGTGACGCTCACTCAGTACTGCCCCTCCGACAGTGCGCCGCTCCCTCAGTACTGACCCACCAACAGTGCGCCGCTCCGTAAGTACCGCCCCTCCGACAGTGCGGCGCTCCCTCAGTACCGCCCCTCCGACAGTGCGGCGCTCCCTCAGTACCGCCCCTCCGACAGTGTGGCGCTCCCTCAGTACTGCCCCTCCGACAAAGCATCACTCCATCAGTACTGAGACTGTGACAGGGCAGAGCTCCCTCAGTACTGCCCCTCCAACACTGTGGCGCTCCATCAGTACTGACACTCTGACAGTGCGGCGCTCCCTCAGCACTGCCCCACCAACAGTGCGGCGCTCCGTAAGCACCGCCCCTCCGACAGTGCGGCGCTCCCTCAGTACCGCACCTCCGACAGTGCGGCGCTCCCTCAGTACCGCCCCTCCGACAGTGTGGCGCTCCCTCAGTACCGCCCCTCCGACAGTGCGGCGCTCCCTCAGTACCGCCCCTCCGACAGTGTGGCGCTCCCTCAGTACTGCCCCTCCGACAAAGCATCACTCCATCAGTACTGAGACTGTGACAGGGCAGAGCTCCCTCAGTACTGCCCCTCCAACACTGTGGCGCTCCATCAGTACTGACACTCTGACAGTGCGGCGCTCCCTCAGCACTGCCCCACCAACAGTGCGGCGCTCCCTCAGTACTGCCCCTCCGACAGTGCAGTGCTCCCTTAGTACTGCCTCTCCAACAGTGCAGCGCTCCCTCAATATTGCACGTCCGACAGTGCGGCACTCCCTCAGTACTGCCCCTCCGACAGTGCTGCGCTCCCTCAGTACTGCCCCTTCGACAGTGCGGCGCTCCCTCAGTACTGCCCCTCCGACAGTGTGGTGCTCCCTCAGTACTGCCCCTCCGACAGTGCGGCGCTCCCTCGGTACTGCCCCTCCGACAGTGCTGCGCTCCCTCAGTACTGCCCCTCCGAAAGTGCGGCGCTCCCTCAGTACTGCCTCTCCGACTGTGTGGTGCTCCCTCAGTACTGCCGCTCCGACAGTGCGGCGCTCCTTCAGTACTGAGCCTCTGACAGGGCAGCGCTCCCTCTATACTGCCCATCCAACAGTGCGGCACTCCCTCAGTACTGCCCCTCCAAAAGTGCAGTGCTCCCTTAGTACTGCCCCTCCAACAGTGCAGCGCTCCCTCAATATTGCCCCTCCGACACTGCGGCGCTCCCTCAGTGCTGCCCCTCCGACAGTGCAGCGTTCCCTCAGTACTGCCCCTCCGACAGTGTGGTGCTCCCTCAGTACTGCCCCTCCGACAGTGCGGCGCTCCCTCGGTACTGCCCCTCCGACGGTGTGGCGCTCCCTCTGTATTGCCCCTCCGACAGTGCAGTGCACCCTCAGTGCTGCCCCTCCGACAGTGCGACGCTCCCTCAGTACTGCCCCTCCGACAGCACGGCGCTCCCTCAGTGCTGCCCCTCCGACAGTGTTGCGCTCACTCAGCACTGCCCCTCCGAAAGAGCGGCGCTCCCTCAGTACTGACCCTCCGACAGTGCGGCGCTCCCTCAGTACTGCACCTCCGACAGAGCGGCACTCCCTCAGTACTGACCCTCTGACAGTGCGGTGCTCCCTCAGTACTGCCCCTCCAACAATGCGGCGCTCCATCAGTACCGCCCCTCCGACAGTGCGGCGCTCCCTCAGTACCGCCCCTCCGACAGTGCGGCGCTCCCTCAGTACCGCCCCTCCGACAGTGCGGCGCTCCCTCAGCACTGCCCCACCAGCAGTGCGGCGCTCCCTCAGTACTGCCCCTCCGACAGTGCAGCGCTCCATTAGTACTGCCCCTCCAACAGTGCGGCGCTCCCTCAGTATCGCCCCTCCGACAGTGCGGCGCTCCCTCAGTACCACCCCTCCGACAGTGCGGCGCTCCCTCAATACCGCCCCTCCAAAAGTGCGGCGCTCCCTCAGTACTGCCCCTCCGACAGTGCGGCGCTCCATCTGTACTGCCCCTCTGACAGTGTGACGCTCACTCAGTACTGCCCCTCCGACAGTGCGCCGCTCCATCAGTAGTGACCCTCCGACAGTGCAGCGCTCCCTCAGCACTGCCCCACCAGCAGTGCGGTGCTCCCTCAGTACTGTCCCTCCGACAGTGCAGTGCTCCATTAGTACTGCCCCTCCAACAGTGCAGCGCTCCCTCAATTTTGCCCCTCCGACAGTGCAGCACTCCCTCAGTAGTGCCCCTCCGACAGTGCTGCGCTCCCTCAGTACTGCCCCTACGACAGTGCGGCGCTCCCTCAGTACCGCCCCTCCGACAGCGCGGCGCTCCCTCAGTACCGCCCCACCGACAGTGCGGCGCTCCCTCAGTACCGCCCCTCCGACAGTGCGGCGCTCCCTCAGTACCGCCCCTCCGACAGTGTGACGCTCACTCAGTACTGACCCACCGACAGTGCGCCGCTCCGTAAGTACCGCCCCTCCGACAGTGCGGCGCTCCCTCAGTACCGCCCCTCCGACAGTGCGGCGCTCCCTCAGTACTGCCGCTTCGACAGTGCGGAGCTACCTCAATGCCGCCCACAGACAGAGCGGCACTCCCTCAGGACTGAGCCTCTGACAGGGCAGCGCTCCCTCAGTACTGCCCCTCCAACAGTGCGGCGCTCCCTCAGTACTGACCCCCCAAAAGTGCAGTGCTCCCTTAGTACTGCCCCTCCAACAGTGCAGCGCTCCCTCAATATTGCCCCTCCGACACTGCGGCGCTCCCTCAGTGCTGCCCCTCCGACAGTGCGGCGCTCCCTCAGTACTGCCCCTCCGACAGTGTGGTGCTCCCTCAGTACTGCCCCTCCGACAGTGCGGCGCTCCCTCGGTACTGCCCCTCCGACGGTGTGGCGCTCCCTCTGTATTGCCCCTCCGACAGTGCAGTGCTCCCTCAGTGCTGCCCCTCCGACAGTGCAGTGCTCCCTCAGTGCTGCCCCTCCGACAGTGCGACGCTCCTTCAGTACTGCCCCTCCGACAGCACGGTGCTCCCTCATTGCTGCCCCTCCGACAGTGTTGCGCTCACTCAGCACTGCCCCTCCGACAGTGCGGCGCTCCCTCAGTACTGACCCTCCGACTGTGCGGCGCTCCCTCAGTACTGCACCTCCGACAGAGCGGCACTCCCTCAGTAGTGCCCCTCCGACAGTGCTGCGCTCCCTCAGTACTGCCCCTCCGACAGTGCAGCGCTCCCTCAGTACTGCCCCTCCGACTGTGTGGTGCTCCTTCAGTACTGTCCCTCCAACAGTGCGGCGCCCCCTCAGTACTGCCCCTCCGACAGTGCGGCGCTCCCTCAGTTCCGCCCACTGACAGAGCGGCACTCCCTCAGTACTGAACCTCTGACAGCGCAGCGCTCGCTCAGTGCTGCCCCTCCAACAGTGCGGCGCTCCCTCAGTACTGCCCCTCCAACAGTGCAGTGCTCCCTTAGTACTGCCCCTCCGACAGTGCAGCGCTCCCTCAGTACCGCCCCTCCGACAGTGCGGCGCTCCCTCAGTACCGCCCCTCCAACAGTGCGGTGCTCCCTCAGTACCGCCCCTCCGACAGATCGGCGCTCCATCTGTACTGCCCCTCTGACAGTGTGGCGTTCCCTCAGTACTGCCCCTCCGACAGTGCGGCGCTCCCTCAGTACCGCCCCGCCGACAGTGCGGTGCTCCCTCAGTACCGCCCCTCCGACAGAGCGGCGCTCCATCTGTACTGCCCCTCTGACAGTGTGGCGTTCCCTCAGTACGGCCCCTCTGACAATGCGGCGCTCCATCTGTACTGCCCCTTTGACAGTGTGGCGTTCCCTCAGCTCGGCCCCTCTGACAGTGTGGCGCTCCATCTGTACTGCCCCTCTGACAGTGTGGCGTTCCCTCAGTACGGCCCCTCTGACAGTGCGGTGCTCCCTCAGTACTGCCCCTCCGACAGTGCAGCTTTCCTCAGTACTGGCGCTGAGGAATCTGCCTCCGGGATTCTGCAGAAATGGGGCAGTTATTTGGAACGTGTTTTCGGTGTCGCTGCTTCACCCCCTCACTCAGCACTTACTTGACAATTTGGCTTGCTGATGACAAAGATACCGCGTCGATCCATTGTGTCACTTGGGTGGACGCGTTGTCCCAGTAATTCTGTAGTGTCTCCGCAACACCGCCTTCCTCAGTCTGGACCGTCAACTCACTTAAAGCTGAGGTTTCTGCAGAACACAAAGCAAGGTGCTATCATTGGAGGCAAGGAAGGGGGTGAGGGTGGAGGGAGCAAGAAGGGAAGAAAGAAAGAGAGAGAGATAGAAAGAAAGGAAAAAAGAGAGAACGAAGGGAAGAGAGAATGAAAGAGAGAAAGTAAGAAAGAAAGAAGGAATGAGAGAGAGAAAGAGAGAATGAAAGAAAGAAGGAAACAGAAGATAAGAATGAAGTCGCGGAGCCTCAATTAAAGGTGATGAGGGGGGCGGGTCCGGGAATGGTGAGGAGGGGGCGGGGCCAGGAATGGTGAGGAGGGGGCGGGGCCAGGAATGGTGAGGAGGGGGCGGGGCCAGCAATGGTGATGAGGGGGTGGGGCCGGGAATGGTGATGAGGGGGCGGGGCAGCAATGGTGATGAGGGGGCGGGGCCAGCAATGGTGATGAGGGGGCGGGGCCAGGAATGGTGATGGGGGCGGGGCCAGGAATGGTGATGAGGGGCGGGGCCAGGAATGGTGATGAGGGGGCGGGGCTGGGAATGGTGATGAAGGGGCGGGACCAGGGATGGTGATGAGGGGGCGGGGCCAGGAATGGTGATGAGGAGGCGGGGCCAGGAATGGTGATGAGGGGCGGGGCCAGGAATGGTGATGAGGGGGCGGGGCCAGGAATGGTGATGAGGGGGCGGGACCAGGAATGAAGATGCGGGGGCGGGGCCAGGAATGGTGATGAGGGGGCGGGGCCAGGAATGATGATGAGGGGGCGGGGCTGGGAATGGTGATGAGGGGGCGGGGATGGGAATGGTGATGAGGGGGAGGGACTGGGAATGGTGATGAGAGGGTGGGGCCAGCAATGGTAATGAGGGGGCGGGGCCAGCAATGGTGATGAGGGGGCGGGACTGGGAATGGTGATGAGGGGGCGGGGCCAGCAATGGTGATGAGGTGGCGGGGCCAGGAATGGCGATGAGGGGGCAGGGCCAGGAATGGTGATGGGGGCAGGGCTGGGAATGGTGATGAGTGGGCGGGGCCGGGAATGGTGATCAGTGGGCGTGGCCAGCAATGGTGATGGGGGCGGGGCCAGGAATGGTGATGGGGCGGGGCCAGGAATGGTGATGGGGCGGGGCCAGGAATGGTGATGAGGGGGCGGGGCCAGGAATGGTGATGGGTGCGGGTCCAGCAATGGTGATGAGGGGGCGGGGCCAGGGATGTTGATGAGGGGGCGGGGCCAGGAATGGTGATGAGGAGGCGGGGCCGGGAATGGTGATGAGGGGGCGGGGCCGGCAATGGTGATGAGGGGGCGGGGCCAGGAATGTTGATGAGGGGGCGGGACCAGGAATGGTGATGAGGAGGCGGGACCAGGAATGGTGATGAGGAGGCGGGGCCGGCAATGGTGATGCGGGGGCGGGGCCAGGAATGGTGATGAGGGGGCGGGGCCAGGAATGGTGATGAGGGGGTGGGGCTTGGAATGGTGATGAGGGGGCGGGGCTGGGAATGGTGATGAGGGCCGGGGCCAGGAACGGTGACGAGGGGGCGGGGCTGGGAATGGTGATGAGTGGGCGGGGCCAGGAACGGCGATGAGGGGGCGGGGCCAGCAATGGGGATGAGGGGGCGGATCTGGGAATGGTGATGAGGGGGCGGGGCCAGCAATGGTGATGAGGGCGGGGGCCAACAATGGTGATGAGGGGGCGGTGCCAAGAATGGTGATGAGGGGGCGGGGCCAGGAATGGTGATGAGGGGCGGGGCCAGGAACGGTGATGAGGGGGCGGGGCTGGGAATGGTGATTCGGGGGCGGGTCCAGGAATGGTGATGTGGGGGTGGGGCCAGGAATGGTGATGAGGGGGTGGGTCCAGGAATGGTGCAGAGGGGGCGGGGCTGGGAATGGTGATGAGGGGGCGTGGCCAGGAATGGTGATGAGTGGGCGGGGCCAGGAATGGTGATGAGGGGGCGGGGCCAGGAATGGTGATGAGGGGGCGAAATCGGGAGTGATGCGGGTGCGGGGCCGGGAATGGTGATGAGGGGGCGGGGCCGGGAGTGATGCTGAGGGGGCGGGGCCTGGAATGGTGATGAGGGGGCGGGGCTGGGAATGATGAGGGGGCGGGGCTAGGAATGATGAGGGGCCGGGGCCAGGAATGATGATGAGGGGGTGGGGTTGGGAATGGTGATGACGGGGGCGGGGCTGGGAATGATGATGAGCGGCAGGGCTGGGAATGGTGATGAGGGGGCGGGGCCAGGAATGGTGATGAGGGGGCGGGGCCAGGAATGGTGACGAGGGAGCGGGGCCGGGAATGATGATGAGGGGGCGGGTCTGGGAATGGTGATGAGGGGGCGGGGCCAGGAATGGTGATTAGGTGGGTGGGGCCAGGAGTGATGATGAGGGGGCGGGGCCGCGAGTGATGATGAGGGGGAGGGGCTGGGAGTGAGGATGAGGGGGCGGGGCCAGGAGTGATGATGAGGGGGCGGGGCCAGGAGTGATGATAAGGGGGAGGGGCCGCGAGTGATGATGAGGGGGCGGGTCTGGGAATGGTGATGAGGGGGCGGGGCCAGGAATGGTGATCAGGTGGGCAGGGCCAGGAGTGATGATGAGGGGGAGGGGTCACGAGTGATGATGAGGGGGAGGGGCTGGGAGTGATGATGAGGGGGCGGGGCCAGGAGTGATGATAAGGGGGCGGGGCCGGGAGTGATGATGAGGGGGCGGGGCCGGGAGTGATGATGAGGGGGCGGGGCCAGGAATGGGGACCACCCGATTCTCCTTCGGTAGGCGGAGGCTCCCAATCTTCTAATCTCTCCCCGTGCCCCCGCTCCCGCCCCCACAAGTGCGACCGGCGACCCTGGCCCTCTCGAGCACCGAGGATGGAGCGAGCACCAGGAGAAGGGTCATCTTACCACAGCAGCACACCGCGAGCACGATCACAGCCAAGGCGACCACCGCCGGCTTCATTCTGGCACCCGCCACCGACCTGCAACAACAAGCAACTGTGTCACGCGGGCTCCCGCCCCTCTCCATGACCAAGGCAGTAAAGAAACCCCCTTCTCTATTTACTGACATGCGTTCAGTTTCTGGTTCGAGACTGCTGCCCCCGAGTCCTAACTCGCACCGAGTCTTGATCACCCAGCACCCCCTCTGGCTAGCCGACCTACACTGGCTCCCGGTCCGGCAACGCCTCGATTTTAAAATTCTCATCCTCGTCTACAAACCCCTCCATGGCCCTTGCTCCTCCCTATCTCTGTAACCTCCTCCAGCCCCCTGCAACCCTCCCTATCTCTGTAACCTCCTCCAGCCCCCTACAACCCTCCCTATCTCTGTAACCTCCTCCAGCCCCCTACAACCCTCCCTATCTCTGTAACCTCCTCCAGCCCCTACAACCCTCCCTATCACTGTAACCTCCTCCAGCCCCCTACAACCCACCCTATCTCTGTAACCTCCTCCAGCCCCTACAACCCTCCCTATCTCTGTAATCTCCTCCAGCCCCCTACAACTCTCCCTATCACTGTAATTCCTCCAGCCCCTACAACCTTCCCTATCTCTGTAACCTCCTCCAGCCCCTACAACCCTCCCTATCTCTGTAACCTCCTCCAGCCCCTACAACCCTCCCTATCTCTGTAACCTCCTCCAGCCCCTACAACCCTCCCTATCTTTGTAACCTCCTCCAGCCCCTACAACCCTCCCTATCTCTGTAACCTCCTCCAGCCCCTACAACCCTCCCTATCTCTGTAACCTCCTCCAGCCCCTACAACACTCCCTAACTCTGTAACCTCCTCCAGGCCCTACAACCCTCCCTATCTCTGTAACCTCCTCCAGCCCCTACAACCCTCTCTATCTCTGTAACCTCCTCCAGCCCCTACAACCCTCCCTATCTCTGTAACCTCCTCCAGCCCCTACAACCCTCCCTATCTCTGTAACCTCCTCCAGCCCCTACAACCCTCTCTATCTCTGTAACCTCCTCCAGCCCCTACAACCCTCTCTATCTCTGTAACCTCCTCCAGCCCCTACAACCCTCCCTATCTCTGTAACCTCCTCCAGCCCCTACAACTCTCCCTATCTCTGTAACCTCCTCCAGCCCCTACAACTCTCCCTATCTCTGTAACCTCCTCCAGCCCCTACAACTCTCCCTATCTCTGTAACCTCCTCCAGCCCCTACAACCCTCTCATTCTCTGTAACCTCCTCCAGCCCCTACAACCCTCCCTATCTCTGTAACCTCCTCCAGCCCCTACAACCCTCCCTATCTCTCTAACCTCCTCCAGCCCCTACAACCCTCCCTATCTCTGTAACCTCCTCCAGCCCCTACAACCCTCCCAGATCTCTGCGCTCCTCCAATTCCGGCCTCTTGCACATCCCCCGATTTCCATCGCTCCACCATCGGGGCCTTCAGCCGCCTGGGCCCCGAGCTCTGGAATTCCCTCCCTAAACCTCTCTGCCTCTCTCTCTCCTCCTTTAAGGCGCTCCTTAAAATTGACCTCTTTGACCAAGCTTTTGATCTCCCGTCTTAATATCTCCCGATGTGGCTCGGTGTCAGATTTTGTCTGATTTACGCTCCAGTGAAGTGCCCTGGGACGTTTTACTACGTTAAAGGCGCGGGATATATAAGTTGTTTTTTCTTGTCACCAGGTGCGTACAGGGGAAGTAACCAGCAGATCAGAGGACCTCCAAGTGGGACTTCTTTTTGGGCCTGGGTATAGCTGCCATCAAGGATGCATGGGAAGGGTCCATCCGATCGCTTACCTCTCTTGCACGTGGCTGGTTGATGGTGGAGAGAGATCGTAGGATGTCCACCAGAACGCTTGATGTCTTCCGTCAGAGAGAGGTTGTTTAATAGATGGGCTAAACAATTAAAAGAAAAATTTCAATTTCTATACCTACTTTCATGACCTCAGGATGTCCCAAAACACTTTCCTACCAATGAAGTACTTGTGAAGTGTGGTCACTGTTGTAATGTGGGAAACGCAGCAGCCAATTTGAGCACAGCAAGCTCCCACAAACAGCAATGTGATAATGATCAGATCATCTGTTTTAGTGATGTTGGTTGAGGGATAAACCTTGACCCAGGACACCGGGGAGAACTCCCCCCTGCTCTTCTTCCAAATAGTGGATCAATGGGCTTCGATGGGTGAGTTAGGGTACTGGAGGGATGGGCTTCGCTGAGAGAGTTAGGGTACTGGAGGGATGGGCTTCGATGGGAGAGTTAGGGTACTGGAGGGATGGACTTCGATGGGAGAGTTAGGGTACTGGAGGGATGGGCTTCGATGGGAGAGTTAGGGTACTGGAGGGATGGGCTTCGCTGAGAGAGTTAGGGTACTGGAGGGATGGGCTTCGATGGGAGAGTTAGGGTACTGGAGGGATGGGCTTCGATGGGAGAGTTAGGGAACTGGAGGGATGGGCTTCGATGGGGGAGTTAGGGTACTGGAGGGATGGGCTTCAAAGGGAGAGTTAGGGTACTGGAGGGATGGGCTTCGATGGGAGAGTTAGGGTACTGGAGGGATGGGCTTCGATGGGAGAGTTAGGGTACTGGAGGGATGGGCTTCGATGGGGGAGTTAGGGTACTGGAGGGATGGGCTTCGATGGGAGAGTTAGGGAACTGGAGGGATGGGCTTCGATGGGGGAGTTAGGGTACAGGAGGGATGGGTTTCGATGGGAGAGTTAGGGTACTGGAGGGATGGGCTTCGATGGGGGAGTTAGGGTACTGGAGGGATGGGCTTCGATGGGAGAGTTAGGGAACTGGAGGGATGGGCTTCGATGGGAGAGTTAGGGTACAGGAGGGATGGGCTTCGATGGGAGAGTTAGGGTACTGGAGGGATGGGCTTCGATTGGAGAGTTAGGGAACTGGAGAGATGGGCTTCGATGGGAGAGTTAGGGTACTGGAGGGATGGGCTTCGATGGGAGAGTTAGGGTGCTGGAGGGATGGGCTTCGAAGGGTGAGTTAGGGTACTGGAGCGATGGGCTTCGATGGGTGAGTTAGGGTACTGGAGGGATGGGCTTCGATGGGAGAGTGAGGGCACTGGAGGGATGGGCTTCGAAGGGTGAGTTAGGGTACTGGAGGGATGGGCTTCGATGGGAGAGTTAGGGTACTGGAGGGATGAGCTTCAATGGGAGAGTTAGGGTACTGGAGGGATGGGCTTCGAAGGGTGAGTTAGGGTACTGGAGCGATGGGCTTCGATAGGAGAGTTAGGGTACTGGAGGGATGGGCTTCGAAGGGTGAGTTAGGGTACTGGAGCAATGGGCTTCGATGAGAGAGTTAGGGTACTGGAGGGATGGGCTTCGATGGGAGAGTTAGGGTACTGGAGTGATGGGCTTCGAAGGGTGAGTTAGGGTACTGGAGCGATGGGCTTCGATGTGAGAGTTAGGGTACTGGAGGGATGGGCTTTGAAGGGTGAGTTAGGGTACTGGAACAATGGGCTTCGATGAGAGAGTTAGGGTACTGGAGGGATGGGCTTTGATGGGAGAGTTAGGGTACTGGAGGGATGGGCTTCGATGGGAGAGTTAGGGTACTGGAGGGATGGGCTTCGCTGAGAGAGTTAGGGTACTGGAGGGATGGGCTTCGATGGGAGAGTTAGGGTACTGGAGGGATGGGCTTCGATGGGAGAGTTAGGGAACTGGAGGGATGGGCTTCGATGGGGGAGTTAGGGTACTGGAGGGATGGGCTTCGAAGGGAGAGTTAGGGTACTGGAGGGATGGGCTTCGATGGGAGAGTTAGGGTACTGGAGGGATGGGCTTCGATGGGAGAGTTAGGGTACTGGAGGGATGGGCTTCGATGGGGGAGTTAGGGTACTGGAGGGATGGGCTTCGATGGGAGAGTTAGGGAACTGGAGGGATGGGCTTCGATGGGGGAGTTAGGGTACAGGAGGGATGGGTATCGATGGGAGAGTTAGGTTATTGGAGGGATGGGCTTCGATGGGGGAGTTAGGGTACTGGAGGGATGGGCTTCGATGGGAGAGTTAGGGAACTGGAGGGATGGGCTTCGATGGGAGAGTTAGGGTACTGGAGGGATGGGCTTCGATGGGAGAGTTAGGGTACTGGAGCAATGGGCTTCGATGAGAGAGTTAGGGTACTGGAGGGATGGGCTTCGATGGGAGAGTTAGGGTACTGGAGCGATGGGCTTCGATGGGTGAGTTAGGGTACTGGAGGGATGGGCTTCGATGGGAGAGTGAGGGCACTGGAGGGATGGGCTTCGAAGGGTGAGTTAGGGTACTGGAGGGATGGGCTTCGATGGGAGAGTTAGGTTACTGGAGGGATGAGCTTCGATGGGAGAGTTAGGGTACTGGAGGGATGGGCTTCGAAGGGTGAGTTAGGGTACTGGAGCGATGGGCTTCGATGGGAGAGTTAGGGTACTGGAGGGATGGGCTTCGAAGGGTGAGTTAGGGTACTGGAGCAATGGGCTTCGATGGGAGAGTGAGGGCACTGGAGGGATGGGCTTCGAAGGGTGAGTTAGGGTACTGGAGGGATGGGCTTCGATGGGAGAGTTAGGGTACTGGAGGGATGAGCTTCGATGGGAGAGTTAGGGTACTGGAGGGATGGGCTTCGAAGGGTGAGTTAGGGTACTGGAGCGATGGGCTTCGATGGGAGAGTTAGGGTACTGGAGGGATGGGCTTCGAAGGGTGAGTTAGGGTACTGGAGCAATGGGCTTCGATGAGAGAGTTAGGGTACTGGAGGGATGGGCTTCGATGGGAGAGTTAGGGTACTGGAGTAATGGGCTTCGAAGGGTGAGTTAGGGTACTGGAGCGATGGGCTTCGATGTGAGAGTTAGGGTACTGGAGGGATGGGCTTCGAAGGGTGTGTTAGGGTACTGGAGCAATGGGCTTCGATGAGAGAGTTAGGGTACTGGAGGGATGGGCTTTGATGGGAGAGTTAGGGTACTGGAGGGATGGGCTTCGATGGGAGAGTTAGGGTACTGGAGGGATGGGCTTCGATGGGAGAGTTAGGGTACTGGAGGGATGGGCTTCGATGGGAGAGTTAGGGTACTGGAGGGATGGGCTTCGATGGGAGAGATAGGGTACTGGAGTGATGGGCTTTGAAGGGTGAGCTAGGGTACTGGAGCGATGGGCTTCGATGGGAGAGTTAGGGTACTGGAGGGATGGACTTCGATGGGAGAGTTAGGGCACTGGAGGGATGGGCTTCGCAGGGTGAGTTAGGGTACTGGAGGGATGGGCTTCGATGGGAGAGTTAGGGTACTGGAGGGATGGGCTTCGATGGCAGAGTTAGGGTACTGGAGGGATGGGCTTCGATGGGAGAGTTAGGGTACTGGAGCGATGAGCTTCGATGGGAGAGTTAGGGTACTGGAGGGATGGGCTTCAATGGGAGTGTTAGGGCACTGGAGGGATGGGCTTCGATGGGAGAGTTAGGGTACTGGAGCGATGGGCTTCGATGGGAGAGTTAGGGTACTGGAGAGATGGGCTTCGATGGGAGAGTTAGGGTACTGGAGGGATGGGCTTCGATGGGAGTGTTGGGGTACTGGAGGGATGGGCTTCGAAGGGTGAGTTAGGGTACTGGAGTGATGGGCTTCGATGGGAGAGTTAGGGTACTGGAGGGATCGGCTTCGATGGGAGAGTTAGGGCACTGGAGGGATGGGCTTTGAAGGGTGAGTTAGGGTACTGGAGCGATGGGCTTCGATGGGAGAGTTAGGGTACTGGAGCGATGGGCTTCGATGGGAGAGTTAGGGTACTGGAGGGATGGGCTTCAATGGGAGAGTTAGGGTACTGGAGGGCTGGGCTTCGATGGGAGAGTTAGGGTACTGGAGGGATGGGCTTCAATGGGAGAGTTAGGGTACTGGAGCGATGGGCTTCGATGGGTGAGTTAGGGTACTGGAGGGATGGGCTTCGATGGGAGAGTTAGGGCACTGGAGGGATGGGCTTTGAAGGGAGAGTAAGGGTACTGGAGGGATGGGCTTCGATGGGAGAGTTCGGGTATTGGAGGGATGGGCTTCGATGGGAGAGTTAGGGTACTGGAGCGATGGGCTTCGATGGGAGCGTTAGGGTACTGGAGGGATGGGCATCGATGGGAGAGTTAGGGTACCGGAGGGATGGGCTTTGATGGGAGAGTTAGGGTACTGGAGGGATGGGCTTTGATGGGAGAGTTAGGGTACTGGAGTGATGGGCTTTGATGGGAGAGTTAGGGTACTGGAGGGATGGGCTTCGATGGGAGAGTTAGGGTACTGGAGGGATGGGCTTTGAAGGGAGAGTTAGGGCACTGGATGGATGGGCTTTGATGGGAGAGTTAGGGTACTGGAGGGATGGGCTTCGATGGAGAGTTAGGGTACTGGAGGGATGGGATTCAATGGGAGAGTTAGTGTACAGGAGGGATGGGCTTCGATGGGAGAGTTAGGGTACTGGATGGATTGGCTACGATGGGAGAGTTAGGGTACTGGAGGGATGGGATTCGATGGGAGAGTTAGGGTACTGGAGGGATGGGCTTCGATGGGAGAGTTAGGGTACTGGAGGGATGGGCATCGATGGGTGAGTTAGCGTACTGGAGGGATGGGCTTCGATGGGAGAGTTAGGGTGCTGGAGTGATGGGCTTTGATGGGAGTGTTAGGGTACTGGAGGGATGGGCTTCGATGGGAGAGTTAGGGTACTGGAGGGATGGGCTTCGATGGGAGAGTTAGGGTATTCGAATTAGGGCTTCGATGGGAGTGTTAGGGTACTAGAGGAATGGGCTTCGATGAGAGAGTTAGGGTACTGGAGTGATGGGCTTCGATGGGAGAGTTAGGGTCCTGGAGGGATGGGCTTCGATGGGAGAGTTAGGGTACTGGAGGGATGGGCTTCGATGGGAGAGTTTGGGTACTGGAGCGATGGGCCTCAAGGGGAGAGTTAGGATACTGGAGGGATGGGCTTCGATGGGTGTGTTAGGATACTGGAGGGATGGGCTTCGATGAGAGAGTTAGGGTACCGGAGGAATGGGCTTCGATGGGCGAGTTAGGGTACTGGAGGGATGGGCTTTGATGGGAGAGTTAGGGTACTGGAAGGATGGGCTTCGATGGGAGAGTTAGGGTACTGGAGGGATGGGCTTCGATGGGAGAGTTAGGGTACTGGAGGGATGGGCTTCGATGGGAGAGTTAGGGTACTGGAGGGATGGGCTTCGATGGGAGAGTTAGGGTACTGGGGTGATGGGCTTCGATGGGAGAGTTAGGGTACTAGAGGGATGGGATTCGATGGGAGAGTTAGGGTACTGGAGGGATGGGCTTCGATGGGAGAGTTAGGGTACTGGAGGAATGGGTTTCGATGGGAGAGTTAAGGTACTGGAGGGATGGGCTTCTATGGGAGAGTTAGGGTGCTGGAGGGATGAACTTCGATGGGAGAGTTACGGTACTAGAGGGTTGGGCTTCGATGGGAGAGTTAGGGTACTGGAGGGATGGGCTTCGATGGGAGAGTTAGGGTACTGGAGGGATGGGCTTCGATGAGAGAGTTAGAGTACTGGAGGGTTCGGCAGCAATGGGTGAGTTAGGGGACTAGAGGGATGGGCTGCGATGGAAGATTTAGGGTACTGCAGGGATGGGCTTCGATGGGAGAGTTAGGGTACTGGAGGGATGGGCTTCGATGGGAGAGTTAGGGTACTGGAGGGATGGGCTTCGATGGGAGTGTTAGGGTACTGGAGGGATGGGCTTCGATGGGAGAGTTAGGGTACTGGAGTGATGGGCTTCGAAGGGTGAGCTAGGGTACTGGAGCGATGGGCTTCGATGGGAGAGTTAGGGTACTGGAGGGATGGACTTCGATGGGAGAGTTAGGGCACTGGAGGGATGGGCTTCGCAGGGTGAGTTAGGGTACTGGAGGGATGGGCTTCGATGGGAGAGTTAGGGTACTGGAGCGATGGGCTTCGATGGCAGAGTTAGGGTACTGGAGGGATGGGCTTCGATGGGAGAGTTAGGGTACTGGAGCGATGAGCTTCGATGGGAGAGTTAGGGTACTGGAGGGATGGGCTTCAATGGGAGTGTTAGGGCACTGGAGGGATGGGCTTCGATGGGAGAGTTAGGGTACTGGAGCGATGGGCTTCGATGGGAGAGTTAGGGTACTGGAGAGATGGGCTTCGATGGGAGAGTTAGGGTACTGGAGGGATGGGCTTCGATGGGAGTGTTGGGGTACTGGAGGGATGGGCTTCGAAGGGAGAGTTAGGGTACTGGAGTGATGGTCTTCGATGGGAGAGTTAGGGTACTGGAGGGATCGGCTTCGATGGGAGAGTTAGGGCACTGGAGGGATGGGCTTCAATGGGAGAGTTAGGGTACTGGAGGGCTGGGCTTCGATGGGAGAGTTAGGGTACTGGAGGGATGGGCTTCGATGGGAGAGTTAGGGTACTGGAGGGATGGGCTTCAATGGGAGAGTTAGGGTACTGGAGCGATGGGCTTCGATGGGTGAGTTAGGGTACTGGAGGGATGGGCTTCGATGGGAGAGTTAGGGCACTGGAGGGATGGGCTTCGAAGGGAGAGTAAGGGTACTGGAGGGATGGGCTTCGATGGGAGAGTTCGGGTATTGGAGGGATGGGCTTCGATGGGAGAGTTAGGGTACTGGAGCGATGGGCTTCGATGGGAGAGTTAGGGTACTGGAGGGATGGGCTTCGATGGGAGAGTTAGGGTACCGGAGGGATGGGCTTTGATGGGAGAGTTAGGGTACTGGAGGGATGGGCTTTGATGGGAGAGTTAGGGTACTGGAGTGATGGGTTTTGATGGGAGAGTTAGGGTACTGGAGGGATGGGCTTCGATGGGAGAGTTAGGGTACTGGAGCGAAGGGCTTTGATGGGAGAGTTAGGGCACTGGATGGATGGGCTTTGATGGGAGAGTTAGGGTACTGGAGGGATGGGCTTCGATGGAGAGTTAGGGTACTGGAGGGATGGGATTCAATGGGAGAGTTAGTGTACAGGAGGGATGGGCTTCGATGGGAGAGTTAGGATACTGGATGGATTGGCTACGATGGGAGAGTTAGGGTACTGGAGGTATGGGATTCGATGGGAGAGTTAGGGTACTGGAGGGATGGGCTTCGATGGGAGAGTTAGGGTACTGGAGGGATGGGCATCGATGGGTGAGTTAGCGTACTGGAGGGATGGGCTTCGATGGGAGAGTTAGGGTGCTGGAGTGATGGGCTTTGATGGGAGAGTTAGGGTACTGGAGGGATGGGCTTCGATGGGAGAGTTAGGGTACTGGAGGGATGGGCTTCGATGGGAGAGTTAGGGTATTCGAATTAGGGATTCGATGGGAGTGTTAGGGTACTAGAGGAATGGGCTTCGATGAGAGAGTTAGGGTACTGGAGTGACGGGCTTCGATGGGAGAGTTAGGGTCCTGGAGGGATGGGCTTCGATGGGAGAGTTAGGGTACTGGAGGGATGGGCTTCGATGGGAGAGTTTGGGTACTGGAGCGATGGGCCTCAAGGGGAGAGTTAGGATACTGGACGGATGGGCTTCGATGGGTGTGTTAGGATACTGGAGGGATGGGCTTCGATGAGAGAGTTAGGGTACCGGAGGAATGGGCTTCGATGGGCGAGTTAGGGTACTGGAGGGATGGGCTTTGATGGGAGAGTTAGGGTACTGGAAGGATGGGCTTCGATGGGAGAGTTAGGGTACTGGAGGGATGGGCTTCGATGGGAGAGTTAGGGTACTGGAGGGATGGGCTTCGATGGGAGAGTTAGGGTACTGGAGGGATGAGCTTCGATGGGAGAGTTAGGGTACTGGGGTGATGGGCTTCGATGGGAGAGTTAGGGTACTAGAGGGATGGGATTCGATGGGAGAGTTAGGGTACTGGAGGGATGGGCTTCGATGGGAGAGTTAGGGTACTGGAGGAATGGGTTTCGATGGGAGAGTTAAGGTACTGGAGGGATGGGCTTCTATGGGAGAGTTAGGGTGCTGGAGGGATGAACTTCGATGGGAGAGTTACGGTACTAGAGGGTTGGGCTTCGATGGGAGAGTTAGGGTACTGGAGGGATGGGCTTCGATGGGAGAGTTAGGGTACTGGAGGGATGGGCTTCGATGAGAGAGTTAGAGTACTGGAGGGTTCGGCAGCAATGGGTGAGTTAGGGGACTAGAGGGATGGGCTGCAATGGAAGATTTAGGGTACTGCAGGGATGGGCTTCGATGGGAGAGTTAGGGTACTGGAGAAATGGGCTTCCATGGGAGAGTTAGGGTTCGGGAGGGCTGGGCTTCAATGGGACCGTTAGGGTACTGGAGGGATGGGCTTCGATGGGAGAGTTAGGGTATTGGAGGGATGGGCTTCGATGGGAGAGTTAGGGTGCTGGAGGGATGGGCTTCGATGGGAGAGTTAGGGTACAGGAGGGATGGGCTTCGATGGGAGAGTTAGGGTGCTGGAGGGATGGGCTTCGATGGGAGAGTTAGGGTACTGGAGGGATGGGCTTCGATGGGAGAGTTAGGGTACTGGAGGGAAGGGCTTCGATGGGAGATTTAGGGTACTGGAGGGATGGGCTTCGATGGGAGAGTTAGGGTACTGGAGTGATGGGCTTCGATGGGAGAGTTAGGGTACAGGAGGGATGGGCTTCGATGGGAGAGTTAGGGTACTGGAGGGATGGGCTTCGATGGGAGAGTTAGGGTACTGGAGTGATGGGCTTCGATGGGAGAGTTAGGGTACTGGAGGGATGGGTTTCGATGGGAGAGTTAGGGTACTGGAGGGATGGGCTTCGATGGGAGAGTTAGGGTACTGGAGAGATGGGCTTCGATGGGAGAGTTAGGGTACTGGAGGGATGGGCTTCGATGGGAGAGTTCGGGTACTGGCGGGATGGGCTTCGATGGGAGAGTTAGGGTACTGGAGGGATTGGCTTCGATGGGAGAGTTAGGGTACTGGAGGGATGGGCTTCGATGGGAGAGTTAGGGTACTGGAGGGATGGGCTTCGATGGGAGAGTTAGGGAACTGGAGGGATGGGCTTCGATGGGAGAGTTAGGGTACTGGAGGGATGGGCTTCGATGCGAGTGTTAGGGTACTGGGGGATGGGCTTCGATGGGAGAGTTAGTGTGCTGGAGGGATGAGCTTCAATGGGAGAGTTAGGGTACTGGAGGGATGGGCTTCGCTCGGAGAGTTAGGGTACTGGAGGGATGGGCTTCGATGGGAGAGTTAGGGTACTGGAGGGATGGGCTTCGATGGGAGAGTTAGGGTACTGGAGGGATGGGCTTCGATGGGAGAGTTAGGGTACTGGAGAGATGGGCTTTGATGGGAGAGTTAGGGTACTGGAGGGATGGGCTTCGCTCGGAGATTTAGGTTGCTGGAGAGATGGGCTTCGATGGGAGAGTTAGGGTACTGGAGCGATGGGCTTCAATGGGAGAGTTAGGGTACAGGAGAGATGGGCTTCGATGGGAGAGTTAGGGTAGGGGAGGGATGGGCTTCGATGGGAGATTTAGGGTGCTGGAGAGATGGGCTTCAATGAGAGAGCTAGGGTGCTGGAGGGATGGGCTTCGATGGGAGAGTTAGGGTCCTGGAGGGATGGGCTTCGATGGAAGAGCGAGGCTACTGGAGGGATGGGCTTCAATGGGATAGCTAGGATACTGGAGGGATGGGCTTGATGGGAGAGTTAGGGCACTGGAGGGATGGGCTTCGATGGGAGAGTTAGGGTCCTGGAGGGATGGGCTTCGATTGGAGAGTTAGGATAATGGAGGGATGGGTTTGATGGGAGTCTTAGGGTACTGGACGATGGGCTTCGATAGGAGAGTTAGGTTACTGGAGCGATGGGCTTCGATGGAGATTTAGGGTACTGGATGGATGGGCTTTGGTGGGAGTGTTAGGGTACTGGAGGGATGGGCTTCGATGGGTGAGTTACGGTACTGGAGCGATGGGCTTCGATGGGAGATTTAGTGTACTGGAGGGATGGGCTTCGATGGGAGAGTGAGTGTACTGGAGGAATGAGTTTCGATGGGAGAGTTAGGGTACTGGAGGGATGGGCTTCGATGGGAGAGTTAGCGTACTGGAGGGATGGGCTTCGATGGGAGAGTTAGGGTGTTGGAATTAGGGCTTCGATGGGAGTGTTAGGGTACTAGAGGAATGGGCTTCGATGAGAGAGTTAGTGTACTGGTGTGATGGGCTTCGATGGGCGAGTTAGGGTACTGGAGGGATGGGCTTCGATGGGAGAGTCAGGGTACTGGAGGGATGGGCTTCGATGGGAGTGTTAGGGTACTGGAGGGATGGGTTTCGAAGGGAGAGTTAGGGTACTGGAGGGATGGGCTTCGATGGGAGAGTTAGGGTACTGGAGGGATGAGTTTCGATGTGAGAGTAAGGGTACTGGAGGGATGGGCTTCGATGGGAGAGTTAGGGTACTGGAGGGATGGGCTTTGATGGGAGCGTTAGGGTACTGGAGGGATGGGCTTCGATGGGAGAGTTAGGGTACAGGAGGGATGGGCTTCGATGGGAGAGTTAGGGTACTGGAGTGATGGGCTTCCATGGGAGAGTTAGGGTACTGGAGGGATGGGTTTCGATGGGAGAGTTAGGGTACTGGAGGGATGGGCTTCGATGGGAGAGTTAGGGTACTGGAGAGATGGGCTTCGATGGGAGAGTTAGGGTACTGGAGGGATGGGCTTCGATGGGAGAGTTAGGGTACTGGCGGGATGGGCTTCGATGGGAGAGTTAGGGTACTGGAGCGATTGACTTCGATGGGAGAGTTAGGGTACTGGAGGGATGGGCATCGATGGGAGAGTTAGTGTACTGGAGAGATGGGCTTCGATGGGAGAGTTAGGGTACTGGAGGGATGGGCTTCGATGGGAGAGTTAGGGTACTGGAGGGATGGGCTTCGATGCGAGTGTTAGGGTACTGGGGGATGGGCTTCGATGGGAGAGTTAGTGTGCTGGAGGGATGGGCTTCAATGGGAGAGTTAGGGTACTGGAGGGATGGGCTTCGCTGGGAGAGTTAGGGTACTGGAGGGATGGGCTTCGATGGGAGAGTTAGGGTACTGGAGGGATGGGCTTCGATGGGAGAGTTAGGGTACTGGAGGTATGGGCTTCGATGGGAGAGTTAGGGTACTGGAGAGATGGGCTTCGATGGGAGAGTTAGGGTACTGGAGGGTTGGGCTTCGACGGGAGATTTAGGTTGCTGGAGAGATGGGCTTCGATGGGAGAGTTCGGGTACTGGAGCGATGGGCTTCGATGGGAGAGTTAGGGTACAGGAGAGAAGGGCTTCGATGGGAGAGTTAGGGTAGGGGAGGGATGGGCTTCGACGGGAGATTTAGGGTGCTGGAGAGATGGGCTTCGATGAGAGAGCTAGGGTGCTGGAGGGATGGGCTTCGATGGGAGAGTTAGGGTCCTGAAGGAATGGGCTTCGATGGAAGAGCGAGGGTACTGGAGGGATGGGCTTCAATGGGATAGCTAGGATACTGGAGGGATGGGCTTGATGGGAGAGTTAGGGCACTGGAGGGATGGGCTTCGATGGGAGAGTTAGGGAACTGGAGGGATGGGCTTCGATTGGAGAGTTAGGATCATGGAGGGATGGGTTTGATGGGAGTGTTAGGGTACTGGACGATGGGTTTCGATAGGAGAGTTAGGTTACTGGAGCGATGGGCTTCGATGGAGATTTAGGGTACTGGAGGGATGGGCTTAGATGGGAGTGTTAGGGTACTGGAGGGATGGGCTTCGATGGGTGAGTTACGGTACTGGAGCGATGGGCTTCGATGGGAGATTTAGTGTACTGGATGGATGGGCTTCGATGGGAGAGTCAGAGTACTGGAGGGATGGGCTTCGATGGGTGAGTTAGGGTACTGGATGGATGGGATTCGATGGGAGTGTTAGGGTACTAGAGGGATGGGCTTCGATGGGAGAATTAGGGTACTGGAGGGATGGGTTTCGATGGAAGAGTTAGAGTACTGGAGGGATGGGCTACGATATGAGAGTTAGGGTATTGGAGGGATGTGCTTCGATGGGAGAGTTAGGGCACTGGAGTGATGGGCTTCATGGGAGCATTAGGGTGCTGTAGGGAGGGGCTTCGATGGGAGTGTCAGGCTACTGGAGCGATGGGCTTCTATGTAAGAGTTAGGGTACTGGAGGGATGGGCTTCGATGGGTGTGTTAGGGTACTGGAGGGATGGGCATCGATGGGTGAGTTAGCGTACTGGAGGAATTGGCTTCGATGGGAGAGTTAGTGTGCTGGAGTGATGGGCTTTGATGGGAGAGTTAGGATACTGGAGGGAATGGCTTCGATGGGAGAGTTAGGGTACTGAAGGGATGGGCTTCGATGGGAGAGTTAGGATATTGGAATTAGGGCTTCGATGGGAGTGTTAGGGTACTAGAGGAATGGGCTTCGATGAGAGAGTTAGTGTACTGGAGTGATGGGCTTCGATGGGAGAGTTAGGGTACTGGAGGGATGGGCTTCGATGGGAGAGTTAGGGTACTGGAGGGATGGGCTTCGATGGGAGAGTTAGGGTACTTGAGGGATGGGTTTCGATGGGAGAGTTAGGGTACTGGAGCGATGGACTTCGAGGGGAGAGTTAGGATACTGGAGGGATGGGCTTCGATGGGTGTGTTAGGATACTGGAGGGATGGGCTTCGATGAGAGAGTTAGGGTACTGGAGGAATGGGCTTCAATGAGAGTGTGAGGATACTGGAGGGTTGGGCTTTGATGGGAGAGTTAGGGTACTGGAGGGATGGGCTTCGATGGGAGAGTTAGGGTATTGGAGGGATGGGCTTCGATGGGAGAGTTAGGGTACTGGAGGGATGGGCTTCGATGGGAGAGTTAGGGTACTGGAGGGATGGGCTTCGATGGGAGAGTTAGGGTACTGGAGTGATGGGCTTCGATGGGAGAGTTAGGGTACTGGAGGGATGGGTTTCGATGGGAGAGTTAGGGTACTGGAGGGATGGGCTTCGATGGGAGAGTTAGGGTATTGGAGAGATGGGCTTCGATGGGAGAGTTAGGGTACTGGCGGGATGGGCTTCGATGGGAGAGTAAGGGTACTGGAGGGATGGGCTTCGATGGGAGAGTGAGGGTGCTGGAGGGATGGGCTTCGATGGGAGAGTTCGTGTACTGGAGAGATGGGCTTCGATGGGAGAGTAAGGGTGCTGGAGGGATGGGCTTCGATGGGAGAGTTAGGGTACTCGAGGGATGGGCTTCGATGCGAGTGTTAGGGTACTGGAGGGATGGGCTTCGATGGGATTGTTAGTGAGCTGGAGGGATGGGCTTCAATGGGAGAGTTAGGGTACTGGAGGGATGGGCTTCGCTGGGAGAGTTAGGGTACTGGAGGGATGGGCTTCGATGGGAGAGTTAGGTACTGGAGGGATGGGCTTCGATGGGAGAGTTAGGGTACTGGAGGGATGCGGTTCGATGGGAGAGTTAGGGTACTGGAGAGATGGGGTTCGATGGGAGAGTTAGGGTACTGGAGGGATGGGCTTCGACGGGAGATTTAGGTTGCTGGAGAGATGGGCTTCAATGGGAGAGATGGGTACTGGAGCGATCGGCTTCGATGGGAGAGTTATGGTACAGGAGAGATGGGCTTCGATGGGAGAGTTAGGGTACTGGAGGGATGGGCTTCGACGGGAGATTTAGGGTGCTGGAGAGATGTGCTTCGATGAGAGAGCTAGGGTGCTAGAGGGATGGGCTTCGATGGGAGAGTTAGGGTACTGGAGGGATGGGCTTCGATGGAAGAGCTAGGGTACTGGAGGGATGGGCTTCAAAGAGATAGCTAGGATACTGGAGGGATGGGCTTGATGGTAGAGTTAGGGCACTGGAGGGATGGGCTTCGATGGGAGAGTTAGGGTACTGGAGGGATGGGCTTCGATTGGAGAGTTAGGATAATGGAGGGATGGGCTTTGATGGGAGTGTTAAGGTACTGGACGATGGGCTTCGATAGGAGAGTTAGGCTACTGGAGCGATGGGCTTCGATGGAGATTTAGGGTACTGGAGGGATGGGCTTAGATGGGAGTGTTAGGGTACTGGAGGGATGGGCTTCGATGGGAGAGTTAGGGCACTGGAGCGATGGGCTTCGATGGGAGATTTAGTGTACTGGAGGGATGGGCTTCGATGGGAGAGTGAGTGTACTGGAGGAATGAGCTTCGATGGGAGAGTTAGGGTACTGGAGGGATTGGCTTCGATGGGAGAGTTAGGGTGCTGGAGGGATGGGCTTTGATGGGAGAGTTCGGGTACTAGAGGTGTGGGCTTCGATGGGTGAGTTAGGGTACTGGAGGGATGGGATTCGATAGGAGTGTTAGGGTACTGGAGGAATGGGCTTCGCTGAGAGAGTTAGGGTACTGGGTGGATCGGCAGCAATGAGTGAGTTAGGGGACTAGAGGGATGTGCTTCGATGGAAGAGTTATGGTACTGCAGGGATGGGCTTCGATGGGAGAGTTAGGGTACTGGAGGAATGGGCTTCAATGGGAGAGTTAGGGTACTGGAGGGCTGGGCTTCAATGGGACAGTTAGGGCACTGGAGGGATGGGCTCCGATGGGAGAGTTAGTTTATTGGAGGGATGGGCTTCGATGGGAGAGTTAGGGTGCTGGAGGGATGGGCTTCGATGGGTGAGTTAGGGTACTGGATGGATGGGCTTCGATGGGAGTGTTAGGGTACTAGAGGGATGGGCTTCGATGGGAGAGTTAGGGTACTGGAGGGATGGGCTTCGGTGGGAGTGTTAGGGTACTAGAGGGATGGGCTTCAATGGGAGTGTTAGGGTACTGGAGGGATGGGCTTCGATGCGAGAATTAGGGTACTGGAGGGATGGGCTTCGATGGAAGAGTTAGGTTACTGGAGGGATGGGCTACGATATGAGAGTTAGGGTATTGGAGGGATGTGCTTCGATGGGAGTGTTAGGGTACTGGAGTGATGGGCTTCAATGGGAGCATTAGGGTGCTGGAGGGAGGGGCTTCGATGGGAGTGTCAGGCTAATGGAGCGATGGGCTTCTATGTAAGAGTTCGGGTACTGGAGGGATGGGCTTCGATGGGTGAGTTAGGGTACTGGAGGGATGGGCATCGATGGGTGAGTTGGCGTACTGGAGGGATGGGCTTCGATGGGAGAGTTAGGGTGCTGGAGTGATGGGCTTTGATGGGAGAGTTAGGGTACTGGAGGGATGGGCTTCGATGGGAGAGTTAGGGTACTGGAGGCATGGGCTTCGATGGGAGTGTTAGGGTAGTGGAATTAGGGCTTCGATGGGAGTGTTAGGGTACTAGAGGAATGGGCTTCGATGAGAGAGTTAGGGTACTGGAGTGATGGGCTTCGATGGGAGAGTTAGGGTACTGGAGGGATGGGCTTCGATGGGAGAGTTAGGGTACTGGAGGGATGGGCTTCGATGGGAGAGTTAGGGTACTGGAGGGATGGGTTTCGAAGGGAGAGTTAGGGTACTGGAGGGATGGGCTTCGATGGGAGAGTTAGGGTACTGGAGGGATGAGTTTCGATGGGAGAGTAAGGGTACTGGAGGGATGGGCTTCGATGGGAGAGTTAGGGTACTGGAGGGATGGGCTTCGATGGGAGAGTTAGGGTACTGGAGCGATGGGCTTCGAGGGGAGAGTTAGGATACTGGAGGGATGGGCTTCGATGGGTGTGTTAGGATACTGGAGGGATGCACTTCGATGAGAGAGTTAGGGTACTGGAGGAATGGGCTTCAATGAGAGAGTGAGGATACTGGAGTGATGGGCTTTGATGGGAGAGTTAGGGTACTGGAGGGATGGGCTTCGATGGGAGAGTTAGGGTACTGGAGGGATGGGCTTCGATGGGAGAGTTAGGGTACTGGAGGGATGGGCTTCGATGGGAGAGTTAGGGTACTGGAGGGATGGGCTTCGATGGGAGAGTTAGGGTACTGGAGTGATGGGCTTCGATGGGAGAGTTAGGGTACTGGAGGGATGGGCTTCGATGGGACAGTTAGGGTACTGGAGGGATGGGCTTCGATGGGAGAGTTAGGGTACTGGAGGAATGGGTTTCCATGGTAGAGTTAAGGTACTGCAGGGATGGGCTTCTATGGGAGAGTTAGGGTGATGGAGGGATGAGCTTCGATTGGAGAGTCACGGTACTAGAGGGTTGGGCTTCGATGGGAGAGTTCGGGTACTGGAGGGATGGGCTTCGATGGGAGAGTTAGGGTACTGGAGGGATGGGCTTCGATGAGAGAGTTCGAGTACTGGAGGGATCGGCAGCAATGGGTGAGTTAGGGGACTAGAGGGATGGGCTGCGATGGAAGATTTAGGGTACTGCAGGGATGGGCTTCGATGGGAGAGTTAGGGTACTGGAGGGCTGGGCTTCAATGGGACAGTTAGGGTACTGGAGGGATGGACTTCGATGGGAGAGTTAGGGTATTGGAAGGATGGGCTTCGATGGGAGAGTTAGGGTGCTGGAGGGATGGGCTTCGATGGGAGAGTTAGAGTACTGGTGGGATGGGCTTCGATGGGAGAGTTAGGGTGCTAGAGGGATGGGCTTCGATGGGAGAGTTAGGGTACTGGAGGGATGGGCTTCGATGGGAGAGTTAGGGTGCTAGAGGGATGGGCTTCGATGGGAGAGTTAGGGTACTGGAGGGATGGGATTCGATGGGAGAGTTAGGGTATTGGAGGGATGGGCTTCGATGGGAGAGTTAGAGTACTGGAGTGATGGGCTTCGATGGGAGAATTAGGGTACTGGAGGGATGGGCTTGGATGGAAGAGTTAGTGTACTGGCTGGATGGGCTTCGAAGGGGGGTTAGGATACTGGAGTGATGGGCTTCGATGGGAGAGTTAAGGTACTGGCGTGATGGGCTTCGATGGGAGAGTTAGGGTACTGGAGGGATGGGCTTCTATGTAAGAGTTAGGATACTGGAGGGATGGGCTTCGATGGGTGAGTTAGGATACTGGAGGGATGGGCTTCAATGAGTGAGTTAGGGTGCTGGAGGGATGGGATTCAATGAGAGAGTTAGGGTACTGGAAGGATGTGTTTCGATGGGAGAGTTAGGGTACTGGAGGGATGGGGTTCGATGGGAGTGTTAGCGTACTGGGGGGATGGGCTTCGATGGGAGATTTAGGGTACTGGAGGGATGGGCTTCGATTGGAGAGTTAGGGTATTGGAGTGATGGGCTTCGATGAGAGAGTTAGGGCACTGGATGGCTGGGCTTCGATGGGAGATTTAGGGGACTAGAGGGATCGGCTTCGATGGGAGAGTTAAAGTACTGGAAGGATGGGTTTCGATGGGAGAGTTAGGGAACTGGAGGGATGGGCTTCGATGAGAGAGTTAGGGTACTGGAGGGATGGGGTTCGATGGGAGTGTTAGGGTACTGGAGGGATGGGCTTCGATGTGAGAGTTAAGTTATTGGAGGGGCTTCGATGGGACAGTTAGGGTACTGGAGGGATGGGGATCGATGGGAAAGTTAGGGTACTGGAGCGATGGGCTTCGATGGGAGATTTAGTGTACTGGAGGGATGGGCTTCGATGGGAGAGTGAGTGTACTGGAGGGATGGGCTTCAATGGGAGTGTTAGGGTACTGGAGGGATGGGCTTCGGTGGGAGTGTTAGGGTACTAGAGGGATGGGCTTCAATGGGAGTGTTAGGGTACTGGATGGATGGGCTTCGATGGGAGAATTAGGGTACTGGAGGGATGGGCTTCGATGGAAGAGTTAGGGGACTGGAGGGATGGGCTATGATATGAGAGTTAGGGTATTGGAGGGATGTGCTTCGATGGGAGAGTTAGGGTACTGGGGGGATGGGCTTTGATGTGAGAGTTAGGGTACTGGTGGGATGGGCTTCGATGGGAGAGTCAGGGTATTGGAGTGATGGGCTTCCATGGGAGAGTTAGGGTACTGGAAGGATGGGTTTCGATGGGAGAGTTAGGGAACTGGAGGGATGGGCTTCGATGAGAGAGTTAGGGTGCTGGAGGGATGGGGTTCGATGGGAGTGTTAGGGTACTGGAGGGATGGGCATCGATGTGAGAGTTAGGTTATTGGAGGTGCTTCGATGGGAGAGTTAGGGTACTGGAGGGATGGGGATCGATGGGAGTGTTAGGGTACTGGAGGGATGGGCTTTGATGGGAGAGTTAGGGTACTGGAGGGATGGGCTTCGATGGGAGGGTTAGGGAACTGGAGGGATCGGCTTCGATGGGAGAGTTAGAGTACTGGAGGGATGGGCTTCGATGGGAGAGTTTGGGAACTGGAGGGATGGGCTTCGATGGGAGAGTTAGGGTACTGGAGGGACGGGTTTCGATGGG
The DNA here is from genome assembly GCF_052327205.1 of Somniosus microcephalus. Classification (NCBI taxonomy): domain Eukaryota; kingdom Metazoa; phylum Chordata; class Chondrichthyes; order Squaliformes; family Somniosidae; genus Somniosus; species Somniosus microcephalus. The sequence goes on along the minus strand of NC_140998.1, from coordinate 209,891,969 downwards.
AGAGTTAGGGTCCTGGAGGAATGGGCTTCGATGGCAGAGTTAGGGAACTGGAGGGTTGGGCTTCGATGGGAGAGTTAGGGAACTGGAGGGATGGGCTTCGATGGGAGAGTTAGGGTACTGGAGCGATGGGCTTCGATGGGAGAGTTAGGGAACTGGAGAGATGGGCTTCGATGGGAGAGTATGGGTACTGGAGAGATGGGGTTCGATGGGAGAGTTAGGGTACTGGAGAGATGGGCTTCGATGGGAGAGTTATGGTGCTGGAGGGATGGGCTTCGATGGGAGTGTTAGGGTACTGGAGAGATGGGCTTCGATGGGAGAGTTAGGGTACTGGAGGGATGGGGATCGATGCGAGAGTTATGGTACTGGAGAGATGGGCTTCAATGGGAGAGTTAGGGTATTGGAGGGATGGGCTTCGATGGGAGAGTTAGGGTACTGGAAGGATGGGCTTCGATGGGAGAGTTAGGGACCTGGAGTGATGGGCTTCGATCGGAGCGTTAGGGTGCTGGAGGGATGGGCTTCGATGGGAGTGTCAGGGTACTGGAGGGATGGGCGTTGATGGGAGAGTTAGGGTACTGGAGTGATGGGCTTCGATGGGAGAATTAGGGTACTGGAGGGATGGGCTTCGATGGAAGAGTTAGGGTACTGCAGGGATGGGCTACGATGGGAGAGTTAGGGTATTAGAGGGATGTGATTCGATGGGAGATTTAGGGTACTGGAGGGATGGGCTTCGATGGGAGTGTTAGGGTTTTGGAGTGATGGGCTTCGATGAGAGAGTTAGGGCACTGGATGGCTGGGCTTCGATGGGAGATTTAGGGGACTAGAGGGATCGGCTTCGATGGGAGAGTTAAGGTACTGGAAGGATGGGTTTCGATGGGAGAGTTAGGGAACTGGAGGGATGGGCTTCGATGAGAGAGTTAGGGTACTGGAGGGATGGGGTTCGATGGGAGTGTTAGGGTACTGGAGGGATGGGCTTCGATGTGAGAGTTAAGTTATTGGAGGGGCTTCGATGGGACAGTTAGGGTACTGGAGGGATGGGGATCGATGGGAGAGTTAGGGTACTGGAGCGATGGGCTTCGATGGGAGATTTAGTGTACTGGAGGGATGGGCTTCGATGGGAGAGTGAGTGTACTGGAGGAATGATTTTCGATGGGAGAGTTAGGGTACTGGAGGGATGGGCTTCGATGGGAGAGTTAGGGTGCTGGAGGGATGGGCTTTGATGGGAGAGTTAGGGTACTAGAGGGGTGGGCTTCGATGGGAGATTTAGTGTACTGGAGGGATTGGCTTCGAAAGGAGTGTTACGGTCCTGGAGGGATGGGCTTCGATGAGAGAGTTAGGCTACTGGGGGGATCGGCAGCAATGAGTGAGTTAGGGGACTAGAGGGATGGGCCTCGATGGAAGAGTTATGGTACTGCAGGGATGGGCTTCGATGGGAGAGTTAGGGTACTGGAGGGCTGGGCTTCAATGGGACAGTTAGGGCACTGGAGGGATGGGCTTCGATGGGAGAGTTAATGTATTGGAGGGATGGGCTTCGATGGGAGAGTTAGGGTGCTGGAGGGATGGGCTTCGATGGGAGAGTTAGAGTACTGGAGGGATGGGCTTCGATGGGAGAGTTAGGCTGCTAGTGGGATGGGCTTCGATGGGAGAGTTAGGGTACAAGAGGGATGGGCTTTGATGGGAGATTTAGGGTACTGGAGGGATGGGCTTCGGTGGGAGTGTTAGGGTACTAGAGGGATCGGCTTCAATGGGAGTGTTAGGGTACTGGAGGGATGGGCTTCGATGGGAGAATTAGGGTACTGGAGGGATGGGCTTCGATGGAAGAGTTAGGGTACTGGAGGGATGGGCTATGATATGAGAGTTAGGGTATTGGAGGGATGTGCTTCGATGGGAGAGTTAGGGTACTGGAGTGATTGGCTTCAATGGGAGCATTAGGGTGCTGGAGGGAGGGGCTTCGATGGGAGCGTCAGGCTACTGGAGCGATGGGCTTCTATGTAAGAGTTAGGGTACTGGAGGGATGGGCTTCGATGGGTGAGTTAGGATACTGGAAGGATGGGTTTCGATGGGAGAGTTAGGGAACTGGAGGGATGGGCTTCGATGAGAGAGTTAGGGTACTGGAGGGATGGGGTTCGATGGGAGTGTTAGGGTACTGGAGGGATGGGCTTCGATGTGAGAGTTAGGTTATTGGAGGTGCTTCGATGGGAGAGTTATGGTACTGGAGGGATGGGGATCGGTGGGAGTGTTAGGGTACTGGAGGGATGGGCTTTGATGGGAGAGTTAGGGTACTGGAGGGATGGGCTTCGATGGGAGGGTTAGGGAACTGGAGGGATCGGCTTCGATGGGAGAGTTAGGGTACTGGAGGGATGGGCTTCGATGGGAGAGTTTGGGAACTGGAGGGATGGGCTTCGATGGGAGAGTTAGGGTACTGGAGGGACGGGTTTCGATGGGAGAGTTAGGGTACTGGAGGGATGGGCTTCGATGGCAGAGTTAGGGAACTGGAGGGTTGGGCTTCGATGGGAGAGTTAGGGAACTGGAGGGATGGGCTTCGATGGAAGAGTTAGGGGACTAGAGGGATGGGCCTCGATGGAAGAGTTATGGTACTGCAGGGATGGGCTTCGATGGGAGAGTTAGGGTACTGGAGGGCTGGGCTTCAATGGGACAGTTAGGGCACTGGAGGGATGGGCTTCGATGGGAGAGTTAATGTATTGGAGGGATGAGCTTCGATGGGAGAGTTAGGGTGCTGGAGGGATGGGCTTCGATGGGAGAGTTAGAGTACTGGAGGGATGGGCTTCGATGGGAGAGTTAGGCTGCTAGTGGGATGGGCTTCGATGGGAGAGTTAGGGTACAAGAGGGATGGGCTTCGATGGGAGATTTAGGGTACTGGAGGGATGGGCTTCGGTGGGAGTGTTAGGGTACTAGAGGGATGGGCTTCAATGGGAGTGTTAGGGTACTGGAGGGATGGGCTTCGATGGGAGAATTAGGGTACTGGAGGGATGGGCTTCGATGGAAGAGTTAGGGTACTGGAGGGATGGGCTATGATATGAGAGTTAGGGTATTGGAGGGATGTGCTTCGATGGGAGAGTTAGGGTACTGGAGTGATTGGCTTCAATGGGAGCATTATGGTGCTGGAGGGAGGGGCTTCGATGGGAGTGTTAGCGTACTGGGGGGATGGGCTTTGATGTGAGAGTTAGGGTACTGGTGGGATGGGCTTCGATGGGAGAGTTAGGGTATTGGAGTGATGGGCTTCCATGGGAGAGTTAGGGTACTGGAAGGATGGGTTTCGATGGGAGAGTTAGGGAACTGGAGGGATGGGCTTCGATGAGAGAGTTAGGGTACTGGAGGGATGGGGTTCGATGGGAGTGTTAGGGTACTGGAGGGATGGGCTTCGATGTGAGAGTTAGGTTATTGGAGGGATGGGCTTCGATGGGAGGGTTAGGGAACTGGAGGGATCGGCTTCGATGGGAGAGTTAGGGTACTGGAGGGATGGGCTTCGATGGGAGAGTTTGGGAACTGGAGGGATGGGCTTCGATGGGAGAGTTAGGGTACTGGAGGGACGGGTTTCGATGGGAGAGTTAGGGTACTGGAGGGATGGGCTTCGATGGCAGAGTTAGGGAACTGGAGGGTTGGGCTTCGATGGGAGAGTTAGGGAACTGGAGGGATGGGCTTCGATGGGAGAGTTAGGGTACTGGAGCGATGGGCTTCGATGGGAGAGTTAGGGAACTGGAGAGATGGGCTTCGATGGGAGAGTATGGGTACTGGAGAGATGGGGTTCGATGGGAGAGTTAGGGTACTGGATAGATGGGCTTCGATGGGAGAGTTAGGGTACTGGAGGGATGGGCTTCGATGGGAGAGTTAGGGTACTGGAGAGATGGGCTTCGATGGGAGAGTTAGGGTACTGGAGGGATGGGGATCGATGGGAGAGTTATGGTACTGGAGAGATGGGCTTCGATGGGAGAGTTAGGGTACTGGAGTGATGGACTTCGGTGGGAGTGTTAGGGGACTAGAGGGATGGGCGTCAATGGGAGAGTTAGGGTATTGGAGGGATGGGCTTCGATGGGAGAGTTAGGGTACTGGAAGGATGGGCTTCGATGGGAGAGTTAGGGTCCTGGAGTGATGTGCTTCGATCGGAGCGTTAGGGTGCTGGAGGGATGGGCTTCGATGGGAGTGTCAGGGTACTGGAGGGATGGGCGTCGATGGGAGAGTTAGGGTACTGGAGTGATGGGCTTCGATGGGAGAATTAGGGTACTGGAGGGATGGGCTTCGATGGAAGAGTTAGGGTACTGGAGGGATGGGCTACGATGAGAGAGTTAGGGTATTAGAGGGAGGTGTTTCGATGGGAGAGTTAGGGTACTGGAGTGATGGGCTTCGATGTAAGAGTTAGGGTACTGGAGGAATGGGCTTCGATGGGTGAGTTAGGGTACCGGAGGGATGGGCTTCGATGAGAGAGTTAGGTTACTGGAGGGATGGGCTTCGATGAGAGAGTTAGGGTGCTGGAGGGATGGGGTTCAATGAGAGAGTTAGGGTACTGGAAGGATGGGTTTCGATGGGAGAGTTAGGGTACTGGAGGGATGGGGTTCGATGCGAGTGTTAAGGTACTGGAGGGATGGGCTTCGATGCAAGAGTTACGGTACTGGAGGGATGGGCTTCGATGGGAGAGTTAGGGGACTAGAGGGATCGGCTTCGATGGGGGAGTTAGGGTACTGGAAGGATGGGTTTCGATGGGAGAGTCAGGGAACTGGAGGGATGGGCTTCGATGAGAGAGTTAGGGTACTGGAGGGATGGGGTTCGATGGGAGTGTTAGGGTACTGGAGGCATGGGCTTCGATGGGATAGTTAGGGTATTGGAGGCGCTTCGATGGGAGAGTTAGGGTCCTGGAGGGATGGGGATCGATGGGAGTGTTAGGGTACTGGAGGGATGGGTTTGATGGGAGAGTTAGGGTCCTGGAGGGATGGGCTTCGATGGGAGAGTTAGGGTACTGGAGGGATGGGGTTCGATGGGAGAGTTATGGTACTGGAGGGATGGGCTTCGATGGGAGAGTTGGTGTACTGGAGTGATGGGCTTCGATGGGAGAGTTAGGGTACTGGAGGGATGGGCTTCGATGGGAGAGTTAGGGTACTGGAGGGATGGGCTTCGATGGGAGAGTTAGGGTAATGGAGGGATGGGCTTCGATGGCAGAGCTGGGTACTGGAGAGATGGGCTTCGATGGGAGAGTTAGGGTACTGGTGGGATGGGCTTCGATGGGAGAGTTAGGGTACTGGAGGGATGGGCTTCGATGGGAGAGTTAGGGTACTGGTGGGATGGGCTTCGATGGGAGAGTTAGGGTACTGGAGGGATGGGCTTCGATGGGAGTGTTAGGGTAATGGAGGGATGGGCTTCGATGGCAGAGCTGGGTACTGGAGAGATGGGCTTCGATGGGAGAGTTAGGGTACTGGTGGGATGGGCTTCGATGGGAGAGTTAGGGTACTGGAGGGATGGGCTTTGATGGGAGAGTTAGGGTACTGGAGGGATGGGCTTCGATGGGAGAGTTATGGTATTGGAGTGATGGGCTTCGATGGGAGAGTTAGGGTATTGGAGGGATGGACTTCGATGGGCGAGTTAGGGTACTGGAGGGGCTTCGATAGGAGAGTTCAGATAACAATATGAAACCGAGCCCCACAAGGAGATATTAGGACAGCTGACCAAAAGCGTGGTCAAAGAGGTCGGTTTTAAGGCACTCTCAGCTCTCCAAATGGCTGTGGATGCTGGGGTCAATTGAAGCTCTCAAGGCAGATTCTTATTGGGTAAGGGGTTCGAGGGTTATGGAGCACAGGCGGGTAACTGGAGTTGAGGTACAGATCAGCCATGATCTGATAGAATGGCTCGAGGGGCTGAATGGCCTCCTCTTGTTGCTGATGTTCCTAATGATCCTGTCCTATTTTGTGACCTCGGCTGCACAATATCTTAATTCATGATGTGAAATGGAAGATATATTCAGACAATACAGTTATCGGCCAATAGATGGCCCCGATCGACCGTCTGATCAGTTTCTTGTTCGGTGGATTTCCCCAGGACTTTTCCAGATATCGGTGTAAACCTGCAGTCTGCCAGTGTTACGGGGGCCGATTGAGGGGTATTGGGACGTCCTGGGGAGGTCGACCCCTGTGAATTGGCACAGTCTGATCACGGTACAAGAGTGCGGAAGTCTTGCTGTAATTATATATAACTTTGGTGAGACCATACCTGGAGTATTGTGTGCACCATCTCTCCATTATCCCCCAACCCCACCTTCTCCCCATATACCCCAACCCCACCTTCTCCCCATATCCCCCAACCCCACCTTCTCCCCATAGCCCAACCGCACCTTCTCCCCATATCCCCCAACCCCACCTTCTCCCCATATCCCCCAACCCCACCTTCTCCCCATATCCCCCAACCCCACCTTCTCCCCATATCCCCAACCCCACCAACTCCCCATATCCCCAACCCCACCTTCTCCCCATATCCCCCAACCCCACCTTCTCCCCATATCCCCCAACCCCACCTTCTCCCCATATCCCCCAACCCCACCTTCTCCCCATATCCCCCAACCCCACCTTCTCCCCATATCCCCCAACCCCACCTTCTCCCCATATCCCCCAACCCCACCGTCTCCCCATATCCTCCAACACCAACTGTCCACCTTCTCCCCATATCCCCCAACCCCACCTTCTCCCCATATCCCTCAACCCCACCTTCTCCCCAAATCCCCCAACCCCACCTTCTCCCCATATCCCCCAACCCCACCTTCTCCCCATATCCCCCAACCCCACCATCTCTCCATAACCCCAAACCCCACCTTCTCCCCATATCCCCCAACCCCACCTTCTCCCCATATCCCCCAACCCCACCTTCTCCCCATATCCTCCAACACCAACTATCCACGTTCTCCCCATATCCCTCAACTCCACCTTCTCCCCATATCCCCCAACCCCACCTTCTCCCCATATCCCCCAACCCCACATTCTCCCCATATCCCTCAACACCACCGACCCACCTTCTCCCCATATCCCTCAACCCCACCTACCCACCTTCTCCCCATATCCCTCAACCCCACCTACCCACCTTCTCCCCAAATCCCTCCTACCAACCTACCCACCTTCTCCCATATCCCCAACCCCACCTACCCACCTTCTCCCCATATTCCCCAACCCCACCTACCCACCTTCTCCCCATATCCCCATCCCCACCTACCCACCTTCTCCCCATATCCCCAACCCCACCTACCCACCTTCTCCCCATATTCCCCAACCCCACCTACCCACCTTCGCCCATATCCCCAACCCCACCTACCCACCTTCTCCCCATATCGCCAACCCCACCTACCCACCTTCTCCCCATATCCCTCCTACCCACCTACCCACCTTCTCCCCATATCCCTCAACCCCACCTACCCACCTTCTCCCCAAATCCCTCCTACCAACCTACCCACCTTCTCCCATATCCCCAACTCCACCTACCCACCTTCTCCCCATATTCCCCAACCCCACCTACCCACCTTCGCCCATATCCCCAACCCCACCTACCCACCTTCTCCCATATCCCCAACCCCACCTACCCACCTTCTCCCCATGTCCCTCAACCCCACCTACCCACCTTCTTCCCATTCAGTTCAGTGCGCAGTCTCCCCTGAATGCAGGGGTTCGAATCTCACTTCTGAAGTTCAATCCTTTATATGAAACTAGTTATTACCTGGAGTATTGTGCACAGTTTTGGTCTCCATACCTAAGGAAGGATATATTTGCCTTAGAGGGAGTGCAACGAAGGTTCACCAGACTGGTTCCTGGGATGGGGGGGGATTGTGCTATGAGGAGAGATTGAGTAGACTAGGCCTATATTCCATAGAGTTTAGAAGAATGAGAGGTGATCTCAATGAAACATATAAAATTATTCGAGGGGATTGATAGGGTTGATGCAGGGGGGATGTTTCCCCCTGGGCTGGGGAGTCTAGAACCAGGGGTCACAGTCTCAGAATAAGGGGTCGGCCATTTAGGACTGAGATGAGGAGGAATTTCTTCACTCAGAGGGCGGTGAATCTTTGGGCTGTGGAGGCTCAGTCGTTGAGTATATTCAAGATGGAGGTCGATAAATTTTTGAACAATAAGGGAGTCAAGGGATATGGGGATAGTGCAGGAAAGTGGAGATGAGGTCGAAGATCAGCCATGATCTCATTGAATGGCGGAGCAGGCTCGAGGGGCCAGAGGGCCGACTCCTGCTCCTATTTCTTATGGTCTTATGTTCTTAAAGTCCAACTCTTTGAAATGTTACTGAGAACGTCAGCCAGTGTACTCAAACTGAACCAGGAGAGGGAGCAGAGCCGGTTAAATTGGGCAAAGGTACAGTCATTTCCGGTGGATCAGGAAGAACATCTCCACTTAGAGAGTGAGAATTGTTTGGAATAATCTGCCAGGTAGAAACGCAAACACCGTGGCAGAATCGATGGGCTTTGATCGGAGAGTTCGGGTACTGGAGGAATGGGCTTTGATGGGAGAGTTAGGGTACTGGAGGGATGGGCTTCGATGGGAGAGTTAGGGTACTGGAGGGATGGGCTTCGATGGGAGAGTTAGGGTACTGGAGGAATGGGCTTCGATGGGAGATTTAGGGTACTGGAGGAATGGGCTTTGATAGGAGAGTTAGGGTACTGGAGGAATGGGCTTCGATGGGAGAGTTAGGGTGCTGGAGGGATGGGCTTTGATAGGAGAGTTAGGGTACTGGAGGGATGGGCTTTGATGGGAGAGTTAGGGTATTGGAGGGATGGGCTTCGATGGGAGAGTTAGGGTATTGGAGGGATGGGCTTCGATGGGAGAGTTAGGGTACTGGAGGGATGGGCTTCGATGGGAGAGTTAGGGTACTGGAGGGATGGGCTTCGATGGGAGAGTTAGGGTACTGGAGGAATGGGCTTCGATGAGAGAGTTAGGGTACTGGAGGGATGGGTTTCGATGGGAGAGTTAGGGTACTGGAGGGATGGGCTTCGATGGGAGAGTTAGGGTACTGGAGGGATGGGCTTCGATGGGAGAGTTAGGGTACTGGAGGGATGGGCTTCGATGGGAGAGTTATGGTATTGGAGTGATGGGCTTCGATGGGAGAGTTAGGGTATTGGAGGGATGGACTTCGATGGGCGAGTTAGGGTACTGGAGGGGCTTCGATAGGAGAGTTCAGATAACAATATGAAACCGAGCCCCACAAGGAGATATTAGGACAGCTGACCAAAAGCGTGGTCAAAGAGGTCGGTTTTAAGGCACTCTCAGCTCTCCAAATGGCTGTGGATGCTGGGGTCAATTGAAGCTCTCAAGGCAGATTCTTATTGGGTAAGGGGTTCGAGGGTTATGGAGCACAGGCGGGTAACTGGAGTTGAGGTACAGATCAGCCATGATCTGATAGAATGGCTCGAGGGGCTGAATGGCCTCCTCTTGTTGCTGATGTTCCTAATGATCCTGTCCTATTTTGTGACCTCGGCTGCACAATATCTTAATTCATGATGTGAAATGGAAGATATATTCAGACAATACAGTTATCGGCCAATAGATGGCCCCGATCGACCGTCTGATCAGTTTCTTGTTCGGTGGATTTCCCCAGGACTTTTCCAGATATCGGTGTAAACCTGCAGTCTGCCAGTGTTACGGGGGCCGATTGAGGGGTATTGGGACGTCCTGGGGAGGTCGACCCCTGTGAATTGGCACAGTCTGATCACGGTACAAGAGTGCGGAAGTCTTGCTGTAATTATATATAACTTTGGTGAGACCATACCTGGAGTATTGTGTGCACCATCTCTCCATTATCCCCCAACCCCACCTTCTCCCCATATACCCCAACCCCACCTTCTCCCCATATCCCCCAACCCCACCTTCTCCCCATAGCCCAACCGCACCTTCTCCCCATATCCCCCAACCCCACCTTCTCCCCATATCCCCCAACCCCACCTTCTCCCCATATCCCCCAACCCCACCTTCTCCCCATATCCCCAACCCCACCAACTCCCCATATCCCCAACCCCACCTTCTCCCCATATCCCCCAACCCCACCTTCTCCCCATATCCCCCAACCCCACCTTCTCCCCATATCCCCCAACCCCACCTTCTCCCCATATCCCCCAACCCCACCTTCTCCCCATATCCCCCAACCCCACCTTCTCCCCATATCCCCCAACCCCACCGTCTCCCCATATCCTCCAACACCAACTGTCCACCTTCTCCCCATATCCCCCAACCCCACCTTCTCCCCATATCCCTCAACCCCACCTTCTCCCCAAATCCCCCAACCCCACCTTCTCCCCATATCCCCCAACCCCACCTTCTCCCCATATCCCCCAACCCCACCATCTCTCCATAACCCCAAACCCCACCTTCTCCCCATATCCCCCAACCCCACCTTCTCCCCATATCCCCCAACCCCACCTTCTCCCCATATCCTCCAACACCAACTATCCACGTTCTCCCCATATCCCTCAACTCCACCTTCTCCCCATATCCCCCAACCCCACCTTCTCCCCATATCCCCCAACCCCACATTCTCCCCATATCCCTCAACACCACCGACCCACCTTCTCCCCATATCCCTCAACCCCACCTACCCACCTTCTCCCCATATCCCTCAACCCCACCTACCCACCTTCTCCCCAAATCCCTCCTACCAACCTACCCACCTTCTCCCATATCCCCAACCCCACCTACCCACCTTCTCCCCATATTCCCCAACCCCACCTACCCACCTTCGCCCATATCCCCATCCCCACCTACCCACCTTCTCCCCATATCCCCAACCCCACCTACCCACCTTCGCCCATATCCCCAACCCCACCTACCCACCTTCTCCCCATATCCCCAACCCCACCTACCCACCTTCTCCCCATATCCCTCCTACCCACCTACCCACCTTCTCCCCATATCCCTCTACCCCACCTACCCACCTTCTCCCCAAATCCCTCCTACCAACCTACCCACCTTCTCCCATATCCCCAACTCCACCTACCCACCTTCTCCACATATCCCTCAACCCCACCTACCCACCTTCTCCCATATCCCCAACCCCACCTACCCACCTTCTCCCCATGTCCCTCAACCCCACCTACCCACCTTCTCCCCATATCCCCAACCCCACCTACCCACCTTCTTCCCATTCAGTTCAGTGCGCAGTCTCCCCTGAATGCAGGGGTTCGAATCTCACTTCTGAAGTTCAATCCTTTATATGAAACTAGTTATTACCTGGAGTATTGTGCACAGTTTTGGTCTCCATACCTAAGGAAGGATATATTTGCCTTAGAGGGAGTGCAACGAAGGTTCACCAGACTGGTTCCTGGGATGGGGGGGGATTGTGCTATGAGGAGAGATTGAGTAGACTAGGCCTATATTCCATAGAGTTTAGAAGAATGAGAGGTGATCTCAATGAAACATATAAAATTATTCGAGGGGATTGATAGGGTTGATGCAGGGGGGATGTTTCCCCCTGGGCTGGGGAGTCTAGAACCAGGGGTCACAGTCTCAGAATAAGGGGTCGGCCATTTAGGACTGAGATGAGGAGGAATTTCTTCACTCAGAGGGCGGTGAATCTTTGGGCTGTGGAGGCTCAGTCGTTGAGTATATTCAAGATGGAGGTCGATAAATTTTTGAACAATAAGGGAGTCAAGGGATATGGGGATAGTGCAGGAAAGTGGAGATGAGGTCGAAGATCAGCCATGATCTCATTGAATGGCGGAGCAGGCTCGAGGGGCCAGAGGGCCGACTCCTGCTCTTATTTCTTATGGTCTTATGTTCTTAAAGTCCAACTCTTTGAAATGTTACTGAGAACGTCAGCCAGTGTACTCAAACTGAACCAGGAGAGGGAGCAGAGCCGGTTAAATTGGGCAAAGGTACAGTCATTTCCGGTGGATCAGGAAGAACATCTCCACTTAGAGAGTGAGAATTGTTTGGAATAATCTGCCAGGTAGAAACGCAAACACCGTGGCAGAATCGATGGGCTTTGATCGGAGAGTTCGGGTACTGGAGGAATGGGCTTTGATGGGAGAGTTAGGGTACTGGAGGGATGGGCTTCGATGGGAGAGTTAGGGTACTGGAGGGATGGGCTTCGATGGGAGAGTTAGGGTACTGGAGGAATGGGCTTCGATGGGAGATTTAGGGTACTGGAGGAATGGGCTTTGATAGGAGAGTTAGGGTACTGGAGGAATGGGCTTCGATGGGAGAGTTAGGGTGCTGGAGGGATGGGCTTTGATAGGAGAGTTAGGGTACTGGAGGGATGGGCTTTGATGGGAGAGTTAGGGTATTGGAGGGATGGGCTTCGATGGGAGAGTTAGGGTATTGGAGGGATGGGCTTCGATGGGAGAGTTAGGGTACTGGAGGGATGGGCTTCGATGGGAGAGTTAGGGTACTGGAGGGATGGGCTTCGATGGGAGAGTTAGGGTACTGGAGGAATGGGCTTCGATGAGAGAGTTAGGGTACTGGAGGGATGGGTTTCGATGGGAGAGTTAGGGTACTGGAGGGATGGGCTTCGATGGGAGAGTTAGGGTACTGGAGGGATGGGCTTCGATGGGAGAGTTAGGGTACTGGAGGGATGGGCTTCGATGGGAGAGTTAGGGTACTGGAGGGATGGGCTTCGATGGGAGAGTTAGGGTACTGGAGGGATGGGCTTCGATGGGAGAGTTAGGGTACTGGAGGGATGGGCTTCGATGGGAGAGTTAGGGTCCTGGAGGGATGGGCTTCGATGAGAGAGTTAGGGTACTGGAGGGATGGGCTTCGATGGGAGAGTTAGGGTACTGGAGGGATGGGTTCGATGGGAGAGTTAGGCTATTGGAGGGATGGACTTCGATGGGCGAGTTAGGGTACTGGAGGGGCTTCGATAGGAGAGTTCAGATAATAATATGAAACCGAGCACAACAAGGAGATATTAGGACAGCTGACCAAAAGCGTGGTCAAAGAGGTCGGTTTTTAGGCACTCTCAGCTCTCCAAATGGCTGTGGATGCTGGGGTCAATTGAAGCTCTCAAGGCAGATTCTTATTGGGTAAGGGGATCGAGGGTTATGGAGCACAGGAGGGTAACTGGAGTTGAGGTACAGGTCAGCCATGATCTGATAGAATGGCTCGAGGGGCTGAATGGCCTCCTCTTGTTGCTGATGTTCCTAATGATCCTATCCTATTTTGTGGCCTCGGCTGCACAATATCTTAATTCATGATGTGAAATGGAAGATATATTCAGACAATAGAGTTATCGGCCAATAGATGGCCCCGATCGACCGTCTGATCAGTTTCTTGGGCGGTGGATTTCCCCAGGACTTTTCCAGATATCGGTGTAAACCTGCAGTCTGCCAGTGTTACGGGGGCCGATTGAGGGGTATTGGGACGTCCTGGGGAGGTCGACCCCTGTGAATTGGCACAGTCTGATCACGGTACAAGAGTGCGGAAGTCTTGCTGTAATTATATATAACTTTGGTGAGACCATACCTGGAGTATTGTGTACACCATCTCTCCATTATCCCCCAACCCCACCTTCTCCCCATATCCCCCAACCCCACCTTCTCCCCATATCCCCCAACCCCACCTTCTCCCCATATCCCCCAACCCCACCTTCTCCCCATATCCCCCAACCCCACCTTCTCCCCATATCCCCCAACCCCACCTTCTCCCCATATCCCCCAACCCCACCTTCTCCCCATATCCCCAAACCTCACCTTCTCCCCATATCCCCCAACCCCACCTTCTCCCCATATCCCCCAACCCCACCTTCTCCCCATATCCCCCAACCCTACCTTCTCCCCATATCCCCAACCCCACCTTCTCCCCATATCCCCCAACCCCACCTTCTCCCCATATCCCCCAACCCCACCTTCCCCCCATATCCCCCAACCCCACCTTCACCCCATATCCCCAACCCCACCTTCTCCCCATATTCCCCAACCCCACCTTCTTCCCATATCCCCAACCCCACCTTCTCCCCATATCCCCCAACCCCACCTTCTCCCCATATCCCCCCACCCCACCTTCTCCCCATATCCCCCAACCCCACCTTCTCCCCATATCCCCAAACCCCACCTTCTCCCCATATCCCCAAACCCCACCTTCTCCCCATATCCCCAAACCTCACCTTGTCCCCATATCCCCCATCCCCACCTTCTCACCATATCCCCCAACCCCACCTTCTCCCCATATCCCCCAACCCCGCCTTCTCCCCATATCCCCAACCCCACCTTCTCCCCATATCCCCCAACCCCACCTTCTCCCCATATCCCCCAACCCCACCTTCTCCCCATATCCCCCAACCGCACCTTCTCCCCATATCCCCAACCCCACCTTCTCCCCATATCCCCCAACCCCACCTTCTCCCCATATCCCCCAACCCCACCTTCTCCCCATATCCCCCAACCGCACCTTCTCCCCATATCCCCAACCCCACCTTCTCCCCATATCCCCCAACCCCACCTTCTCCCCATATCCCCCAACCCCACGTTCTCCCCATATCCCCCAACCCCACCTTCTCCCCATATCCCCCAACCCCACCTTCTCCCCATATCCCCCAACCCCACCTTCTCCCCATATCCCCCAACACCAACTATCCACCTTCTCCCCATATCCCCCAACCCCACCTTCTCCCTATATCCCTCAACCCCACCTTCTCCCCATATCCCTCAACACCAACTATCCACCTCCTCCCATATCCCCGAAACACCAACTATCCACCTTCTCCCCATATCCCCCAACCCCACCTTCTCCCCATATCCCTCAACACCAACCATCCACCTTCTCCCATATCCCCCAACACCAACTATCCACCTTCTCCCCATATCCCGCAACCCCACCTTCATCCCATATCCTTCAATCCCACCTACCCACCTTCTCCTCATTATCCCTCAATCCCACCATCCCACCTTCTCCCCATATCCCTCAACCCCCACCTTCTCCCATATCCCTCAATCCCACCTTCTCCTCATATCCGTCAACCCCACCTACGCACCTTCTCCTCATATCCCCAACCCCACCTACCCACCTTCTCCCCATATTCCCCAAACCCACCTACCCACTTTCTCCCCATATCCCTCAACCCCACCTACCCACCTTCTCCCCATATCCCTCCTACCCACCTACCCACCTTCTCCCATGTCCCCAACCCCACCTACCCACCTTCTCCCCATATTCCCCAACCCCACCTACCCACCTTTTCCCCATATTCCCCAACCCCACCTACCCACCTTCTCCCCATATTCCCCAACCCCACCTACCCACCTTCTCCCCAGATCCCTCCTACCCACCTACCCACCTTCTCCCATATCCCCAACCCCACCTACCCACCTTCTCCCCATTTCCCTCAACCCCACCTACCCACCTTCTCCCCATGTCCCTCAACCCCACCTACCCACCTTCTCCCCATATCCCCAACCCCACCTACCCACCTTCTCCTAATATCCCTCAACCCCACCTACCCACCATCTTCCCATATCCCCAACCCCACCTACCCACCTTCTTCCCATTCAGTTCACTGCGCAGTCTCCCCTGAATGCGGAGGTTCGAATCTCACTTCTGAAATTCAATCCTTTATATGAAACTAGTTATTACCTGGAGTATTGTGGACAGTTTTGGTCTCCATACCTAAGGAAGGATATACTTGCCTTAGAGGGATTGCAACGAAGGTTCACCAGACTGGTTCCTGGGATGGGGGGATTGCCCTATGAGGAGAGATTGAGTAGACTAGGCCTATATTCCATAGAGTTTAGAAGAATGAGAGGTGATCTCAATGAAATATATAAAATTATTCGAGGGGAATGATAGGGTAGATGCAGGGGGGATGTTTCCCCCTGGGCTGGGGAGTCTAGAACCAGGGGTCACAGTCTCAGAATAAGGGGTTGGCCATTTAGGACTGAGATGAGGAGGAATTTCTTCACTCAGAGGGCGGTGAATCTTTGGGCTGTGGAGGCTCAGTTGTTGAGTATATTCAAGATGGAGATCGATAAATTTTTGAACAATAAGGGAGTCAAGGGATATGGGGATAGTGCAGGAAAGTGGAGATGAGGTCGAAGATCAGCCATGATCTCATTGAATGGCAGAGCAGGCTCGAGGGCCAGAGGTCCGACTCCTGCTCCTATTTCTTATGGTCTTATGTTCTTAAAGTCCAACTCTTTGAAATGTTACTGAGAACGTCAGCCAGTGTACTCAAACTGAACCAGGAGAGGGAGCAGAGCCGGTTAAATTGGGCAAAGGTACACTCATTTCCGCTGGATCAGGAAGAACATCTCCACTTAGAGAGTGAGAATTGTTTGGAATAATCTGCCAGGTGGAAACGCAAACACCGTGGCAGCATCGATGGGCTTTGATAGGAGAGTTAGGGTACTGGAGGAATGGGCTTCGATGGGAGAGTTAGGGTACTGGAGGGATGGGCTTCAATGGGAGAGTTAGGGTACTGGAGGGATGGGCTTCGATGGGAGAGTTAGGGTACTGGAGGGATGGGCTTCAATGGGAGAGTTAGGGTACTGGAGGGATGGGCTTCGATGGGAGAGTTAGGGTACTGGAGGGATGGGCTTCGATGGGAGAGTTAGGGGACTGGAGGGATGCGTTTCGATGGGGGAGTTAGGGTACTGGAGGGATGTGCTTCGATGTGAGATTTCGGGTACTGGAGGATGGGCTTCGATGGGAGAGTTAGGGTACTGGAGGAATGGGCTTCGATGGGAGAGTTAGGGTACTGGAGGGATGGGTTTCGATGGGAGAGTTAGGGTACTGGAGGGATGGGCTTCGATGGGAGAGTTAGGGTACTGGAGCGATGGGCTTCGATGGGAGAGTTTGGGTACTGGAGGGATGGGCTTCGATGGGAGAGTTAGGGTACTGGAGGGAAGGGCTTCGATGGGAGAGTTAGGGTACTGGAGGGGCTTCGATAGGAGAGTTAGGGTACTGGAGGGGCTTCGATAGGAGAGTTCAGATAATAATATGAAACCGAGCCCCACAAGGAGATATTAGGACAGCTGACCAAAAGCGTGGTCAAAGAGGTCGGTTTTAAGGCACTCTCAGCTCTCCAAATGGCTGTGGATGCTGGGATCAATTGAAGCTCTCAAGGCAGATTCTTATTGGGTAAGGGGATCGAGGGTGATGGAGCACAGGCGGGTAACTGGAGTTGAGGTACAGATCAGCCATGATCTGATAGAATGGCTCGAGGGGCTGAATGGCCTCCTCTTGTTGCTGATGCTCCTAATGATCCTGTCCTATTTTGTGACCTCGGCTGCACAATATCTTAATTCATGATGTGAAATGGAAGATATATTCAGACAATAGAGTTATCGGCCAATAGATGGCCCCGATCGACCGTCTGATCAGTTTCTTGGGCGGTGGATTTCCCCAGGACTTTTCCAGATATCGGTGTAAACCTGCAGTCTGCCAGTGTTACGGGGGCCGATTGAGGGGTATTGAGACGTCCTGGGGAGGTCGACCCCTGTGAATTGGCACAGTCTGATCACGGTACAAGAGTGCGGAAGTCTTGCTGTAATTATATATAGCTTTGGTGAGACCATACCTGGAGTATTGTGTACACCATCTCTCCATTATCCCCAACCCCACCTTCTCCCCATACCCCCCAATCCCACCTTCTCCCCATGATCCCCCAAACCCACCTTCTCCCCATATTCCCCAACCCCACCTTCTCCCCATATCCCCAACACACCTTCTCCCCATATCCCCCAATCCCACCTTCTCCCCATATCCCCCAACCCCACCTTCTCCCCATATCCCCCAACCCCACCTTCTCCCCATATCCCCAGCCCCACCTTCTCCCGTATCCCCCAGCCCCACTTTCTCCCCATATCCCCACCCCCACCCTCTCCCCAAATCCCCAACCCCACCTTCTCCCATATCCCCAACCCCACCTTCTCCCCATATCCCCCATCCCCACCTTCTCCCCATATCCCCAACCCCACCTTCTCCCATATCCCCCAACCCCACCTTCTCCCCATATCCCCAACCCCACCTTCTCCCCATATCCCCCAACCCCATCCTTCTCCCCATATCCCCAACCCCACATTCTCCCCATATCACCCAACCCCACCTTCTCCCCATATCCCCAAACCACCTTCTCCCATATCCCCAACCCCTTCTGCCATATCCCCAACCCCACCTTCTCCCCATATCCTCAACCACACCTCTCCCCATATCCCCAAATTTCACCTTCTCCCCATATCCCCTAACCACCACCTTCTCCCATATCCCCAACCCACCTTCTCCCCATATCCCCAACCCACCCTCTCCCATATCCCCAACCCACCTTCTCCCCATATCCCCAACCCACCTTCTCCCCATATCCCCCAACCCCACCTTCTCCCTTATCCCCAACCCACCTTCTCCCATATCCCCCAACCCCACCTTCTCCCATATCCCAACCCCACATTCTCCCCATATCCCCCAACCCCACCTTCTCCCCATATCCCCAAACCTCACCTCTCCATATCCCCCAACCCCACCTTCTCCCCATATCCCCCAACCCCACCTTCTCCCCATATCCCTCAACCACACCTTCTCCCCATATCCCCAAACCTCACCTTCTCCCCATATCCCCCAAACCTCCACCTTCTCCCCATATCCCCCAACCCCACCTTCTCCCCATATCCCCAACCCCACCTTCTCCCCCTATTCCAACCCACCTTCTCCCCAAATCCCCCAACCCCACCTTCTCCCCATATCCCCCAACCCCACCTTCTCCCCATATCCCCAACCCCACCTTCTCCCCATATCCCCCAACCCCACCTTCTCCCCATATCCCCAACCCCACCTTCTCCCATATCCCCCAACCCCACCTTCTCCCCTTATCCCCCAACCCCACCTTCTCCCCATATCCCCCAAGCCCACCTTCTCCCCATATCCCCAAACCCCACATTCTCCCCATATCCCCCAACCCCACCTTCTCCCCATATCCCAAACCTCACCTTCTCCCCATATCCCCCAACCCCACCTTCTCCCCATATCCCCCAAACCCACCTTCTCCCCATATCCCCAACCCCACCTTCTCCCCATATCCCCCAACCCCACCTTCTCCCCATATCCCCCAACCCCACCTTCTCCCCATATCCCCCAACCCCACCTTCTCCCCATATCCCAACCCCACCTTCTCCCATATCCCCCAACCCCACCTTCTCCCCATATCCCCAAACCTCACCTTCTCCCCATATCCCCCAACACCACCTTCTCTCCCATATCCCCCAACCCCACCCTCTCCCCATATCCCCCAACCCCACCTTCTCCCCATATCCCAACCCCACCTTCTCCCCATGTCCCCCAACCCCACCTTCTCCCCATATCCCCAACCCCACCTTCTCCCCATATCCCCCAACCCCACCTTCTCCCCATACCCCCAATCCCACCTTCTCCCCATATCCCCCAAACCCACCTCTCCCCATATTCCCCAACCCCACCTTCTCCCCATAGTCCCCAACACCACCTTCTCCCCCATATCCCCAATCCCACCTTCTCCCCATATCCCAACCCCCAACCCACCTTCTCCCATATCCCCAACCCCACCTTCTCCCATATCCCCCAGCCCCACCTTCTCCCCATATCCCCCAACCCCACTTTCTCCCCATATCCCCACCCCCACCCTCTCCCCATATCCCCCAACCCCACCTTCTCCCCATATCCCCCAACCCCACCTCTCCCCATATCCCCAACCCCACCTTCTCCCCATATCCCCAACCCCACCTTCTCCCCCATTATCCCCAACCCCACCTTCTCCCCTTATCCCCCAACCCCACCTTCTCCCCATATCGCCCAACCCCACCTTCTCCCCATATCCCCAAACCCCACATTCACCTCCATATCACCAACCCTCACCTTCTCCCATATTCCCAAACCTCACCTTCTCCCCATATCCCCAACCCCACCTTCTGCCCATATCCCCCAACCACCTTCTACCCATATCCCTCAACCACACCTTCTCCCCATATCCCCAAATTTCACCTTCTCCCCATATCCCGACCCACCTTCTCCACATATCCCACAACCCACCTTCTCCCCATATCCCCAACCCACCTTCTCCCATATCCCCAACCCACCTTCTCCCCATATCCCCAACCCACCTTCCCCATATCCCCCAACTCCACCTTCTCCCCTTATCCCCCAACCCACCTTCTCCCCATATCCCCCAACCCCACCTGCTCCCCATATCCCCAAACCCCACATTCTCCCCATATCCCCCAACCCCACCTTCTCCCCATACCCCAACTCACCTTCTCCCCATATCCCCTAAGACCCTACCCACCTTCTCCCCATATCCCCCAACCCCACCTTCTCCCCATATCCTAACCACACTTCTCCCCATATCCCAAACTCACCTTCTCCCATTTCCCCCAAACCCACCTTCTCCCCATATCCCCCAACCCCACCTTCTCCCCAGATCCCCCAACCCCTCCTTCTCCCCCTATCCCAACCCACCTTCTCCCCAAATCCCCCAACCCCACCTTCTCCCCATATCCCCCAACCACCACCTTCTCCCCATATCCCCAACCCCACCTTCTCCCCATATCCCCCAACCCACCTTCTCCCCATATCCCCAACCCCACCTTCTCCCCATATCCCCCAACCCCACCTTCTCCCCTTATCCCCCAACCCCACCTTCTCCCCATATCCCCCAACCCCACCTTCTCCCATATCCCCAAACCCCACATTCTCCCCATATCCCCCAACCCCACCTTCTCCCCATATCCCCAAGCCTCACCTTCTCCCCATATCCCCCAACCCCACCTTCTCCCCATATCCCCCAACCCCACCTTCTCCCCATATCCCCA
This sequence comes from Somniosus microcephalus, assembly GCF_052327205.1. Taxonomy (NCBI): domain Eukaryota; kingdom Metazoa; phylum Chordata; class Chondrichthyes; order Squaliformes; family Somniosidae; genus Somniosus; species Somniosus microcephalus. Next base: position 209,871,226 of record NC_140998.1, on the reverse strand, counting down.
ACCCCACCTTCTCCCCATATCCCCCAACCCCACCTTCTTCCCATATCCCCCAACACCACCTTCTCCCCATATCCCCAACCCCACCTTCTCCCCATATCCCCAAACCCCACCTTCTCCCCATATCCCCAACCCCACCTTCTCCCATATCCCCAAACCTCACCTTCTCCCCATATCCCCCAACACCACCTTCTCCCATATCCCCCAACCCCACCCTCTCCCCATATCCCCCAACCCCACCTTCTCCCCATATCCCCAACCCCACCTTCTCCCCATATCCCCCAACCCCCCTTCTCCCCATAACCCCCAACGCCACCTTCTCCCATATCCCCCAACCTCACCTTCTCCCCATATCCCCCAACCCCACTTCTCCCCATATCCCCCAACCCCACTTTCTCCCATATCCCCCAACCCCACCTTCTCCCCATATCCCCCAACCCCACCTTCTCCCATATCCCCAACCCCACCTTCTCCCCATATCCCCCAACCCCCACCTTCTCCCCCCATATCCCCCAACCCCACCTTCTCCCCATATCCCCCAACCCCACCTTCTCCCATATCCCCAACCCCACCTTCTCCCCATATCCCCCAACCCCACCTTCTCCCCATATCCCCCAACCCCAACCTTCTCCCCATATCCCCAACCCCACCTTCCCCCCATATCCCCCAACCCCACTTTCTCCCCATATCCCCCAACCAACCTTCTCCCCATATCCCCAACCCACCTTCTCCCCATATCCCCCAACCCCACCTTCTCCCATATCCCCCAACCCCACCTTCTCCCCATATCCCACCCAACTCTCCCACCCCCAACCCACCTTCTCCCCATATCCCCAACCCCACCTTCTCCCCATATCCCCCAACCACACCTTCTCCCCATATCCCTCAACACATCTATCCACCTTCTCCCATATCCCCCAACACCAACTATCCACCTTCTCCCCATATCCCTCATCCACACCTTCTCCCCATATCACCAAACCTCACCTTCTCCCCATATCCCCCAACCCCACCTCTCCCCATATCCCCCAACCCCACCTCTCCCATATCCCCCAACCCCACCCTTCTCCCCATATCCCCAACCCCACCTTCTCCCCATATCCCCCAACCCCACCTTCTCCCATATCCCCAACCCCACCTTCTCCCCTTATCCCCAACCCCACCTTCTCCCCATATCCCCCAACCCCACCTTCTCCCCATATCCCCAAACCCCACATTCTCCCCATATCCCCCAACCCCACCTTCTCCCCATATCCCCAAACCTCACCTTCTCCCCATATCCCCCAACCCCACCTTCTCCCCATATCCCCCAACCCCACCTTCTCCCCATATCCTCAACCACACCTTCTCCCCATATCCCGAAACCTCACCTTCTCCCCATATCCCCCAACCCCACCTTCTCCCATATCCCCAACCCACCTTCTCCCATATCCCCCCAACCCAACCTTCTCCCATATCCCCAACCCACCTTCTCCCCAAATCCCCCAACCCCACCTTCTCCCCATATCCCCCAACCCCACCTTCTCCCCATATCCCCAACCCACCTTCTCCCCATATCCCCCAAACCCACCTTCTCCCCATATCCCCAACCCACCTTCTCCCCATATCCCCCAAACCCCACCTTCTCCCCTTATCCCCCAAACCCACCTTCTCCCCATATCCCCAACCCCACCTTCTCCCCATATCCCCCAACCCCACCTTCTCCCCTTATCCCCCAACCCCACCTTCTCCCCATATCCCCCAACCCCACCTTCTCCCCATATCCCCAACCCCACCTTCTCCCCATATCCCCCAACCCCACCTTCTCCCCATATCCCCCAACCCCACCTTCTCCCCATATCCCCCAACCCCACCTTCTCCCCATATCCCCAACCCCACCTTCTCCCCATATCCCTCAACCCCACCTTCTCCCCATATCCCCAAACCTCACCTTCTCCCCATATCCCCCAACACCACCTTCTCCCCATATCCCCCAACCCCACCCTCTCCCCATATCCCCCAACCCCACCTTCTCTCCATATCCCCAACCCACCTTCTCCCCATATCCCCAACCCCACCTTCTCCCCATATCCCCCAACGCCACCTTCTCCCCATATCCCCAACCCCACCTTCTCTCCATATCCCCAACCCCACCTTCTCCCCATATCCCCCAACCCCACCTTCTCCCCATATCCCCCAACGCCACCTTCTCCCCATATCCCCCAACACCACCTTCTCCCCATATCCACCAACCCCACCTTCTCCCATATCCCCCAACCCCACTTTCTCCCCATATCCCCCAACCCCACCTTCTCCCCATATCCCCCAACCCCACCTTCTCCCCATATCCCCCAACCCCACCTTCTCCCCATATCCCCAACCCCACCATCTCCCCATATCCCCAACCCCACCTTCTCCCCATATCCCCCAAACCCACCTTCTCCCCATATCCCCCAACCCCACCTTCTCCCCATATCCCCCAACCCCACCTTCTCCCCATATCCCCAACCCCACCTTCTCCCCATATCCCCCAACCCCACCTTCTCCCCATATCCCCCAACCCCACCTTCTCCCCATATCCCCCAACCCCACCTTCTCCCCATATCCCCCAACCCCACCTTCTCCCCATATCCCCCAACCCCACCTTCTCCCCATATCCCCCAACCCCACCTTCTCCCCATATCACCCAACCCCACCTTCTCCCCATATGCCCCAACCCCACCTTCTCCCCATATCCCCAAACCCCACCTTCTCCCCATATCCCCAAACCCCACCTTCTCCCATATCCCCAAACCTCACCTTCTCCCCATATCCCCCAACACCACCTTCTCCCCATATCCCCCAACCCCACCCTCTCCCCATATCCCCCAACCCCACCTTCTCCCCATATCCCCAACCCCACCTTCTCCCCATATCCCCCAACCCCAACTTCTCCCCATATCCCCCAACGCCACCTTCTCCCCATATCCCCCAACCTCACCTTCTCCCCATATCCCCCAACCCCACCTTCTCCCCATATCCCCCAACCCCACTTTCTCCCCATATCCCCCAACCCCACCTTCTCCCCATATCCCCCAACCCCACCTTCTCCCCATATCCCCAACCCCACCTTCTCCCCATATCCCCCAACCCCAACTTCTCCCCATATCCCCCAACCCCACCTTCTCCCCATATCCCCCAACCCCACCTTCTCCCCATATCCCTCAACACCATCTATCCACCTTCTCCCATATCCCCCAACACCAACTATCCACCTTCTCCCCATATCCCTCAACCACACCTTCTCCCCATATCCCCAAACCTCACCTTCTCCCCATATCCCCCAACCCCACCTTCTCCCCATATCCCCCAACCCCACCTTCTCCCACATATCCCCCAACCCCACCTTCTCCCCATATCCCCAACCCCACCTTCTCCCCATATCCCCCAACCCCACCTTCTCCCCATATCCCCCAACCCACCTTCTCCCCTTATCCCCCAACCCCACCTTCTCTCCATATCCCCCAACCCCACCTTCTCCCCATATCCCCAAACCCCACATTCTCCCCATATCCCCCAACCCCACCTTCTCCCCATATCCCCAAACCTCACCTTCTCCCCATATCCCCCAACACCACCTTCTCCCCATATCCCCCAACCCCACCTTCTCCCCATATCCCTCAACCACACCTTCTCCCCATATCCCCAAACCTCACCTTCTCCCCATATCCCCCAACCCCACCTTCTCCCCATATCCCCCAACCCCACCTTCTCCCCATATCCCCCAACCCCACCTTCTCCCCATATCCCCAACCCCACCTTCTCCCCAAATCCCCCAACCCCACCTTCTCCCTATATCCCCCAACCCCACCTTCTCCCCATATCCCCAACCCCACCTTCTCCCCATATCACCCAAACCCACCTTCTCCCCATATCCCCAACCCCACCTTCTCCCCATATCCCCCAACCCCACCTTCTCCCCTTATCCCCCAAACCCACCTTCTCCCCATATCCCAACCCCACCTTCTCCCCATATCCCCCAACCCCACCTTCTCCCCTTATCCCCCAACCCCACCTTCTCCCCATATCCCCCAACCCCACCTTCTCCCCATATCCCCAACCCCACCTTCTCCCCATATCCCCCAACCCCACCTTCTCCCCATATCCCCCAACCCCACCTTCTCCCCATATCCCCCAACCCCACCTTCTCCCCATATCCCCAAACCCCACCTTCTCCCCATATCCCTCAACCCCACCTTCTCCCCATATCCCCAAACCTCACCTTCTCCCCATATCCCCCAACACCACCTTCTCCCCATATCCCCCAACCCCACCCTCTCCCCATATCCCCCAACCCCACCTTCTCTCCATATCCCCAACCCCACCTTCTCCCCATATCCCCCAACCCCACCTTCTCCCCATATCCCCCAACGCCACCTTCTCCCCATATCCCCCAACCCCACCTTCTCCCCATATCCACCAACCCCACCTTCTCCCCATATCCCCCAACCCCACTTTCTCCCCATATCCCCCAACCCCACCTTCTCCCCATATCCCCCAACCCCACCTTCTCCCCATATCCCCCAACCCCACCTTCTCCCCATATCCCCAACCCCACCATCTCCCCATATCCCCAACCCCACCTTCTCCCCATATCCCCCAACCCCACCTTCTCCCCATATCCCCCAACCCCACCTTCTCCCCATATCCCCCAACCCCACCTTCTCCCCATATCCCCAACCCCACCTTCTCCCCATATCCCCCAACCCCACCTTCTCCCCATATCCCCCAACCCCACCTTCTCCCCATATCCCCCAACCCCACCTTCTCCCCATATCCCCCAACCCCACCTTCTCCCCATATCCCCCAACCCCACCTTCTCCCCATATCCCCCAACCCCACCTTCTCCCCATATCACCCAACCCCACCTTCTCCCCATATGCCCCAACCCCACCTTCTCCCCATATCCCCAAACCCCACCTTCTCCCCATATCCCCAAACCCCACCTTCTCCCCATATCCCCAAACCTCACCTTCTCCCCATATCCCCCAACACCACCTTCTCCCCATATCCCCCAACCCCACCCTCTCCCCATATCCCCCAACCCCACCTTCTCCCCATATCCCCAACCCCACCTTCTCCCCATATCCCCCAACCCCACCTTCTCCCCATATCCCCCAACGCCACCTTCTCCCCATATCCCCCAACCTCACCTTCTCCCCATATCCCCCAACCCCACCTTCTCCCCATATCCCCCAACCCCACTTTCTCCCCATATCCCCCAACCCCACCTTCTCCCCATATCCCCCAACCCCACCTTCTCCCCATATCCCCAACCCCACCTTCTCCCCATATCCCCCAACCCCAACTTCTCCCCATATCCCCCAACCCCACCTTCTCCCCATATCCCCAACCCCACCTTCTCCCCATATCCCCCAACCCCACCTTCTCCCCATATCCCCCAACCCCACCTTCTCCCCATATCCCCCAACCCCACCTTCTCCCCATATCCCCCAACCCCACCTTCTCCCCATATCCCCAACCCCACCATCTCCCCATATCCCCCAACCCCACCTTCTCCCCATATCCCCCAACCCCACCTTCTCCCCATATCCCCCAACCCCACCTTCCCCCCATATCCCCCAACCCCACTTTCTCCCCATATCCCCCAACCCAACCTTCTCCCCATATCCCCCAACCCCACCTTCTCCCCATATCCCCCAACCCCACCTTCTCCCCATATCCCCCAACCCCACCTTCTCCCCATATCCCCCAACCCCAACTTCTCCCCATATCCCCCAACCCCACCTTCTCCCCATATCCCCCAACCCCACCTTCTCCCCATATCCCCCAACCCCACCTTCTCCCCATATCCCTCAACACCATCTATCCACCTTCTCCCATATCCCCCAACATCAACTATCCACCTTCTCCCCATATCCCTCAACCACACCTTCTCCCCATATCCCCAAACCTCACCTTCTCCCCATATCCCCCAACCCCACCTTCTCCCCATATCCCCCAACCCCACCTTCTCCCCATATCCCCCAACCCCACCTTCTCCCCATATCCCCAACCCCACCTTCTCCCCATATCCCCCAACCCCACCTTCTCCCCATATCCCCCAACCCCACCTTCTCCCCTTATCCCCCAACCCCACCTTCTCCCCATATCCCCCAACCCCACCTTCTCCCCATATCCCCAAACCCCACATTCTCCCCATATCCCCCAACCCCACCTTCTCCCCATATCCCCAAACCTCACCTTCTCCCCATATCCCCCAACCCCACCTTCTCCCCATATCCCCCAACCCCACCTTCTCCCCATATCCCTCAACCACACCTTCTCCCCATATCCCCAAACCTCACCTTCTCCCCATATCCCCCAACCCCACCTACTCCCCATATCCCCCAACCCCACCTTCTCCCCATATCCCCCAACCCCACCTTCTCCCCATATCCCCAACCCCACCTTCTCCCCAAATCCCCCAACCCCACCTTCTCCCCATATCCCCCAACCCCACCTTCTCCCCATATCCCCAACCCCACCTTCTCCCCATATCCCCCAAACCCACCTTCTCCCCATATCCCCAACCCCACCTTCTCCCCATATCCCCCAACCCCACCTTCTCCCCTTATCCCCCAACCCCACCTTCTCCCCATATCCCCCAACCCCACCTTCTCCCCATATCCCCAACCCCACCTTCTCCCCATATCCCCCAACCACACCTTCTCCCCATATCCCCCAACCCCACCTTGTCCCCATATCCCCCAACCCCACCTTCTCCCCATATCCCCAAACCCCACCTTCTCCCCATATCCCTCAACCCCACCTTCTCCCCATATCCCCAAACCTCACCTTCTCCCCATATCCCCCAACACCACCTTCTCCCCATATCCCCCAACCCCACCCTCTCCCCATATCCCCCAACCCCACCTTCTCTCCATATCCCCAACCCCACCTTCTCCCCATATCCCCCAACCCCACCTTCTCCCCATATCCCCCAACGCCACCTTCTCCCCATATCCCCCAACCCCGCCTTCTCCCCATATCCACCAACCCCACCTTCTCCCCATATCCCCCAACCCCACTTTCTCCCCATATCCCCCAACCCCACCTTCTCCCCATATCCCCCAACCCCACCTTCTCCCCATATCCCCCAACCCCACCTTCTCCCCATATCCCCAACCCCACCTTCTCCCCATATCCCCAACCCCACCTTCTCCCCATATCCCCCAACCCCACCTTCTCCCCATATCCCCCAACCCCACCTTCTCCCCATATCCCCCAACCCCACCTTCTCCCCATATCCCCAACCCCACCTTCTCCCCATATCCCCCAACCCCACCTTCTCCCCATATCCCCCAACCCCACCTTCTCCCCATATCCCCCAACCCCACCTTCTCCCCATATCCCCAACCCCACCTTCTCCCCATATCCCCCAACCCCACCTTCTCCCCATATCCCCCAACCCCACCTTCTCCCCATATCCCCCAACCCCACCTTCTCCCCATATCCCCAAACCCCACCTTCTCCCCATATCCCCCAACCCCACCTTCTCCCCATATCCCCAAACCTCACCTTCTCCCCATATCCCCCAACACCACCTTCTCCCCATATCCCCCAACCCCACCTTCTCCCCATATCCCCCAACCCCACCTTCTCCCCATATCCCCCAACCCCACCTTCTCCCCATATCCCCCAACCCCACTTTCTCCCCATATCCCCCAACCCAACCTTCTCCCCATATCCCCCAACCCCACCTTCTCCCAATATCCCCCAACCCCACCTTCTCCCCATATCCCCAACCCCACCTTCTCCCCATATCCCCCAACCCCACCTTCTCCCCATATCCCCCAACCCCACCTTCTCCCCATATCCCCCAACCCCACCTTCTCCCCATATCCCCCAACCCCACCTTCTCCCCATATCCCCCAACCCCAACTTCTCCCCATATCCCCCAACCCCACCTTCTCCCCATATCCCCCAACCCCACCTTCTCCCCATATCCCCCAACCCCACCTTCTCCCCATATCCCTCAGCACCATCTATCCACCTTCTCCCATATCCCCCAACACCAACTATCCACCTTCTCCCCATATCCCTCAACCCCACCTTCTCCCCTTATCCCGCAACCCCACCTTCATCCCATATCCTTCAATCCCACCTACCCACCTTCTCCCCATCATCCCTCAACCCCCACCTTCTCCCATATCCCTCAATCCCACCTTCTCCTCATATCCGTCAACCCCACCTACCCACCTTCTCCCCATATTCCCCAAACCCACCTACCCACCTTCTCCCCATATCCCTCAACCCCACCTACCCACTTTCTCCCCATATCCCTCAACCCCACCTACCCACCTTCTCCCCATATCCCTCCTACCCACCTACCCACCTTCTCCCATATCCCCAACCCCACCTACCCACCTTCTCCCCATATTCCCCAACCCCACCTACCCACCTTCTCCCCATACTCCTCAACCCCACCTACCCACCTTCTCCCCATATCCCTCCTACCCACCTACCCACCTTCTCCCATATCCCCAACCCCACCTGCCCACCTTCTCCCCATATTCCCCAACCCCACCTACCCACCTTCTCCCCATATCCCTCAACCCCACCTACCCACCTTCTCCCCATGTCCCTCAACCCCACCTACCCACCTTCTCCCCATATCCCCAACCCCACCTACCCACCTTCTCCTAATATGCCTCAACCCCACCTCCCCACCTTCTTCCCATATCTCCAACCTCACCTACCCACCTTCTTCCCATTCAGTTCAGTGCGCAGTCTCCCCTGAATGCGGAGGTTCGAATCCCTCTTCTGAAATTCAATCCTTTATATGAAACTAGTTATTACCTGGAGCATTGTGCACAGTTTTGGTCTCCATACCTAAGGAAGGATATACTTGCCTTAGAGGGAGTGCAACGAAGGTTCACCAGACTGGTTCCTGGGATGGGGGGATTGTCCTATGAGGAGAGATTGAGTAGACTAGGCCTAGATTCCCTAGAGTTTAGAAGAGTGAGAGGTGATCTCAATGAAACATATAAAATTATTCGAGGGGATTGAAAGGGTAGATGCAGGGAGGATGTTTCCCCCTGGGCTGGGGAGTCTAGAACCAGGGGCCACAGTCTCAGAATAAGGGGTTGGCCATTTAGGACTGAGATGAGGAGGAATTTCTTCACTCAGAGGGTGGTGAATCTTTGGGCTCCGGAGGCTCAGTCGTTGAGTATATTCAAGATGGAGATCGATAAATTTTTGAACAATAAGGGAGTCAAGGGATATGGGGATAGTGCAGGAAAGTGGAGATGAGGTCGAAGATCAGCCATGATCTCATTGAATGGCAGAGCAGGCTCGAGGGGCCAGAGGTCCGACTCCTGCTCCTATTTCTTATGGTCTTATGTTCTTAAAGTCCAACTCTTTGAAATGTTACTGAGAACGTCAGCCAGTGTACTCAAACTGAACCAGGAGGGGGAGCAGAGCCGGTTAAATTGGGCAAAGGTACACTCATTTCCGCTGGATCAGGAAGAACATCTCCACTTAGAGAGTGAGAATTGTTTGGAATAATCTGCCAGGTAGAAACGCAAACACCGTGGCAGCATCGACGGGCTTTGATAGGAGAGTTAGGGTACTGGAGGAATGGGCTTCGATGGGAGAGTTAGGGTACTGGAGGGATGGGCTTCGATGGGAGAATTAGGGTACTGGAGGGATGGGCTTCGATGGGAGAGTTAGGGTACTGGAGGGATGGGCTTCGATGGGAGAGTTAGGGTGCTGGAGGGATGGGCTTCGATGGGAGAGTTAGGGTACTGGAGGGATGGGCTTTGATAGGAGAGTTAGGGTACTGGAGGAATGGGCTTCGATGGGAGAGTTAGGGTGCTGGAGGGATGGGCTTTGATAGGAGAGTTAGGGTACTGGAGGGTTGGGCTTCGATGGGAGAGTTAGGGTATTGGAGGGATGGGCTTCGATGGGAGAGTTAGGGTATTGGAGGGATGGGCTTCGATGGGAGAGTTAGGGTACTGTAGGCATGGGCTTCGATGGGAGATTTAGGGTACTGGAGGGATGGGCTTCAATGGGAGAGTTAGGGTACTGGAGGGATGGGCTTCGATGAGAGAGTTAGGGTACTGGAGGGATGGGCTTCGATGGGAGAGTTAGGGTACTGGAGGGATGGGCTTCGATGGGGAAGTTAGGGTACTGGAGGTATGGGCTTCGATGAGAGAGTTAGGGTACTGGAGGGATGGGCTTCGATGGGTGAGTTAGGGTACTGGAGGGATGGGCTTCGATGGGAAAGTTAGAGTACTGGAGCGATGGGCTTCGATGGGCGAGTTAGGGTACTGGAGGGATGGGCTTAGAAGGCAGAGTTAGGGTACTAGAGGGATGGGCTTCGATGGGAGAGTTAGGGTACTGGAGGGCTGGGCTTCGAAGGGAGAATTAGGGTACTGGAGGGATGAGCTTCGATGGGAGAGTTAGGGTACTGGAGGGATGGGCTTCGATGGGAGAGTTAGGGTACTGGAGGGATGGGCTTCGATGGGAGATTTAGGGTACCGGAGGGGTTGTGTTTCGATGGGAGAGCTAGGTTACTGGAGGGATGGGCTTCGATGGGAGTGTTAGGGTACTGGAGGGATGGGCTTCGATGGGAGAGCTAGGGTACTGGAGGGATGGGCTTCGATGGGAGAGTTAGGATACTGGAGGGATGGGCTTCGATGGGAGAGTTAGGGTACTGGAGGGATGGGCTTCGATGGGAGAGCTAGGGTACTGGAGGGTTGGGCTTCGATGGGAGCGTTAGGGTACTGGAGGGATGGGCTTCGATGGAGAGTTAGGGTACTGGAGGGATGTGCTTTGATGGGAGAGTTAGCGTACTGGAGGCCTGGGCTTCGATGTGAGATTTAGGGTACAGGAGGATGGGCTTCGATGGGAGAGTTAGGGTACTGGAGGGATGGGCTTCGATGGGAGAGTTAGGTTACTGGTAGGATGGGCTTCGATGGGAGAGTTAGTGTACTGGAAGAATGGGCTTCGATGGGAGAGTTAGGGTACTGTAGGGATGGGCTTCGATGGGAGGTTTAGGGTACTGGAGGAATGGGCTTCGATGGGAGAGTTAGGGTACTGGAGGGATGGGCTTCGATGGGAGAGTTAGGGTACTGGAGGGATGGGCTTCGATGAGAGAGTTAGGTTACTGGAGGGATGGGCTTCGATGGGAGAGTTAGGGTACTGGAGGGATGGGCTTCGATGGGAGAGTTAGGGTACTGGAGGGATGGACTTCGATGCGAGAGTTAGGGTACTGGAGGGATGGGCTTCGATGAGAGAGTTAGGGTACTGCAGGGATGGGCTTCGATGGGAGAGTTAGGGTACTGGAGGGATGGGCTTCGATGGGAGAGTTAGGGTACTGCAGGGATGGGCTTTGATGGGAGAGTTAGGGTACAGGAGGGATGGGCTTCGATGGGAGAGTTAATGTACTGGAGGAATGGGCTTCGATCGGAGAGTTAGGGTACTGGAGGAATGGGCTTCGATGGGAGAGTTAGGGTACTGGAGGGATGGGCTTCGATGGGAGAGTTAGGGTACTGGAGGGATGGGCTTCGATGGGAGAGTTAGGGTACTGGAGGGATGGGCTTCGATGGGAGAGTTAGGGTACTGGAGGGATGGGCTTCGATGGGAGAGTTAGGGTACTGGAGAGATGGGTTTCAATGGGAGAGTTAGGGTACTGGAGGGATGGGCTTCGATGGGAGAGTTAGGGTACTAGAGGGATGGGCTTCGATGGGAGAGTTAGGCTACTGGAGGGATGGGCTTCGATGGGAGAGTTAGGCTACTGGAGGGATGGGCTTCGATGGGAGAGTTAGGGTACTGGAGGGATGGGCTTCGATGGGAGCGTTAGGTTACTGGAGGGATGGGCTTCGATGGGTGAGTTCGGGTACTGGAGGGATGGGCTTCGATGGGAAAGTTAGAGTACTGGAGCGATGGGCTTCGATGGGGGAGTTAGGGTACTGGAGGGATGGGCTTCGAAGGGAGAGTTAGGGTACTAGAGGGATGGGCTTCGATGGGAGAGTTAGGGTACTGGAGGGATGTGCTTCGAAGGGAGAGTTAGGGTACTGGAGGGATGAGCTTCGACGGGAGAGTTAGGGTACTGGAGGGATGGGCTTCGATGGGAGAGTTAGGGTACTGGAGGGATGGGCTTCGATGGGAGAGTTAGGGTACTGGAGGGATGGGCTTCGATGGGAGAGTTAGGGTACTGGAGGGATGGGCTTCGATGGGAGAGTTAGGGTACTGGAGGGATGGGCTTCGATGGGAGAGTTAGGGTACTGGAGGGATGGGCTTCGATGGGAGAGTTAGGGTACTGGAGGGTTGGGCTTCGATGGGAGCGTTAGGGCACTGGAGGGATTGGCTTCGATGGAGAGTTACGGTACTGGAGGGATGTGCTTCGGTGGGAGAGTTAGCGTACTGGAGGGCTGGGCTTCGATGTGAGATTTAGGGTACTGGAGGATGGGCTTCGATGGGAGAGTTAGGGTACTGGCGGGATGGGCTTCGATGGGAGAGTTAGGTTGCTGGTAGGATGGGCTTCGATGGGAGAGTTAGGGTACTGGAGGGATGGGCTTCGATGGGAGAGTTAGGGTACTGGAGGAATGGGCTTCGATGGGAGAGTTAGGGTACTGGAGGGATGGGCTTCGATGGGGGAGTTAGGGTACTGTAGGGATGGGCTTCGATGGGAGAGTTAGGGTACTGGAGGGATGGGCTTTGATGGCAGAGTTAGGGTACTGGTGGGATGGGCTTCGATGGGGGAGTTAGGGTACTGGAGGGATGGGCTTCGATGGGAGAGTTAGGGTACTGGAGGGATGGGCTTCGATGGGAGAGTTAGGGTACTGGTGGGATGGGCTTTGATGGCAGAGTTAGTGTACTGGTGGGATGGGCTTCGATGGGGGAGTTAGGGTACTGGAGGGATGGGCTTCGATGGGGGAGTTAGGGTACTGGAGGGATGGGCTTCGATGGGGGAGTTATGGTACTGTAGGGATGGGCTTCGATGGGAGAGTTAGTGTAATGGAGGGATGGGCTTCAATGGGAGAATCTATCTATCTATCTATCTATCTCTCTCTCTGTATCTATCTACCTTTCTCTCTATCTAGCTCTCTATCTATCTCAATATCTCACTATCTATCTGTCTGTTAAGTACATAGATAATCACTCTTTGACACCAAGTTGACATACATAGATGGACGGATGGACGAATGGACGGGAGGAGCCCCACAGTCTGGAAGGGAGACGGAGGGAGGTCCTGTGAACTAATGGGAGAATAGGTCGGGTGTCAGGGGTTGGTGAGATCAGGGGTCGGAGGAGTTCAGGGGTCAGGCTAGCAGGGGTCGGGGTTGGGAGATCAGGGAGTGGGGAGATTGTGTGTCAGGGAGATCGGGTAGGTCGGGAGTAAGGGGTCGTGATTCAGGGGTCGGGGAGATCAGGGGTCAGGCTAGCGGGGGTCGGGGGAGATCGGGAGTCCGGGGATGTGGGTATTCGGGGGATGGGTGGTCCTCCCTGCTCCTCCTGGTCATCACCTTGGCTGGGCCTTGCAGCTGATCCCTTGACCCGGTTTCCCTCAGGACAAACCAATATTGGAGTGGAAAGCTTACACTGGCGTCCGGTCTCTTATTTGCAATTGTAAAGGGCCAAAGCCGGCGTCAGGTGTGGGGGACCGTCCTTACCCAATATGGCAGGTGGCGCACCCCCGTCTGAGCACTCATCATAGCCCCCCCCCCCCCTTACTGGAGCCTTAATCCAAGTAATGCCTGAAAAACAGGGGATGTGTCGACCAATTTCTAGAGAGAGAGAGAGACAGAGAGAGAAAGAGATAGACAGGGAGAGAGAGAGACAGAGAAACAGAGACAGAGAGAGAGACAGAGAGAGAGAGAGAGAGAGAGACACACACACACACAGAGAGACAGAGAGACAGGGAGAGGGAGACACAGAGAGAGAGAGAGAGAGACAGAGCGAGAGCGAGACAGAGAGAGAGAGAGAGAGACAGAGGAGGTACAAAGAGAGGGAGAGAGAGAGAGACAGGGAGAGAGAGAGACAGAGAGAGAGAGACACAGAGAGAGACAGAGAGAGAGACAGAGAGAGAGAGAGAGACAGAAAGAGATAGAGACAGAGAGAGAGAGACAGTGAGAAACAAAGAGACAGAAAGAGAGAGAGAGAGAGACAGAGAGAGAGGGACAGAGAGAGTCAGAGAGAGAGACACAGAGAAAGATAGACAGAGAGAGAGACAGAGAGAAGGAGAGACAAACAGAGAGAGAGAGACAGAGAGAGAGGGAGAGAGACAAAGTGAGTGACAGAGAGAGTGAGAGACAGAGAGAGAGAGACACACAGAGAGACAGAGAGGGAGAGAGAGAGACAGACAGACAGAGAGCAAGGGACAGACAGAGAGAGAGAAAGACAGAGAGACTGAGAGACAGAGAGAGAGAGAGAGACAGACAGAGAGCGAGGGGCAGACAGAGAGAGAGACTGTACTCTGGGTGTGTGGAAAAGATGCCCAGACATGGGGGCTGGATTCAAGTGTCGGAGTGACCTGGGATTTACAGAGAGTTAGAAGCTGTTGGGACGAGAAGGAGAATTTGGGATGAAAGGGGAAAGTGGGCATTGCGGATGCTGCTTCATAAAGAGCAAAAAAAGAGAGATCTACTCACCGAAATCCTCCGAGTACAACTGAGCAGCTAAACGTTAAATATGACAACGTCAATCTGCCCTTTGGCAAGTCAGCCTTTGCAGGTGGGGAGCAGCTTTTAACACAGGACCCTGGCTGGCCAGCCCCGTTGAGTGACAGGCCGCCCCAAGGTCTCCTTGACAACACAATACTGCCATGGCGCAATCCCTACACAGGTTACCCCGGGTTCAGGGACACTCTCTACCCACAGAGGCCTAGCTCTCTGAAAAAGCCTGAGTGAATTGTCAAGCAGAGCACAAATGCCCACAGAGGCCTAGCTCTCTGAAAAAGCCTGAGTGAATTGTCAAGCAGAGCACAAATGCCCACAAAGGCCTAACTCTCGATAAAAGCCTGAGTGAATTGTCAAGCAGAGCACAAATGCCCACAGAGGCCTAGCTCTCTGAAAAAGCCTGAGTGAATTGTCAAGCAGAGCACAAATGCCCACAAAGGCCTAACTCTCTATAAAAGCCTGAGTGAATTGTCAAGCAGAGCACAAGTAGGCATATTCTACCTTTTTCCCCAATCGCATCAATTCTTTACGGTTTAAACATCATAGAATCACAGAAATTTACAGCACAGATGGAGGCCATTCGACCCACCGTGTCTGTGCTGGCCCAATGAGCGATCCAGTCTAATCCCACTTTCCAGCTCTCGGTCCACGCCCCTGTAGGTTACGGCACTTCAAGGGCATATCCAAGAACTTTTTAAATGTGATGAGGGTTTCTGCCTCTCCCACCCTTTCAGGCAGTGAGTTCCAGACCCCCATCACCCTCTGGGTGAAAAAAGTTCTCCTCAACTCCCCTCTAATCCTTCCACCAATTACTTTCAATCTCTGCCCCCTGGTTATTGACCTCTCTGCTGGGGGAAATCGGTCCTTCCTATCCACTCTATCTAAGCCCCTCATCATTTTATACACCTCAATTAAATCTCCCCTCAGCCTCCTCTGTTCCAAAGAAAACAACCCCAGCCTATCCAATCTTCCCTCATCGCTCGGACGAGGTAGAAAATCCTCTGCTTTTGGACAGTCAGCTTTAGTACCAGAATATAAAGGGGACTTTTAGAGCGAATGTTTCCATGCCACGCCCTATCTCTAAATCTGTTGCAGGATGTTACTTAATGAATATTAACCTGGTATTGACTAGCTGTCTGTAAAGGTTTAGAAAAACAGGGCTTCAAAAGACAGGCAGAGTCAGAAATCTAGAGCAAGTCTCCCTTCTCCTTTATGTATGTAACACCCAGTTGAGTACAAACCATTCAATAGGGGCCGATGAAGTCTTCTTTCTTCACGGCCGGTTGGAGTACTTTAACCCAGTTTTAGGCTGGTTGTCCGTAAAGGTTTAGAGACGGGACCAACAGCAATGATTTCATCAGAGGCGAAGTCTTCGGGCAGGATTTTCATTGGGCCGTGGAGGCGGGATTAGAGGCGTGTGGGGGGTTAAAATCCCGAAATCGGGGATCCCGAACCCATCCCGCCCCCAACCCGCCTCCATGCCAGTTTCCCAGGAGGCGGATACCCGCCCCGCACTGGGACCCGCCTCCCCGAGGAGGGAAGGGGAATAGTGCCAATTAACTGCCTGTTAACAGGTAGTTAACGGGCAGTTTTTAGCCTAATCCCTATTTTTATTGGTGAAGTGTGGGATTCCCGACAGCTCCAAACCACGCCAAGTTAGCGAGGCGGGCCGTCGGGATGAAGGGCTTGGAGGGGTCGAGATGTCCGGTGTTCAGGTGAGTGATGGGTGCATGAGTGCAGAGGTAAGTGTGTTTGGTGTGTGTAAAGTGTTTGAAGAAGTTCTACTAACCTTTACTTACCTTTACAGCCTTCCTTCCTTCAGGTCTCGGGAGTCCCTCATCTCACCGGCACAGAAAGCAGAATGGCCGCCAGCTGTCTGTTCTGGGGAGATCGCTAAATCATCCTGAGAGGGAGGAATTAACTTGGAGTACAGATTGTCAGCGCTTGACAGCTTCAAACAGCTGTGAAACGCTGATATTTCATCTGTCAAAAGCTCTTGACAGTTGAAATATCAATCTGTGATGTCACCTGTTGCCGGGTGGCCCTTACTTGGCCTGCTGAACCCGCTGGGCGGGCTCAACAAGGTCAATCAAGTTAAAATCACGTGGGTTGGCTAGAACTCGATGGAGGCGGGACTACAACCCCGAAAGTTGTAGTCCCGCCTCCTAGCTGACTTCTCAATGAAAATCCAGCCCATCCTCTTTCCTCAGGCTAGGGAACGGACCTCTGATGTTCCTTCCCTAAGTAGGCCCGGAGTTTTCCAGTTGGGTGGGAAACTCTGTATATGTCCCATTTGCTTAGAACGTTGCTAAGTTCAACAACAACAACTTGCATTTATATAGCGCCTTTAACGTAGTAAACCGTCCCAGGGCGCATCACTGGAGGGTCAATCAGACAACGTTTGTCCCTGAGCCACATAAGGACAGATGAGCTGGGTCAAAGAGGTCAGTTTTAAGTAGCGCCTTAAAGGAGGAGAGAGAGGGGGTGAGGTTTAGGGAGGGAATTTTAACTGGACCTTAACTGGACCAGCCATATAAATATTGTGGCAACAAGAGCAGGTCAGAGGCTGGGTATTCTGTGGCGAGTGTCTCACCTCCTGACTCCCCAAAGCCTTTCCACCATCTACAAGGCACAAGTCAGGAGTGTGATGGAATACTCTCCACTTGCCTGGATGAGTGCAGCTCCAACAACACTCAAGAAGCTCGACACCATCCAGGACAAAGCAGCCCGCTTGATGGGCACCCCATCCACCACCTTAAACATTCACTCCCTCCACCACCGGCGCACCGTGGCTGCAGTGTGTACCATCTACAAGATGCACTGCAGCAACTCGGCAAGGCTTCTTCGGCAGCACCTCCCAAACCCGTGACCTCTTCCACCTAGAATGACAAGGGCAGCAGGTGCATGGGAACACCATCACCTCCAAGTTCCCCTCCAAGTCATACACCATCCTGACTTCGAAATATATCGGCCGTTCCTTCATCGTCGCTGGGTCAAAATCCTGGCACTCCCTCCCTAACAGCACTGTGGGAGCACCTTCACCACACGGACTGCAGCGGTTCAAGAAGGCGGCTCACCACCACCTTCCCAAGGGCAATTAGGGATGAGCAATAAATGCTGGCCTTGCCAGCGACGCCCACATCCCAGGAACAAAAAAAAATTCCAGAGCTCGGGGGCCCAGGCGGCTCAAGGCACGGCCGCCAATGGTGGAGCGATGGAAATCGGGCGATGCTCAAGAGGCCGGAATTGGAGGAACGCAGGGATCTCGTGGGGGTTGTGGGGCTGGAGGAGATTACAGAGATAGGGAGGGTTGTAGGGGCTGGAGGAGGTTACAGAGATAGGGAGGGTTGTAGGGGCTGGAGGAGGTTACAGAGATAGGGAGGGTTGTAGGGGCTGGAGGAGGTTACAGAGATAGGGAGGGTTGTAGGGGCTGGAGGAGGTTACAGAGATAGGGAGGGTTGTAGGGGCTAGAGGAGGTTACAGAGATAGGGAGGGTTGTAGGGGCTGGAGGAGATCACAGAGATAGGGAGGGTTGTAGGGGCTGGAGGAGATTACAGAGATAGGGAGGGTTGTAGGGGCTGGAGGAGGTTACAGAGATAGGGAGGGTTGTAGGGGCTGGAGGAGGTTACAGAGATAGGGAGGGTTGTAGGGGCTAGAGGAGGTTACAGAGATAGGGAGGGTTGTAGGGGCTGGAGGAGGTTACAGAGATAGGGAGGGTTGTAGGGGCTGGAGGAGGTTACAGAGATAGGGAGGGTTGTAGGGGGCTGGAGGAGGTTACAGAGATAGGGAGGGTTGTAGGGGCTGGAGGAGGTTACAGAGATAGGGAGGGTTGTAGGGGCTGGAGGAGGTTACAGAGATAGGGAGGGTTGTAGGGGCTAGAGGAGGTTACAGAGATAGGGAGGGTTGTAGAGGCTGGAGGAGGTTACAGAGATAGGGAGGGTTGTAAGGGCTAGAGGAGGTTACAGAGAAAGGGAGGGTTGTAGGGGCTGGAGGAGGTTACAGAGATAGGGAGGGTTGTAGGGGCTAGAGGAGGTTACAGAGATAGGGAGGGTTGTAGAGGCTGGAGGAGGTTACAGAGATAGGGAGGGCTGTAGGGGCTGGAGGAGATTACAGAGATAGGGAGAGTTGTAGGGGCTGGAGGAGGTTACAGAGATAGGAAGGGTTGTAGGGGGCTAGAGGAGGTTACAGAGATAGGGAGGGTTGTAGGGGCTGGAGGAGGTTACAGAGATAGGGAGGTGTGTAGGGGCTGGAGGAGATTACAGAGATAGGGAGGGTTGTAGGGGCTGGAGGAGGTTACAGAGATAGGGAGGGTTGTAGGGGCTGGAGGAGGTTACAGAGACAGGGAGGGTTGTAGGGGCTGGAGGAGGTTACAGAGATAAGGAGGGGTGTAGGGGCTGGAGGAGGTTACAGAGATAGGGAGCGTTGTAGGGGCTGGAGGAGATTACAGAGATAGGGAGGGTTGTAGGTGCTGGAGGAGGTTACAGAGATAGGGAGGGTTGTAGGGGCTGAAGATAGTTACAGAGATAGGGAGGGTTGTAGGGGCTGGAGGAGGTTTACAGAGATAGGGAGGGTTGTAGGGGCTGAAGATGGTTACAGAGATAGGGAGGGTTGTAGGGGCTGGAGGAGGTTACAGAGATAGGGAGGGTTGTAGGGGCTGGAGGAGGTTACAGAGACAGGGAGGGTTGTAGGGGCTGGAGGAGGTTACAGAGATAAGGAGGGGTGTAGGGGCTGGAGGAGGTTACAGAGATAGGGAGTGTTGTAGGGGCTGGAGGAGATTACAGAGATAGGGAGGGTTGTAGGGGCTGGAGGAGGTTACAGAGATAGGGAGGGTTGTAGGGGCTGAAGATAGTTACAGAGATAGGGAGGGTTGTAGGGGCTGGAGGAGGTTACAGAGATAGGGAGGGTTGTAGGGGCTGAAGATGGTTACAGAGATAGGGAGGGTTGTAGGGGCTGGAGGAGGTTACAGAGATAGGGAGGGTTGTAGGGGCTGGAGGAGGTTACAGAGATAAGGAGGAGTGTAGGGGCTGGAGGAGGTTACAGAGATAGGGAGTGTTGTAGGGGCTGGAGGAGATTACAGAGATAGGGAGGGTTGTCGGGGCTGGAGGAGGTTACAGAGATAGGGAGGGTTGTAGGGGCTGAAGCTAGTTACAGAGATAGGGAGGGTTGTAGGGGCTGGAGGAGGTTACAGAGATAGGGAGGGTTGTAGGGGCTGGAGGAGGTTACAGAGATAGGGAGGGTTGTAGGGGCTGGAGGAGGTTACAGAGATAGGGAGGAGGGCGAGGAGGGATTTGAAAACCAGGATAAGAATTTTTAAATCGAGGCGTTGCCGGACCGGGAACCCGTGTAGGTCAGCGAGCAACAGGAAGGTGATGGATGAACGGGACTCGGTACGAGTTAGGACACGGGGCAGCAGAGTTTTGGATGAGCTCGGAAAATGTGAAATAAAAACAGAAAATGCTGGAAATACTCAGCAGGTCAGGCAGCATCTGTGGAGAGAGAAACAGAGTTAACGTTTCAGGTCTGTGACCCTTCGTCAGAACTGGAAAAAGCTGGAGATGGAACAGGTTTTAAGCAAGTGTAGGGGCCGGGAAAGGGGGGAGGGGAGGAAAGAACAAAAGGGAAGGGCTGTGATAGGGTGGAAGGCAGGAGAGATTCAATGACAAAAGGGATGATGGTGCGAGGGGAAAGGAGACGGTAATGGGAGAAGTTAAGAGACAAGAGATGGCTCTAGATGAAGTGTAAATGGCACTGGCTGAGGAGGCCGGCCAGGAGTGTGTTCGAATCGTCAAGTCTAGATGTAATAAAGGCATGGATGAGGGTTTCAGCAGCGGAAGAGCTGAGGCTCGATTTTACAGGGTATTGGTGAGACCACACCTGGAGTACTGCGCACAGTTTTAGTCTCCTTATTTAAGGAGGGATATACTTGCATTGGAGGCAGTTCAGAGAAGGTTCACGAGGTTGCTTCCAGGAGATGAGGGGGTTGTCTTATGAGGAAAGGTTGAGCAGGTTGGGCCGATACTCATTGGAGTTTAGAAGAATGAGAGGGGATCTTATTGAAAGAAGATTCTAAGGGGGCTCGACAGGGTCGATGCAGAGAGGATGTTTCCCCTCGTGGGGGAATCTAGAACTCGGGGCACAGTTTCAGATTAAAGGGTCGCCCTTTTAGAACTGATTTAGAACTGAAATGAGGAGGAATTTCTTCGCTCAGAGGGCGGTGAATCTATGGAATTCTCTGCCCCAGAGAGCCGCGGAGGCTGGGTCATTGAATATATTTAAGGTGGAGATAGACAGATTTTTGAGCGATAAGGGAGTCAAGGGTTATGGGGAGCGGGCAGCGAAGTGGAGTTGAGCCCGAGATCAGCCATGGTCATACTGAATGGTGGAGCAGGCTCGAGGGGCCGAATGGCCGACTCCTGCTCCTATTTCTTATGATCGGGGTTGTGGTTGTGAGTGCGGAACCGCCAGCTAAAAAGGTGCAAGAGCGCGAGCGAGAGGCGAAGGTGGTGAGCGGCGCCCCTTCTCCGATTTTAACCCTCCGCTGGGCCCCCGTTTTCCTCCGGCGCGAGGGGTTAACATTGGGCCGCTAGGTTCTAATTATCACAGGCGCGACAATGGGACACAGCTCAGACTTTGGCAAGCGATCTCTCGCTCTTCCTACTCAGTGTTAATTAGTTTTCCTTTCAATGCTGTTTCAACAAAAGCATTTGGTCGTCTGGGCTGTGAGCGTTGTGGATTCCTGCCAATCACAAAATTGACTTTAATTCATGACAATTAACTTCTGTGAATACAAACTGCAGCCAAGTTAGGCAATTGACATCATGCTACAGAATACAATTGTACATCGCAACATCCACACAGAGAGTAAAGCATAGAGAGAGAGAAACTCTTTCCTCTGGTGGGGGGAGTCCAGAACAAGGGGGCAGAATCTTAACATTAGAGCCAGGCCGTTCAGGGGTGATGTCAGGAAGCACTTCTTCACACAAAGGGTGGTGGAAATCTGGAACTCTCCCCCCAAAAAGCTGTTGAGGCTGGGGGTGAATTGGAGCGTTCAAGACCGAGTGTACACCAAGGTCTGCAACTATACCTCCTGGATCGCCGAGACTATGGCGGCCAAGTAATGGCGGCTAGCCGCTCCTCGGGAAACTGTCCCCAACAAGGGAAGTGGAGACCAGAACTGAAGTGAATTGATATATCATTAAAGACAAGCCTTGCACACTTCCTGTCTGCTAAACCTTATTACCTGTTGTCACACACGTTGGTCACACTTTCTCTGTCAACAGAGGGCTGGAATTTAGAGAGTGGAGAATAAGGAATCAAGGCACGAGTCAGGAGTGTGATGGAATACTCTCCACTTGCCTGGGTGAGTGCAGCTCCAACAACACTCAAGAAGCTCGACACCATCCAGGACAAAGCAGCCCCGCTTGATCAGCACCCCATCCACCACCTTAAACATTCACTCCCTCCACCACCGGCGCACCGTGGCTGCAGTGTGTACCATCGACAAGATGCACTGCAGCAACTCACCAAGGCTTCTTCAGCAGCACCTCCCAAACCCGCCACCTCTTCCACCTAGAAGGACAAGGGCAGCAGGCGCATGGGAACAGCACCACCTCCAAGTTCCCCTCCAAGTCACACACCATCCTGACCTAGAACATAAGAACATAAGAATTAGGAGCAGGAGTCGGCCATACGGCCCCTCCTTTAAGACGTTCCTTAAAAGCAGCCTCTTTGACCAAGTTTTTGGTCATTGCCCTAATATCTCCTTATGTGGATCGGTGTCAAGTTTTTGTTTTATAACGCTCCTGTTTAGCACCCTGGGACGTTTTACTACGTTACAGGCGCCATATAAATACAAGTTGTTGTTGTTGTTCATGATTTTGAACACCTCTATTAAATTTCCTCTTAACCTTCCCTGCTCCAAGGAGAACAACTCCAGCTACTCCAGCCTCTCAAATGGTGAGAAACTTTCAAATGTTGGTGTTGAGAGAGATTTGGGTGTCCTCGTGCAAGAAACACAGAAAGCTGGCATGCAGGTACAGCAAGCAATAAGGAAGGCAAATGGCATGTTGGCCTTTATTGCAAGGGTTTGGAGTATAAGAGTAAGGAAGCCTTGCTACAATTGTACAGGGCCTTGGTAAGACCACACCTGGAGTACTGTGCACAGTTTTGGTCTCCTTATCTGAGGAAGGATATACTGAAGGTAACTGAAGTCCCCTCATTTACCATTAGATAATGGAGAGAGAATCTTGGCCCAAGTGCTTTCAGCATTCATGGGGTGACATCTTTTAACCTTTTGTACATAAGAACATAAGAACTAATAGCAGGAGTAGGCCATACGGCCCCTCGAGCCTGCTCTGCCATTCAATAGGATCATGGTTGATCATCGACCTCAACTCCACTTTCCTGCCCGATCCCCATATCCCTTGATTCCCCTAGAGTCCAAAAATCTATCGACCTCAACCTTGAATATACTCAACGACTGAGCCTCCACAGCCCTCTGGGGCAGAGAATTCCAAGGATTCACCACCCTCGGAGTGAAGAAATACCTCCTCATCTCAGTCTTAAATGGCCGACCCCTTATCCTGAGACTGTGACCCCTGGTTCTAGACTCTCCAGCCAGGGGGAGACATCCTCTCAGCATCGACCCTGTCAATCCCCCTCAGAATCTTGTATGTTTCAATGAGATCACCTCTCATTCTTCTAAACTCCAGAGAGTATCGGCCCATTCTACACAATCTCTCCTCATAGGACAGTCCTCTCATCCCAGGAATCAATCTCGTGAACCTTCGTTGCACCACCTCCAAGGCAAGTCTATCCTTCCTCAGATAAGGAGACCAGAACTGTGCACAGTACTCCAGGTGTGGACTCACCCTGTACAGTTGTAGCAAGACTTCCTTATCCTTGTGCTCCAACCCACTTTGCAATAAAGGCCAACATGCCATTTGCCTTCCTAATTGCTTGCTGTACCTGCACGCTAACTCTCTGAGGCCAAGTTTGGAACCTTTCCAAGCCTTCCCAAAGGGGACTGGGAATCGCGCCATGGTTAATGAATGGCCCGCAACCCACCCCCAGTATCACACAGTGTGTGCAGCCGAACAGATACAGGGATCTTGTCATCGGAGAAATGTTATTGAAAGGGAATGTTTTCACAGGTCAAACACATTCCTTTGCAAAGGCTTTCAGCAGCTGCCTATCTCTGCCTCTGTTTGCATTTCCCAAGGGTTGTGGAGTTCATGAAAACAAACCTTCAGTCAGTGATATAAATACACAGCATTACCACGTATTTACGATACAGAAAGAGGCCAATTGATCCAACTGGTCTGTCCCGGTGTTTATGCTCCACACCAGCCTCCTCCCACGCCTCTTCATCTCACCCCATCAACACCAGCCTCCATCCACCCCACTTCATCGCACTCCATCAACACGAGTCTCCTCCCACACCTCTTCATCTCACCCCATCAACACCAGCCTCCTCCCACCCCTCTTCATCTCACACCATCAACACCAGCCTCCTCCCACCCCTCTTCATCTCACCCCATCAACACCAGCCTCCTCCCACCCCTCTTCATCTCACCCCATCAACACCAGCCTCCTCCCACCCCTCTTCATCTCACCCCATCAACACCAGCCGCCTCCCACCCGTCTTCATCTCACCCCATCAAAACCAGCCTCCTCCCACCCCTCTTCAACTCACCCCCTCAACACCAGCCTCCTCCCACCCCTCTTCATCTCACCCCATCAACACCAGCCTCCTCCCACCCCTCTTCATCTCATCCCATCAACACCAGCCTCCTCGAACCCCTCTTCATCTCACCCCATCGACACCAGCCTCCTCACACCCCTCTTCATCTCACCCCATCAACACCAGCCTCCTCCCACCCCTCTTCATCTCACCCATCAACACCAGCCTCCTCCCACCCCTCTTCATCTCACCTATCAACACCAGCCTCCTCCCACCCCTCTTCATCTCACCCCATCAACACCAGCCTCCTCCCACCCCTCTTCATCTCACCCCATCAACAGCAGCCTCCTCCCACCCCTCTTCATCTCACCCCATCAACACCAGCCTCCTCCCACCCCTCTTCATCTCAGCCCATCAACACCAGCCTCCTCCCACCCCTCTTCATCTCACCCCATCAACACCAGCCCCCTCCCACCACTCTTCATCTCACCCCATCAACACCAGCATTCTCCCACCCCTCTTCATCTCACCCCATCAACACCAGCCTCCTCCCACCCCTCTTCATCTCATCCCATCAACACCAGCCTCCTCCCACCCCTCATCATCTCACCCATCAACACCAGCCTCCTCCCACCCCTCTTCATCTCACCCCATCAACACCAGCCTCCTCCCACCCCTGTTCATCTCACCCCATCAACACCAGCCTCCTCCCACCCCTCTTCATCTCACCCCATCCACAACAGCCTCCTCTCACCCCTCTTCATCTCACCCCATCAACACCAGTCTCCTCCCATCCCTCTTCATCTCACCCCATCAACACCAGCCTCCTCCCACCCCTCTTCATCTCACCCCATCAACACCAGCCTCCTCTCACCCCTCTTCATCTCACCCCGTCAACACCAGCCTCCTCCCACCCCTCTTCATCTCACCCCGTCAACACCAGCCTCCTCCCACCCCTCTTCATCTCACCCCGTCAACATCAGCCTCCTCCCACCCCTCTTCATCTCACCCCATCAACACCAGCCTCTTCCCACCCCTCTTCATCTCACCCCATCAACACCAGCCTCCTCCCACCCCTCTTCATCTCACCCCGTCAACACCAGCCCCCGCCCACCCCTCTTCATCTCACCCCTTCATCACCAGCCTCCTCCCACCCTCTTCATCTCACCCCATCAACAGCAGCCTCCTCCCACCCCTCTTCATCTCACCCCATCAACACCAACCTCCTCCCAACCCTCTTCATCTCACCCCATTAACACCAGCCTCCTCCCACCCCTCTTCATCTCACCCCATCAACACTGTTACGTCAGTGTATAATGAGACACAGACTGCGGAGAATGGTACAACAGGTGTTTACTCAACGTGGCTCAGACTGCAACTGATCTGTACAGATTACTACTCAGCGTTATATACAGGTGTGGTCACTGCCGGTACTACAGTATACATGAGCTTTAAAAAGTAGTTCCCCCCCTTAAAGGTACAGACATTACAATTCCTCCCCTTTTAGATTAACAATACCATAACACTCATTTAACAATTAAATATCAAACTAATTACAATTTACACTTTTAACATGCAACATTAGCTGAAAATAGTCTATTTATAAATTCAGTCTTTGGGGAGGCTTCCTAATCCTTTCTGGATAGTGCCTTTCCCGAGTGTCTTGCTCTTGGTGCGGAGGCGATTCTGGCCCCCTGTCGTCGGTTGGTTCATCAGCTTCCGATGCTACTGTTTCTGGGGTAGATGCTACCTGTACGTTGGGTTCATCACCAGGTACGTATGGGCGAGGCATGGGGTTGACTTGTTCCTGTGACTCTAGGATCTGGTCAGCATGGCGTCTCACGATGCTCTCCCCAACGTCCACTGTGTACATTAGTGAGCCCTGCCGTGTGTGCATATCGTTCCTGGCTGCCATTTTTCTGTTCGGTAGTCGCAGGCCAAGACTGGTTGTCCTACATTGAAGCTCCTTGTTGGCTTCTCATGGATGTGCTGGAATTGCTTACTCTCAACATCTCTTCGTACGTTTGGTCTGAGCAAATCCAGGCGAGATCTTAACCTTCGGTTAAAGAACATCATGGCTGGGGCCTGGTTGGTGACTGCATGTGTCGCATTCCGGTAGGCGAACAGGAAATTGTCCACCTTGTGCTGCAGCGGAATGTTGTCATTGTACATATCCTTTATTGCCTTCTTAAAGGTTTGTACGAACCTCTCAGCCAATCCATTTGTGGCTGGATGATACGGGGCGGATGTGTAATGCCTTACCCCATTCTTTTTAAAGAAGCTCCGGAACTCTTCGGACACAAACTGTGGTCCGTTGTCGGAGCAAATCTGTTCTGGCAAGCCATTCCTGGCAAAAATGGTCCGTAGGACTGCAATAGTTTTCTCCGTGGTGGTGGAGGACATTTTGATGACCTCAGGCCATTTCGAGTGCGCATCCACGGCTATTAAAAACATTGAGTCCATGAATGGACAAGCAAAATCAATATGCACCCGTTGCCATGGAGATGAGGGCCACTCCCATGGGTGTAGAGGGGCCTGTGGTGGTGCATTTTGGGCTTTCTGGCATCCTGAGCAGCTCTTGGTCAGGTCCTCGATTTGTTTATCGATTCCCGGCCACCACACATAAGCCCTGGCTAGGCTTTTCATTTTTATCCCTCCCAGATGACCCTCATGAAGCTCATTGAGCACTCTCTCCCTTAACTTGGGTGGAATTACCACTCGGGATCCACACATCAAGGTCCCCCGGCACACTGACAGCTGTTCTCTCCTTGTCGAGAATGCTGGCAACAGTGAGTCGCCATGTGCTGGCCATCCCTTCACCGTCAAATCATATACCCGAGACAGTGTCGGGTCATTTCGGGTTTCCTTTTCAATACAAGCGTTAGTTACTGGTAGGTATTCAACTATAGTCGAATGGAATATTTCGACAGGATCCACTGCTGGTGCTTCCTCCGCAGTAGGCAGTGGCAGGCGTGATAGCCCATCAGCATTTCCATGCTGTTTCGTGCCCTTATATTCAATCTCATAGTGGTGCGCCCCTAGAAAAAGTGACCATCTTTGTAGTCGTTGTGCAGTCATCACCGGAACGCCCTTCTTCGGATTAAAAATGGAGACAAGAGGCTGCTGATCAGTCAGCAAGGTGAATTTCTGCCCGTGCAGATAGTGATTGAACTTTTTCACTCCCCACACTAGGCTGAGGGCCTCCCTGTCAATCTGGGCGTAGTTACGCTCGGCTGAGGTTAGTGATCGTGACGCAAAAGCTATTGGCCTCTCTGAGCCGTCCGAGAATTTGTGCGACAGCACTGCTCCAATGCCGTAGGGTGACGCATCACATGCCAACCGAATTGGTAATGCTGGGTTGTAATGGGCCAATACCTCTTTTGATGTGATTAGTGTTTTGCTCTTCTGGAAAGCTCGTCTACATTCGTCACTCCACTTCCATGTCACCCCAGTTTGCAGCAGGGTGTTCAGTGGGTGTAGTATTATAGACAAATTTGGCAAGAGCTTATGGTAGTAGTTTACCAGCCCGAGGAACGACCTCAGTTGTGACACATTTTCCAGTGCTGGAGCCTTGACTACTGCCTCAATCTTCTCTGGGGACTTATGTAACCCCTCTTTATCGATAACGTGGCCGCAACACGAGATTTGTTTTCTAAAAAACTCGCATTTGGGGCGGTTAGCTCAGAGCCCATATTCCTGCAATCTAGTGAGCACCTGCTCCAGGTTGGCAAGGTGATCACTGTCATTTTCGCCCGTGACCAGGATGTCGTCCAAATAACACTGGATCCCTGGGATCCCTTGCAGGACTTGTTCCATTGCCCTCTGCCAAATAGCCGGAGCTGATGCTACCCCGAATACCAGCCGGTTGTACTGGTAGAGACCTTTATGGGTGTTGATTGTGAGGTATTTTTTTGATGCTTCTTCTACCTCCATTTGCAGATACGCCTGGGCCAGAGCAACCTTAGTGAAGCTTTTCCCTCCAGATAGCGAGGCGAAAATATCTTCAATCCGCGGAAGTGGATATTGTACGGTGTGATGGATCGGGTTCACTGTTACCTTAAAGTCCCCACAGATGCGAACCGTCCTTGGTTCCCCAGGCGTGCTGCTTAATGACTTTTTCATCACAGGGACGATGGGTGTAGCCAACTCACTCCAGTCTACCTTGGACAGTACACCTGAAGGTTCCAGGCTCTCCAGCTCTGCTTCGACGGCTGGGCGGATCGCATAAGGTACCGGTCTGGCCTTAAAAAATTTTGGGCTTGCGTTTTCTTCAATTTTAATCATCGCTGTCATGCCTTTTAGTGTTCCGAGTCCTTGCTGGAACACTTTTTTCGCGTTAGTTAGGATCTTTGACAGCCGCCCAGGTGTGACGTCGTCATCCTTTTTGTCAGCCACAGTCAGTGCCTGTATGGAATGCCAATCCAGTTGTATTTTCCAGATCCATTCACGTCCCAGTTATGGTGGCCCTCCATCTTGCAATACGTACAGGTCTAGTTTTGGTATTTCCTTCCCGTTATATATAACGGTCACCCTTATTTTTCCTTTGGGGTAGACTTTTTGCCCCGTGTACATCTTCAAAATAATTTTTGTGTCTCTCAAGGGTATGTGTGAGAATAGCCGCTCGTAGTCCCATCGGTTTATGACTGTTAGGGCTGATCCTGTGTCCAATTCCATCTTTACCTGGACTCCTGCTATCTTGAGAGTGATCCAAATGGTTCAGTGATCCTCCGTTGTGATCACATTATGTAGTTTCAGACAACTCAGTTCCCTGCTTTCGGAGTCGTTATCACTCTTTTGTTCGACTGAACTATTCTCCGTCATCTTGTGTGCCTTCTGGTACTTTCCTTTGGTAGGTTTCTTATTGCTGGTTTTCTTTCCCGACCTGCAGACTCGTGCTATGTGTCCTACTTTTCCACACTGTCTGCACACTTTGTCTTTGCACCAGTAATCATTCTGGTCGTGTGTTGTTCTGCCGCAGCGTTAGCACTTCTCTGTTCCATATGACATTTCGTTTGTGCCATATTCTTGCGGTCTCTGTTGTATCTCTGCAGCGCCCCGTGCTGCTGCTTCATATGATACCGCAATGCTGAAAGCCTTTTCCAGCGTAAGGTCCTTTTCAGATAAATGCCGTTTCTGGGTTCCTTCACTTTGAAGCCCACACACAAACTTGTCCCTTAAGGTATTTGCCAGTCCCGCTCCAAACTGGCAGTGTTTCGATAGTTTGCGCAGTTCTGTTAAATAATCAGCATTGCTTTCATCCTTATGCTGGTTCCGTTTGTGAAACTTGAATCTTTCTGCTATCAGCAGCGGTGTGGGGTTTAAATGTTCCTTTAGTATCGTTACTATGTCTTCAAAACTCTTTTCCATTGGCTTCGTTGGGGTTACTAGATTTCGCAATAAACCATACGTCTTTGCACCCATTAAATTCAACAATACCGACGCTTTCTTGTCATCTGACACCTCATTTGCCTTGCAGTACACCTCTATTCGTTCGACATATGTAGTCCAATCTTCGACTTCATTGTCATATGTGGTGTGTTAGAATAAAATTTTGCTGGACAAGATTGCTGGACAAGATTTTGCTAGAAAAGACACAAACAACAAATTCGCTGACTGGGACTAATTGAATCACTGCACAGTGAGACATGCCACGCTTATGCATGGTTGGAACAAAGTTCATCTCGTGTCCTGACTGGGACTAATTGAATCACTGAGGACTAACAAGGTTCACTGGTATCCTATCATCGAACTAATCACTTGTATCCTATTATCGAACTGAGAGGGAGGAATTAACTTGGAGTACAGATTGTCAGCGCTTGACAGCTTCAAACAGCTGTGAAACGCTGATATTTCATCTGTCAAAAGCTCTTGACAGTTGAAATATCAATCTGTGATGTCACCTGTTGCCGGGTGGCCCTTACTTGGCCTGCTGAACCCGCTGGGCGGGCTCAACAAGGTCAATCAAGTTAAAATCACGTGGGTTGGCTAGAACTCGATGGAGGCGGGACTACAACCCCGAAAGTTGTAGTCCCGCCTCCTAGCTGACTTCTCAATGAAAATCCAGCCCATCCTCTTTCCTCAGGCTAGGGAACGGACCTCTGATGTTCCTTCCCTAAGTAGGCCTGGAGTTTTCCAGTTGGGTGGGAAACTCTGTATATGTCCCATTTGCTTAGAACGTTGCTAAGTTCAACAACAACAACTTGCATTCATATAGCGCCTTTAACGTAGTAAACCGTCACAGGGCGCAACACTGGAGGGTCAATCAGACAACGTTTGTCCCTGAGCCACATAAGGACAGATGAGCTGGGTCAAAGAGGTCAGTTTTAAGTAGCGCCTTAAAGGAGGAGAGAGAGGGGGTGAGGTTTAGGGAGGGAATTTTAACTGGACCTTAACTGGACCAGCCATATAAATACTGTGGCAACAAGAGCAGGTCAGAGGCTGGGTATTCTGTGGCGAGTGTCTCACCTCCTGACTCCCCAAAGCCTTTCCACCATCTACAAGGCACAAGTCAGGAGTGTGATGGAATACTCTCCCCTTGCCTGGATGAGTGCAGCTCCAACAACACTCAAGAAGCTCGACACCATCCAGGACAAAACAGCCCGCTTGATGGGCACCCCATCCACCACCTTAAACATTCACTCCCTCCACCACCGGCGCACCGTGGCTGCAGTGTGTACCATCTACAAGTTGCACTGCAGCAACTCGCCAAGGCTTCTTCGGCAGCACCTCCCAAACCCGTGACCTCTTCCACCTAGAATGACAAGGGCAGCAGGCGCATGGGAACACCATCACCTCCAAGTTCCCCTCCAAGTCATACACCATCCTGACTTCGAAATATATCGGCCGTTCCTTCATCGTCGCTGGGTCAAAATCCTGGCACTCCCTCCCTAACAGCACTGTGGGAGCACCTTCACCACACGGACTGCAGCGGTTCAAGAAGGCGGCTCACCACCACCTTCCCAAGGGCAATTAGGGATGAGCAATAAATGCTGGCCTTGCCAGCGACGCCCACATCCCAGGAACAAAAAAAAATTCAAGAGCTCGGGGGCCCAGGCGGCTCAAGGCACGGCCGCCAATGGTGGAGCGATGGAAATCGGGCGATGCTCAAGAGGCCGGAATTGGAGGAGCGCAGGGATCTCGTGGGGGTTGTGGGGCTGGAGGAGATTACAGAGATAGGGAGGGTTGTAGGGGCTGGAGGAGGTTACAGAGATAGGGAGGGTTGTAGGGGCTAGAGGAGGTTACAGAGATAGGGAGGGTTGTAGAGGCTGGAGGATGTTACAGAGATAGGGAGGGTTGTAGGGGCTGGAGGAGGTTACAGAGATAGGGAGGGTTGTAGGGGCTGGAGGAGGCTACAGAGATAGGGAGGGCTGTAGGGGCTGGAGGAGATTACAGAGATAGGGAGAGTTGTAGGGGCTGGAGGAGGTTACAGAGATAGGAAGGGTTGTAGGGGGCTAGAGGAGGTTACAGAGATAGGGAGGGTTGTAGGGGCTGGAGGAGGTTACAGAGATAGGGAGGTGTGTAGGGGCTGGAGGAGATTACAGAGATAGGGAGGGTTGTAGGGGCTGGAGGAGGTTACAGAGATAGGGAGGGTTGTAGGGGCTGGAGAAGGTTACAGAGACAGGGAGGGTTGTAGGGGCTGGAGGAGGTTACAGAGATAAGGAGGGGTGTAGGGGCTGGAGGAGGTTACAGAGATAGGGAGCGTTGTAGGGGCTGGAGGAGATTACAGAGACAGGGAGGGTTGTAGGTGCTGGAGGAGGTTACAGAGATAGGGAGGGTTGTAGGGGCTGAAGATAGTTACAGAGATAGGGAGGGTTGTAGGGGCTGGAGGAGGTTTACAGAGATAGGGAGGGTTGTAGGGGCTGAAGATGGTTACAGAGATAGGGAGGGTTGTAGGGGCTGGAGGAGGTTACAGAGATAGGGAGGGTTGTAGGGGCTGGAGGAGGTTACAGAGATAGGGAGGGTTGTAGGGGCTGGAGGAGGTTACAGAGACAGGGAGGGTTGTAGGGGCTGGAGGAGGTTACAGAGATAAGGAGGGGTGTAGGGGCTGGAGGAGGTTACAGAGATAGGGAGTGTTGTAGGGGCTGGAGGAGATTACAGAGATAGGGAGGGTTGTAGGGGCTGGAGGAGGTTACAGAGATAGGGAGGGTTGTAGGGGCTGAAGATAGTTACAGAGATAGGGAGGGTTGTAGGGGCTGGAGGAGGTTACAGAGATAGGGAGGGTTGTAGGGGCTGAAGATGGTTACAGAGATAGGGAGGGTTGTAGGGGCTGGAGGAGGTTACAGAGATAGGGAGGGTTGTAGGGGCTGGAGGAGGTTACAGAGATAAGGAGGAGTGTAGGGGCTGGAGGAGGTTACAGAGATAGGGAGTGTTGTAGGGGCTGGAGGAGATTACAGAGATAGGGAGGGTTGTCGGGGCTGGAGGAGGTTACAGAGATAGGGAGGGTTGTAGGGGCTGAAGATAGTTACAGAGATAGGGAGGGTTGTAGGGGCTGGAGGAGGTTACAGAGATAGGGAGGGTTGTAGGGGCTGGAGGAGGTTACAGAGATAGGGAGGGTTGTAGGGGCTGGAGGAGGTTACAGAGATAGGGAGGGTTGTAGGGGCTGGAGGAGGTTACAGAGATAGGGAGGAGGGCGAGGAGGGATTTGAAAACCAGGATAAGAATTTTTAAATCGAGGCGTTGCCGGACCGGGAACCCGTGTAGGTCAGCGAGCAACAGGAAGGTGATGGATGAACGGGAC
The DNA here is from genome assembly GCF_052327205.1 of Somniosus microcephalus. Classification (NCBI taxonomy): domain Eukaryota; kingdom Metazoa; phylum Chordata; class Chondrichthyes; order Squaliformes; family Somniosidae; genus Somniosus; species Somniosus microcephalus. The sequence continues at coordinate 209,838,165 of NC_140998.1, read as the reverse complement.
TCGGTACGAGTTAGGACACGGGGCAGCAGAGTTTTGGATGAGCTCGGAAAATGTGAAATAAAAACAGAAAATGCTGGAAATACTCAGCAGGTCAGGCAGCATCTGTGGAGAGAGAAACAAAGTTAACGTTTCAGGTCTGTGACCCTTCGTCAGAACTGGAAAAAGCTGGAGATGGAACAGGTTTTAAGCAAGTGTAGGGGCCGGGAAAGGGGGGAGGGGAGGAAAGAACAAAAGGGAAGGGCTGTGATAGGGTGGAAGGCAAGAGAGATTCAATGACAAAAGGGATGATGGTGCGAGGGGAAAGGAGACGGTAATGGGACAAGTTAAGAGACAAGAGATGGCTCTAGATGAGGTGTAAATGGCACTGGCTGAGGAGGCCGGCCAGGAGTGTGTTCGAATCGTCAAGTCTAGATGTAATAAAGGCATGGATGAGGGTTTCAGCAGCGGAAGAGCTGAGGCTCGATTTTACAGGGTATTGGTGAGACCACACCTGGAGTACTGCGTACAGTTTTAGTCTCCTTATTTAAGGAGGGATATACTTGCATTGGAGGCAGTTCAGAGAAGGTTCACGAGGTTGATTCCGGAGATGAAGGGGTTGTCTTATGAGGAATGGTTGAGCAGGTTGGGCCGATACTCATTGGAGTTTAGAAGAATGAGAGGGGATCTTATTGAAAGAAGATTCTAAGGGGGCTCGACAGGGTAGATGCAGAGAGGATGTTTCCCCTCGTGGGGGAATCTAGAACTCGGGGGGCATAGTTTCAGAATAAAGGGTCGCCCTTTTAGAACTGATTTAGAACTGAAATGAGGAGGAATTTCTTCGCTCAGAGGGCGGTGAATCTGTGGAATTCTCTGCCCCAGAGAGCCGCGGAGGCTGGGTCATTGAATATATTTAAGGTGGAGATCGACAGATTTTTGAGCGATAAGGGAGTCAAGGGTTATGGGGAGCGGGCAGCGAAGTGGAGTTGAGCCTGAGATCAGCCATGGTCATACTGAATGGTGGAGCAGGCTCGAGGGGCCGAATGGCCGACTCCTGCTCCTATTTCTTATGATCGGGGTTGTGGTTGTGAGTGCGGAACCGCCAGCTAAAAAGGTGCAAGAGTGCGAGCGAGAGGCGAAGGTGGTGAGCGGCGCCCCTTCTCCGATTTTAACCCTCCGCTGGGCCCCCGTTTTCCTCCGGCGCGAGGGGTTAACATTGGGCCGCTAGGTTCTAATTATCACAGTCGCGACAATGGGACACAGCTCAGACTTTGGCAAGCGATCTCTCGCTCTTCCTACTCAGTGTTAATTAGTTTTCCTTTCAAGGCTGTTTCAACAAAAGCATTTGGTCGTCTGGGCTGTGAGCGTTGTGGATTCCTGCCAATCACAAAATTGACTTTAATTCATGACAATTAACTTCTGTGAATACAAACTGCAGCCAAGTTAGGCAATTGACATCATGCTACAGAATACAATTGTACATCGCAACATCCACACAGAGAGTAAAGCATAGAGAGAGAGAAACTCTTTCCTCTGGTGGGGGGAGTCCAGAACAAGGGGGCAGAATCTTAACATTAGAGCCAGGCCGTTCAGGGGTGATGTCAGGAAGCACTTCTTCACACAAAGGGTGGTGGAAATCTGGAACTCTCCCCCCAAAAAGCTGTTGAGGCTGGGGGTCAATTGGAGCGTTCAAGACCGAGTGTACACCAAGGTCTGCAACTATACCTCGTGGATCGCCGAGACTATGGCGGCCAAGTAATGGCGGCTAGCCGCTCCTCGGGAAACTGTCCCCAACAAGGGAAGTGGAGACCAGAACTGAAGTGAATTGATATATCATTAAAGACAAACCTTGCACACTTCCTGTCTGCTAAACCTTATTACCTGTTGTCACACACGTTGGTCACACTTTCTCTGTCAACAGAGGGCTGGAATTTAGAGAGTGGAGAATAAGGAATCAAGGCACGAGTCAGGAGTGTGATGGAATACTCTCCACTTGCCTGGGTGAGTGCAGCTCCAACAACACTCAAGAAGCTCGACACCATCCAGGACAAAGCAGCCCCGCTTGATCAGCACCCCATCCACCACCTTAAACATTCACTCCCTCCACCACCGGCGCACCGTGGCTGCAGTGTGTACCATCGACAAGATGCACTGCAGCAACTCACCAAGGCTTCTTCAGCAGCACCTCCCAAATCCGCCACCTCTTCCACCTAGAAGGACAAGGGCAGCAAGCGCATGGGAACAGCACCACCTCCAAGTTCCCCTCCCAGTCACACACACCATCCTGACTTAGAACATAAGAACATAAGAATTAGGAGCAGGAGTCGGCCATACGGCCCCTCCTTTAAGACGTTCCTTAAAAGCAGCCTCTTTGACCAAGTTTTTGGTCATTGCCCTAATATCTCCTTATGTGGATCGGTGTCAAGTTTTTGTTTTATAACGCTCCTGTTTAGCACCCTGGGACGTTTTACTACGTTACAGGCGCCATATAAATACAAGTTGTTGTTGTTGTTCATGATTTTGAACACCTCTATTAAATTTCCTCTTAACCTTCCCTGCTCCAAGGAGAACAACTCCAGCTACTCCAGCCTCTCAAATGGTGAGAAACTTTCAAATGTTGGTGTTGAGAGAGATTTGGGTGTCCTCGTGCAAGAAACACAGAAAGCTGGCATGCAGGTACAGCAAGCAATAAGGAAGGCAAATGGCATGTTGGCCTTTATTGCAAGGGTTTGGAGTATAAGAGTAAGGAAGCCTTGCTACAATTGTACAGGGCCTTGGTAAGACCACACCTGGAGTACTGTGCACAGTTTTGGTCTCCTTATCTGAGGAAGGATATACTGAAGGTAACTGAAGTCCCCTCATTTACCATTAGATAATGGAGAGAGAATCTTGGCCCAAGTGCTTTCAGCATTCATGGGGTGACATCTTTTAACCTTTTGTACATAAGAACATAAGAACTAATAGCAGGAGTAGGCCATACGGCCCCTCGAGCCTGCTCTGCCATTCAATAGGATCATGGTTGATCATCGACCTCAACTCCACTTTCCTGCCCGATCCCCATATCCCTTGATTCCCCTAGAGTCCAAAAATCTATCGACCTCAACCTTGAATATACTCAACGACTGAGCCTCCACAGCCCTCTGGGGCAGAGAATTCCAAGGATTCACCACCCTCGGAGTGAAGAAATACCTCCTCATCTCAGTCTTAAATGGCCGACCCCTTATCCTGAGACTGTGACCCCTGGTTCTAGACTCTCCAGCCAGGGGGAGACATCCTCTCAGCATCGACCCTGTCAATCCCCCTCAGAATCTTGTATGTTTCAATGAGATCACCTCTCATTCTTCTAAACTCCAGAGAGTATCGGCCCATTCTACACAATCTCTCCTCATAGGACAGTCCTCTCATCCCAGGAATCAATCTCGTGAACCTTCGTTGCACCACCTCCAAGGCAAGTCTATCCTTCCTCAGATAAGGAGACCAGAACTGTGCACAGTACTCCAGGTGTGGACTCACCCTGTACAGTTGTAGCAAGACTTCCTTATCCTTGTGCTCCAACCCACTTTGCAATAAAGGCCAACATGCCATTTGCCTTCCTAATTGCTTGCTGTACCTGCACGCTAACTCTCTGAGGCCAAGTTTGGAACCTTTCCAAGCCTTCCCAAAGGGGACTGGGAATCGCGCCATGGTTAATGAATGGCCCGCAACCCACCCCCAGTATCACACAGTGTGTGCAGCCGAACAGATACAGGGATCTTGTCATCGGAGAAATGTTATTGAAAGGGAATGTTTTCACAGGTCAAACACATTCCTTTGCAAAGGCTTTCAGCAGCTGCCTATCTCTGCCTCTGTTTGCATTTCCCAAGGGTTGTGGAGTTCATGAAAACAAACCTTCAGTCAGTGATATAAATACACAGCATTACCACGTATTTACGATACAGAAAGAGGCCAATTGATCCAACTGGTCTGTCCCGGTGTTTATGCTCCACACCAGCCTGCTCCCACGCCTCTTCATCTAACCCCATCAACACCAGCCTCCATCCACCCCACTTCATCGCACTCCATCAACACGAGTCTCCTCCCACACCTCTTCATCTCACCCCATCAACACCAGCCTCCTCCCACCCCTCTTCATCTCACACCATCAACACCAGCCTCCTCCCACCCCTCTTCATCTCACCCCATCAACACCAGCCTCCTCCCACCCCTCTTCATCTCACCCCATCAACACCAGCCTCCTCCCACCCCTCTTCATCTCACCCCATCAACACCAGCCGCCTCCCACCCGTCTTCATCTCACCCCATCAAAACCAGCCTCCTCCCACCCCTCTTCAACTCACCCCCTCAACACCAGCCTCCTCCCACCCCTCTTCATCTCACCCCATCAACACCAGCCTCCTCCCACCCCTCTTCATCTCATCCCATCAACACCAGCCTCCTCGAACCCCTCTTCATCTCACCCCATCGACACCAGCCTCCTCACACCCCTCTTCATCTCACCCCATCAACACCAGCCTCCTCCCACCCCTCTTCATCTCACCCATCAACACCAGCCTCCTCCCACCCCTCTTCATCTCACCTATCAACACCAGCCTCCTCCCACCCCTCTTCATCTCACCCCATCAACACCAGCCTCCTCCCACCCCTCTTCATCTCACCCCATCAACAGCAGCCTCCTCCCACCCCTCTTCATCTCACCCCATCAACACCAGCCTCCTCCCACCCCTCTTCATCTCAGCCCATCAACACCAGCCTCCTCCCACCCCTCTTCATCTCACCCCATCAACACCAGCCCCCTCCCACCACTCTTCATCTCACCCCATCAACACCAGCATTCTCCCACCCCTCTTCATCTCACCCCATCAACACCAGCCTCCTCCCACCCCTCTTCATCTCATCCCATCAACACCAGCCTCCTCCCACCCCTCATCATCTCACCCATCAACACCAGCCTCCTCCCACCCCTCTTCATCTCACCCCATCAACACCAGCCTCCTCCCACCCCTGTTCATCTCACCCCATCAACACCAGCCTCCTCCCACCCCTCTTCATCTCACCCCATCCACAACAGCCTCCTCTCACCCCTCTTCATCTCACCCCATCAACACCAGTCTCCTCCCATCCCTCTTCATCTCACCCCATCAACACCAGCCTCCTCCCACCCCTCTTCATCTCACCCCATCAACACCAGCCTCCTCTCACCCCTCTTCATCTCACCCCGTCAACACCAGCCTCCTCCCACCCCTCTTCATCTCACCCCGTCAACACCAGCCTCCTCCCACCCCTCTTCATCTCACCCCGTCAACATCAGCCTCCTCCCACCCCTCTTCATCTCACCCCATCAACACCAGCCTCTTCCCACCCCTCTTCATCTCACCCCATCAACACCAGCCTCCTCCCACCCCTCTTCATCTCACCCCGTCAACACCAGCCCCCGCCCACCCCTCTTCATCTCACCCCTTCATCACCAGCCTCCTCCCACCCTCTTCATCTCACCCCATCAACAGCAGCCTCCTCCCACCCCTCTTCATCTCACCCCATCAACACCAACCTCCTCCCAACCCTCTTCATCTCACCCCATTAACACCAGCCTCCTCCCACCCCTCTTCATCTCACCCCATCAACACTGTTACGTCAGTGTATAATGAGACACAGACTGCGGAGAATGGTACAACAGGTGTTTACTCAACGTGGCTCAGACTGCAACTGATCTGTACAGATTACTACTCAGCGTTATATACAGGTGTGGTCACTGCCGGTACTACAGTATACATGAGCTGTAAAAAGTAGTTCCCCCCCTTAAAGGTACAGACATTACAATTCCTCCCCTTTTAGATTAACAATACCATAACACTCATTTAACAATTAAATATCAAACTAATTACAATTTACACTTTTAACATGCAACATTAGCTGAAAATAGTCTATTTATAAATTCAGTCTTTGGGGAGGCTTCCTAATCCTTTCTGGATAGTGCCTTTCCCGAGTGTCTTGCTCTTGGTGCGGAGGCGATTCTGGCCCCCTGTCGTCGGTTGGTTCATCAGCTTCCGATGCTACTGTTTCTGGGGTAGATGCTACCTGTACGTTGGGTTCATCACCAGGTACGTATGGGCGAGGCATGGGGTTGACTTGTTCCTGTGACTCTAGGATCTGGTCAGCATGGCGTCTCACGATGCTCTCCCCAACGTCCACTGTGTACATTAGTGAGCCCTGCCGTGTGTGCATATCGTTCCTGGCTGCCATTTTTCTGTTCGGTAGTCGCAGGCCAAGACTGGTTGTCCTACATTGAAGCTCCTTGTTGGCTTCTCATGGATGTGCTGGAATTGCTTACTCTCAACATCTCTTCGTACGTTTGGTCTGAGCAAATCCAGGCGAGATCTTAACCTTCGGTTAAAGAACATCATGGCTGGGGCCTGGTTGGTGACTGCATGTGTCGCATTCCGGTAGGCGAACAGGAAATTGTCCACCTTGTGCTGCAGCGGAATGTTGTCATTGTACATATCCTTTATTGCCTTCTTAAAGGTTTGTACGAACCTCTCAGCCAATCCATTTGTGGCTGGATGATACGGGGCGGATGTGTAATGCCTTACCCCATTCTTTTTCAAGAAGCTCCGGAACTCTTCGGACACAAACTGTGGTCCGTTGTTGGAGCAAATCTGTTCTGGCAAGCCATTCCTGGCAAAAATGGTCCGTAGGACTGCAATAGTTTTCTCCGTGGTGGTGGAGGACATTTTGATGACCTCAGGCCATTTCGAGTGCGCATCCACGGCTATTAAAAACATTGAGTCCATGAATGGACAAGCAAAATCAATATGCACCCGTTGCCATGGAGATGAGGGCCACTCCCATGGGTGTAGAGGGGCCTGTGGTGGTGCATTTTGGGCTTTCTGGCATCCTGAGCAGCTCTTGGTCAGGTCCTCGATTTGTTTATCGATTCCCGGCCACCACACATAAGCCCTGGCTAGGCTTTTCATTTTTATCCCTCCCAGATGACCCTCATGAAGCTCATTGAGCACTCTCTCCCTTAACTTGGGTGGAATTACCACTCGGGATCCACACATCAAGGTCCCCCGGCACACTGACAGCTGTTCTCTCCTTGTCGAGAATGCTGGCAACAGTGAGTCGCCATGTGCTGGCCATCCCTTCACCGTCAAATCATATACCCGAGACAGTGTCGGGTCATTTCGGGTTTCCTTTTCAATACAAGCGTTAGTTACTGGTAGGTATTCAACTATAGTCGAATGGAATATTTCGACAGGATCCACTGCTGGTGCTTCCTCCGCAGTAGGCAGTGGCAGGCGTGATAGCCCATCAGCATTTCCATGCTGTTTCGTGCCCTTATATTCAATCTCATAGTGGTGCGCCCCTAGAAAAAGTGACCATCTTTGTAGTCGTTGTGCAGTCATCACCGGAACGCCCTTCTTCGGATTAAAAATGGAGACAAGAGGCTGCTGATCAGTCAGCAAGGTGAATTTCTGCCCGTGCAGATAGTGATTGAACTTTTTCACTCCCCACACTAGGCTGAGGGCCTCCCTGTCAATCTGGGCGTAGTTACGCTCGGCTGAGGTTAGTGATCGTGACGCAAAAGCTATTGGCCTCTCTGAGCCGTCCGAGAATTTGTGCGACAGCACTGCTCCAATGCCGTAGGGTGACGCATCACATGCCAACCGAATTGGTAATGCTGGGTTGTAATGGGCCAATACCTCTTTTGATGTGATTAGTGTTTTGCTCTTCTGGAAAGCTCGTCTACATTCGTCACTCCACTTCCATGTCACCCCAGTTTGCAGCAGGGTGTTCAGTGGGTGTAGTATTATAGACAAATTTGGCAAGAGCTTATGGTAGTAGTTTACCAGCCCGAGGAACGACCTCAGTTGTGACACATTTTCCGGTGCTGGAGCCTTGACTACTGCCTCAATCTTCTCTGGGGACTTATGTAACCCCTCTTTATCGATAACGTGGCCGCAACACGAGATTTGTTTTCTAAAAAACTCGCATTTGGGGCGGTTAGCTCAGAGCCCATATTCCTGCAATCTAGTGAGCACCTGCTCCAGGTTGGCAAGGTGATCACTGTCATTTTCGCCCGTGACCAGGATGTCGTCCAAATAACACTGGATCCCTGGGATCCCTTGCAGGACTTGTTCCATTGCCCTCTGCCAAATAGCCGGAGCTGATGCTACCCCGAATACCAGCCGGTTGTACTGGTAGAGACCTTTATGGGTGTTGATTGTGAGGTATTTTTTTGATGCTTCTTCTACCTCCATTTGCAGATACGCCTGGGCCAGAGCAACCTTAGTGAAGCTTTTCCCTCCAGATAGCGAGGCGAAAATATCTTCAATCCGCGGAAGTGGATATTGTACGGTGTGATGGATCGGGTTCACTGTTACCTTAAAGTCCCCACAGATGCGAACCGTCCTTGGTTCCCCAGGCGTGCTGCTTAATGACTTTTTCATCACAGGGACGATGGGTGTAGCCAACTCACTCCAGTCTACCTTGGACAGTACACCTGAAGGTTCCAGGCTCTCCAGCTCTGCTTCGACGGCTGGGCGGATCGCATAAGGTACCGGTCTGGCCTTAAAAAATTTTGGGCTTGCGTTTTCTTCAATTTTAATCATCGCTGTCATGCCTTTTAGTGTTCCGAGTCCTTGCTGGAACACTTTTTTCGCGTTAGTTAGGATCTTTGACAGCCGCCCAGGTGTGACGTCGTCATCCTTTTTGTCAGCCACAGTCAGTGCCTGTATGGAATGCCAATCCAGTTGTATTTTCCAGATCCATTCACGTCCCAGTTATGGTGGCCCTCCATCTTGCAATACGTACAGGTCTAGTTTTGGTATTTCCTTCCCGTTATATATAACGGTCACCCTTATTTTTCCTTTGGGGTAGACTTTTTGCCCCGTGTACATCTTCAAAATAATTTTTGTGTCTCTCAAGGGTATGTGTGAGAATAGCCGCTCGTAGTCCCATCGGTTTATGACAGTTAGGGCTGATCCTGTGTCCAATTCCATCTTTACCTGGACTCCTGCTATCTTGAGAGTGATCCAAATGGTTCAGTGATCCTCCGTTGTGATCACATTATGTAGTTTCAGACAACTCAGTTCCCTGCTTTCGGAGTCGTTATCACTCTTTTGTTCGACTGAACTATTCTCCGTCATCTTGTGTGCCTTCTGGTACTTTCCTTTGGTAGGTTTCTTATTGCTGGTTTTCTTTCCCGACCTGCAGACTCGTGCTATGTGTCCTACTTTTCCACACTGTCTGCACACTTTGTCTTTGCACCAGTAATCATTCTGGTCGTGTGTTGTTCTGCCGCAGCGTTAGCACTTCTCTGTTCCATATGACATTTCGTTTGTGCCATATTCTTGCGGTCTCTGTTGTATCTCTGCAGCGCCCCGTGCTGCTGCTTCATATGATACCGCAATGCTGAAAGCCTTTTCCAGCGTAAGGTCCTTTTCAGATAAATGCCGTTTCTGGGTTCCTTCACTTTGAAGCCCACACACAAACTTGTCCCTTAAGGTATTTGCCAGTCCCGCTCCAAACTGGCAGTGTTTCGATAGTTTGCGCAGTTCTGTTAAATAATCAGCATTGCTTTCATCCTTATGCTGGTTCCGTTTGTGAAACTTGAATCTTTCTGCTATCAGCAGCGGTGTGGGGTTTAAATGTTCCTTTAGTATCGTTACTATGTCTTCAAAACTCTTTTCCATTGGCTTCGTTGGGGTTACTAGATTTCGCAATAAACCATACGTCTTTGCACCCATTAAATTCAACAATACCGACGCTTTCTTGTCATCTGACACCTCATTTGCCTTGCAGTACACCTCTATTCGTTCGACATATGTAGTCCAATCTTCGACTTCATTGTCATATGTGGTGTGTTAGAATAAAATTTTGCTGGACAAGATTGCTGGACAAGATTTTGCTAGAAAAGACACAAACAACAAATTCGCTGACTGGGACTAATTGAATCACTGCACAGTGAGACATGCCACGCTTATGCATGGTTGGAACAAAGTTCATCTCGTGTCCTGACTGGGACTAATTGAATCACTGAGGACTAACAAGGTTCACTGGTATCCTATCATCGAACTAATCACTTGTATCCTATTATCGAACTGAGAGGGAGGAATTAACTTGGAGTACAGATTGTCAGCGCTTGACAGCTTCAAACAGCTGTGAAACGCTGATATTTCATCTGTCAAAAGCTCTTGACAGTTGAAATATCAATCTGTGATGTCACCTGTTGCCGGGTGGCCCTTACTTGGCCTGCTGAACCCGCTGGGCGGGCTCAACAAGGTCAATCAAGTTAAAATCACGTGGGTTGGCTAGAACTCGATGGAGGCGGGACTACAACCCCGAAAGTTGTAGTCCCGCCTCCTAGCTGACTTCTCAATGAAAATCCAGCCCATCCTCTTTCCTCAGGCTAGGGAACGGACCTCTGATGTTCCTTCCCTAAGTAGGCCTGGAGTTTTCCAGTTGGGTGGGAAACTCTGTATATGTCCCATTTGCTTAGAACGTTGCTAAGTTCAACAACAACAACTTGCATTCATATAGCGCCTTTAACGTAGTAAACCGTCACAGGGCGCAACACTGGAGGGTCAATCAGACAACGTTTGTCCCTGAGCCACATAAGGACAGATGAGCTGGGTCAAAGAGGTCAGTTTTAAGTAGCGCCTTAAAGGAGGAGAGAGAGGGGGTGAGGTTTAGGGAGGGAATTTTAACTGGACCTTAACTGGACCAGCCATATAAATACTGTGGCAACAAGAGCAGGTCAGAGGCTGGGTATTCTGTGGCGAGTGTCTCACCTCCTGACTCCCCAAAGCCTTTCCACCATCTACAAGGCACAAGTCAGGAGTGTGATGGAATACTCTCCCCTTGCCTGGATGAGTGCAGCTCCAACAACACTCAAGAAGCTCGACACCATCCAGGACAAAACAGCCCGCTTGATGGGCACCCCATCCACCACCTTAAACATTCACTCCCTCCACCACCGGCGCACCGTGGCTGCAGTGTGTACCATCTACAAGTTGCACTGCAGCAACTCGCCAAGGCTTCTTCGGCAGCACCTCCCAAACCCGTGACCTCTTCCACCTAGAAGGACAAGGGCAGCAGGCGCATGGGAACACCATCACCTCCAAGTTCCCCTCCAAGTCATACACCATCCTGACTTCGAAATATATCGGCCGTTCCTTCATCGTCGCTGGGTCAAAATCCTGGCACTCCCTCCCTAACAGCACTGTGGGAGCACCTTCACCACACGGACTGCAGCGGTTCAAGAAGGCGGCTCACCACCACCTTCCCAAGGGCAATTAGGGATGAGCAATAAATGCTGGCCTTGCCAGCGACGCCCACATCCCAGGAACAAAAAAAAATTCAAGAGCTCGGGGGCCCAGGCGGCTCAAGGCACGGCCGCCAATGGTGGAGCGATGGAAATCGGGCGATGCTCAAGAGGCCGGAATTGGAGGAGCGCAGGGATCTCGTGGGGGTTGTGGGGCTGGAGGAGATTACAGAGATAGGGAGGGTTGTAGGGGCTGGAGGAGGTTACAGAGATAGGGAGGGTTGTAGGGGCTAGAGGAGGTTACAGAGATAGGGAGGGTTGTAGAGGCTGGAGGATGTTACAGAGATAGGGAGGGTTGTAGGGGCTGGAGGAGGTTACAGAGATAGGGAGGGTTGTAGGGGCTGGAGGAGGCTACAGAGATAGGGAGGGCTGTAGGGGCTGGAGGAGATTACAGAGATAGGGAGAGTTGTAGGGGCTGGAGGAGGTTACAGAGATAGGAAGGGTTGTAGGGGGCTAGAGGAGGTTACAGAGATAGGGAGGGTTGTAGGGGCTGGAGGAGGTTACAGAGATAGGGAGGTGTGTAGGGGCTGGAGGAGATTACAGAGATAGGGAGGGTTGTAGGGGCTGGAGGAGGTTACAGAGATAGGGAGGGTTGTAGGGGCTGGAGAAGGTTACAGAGACAGGGAGGGTTGTAGGGGCTGGAGGAGGTTACAGAGATAAGGAGGGGTGTAGGGGCTGGAGGAGGTTACAGAGATAGGGAGCGTTGTAGGGGCTGGAGGAGATTACAGAGACAGGGAGGGTTGTAGGTGCTGGAGGAGGTTACAGAGATAGGGAGGGTTGTAGGGGCTGAAGATAGTTACAGAGATAGTGAGGGTTGTAGGGGCTGGAGGAGGTTTACAGAGATAGGGAGGGTTGTAGGGGCTGAAGATGGTTACAGAGATAGGGAGGGTTGTAGGGGCTGGAGGAGGTTACAGAGATAGGAAGGGTTGTAGGGGCTGGAGGAGGTTACAGAGATAGGGAGGGTTGTAGGGGCTGGAGGAGGTTACAGAGACAGGGAGGGTTGTAGGGGCTGGAGGAGGTTACAGAGATAAGGAGGGGTGTAGGGGCTGGAGGAGGTTACAGAGATAGGGAGTGTTGTAGGGGCTGGAGGAGATTACAGAGATAGGGAGGGTTGTAGGGGCTGGAGGAGGTTACAGAGATAGGGAGGGTTGTAGGGGCTGAAGATAGTTACAGAGATAGGGAGGGTTGTAGGGGCTGGAGGAGGTTACAGAGATAGGGAGGGTTGTAGGGGCTGAAGATGGTTACAGAGATAGGGAGGGTTGTAGGGGCTGGAGGAGGTTACAGAGATAGGGAGGGTTGTCGGGGCTGGAGGAGGTTACAGAGATAGGGAGGGTTGTAGGGGCTGAAGATAGTTACAGAGATAGGGAGGGTTGTAGGGGCTGGAGGAGGTTACAGAGATAGGGAGGGTTGTAGGGGCTGGAGGAGGTTACAGAGATAGGGAGGGTTGTAGGGGCTGGAGGAGGTTACAGAGATAGGGAGGGTTGTAGGGGCTGGAGGAGGTTACAGAGATAGGGAGGAGGGCGAGGAGGGATTTGAAAACCAGGATAAGAATTTTTAAATCGAGGCGTTGCCGGACCGGGAACCCGTGTAGGTCAGCGAGCAACAGGAAGGTGATGGATGAACGGGACTCGGTACGAGTTAGGACACGGGGCAGCAGAGTTTTGGATGAGCTCGGAAAATGTGAAATAAAAACAGAAAATGCTGGAAATACTCAGCAGGTCAGGCAGCATCTGTGGAGAGAGAAACAAAGTTAACGTTTCAGGTCTGTGACCCTTCGTCAGAACTGGAAAAAGCTGGAGATGGAACAGGTTTTAAGCAAGTGTAGGGGCCGGGAAAGGGGGGAGGGGAGGAAAGAACAAAAGGGAAGGGCTGTGATAGGGTGGAAGGCAAGAGAGATTCAATGACAAAAGGGATGATGGTGCGAGGGGAAAGGAGACGGTAATGGGACAAGTTAAGAGACAAGAGATGGCTCTAGATGAGGTGTAAATGGCACTGGCTGAGGAGGCCGGCCAGGAGTGTGTTCGAATCGTCAAGTCTAGATGTAATAAAGGCATGGATGAGGGTTTCAGCAGCGGAAGAGCTGAGGCTCGATTTTACAGGGTATTGGTGAGACCACACCTGGAGTACTGCGTACAGTTTTAGTCTCCTTATTTAAGGAGGGATATACTTGCATTGGAGGCAGTTCAGAGAAGGTTCACGAGGTTGATTCCGGAGATGAAGGGGTTGTCTTATGAGGAATGGTTGAGCAGGTTGGGCCGATACTCATTGGAGTTTAGAAGAATGAGAGGGGATCTTATTGAAAGAAGATTCTAAGGGGGCTCGACAGGGTAGATGCAGAGAGGATGTTTCCCCTCGTGGGGGAATCTAGAACTCGGGGGGCATAGTTTCAGAATAAAGGGTCGCCCTTTTAGAACTGATTTAGAACTGAAATGAGGAGGAATTTCTTCGCTCAGAGGGCGGTGAATCTGTGGAATTCTCTGCCCCAGAGAGCCGCGGAGGCTGGGTCATTGAATATATTTAAGGTGGAGATCGACAGATTTTTGAGCGATAAGGGAGTCAAGGGTTATGGGGAGCGGGCAGCGAAGTGGAGTTGAGCCTGAGATCAGCCATGGTCATACTGAATGGTGGAGCAGGCTCGAGGGGCCGAATGGCCGACTCCTGCTCCTATTTCTTATGATCGGGGTTGTGGTTGTGAGTGCGGAACCGCCAGCTAAAAAGGTGCAAGAGCGCGAGCGAGAGGCGAAGGTGGTGAGCGGCGCCCCTTCTCCGATTTTAACCCTCCGCTGGGCCCCCGTTTTCCTCCGGCGCGAGGGGTTAACATTGGGCCGCTAGGTTCTAATTATCACAGGCGCGACAATGGGACACAGCTCAGACTTTGGCAAGCGATCTCTCGCTCTTCCTACTCAGTGTTAATTAGTTTTCCTTTCAAGGCTGTTTCAACAAAAGCATTTGGTCGTTTGGGCTGTGAGCGTTGTGGATTCCTGCCAATCACAAAATTGACTTTAATTCATGACAATTAACTTCTGTGAATACAAACTGCAGCCAAGTTAGGCAATTGACATCATGCTACAGAATACAATTGTACATCGCAACATCCACACAGAGAGTAAAGCATAGAGAGAGAGAAACTATTTCCTCTGGTGGGGGGAGTCCAGAACAAGGGGGCAGAATCTTAACATTAGAGCCAGGCCATTCAGGGGTGATGTCAGGAAGCACTTCTTCACACAAAGGGTGCTGGAAACCTGGAACTCTCCCCCCAAAAAGCTGTTGAGGCTGGGGGACAATTGGAGCTTTCAAGACCAAGTGTACACCAAGGTCTGCAACTATACCTCGTGGATCGCCGAGACTATGGCGGCCAAGTAATGGCGGCTAGCCGCTCCTCGGGAAACTGTCCCCAACAAGGGAAGTGGAGACCAGAACTGAAGTGAATTGATATATCATTAAAGACAAACCTTGCACACTTCCTGTCTGCTAAACCTTATTACCTGTTGTCACACACGTTGGTCACACTTTCTCTGTCAACAGAGGGCTGGAATTTAGAGAGTGGAGAATAAGGAATCAAGGCACGAGTCAGGAGTGTGATGGAATACTCTCCACTTGCCTGGGTGAGTGCAGCTCCAACAACACTCAAGAAGCTCGACACCATCCAGGACAAAGCAGCCCCGCTTGATCAGCACCCCATCCACCACCTTAAACATTCACTCCCTCCACCACCGGCGCACCGTGGCTGCAGTGTGTACCATCGACAAGATGCACTGCAGCAACTCACCAAGGCTTCTTCAGCAGCACCTCCCAAACCCGCCACCTCTTCCACCTAGAAGGACAAGGGCAGCAAGCGCATGGGAACAGCACCACCTCCAAGTTCCCCTCCCAGTCACACACACCATCCTGACTTAGAACATAAGAACATAAGAATTAGGAGCAGGAGTCGGCCATACGGCCCCTCCTTTAAGACGTTCCTTAAAAGCAGCCTCTTTGACCAAGTTTTTGGTCATTGCCCTAATATCTCCTTATGTTGATCGGTGTCAAGTTTTTGTTTTATAACGCTCCTGTTTAGCACCCTGGGACGTTTTACTACGTTACAGGCGCCATATAAATACAAGTTGTTGTTGTTGTTCATGATTTTGAACACCTCTATTAAATTTCCTCTTAACCTTCCCTGCTCCAAGGAGAACAACTCCAGCTACTCCAGCCTCTCAAATGGTGAGAAACTTTCAAATGTTGGTGTTGAGAGAGATTTGGGTGTCCTCGTGCAAGAAACACAGAAAACTGGCATGCAGGTACAGCAAGCAATAAGGAAGGCAAATGGCATGTTGGCCTTTATTGCAAGGGTTTGGAGTATAAGAGTAAGGAAGCCTTGCTACAATTGTACAGGGCCTTGGTAAGACCACACCTGGAGTACTGGGCACAGTTCTGGTCTCCTTATCTGAGGAAGGATATACTGAAGGTAACTGAAGTCCCCTCATTTACCATTAGATAATGGAGAGAGAATCTTGGCCCAAGTGCTTTCAGCATTCATGGGGTGACATCTTTTAACCTTTTGTACATAAGAACATAAGAACTAATAGCAGGAGTAGGCCATACGGCCCCTCGAGCCTGCTCTGCCATTCAATAAGATCATGGTTGATCATCGACCTCAACTCCAATTTCCCGCCCAATCTCCATATCCCTTGATTCCCCTAGAGTCCAAAAATCTATCGACCTCAGCCTTGAATATACTCAACGACTGAGCCTCCACAGCCCTTTGGGGCAGAGAATTCCAAGGATTCACCACCCTCTGAGTGAAGAAATACCTCCTCATCTCAGTCCTAAATGGCCGACCCCTTATCCTGAGACTGTGCTCCCTGGTTCTAGACTCTCCAGCCAGGGGGAGACAACCTCTCAGCATCTACCCTGTCAATCCCCCTCAGAATCTTGTATGTTTCAATGAGATCACCTCTCATTCTTCTAAACTCCAGAGAGTATCGGCCCATTCTACACAATCTCCCCTCATAGGACAGTCCTCTCATCCCAGGAATCAATCTAGTGAACCTTCGTTGCACCACCTCCAAGGCAAGTCTATCCTTCCTCAGATAAGGAGACCAGAACTGTGCACAGTACTCCAGGTGTGGACTCACCCTGTACAGTTGTAGCAAGACTTCCTTATCCTTGTGCTCCAACCCACTTTGCAATAAAGGCCAACATGCCATTTGCCTTCCTAATTGCTTGCTGTACCTGCACGCTAACTCTCTGAGGCCAAGTTTGGAACCTTTCCGAGCCTTCCCAAAGGGGACTGGGAATCGCGCCACGGTTAATGAATGGCCCGCAACCCACCCCCAGTATCACACAGTGTGTGCAGCCGAACAGATACAGGGATCTTATCATCGGAGAAATGTTATTGAAAGGGGATGTTTTCACAGGTCAAACGCATTCCTTTGCAAAGGCTTTCAGCAGCTGCCTATCTCTGCCTCTGTTTGCATTTCCCAAGGGTTGTGGAGTTCATGAAAACAAACCTTCAGTCAGTGATATAAATACACAGCATTACCACGTATTTACGATACAGAAAGAGGCCAATTGATCCAACTGGTCTGTCCCGGTGTTTATGCTCCACACCAGCCTCCTCCCACCCCTCTTCATTTCACCCCATCAACACCAGCCTCCTCCCACCCCTCTTCATCTCACCCCATCAACACGAGTCTCCTCCCACACCTCTTCATCTCACCCCATCAACACCAGCCTCCTCCCACCCATCTTCATCTCACACCATCAACACCAGCCTCCTCCCACCCCTCTTCATCTCACCCCATCAACACCAGCCTCCTCCCACCCCTCTTCATCTCACCCCGTAAACACCAGCCTCCTCCCACCCCTCTTCATCTCACCCCATCAACACCAGCCTCCTCCCACCCCTCTTCATCTCACCCCATCAACACCAGCCTCCTCCCACCCCTCTTCATCTCACCCCATCAACACCAGCCTCCTCCCACCCCTCTTCATCTCACCCCATCAACACCAGCCTCCTCCCACCCCTCTTCATCTCACCCCATCAACACCAGCCTCCTCCCACCCCTCTTCATCTCACCCCATCAACACCAGCCGCCTCCCACCCGTCTTCATCTCACCCCATCAACACCAGCCTCCTCCCACCCCTCTTCAACTCACCCCCTCAACACCAGCCTCCTCCCACCCCTCTTCATCTCACCCCATCAACACCAGCCTCCTCCCACCCCTCTTCATCTCATCCCATCAACACCAGCCTCCTCGAACCCCTCTTCATCTCACCCCATCAACACCAGCCTCCTCCCACCCCTCTTCATCTCACCCCATCAACACCAGCCTCCTCCCACCCCTCTTCATCTCACCCATCAACACCAGCCTCCTCCCACCCCTCTTCATCTCACCCCATCAACACCAGCCTCCTCCCACCCCTCTTCATCTCATCTCATCAACACCAGCCTCCTCGAAACCCTCTTCATCTCACCCCATCAACAACAGCCTCCTCCAACCCCTCTTCATCTCACCCCATCAACACCAGCCTCCTCCCACCCCTCTTCATCTCACCTATCAACACCAGCCTCCTCCCACCCCTCTTCATCTCACCCCATCAACACCAGCCTCCTCCCACCCCTCTTCATCTCACCCCATCAACACCAGCCTCCTCCCACCCCTCTTCATCTCACCCCATCAACACCAGCCTCCTCCCACCCCTCTTCATCTCACCCATCAATACCAGCCTCCTCCCACCCCTCTTCATCTCACCCCATCAAAACCAGCCTCCTCCCACCCCGCTGCATCTCACCCCATCAACACCAGCCTCCTCCCACCCCTCTTCATCTCACCCCATCAACACCAGCCTCCTCCCACCCCTCTTCATCTCACCCCATCAACACCAGCCTCCTCCCACCCCTCTTCATCTCACCCATCAACACCAGCCTCCTCCCACCCCTCTTCATCTCACCCCATCAACACCAGCCTCCTCCCACCCCTCTTCATCTCATCTCATCAACACCAGCCTCCTCGAAACCCTCTTCATCTCACCCCATCAACAACAGCCTCCTCCAACCCCTCTTCATCTCACCCCATCAACACCAGCCTCCTCCCACCCCTCTTCATCTCACCTATCAACACCAGCCTCCTCCCACCCCTCTTCATCTCACCCCATCAACACCAGCCTCCTCCCACCCCTCTTCATCTCACCCCATCAACACCAGCCTCCTCCCACCCCTCTTCATCTCACCCCATCAACACCAGCCTCCTCCCACCCCTCTTCATCTCACCCATCAATACCAGCCTCCTCCCACCCCTCTTCATCTCACCCCATCAAAACCAGCCTCCTCCCACCCCGCTGCATCTCACCCCATCAACACCAGCCTCCTCCCACCCCTCTTCATCTCACCCCATCAACACCAGCCTCCTCCCACCCCTCTTCATCTCACCCCATCAACACCAGCCTCCTCCCAACCCTCTTCATCTCACCCATCAATACCAGCCTCCTCCCACCCCTCTTCATCTCACCCCATCAAAACCAGCCTCCTCCCACCCCTCTTCATCTCACCCCATCAACACCAGCCTCCTCCCACCCCTCTTCATCTCACCCCATCAACACCAGCCCCCTCCCACCACTCTTCATCTCACCCCATCAACACCAGCATCCTCCCACCCCTCTTCATCTCACCCCATCAACACCAGCCTCCTCCCACCCCTCTTCATCTCATCCCATCAACACCAGCCTCCTCCCACCCCTCATCATCTCACCCATCAACACCAGCCTCCTCCCACCCCTCTTCATCTCACCCCATCAACACCAGCCTCCTCCCACCCCTGTTCATCTCACCCCATCAACACCAGCCTCCTCCCACCCCTCTTCATCTCACCCCATCCACAACAGCCTCCTCTCACCCCTCTTCATCTCACCCCATCAACACCAGTCTCCTCCCATCCCTCTTCATCTCACCCCATCAACACCAGCCTCCTCCCACCTCTCTTCATCTCACCCCATCAACACCAGCCTCCTCTCACCCCTCTTCATCTCACCCCGTCAACACCAGCCTCCTCCCACCCCTCTTCATCTCACCCCGTCAACACCAGCCTCCTCCCACCCCTCTTCATCTCACCCCGTCAACATCAGCCTCCTCCCACCCCTCTTCATCTCACCCCATCAACACCAGCCTCCTCCCACCCCTCTTCATCTCACCCCGTCAACACCAGCCCCCTCCCACCCCTCTTCATCTCACCCCATCAACACCAGCCTCTTCCCACCCCTCTTCATCTCACCCCATCAACACCAGCCTCCTCCCACCCCTCTTCATCTCACCCCGTCAACACCAGCCCCCTCCCACCCCTCTTCATCTCACCCCTTCATCACCAGCCTCCTCCCACCCTCTTCATCTCACCCCATCAACAGCAGCCTCCTCCCACCCCTCTTCATTTCACCCCATCAACACCAACCTCCTCCCAACCCTCTTCATCTCACCCCATTAACACCAGCCTCCTCCCACCCCTCTTCATCTCACCCCATCAACACTGTTACGTCAGTGTATAATGAGACACAGACTGCGGAGAATTGTACAACAGGTGTTTACTCAACGTGGCTCAGACTGCAACTGATCTGTACAGATTACTACTCAGCGTTATATACAGGTGTGGTCACTGCCGGTACTACAGTATACATGAGCTGTAAAAAGTAGTTCCCCCCCTTAAAGGTACAGACATTACAATTCCTCCCCTTTTAGATTAACAATACCATAACACTCATTTAACAATTAAATATCAAACTAATTACAATTTACACTTTTAACATGCAACATTAGCTGAAAATAGTCTATTTATAAATTCAGTCTTTGGGGAGGCTTCCTGATCCTTTCTGGATAGTGCCTTTCCCGAGTGTCTTGCTCTTGGTGCGGAGGCGATTCTGGCCCCCTGTCGTCGGTTGGTTCATCAGCTTCCGATGCTACTGTTTCTGGGGTAGATGCTACCTGTACGTTGGGTTCATCACCAGGTACGTATGGGCGAGGCATGGGGTTGACTTGTTCCTGTGACTCTAGGATCTGGTCAGCATGGCGTCTCACGATGCTCTCCCCAACGTCCACTGTGTACATTAGTGGGCCCTGCCGTGTGTGCATATCGTTCCTGGCTGCCATTTTTCTGTTCGGTAGTCGCGGGCCAAGACTGGTTGTCCTACATTGAAGCTCCTTGTTGGCTTCTCATGGATGTGCTGGAATTGCTTACTCTCAACATCTCTTCGTACGTTTGGTCTGAGCAAATCCAGGCGAGATCTTAACCTTCGGTTAAAGAACATCATGGCTGGGGCCTGGTTGGTGACTGCATGTGTCGCATTCCGGTAGGCGAACAGGAAATTGTCCACCTTGTGCTGCAGCGGAATGTTGTCATTGTACATATCCTTTATTGCCTTCTTAAAGGTTTGTACGAACCTCTCAGCCAATCCATTTGTGGCTGGATGATACGGGGCGGATGTGTAATGCCTTACCCCATTCTTTTTCAAGAAGCTCCGGAACTCTTCGGACACAAATTGTGGTCCGTTGTCGGAGCAAATCTGTTCTGGCAAGCCATTCCTGGCAAAAATGGTCCGTAGGACTGCAATAGTTTTCTCCGTGGTGGTGGAGGACATTTTGATGACCTCAGGCCATTTCGAGTGCGCATCCACGGCTATTAAAAACATTGAGTCCATGAATGGACCAGCAAAATCAATATGCACCCGTTGCCATGGAGATGAGGGCCACTCCCATGGGTGTAGAGGGGCCTGTGGTGGTGCATTTTGGGCTTTCTGGCATCCTGAGCAGCTCTTGGTCAGGTCCTCGATTTGTTTATCGATTCCCGGCCACCACACATAAGCCCTGGCTAGGCTTTTCATTTTTACCCCTCCCAGATGACCCTCATGAAGCTCATTGAGCACTCTCTCCCTTAACTTGGGTGGAATTACCACTCGGGATCCACACATCAAGGTCCCCCGGCACACTGACAGCTGTTCTCTCCTTGTCGAGAATGCTGGCAACAGTGAGTCGCCATGTGCTGGCCATCCCTTCACCGTCAAATCATATACCCGAGACAGTGTCGGGTCATTTCGGGTTTCCTTTTCAATACAAGCGTTAGTTACTGGTAGGTATTCAACTACAGTCGAATGGAATATTTCGACAGGATCCACTGCTTGTGCTTCCTCCGCAGTAGGCAGTGGCAGGCGTGATAGCCCATCAGCATTTCCATGCTGTTTCGTGCCCTTATATTCAATCTCATAGTGGTGCGCCCTTAGAAAAAGTGACCATCTTTGTAGTCGTTGTGCAGCCATCACCGGAACGCCCTTCTTCGGATTAAAAATGGAGACAAGAGGCTGCTGATCAGTCAGCAAGGTGAATTTCTGCCCGTGCAGATAGTGATTGAACTTTTTCACTCCCCACACTAGGCTGAGGGCCTCCCTGTCAATCTGGGCGTAGTTACGCTCGGCTGAGGTTAGTGATCGTGACGCAAAAGCTATTGGCCTCTCTGAGCCGTCCGAGAATTTGTGCGACAGCACTGCTCCAATGCCGTAGGGTGACGCATCACATGCCAACCGAATTGGTAATGCTGGGTTGTAATGGGCCAATACCTCTTTCGATGTGATTAGTGTTTTGCTCTTCTGGAAAGCTCGTCTACATTCGTCACTCCACTTCCATGGCACCCCAGTTTGCAGTAGGGTGTTCAGTGGGTGTAGTATTGTGGACAAATTTGGCAAGAGCTTATGGTAGTAGTTTACCAGCCCGAGGAACGACCTCAGTTGTGACACATTTTCCGGTGCTGGAGCCTTGACTACTGCCTCAATCTTCTCTGGGGACTTATGTAACCCCTCTTTATCGATAACGTGGCCGCAACACGAGATTTGTTTTCTAAAAAACTCGCATTTGGGGCGGTTAGCTCAGAGCCCATATTCCTGCAATCTAGTGAGCACCTGCTCCAGGTTGGCAAGGTGATCACTGTCATTTTCGCCCGTGACCAGGATGTCGTCCAAATAACACTGGATCCCTGGGATCCCTTGCAGGACTTGTTCCATTGCCCTCTGCCAAATAGCCGGAGCTGATACTACCCCGAATACCAGCCGGTTGTACTGGTAGAGACCTTTATGGGTGTTGATTGTGAGGTATTTTTTTGATGCTTCTTCTACTTCCATTTGCAGATACGCCTGGGCCAGAGCAACCTTAGTGAAGCTTTTCCCTCCAGATAGCGAGGCGAAAATATCTTCAATCCGCGGAAGTGGATATTGTACGGTGTGATGGATCGGGTTCACTGTTACCTTAAAGTCCCCACAGATGCGAACCTTCCTTGGTTCCCCAGGCGTGCTGCTTAATGACTTTTTCATCACAGGGACGATGGGTGTAGCCAACTCACTCCAGTCTACCTTGGACAGTACACCTGAAGGTTCCAGGCTCTCCAGCTCTGCTTCGACGGCTGGGCGGATCGCATAAGGTACCGGTCTGGCCTTAAAAAATTTTGGGCTTGCGTTTTCTTCAATTTTAATCATCGCTGTCATGCCTTTTAGTGTTCCGAGTCCTTGCTGGAACACTTTTTTCGCGTTAGTTAGGATCTTTGACAGCCGCCCAGGTGTGACGTCGTCATCCTTTTTGTCAGCCACAGTCAGTGCCTGTATGGAATGCCAATCCAGTTGTATTTTCCAGATCCATTCACGTCCCAGTTATGGTGGTCCTCCATCTTGCAATACGTACAGGTCTAGTTTTGGTATTTCCTTCCCGTTATATATAACGGTCACCCTTATTTTTCCTTTGGGGTAGGCTTTTTGCCCCGTGTACATCTTCAAAATAATTTTTGTGTCTCTCAAGGGTATGTGTGAGAATAGCCGCTCGTAGTCCCATCGGTTTATGACTGTTAGGGCTGATCCTGTGTCCAATTCCATCTTTACCTGGACTCCTGCTATCTTGAGAGTGATCCAAATGGTTCAGTGATCCTCCGTTGTGATCACATTATGTAGTTTCAGACAACTCAGTTCCCTGCTTTCGGAGTCGTTATCACTCTTTTGTTCGACTGAACTATTCTCCGTCATCTTGTGTGCCTTCTGGTACTTTCCTTTGGTAGGTTTCTTATTGCTGGTTTTCTTTCCCGACCTGCAGACTCGTGCTATGTGTCCTACTTTTCCACACTGTCTGCACACTTTGTCTTTGCACCAGTAATCATTCTGGTCGTGTGTTGTTCTGCCGCAGCGTTAGCACTTCTCTGTTCCATATGACATTTCGTTTGTGCCATATTCTTGCGGTCTCTGTTGTATCTCTGCAGCGCCCCGTGCTGCTGCTTCATATGATACCGCAATGCTGAAAGCCTTTTCCAGCGTAAGGTCCTTTTCAGATAAATGCCGTTTCTGGGTTCCTTCACTTTGAAGCCCACACACAAACTTGTCCCTTAAGGTATTTGCCAGTCCCGCTCCAAACTGGCAGTGTTTCGATAGTTTGCGCAGTTCTGTTAAATAATCAGCATTGCTTTCATCCTTATGCTGGTTCCGTTTGTGAAACTTGAATCTTTCTGCTATCAGCAGCGGTGTGGGGTTTAAATGTTCCTTTAGTATCGTTACTATGTCTTCAAAACTCTTTTCCATTGGCTTCGTTGGGGTTACTAGATTTCGCAATAAACCATACGTCTTTGCACCCATTAAATTCAACAATACCGACGCTTTCTTGTCATCTGACACCTCATTTGCCTTGCAGTACACCTCTATTCGTTCGACATATGTAGTCCAATCTTCGACTTCATTGTCATATGTGGTGTGTTAGAATAAAATTTTGCTGGACAAGATTGCTGGACAAGATTTTGCTAGAAAAGACACAAACAACAAATTCGCTGACTGGGACTAATTGAATCACTGCACAGTGAGACATGCCACGCTTATGCATGGTTGGAACAAAGTTCATCTCGTGTCCTGACTGGGACTAATTGAATCACTGAGGACTAACAAGGTTCACTGGTATCCTATCATCGAACTAATCACTTGTATCCTATTATCGAACTAATCACATTCCGCCGGGGAACAAGACGGAACGAAGACCTGAAGAGGCAGAATTGGCAACACAAGTGTGTAAGCTCCTGACTGGAGGAAAATAACGATATGCGCTAATAAACGAATTGATTGGATGAATGTAAATGATCTAAAACCAACTTCTTGGAATTGTATATAAGCTCGGCACGTACTACAATCGGGGAGAAGGTGCTCTCGCACACTGCGTGGTTGCAGACGCTTCTGCCAGAGCTCTGTCATTTAATAAAGTTGTCTCTCTTACTCAAAGTCTAGTTTCCGAGGAATCACTTTTCCTACAACAGGTGATACTGCCACTCTTTGGCATTTTGGGTGTGGTTTAAAATGGCGTCTCCCAATGGCTTAAAATGGCGTCTCCCGCGCTTTCCTTCCTCCCCCGCTGCTGCCGACGCCGCTCCCGGCAATGGCGGCGCCCTGTAGGTTTCGCGTGCTTCTCCTGCGCTGCTGTCAATGCCGCTCTCGGCGGTCCTCATGGCAATGGCGGCGCCTCGCGGGTTTCTGTGCGTCTCTCTCTCCCTCTCTCCGACGCTGCTCGGCCCCTGAACACCGGCTGCGCCCTGTGCGCTCTGCCCTCTCTCTACCTCCCCCGTCGATGCTGCTCGGACCTTTGCTGTGCTGCTCGGTCGGGCTCTAGCCCGCCGCTGTCCGGGAAGGTTCTGTGCACTACCTGTTGCCAGCCCGTTTCGCTGGACCACCTCGACTGGAAAGCCAAGCCTGGCTCTCGACAGCCTCCCCCGCAATTCTCGAGTCTCTGCTGGATGACTGGGCGGTTGCCCGTGGTCAACGCCCGAGTCTCTGGCCTTGACCTCCAATCCACTGATCTTCAGGAACGAATCCCCGGGAGGTAATGCAGAGTTGCAGGTAGTTTCGTACCTGCCTCGTCGCCAATGTTACGTCCGTGTATAATGAGACACAGACTGCGGTGAACGGTACAATAGGTGTTTACTCAACGTGGCTCAGACTGCAACTGATCTGTACAGATTACTACTCAGCGTTATATACAGGTCTGGTCACTGCCGGCACCACAGTATACATGAGCTGTAAAAAGTAGTTCCCCCCCTTAAAGGTACATACATTACAAATACCAGCCTCCTCCCACCCCTCTTCACCTCACCCCGTCAACACCAGCCTCCTCCCACCCCTCTTCATCTCACCCCATCAACACCAGCCTCCTCCCACCCCTCTTCATCTCACCCCATCAACACCAGCCTTCTCCCATCCCTCTTCATCTCACCCCGTCAACACCAGCCTCCTCCCACCCCTCTTCCTCTCATCCCATCAACACCAGCCTCCTCCCACCCCTCTTCATCTCACCCCATCCACACCAGCCTCCTCCCACCCCTCTTCATCTCACCCCATCAACACCAGCCTCCTCCCACCCCTCTTCATCTCACCCCATCACCAGCCTCCTCCCACCCCTTTTCATCTCACCCCATCAACACCAGCCTCCTCCCACCCCTTTTCATCTCACCCCATCAACACCAGCCTTCTCCCATCCCTCTTCATCTCACCCCGTCAACACCAGCCTCCTCCCACCCCTCTTCATCTCACCCCATCAACACCAGCCTCCTCCCACCCCTCTTCGTCTCACCCCATCCACACCAGCCTCCTCCCACCCCTCTTCATCTCACCCCATCAACACCAGCCTCCTCCCACCCCTCTTCATCTCACCCCATCAACACCAGCCTCCTCCCACCCCTCTTCATCTCACCCCATCACCAGCCTCCTCCCACCCCTCTTCATCTCACCCCATCAACACCAGCCTCCTCCCACCCCTCTTCATCTCACCCCATCAACACCAGCCTCCTCCCACCCCTCTTCATCTCTCCCCATCAACACCAGCCTCCTCCCACCCCTCTTCATCTCACCCCATCAACACCAGCCTCCTCCCACCCCTCTTCATCTCAACCCATCAACACCAGCCTCCTCCCACCCCTCTTCATCTCACCCGATCAACACCAGCCTCCTCCCAACCCTCTTCATCTCAGCCCATCAACACCAGCCTCCTCCCACCCCTCTTCATCTCACCCCATCAACACCAGCCTCCTCCCACCCCTCTTCATCTCACCCCATCAACACCAGCCTCCTCCCACCCCTCTTCATCTCACCCGATCAACACCAGCCTCCCCCCACCCCTCTTCATCTCACCCCATCAACACCAGCCTCCTCCCACCCCTCTTCATCTCACCCCATCCACACCAGCCTCCTCCCACCCCTCTTCATCTCATCCCATCAACACCAGCCTCCTCCCGCCCCTCTTCATCTCACCCCATCACCACCAGCCTCCTCCCACCCCTCTTCATCTCACCCCATCAAAACCAGCCTCCTCCCCACCCCGCTTCATCTCACCCCGTGAACACCAGCCTCCTCCCGCCCCTCTTCATCTCACCCCATCACCATACCCTTCTATTCCTTTCTCCCTCGTGTGTTTATCCAGCTTCCCTTAAATGCATCTCTGCTCTTCGCCTCAACCGCTCCCTGTTGAAGCGAGTTCCACATTCCAACTAGGCTTGTATTCCCTCGAGTATAAAAAAAAAGACTTGCATTTCTCCAGCGCCTTTCATGACCACCGGATGTCCCAAAGCGCTTTACAGCCAATGAAGCACTTTTTGGAGTGTAGTCACTGTTGCAATGTGGGAAACGCGGCAGCCAATTTGCGCACAGCAAGCTCCCACAAGCAGCAATCTGACAATGACCAGATCATCTGTTTTTGTTATGTTGTTTGAGGGATAAGTATTGTTCCCAGGGCATATAGAAGATTAAGGGGTGATCTAATCGAGGTGTTTGAGATGATTAAAGGAGTCGATAAGGTAGAGAGAGGGAAACTATTTCCTCTGGTGAGGGGGAGTCCAGAACAACGGGGCAGAACCTTAAAATTAGAGCCAGGCCATTCAGGGGTGATGTCAGGAAGTACTTCTTCACACAAAGGGCAGTGGAAATCTGGAACTCTCTCCCCCAAAAAGCTGTTGAGGCTGGGGGTCAATTGAAATTGTCAAAACTGAGATCGTTAGATTTTTGTTGGCTACAAGTATTAAGGGTCAAGGAACCAAGGCGGGTCATTGAAGTTAAGATACAGATCAGCCAAGATCTCATTGAATGGTAGAGCAGGCTCAAGGGGCCGACTCCTGTTCCTGTGTTCCTCACCGACCTCTGATTAAAGATGTTTCTCCTGAATTCCTTATTGGATTTATTCCTGGCTATCTAAGACTCCCCTTCCTGCTAACTGCAGGGTCATAGAATCATAGAATCCCACAGCCCAGGAGGAGGCAATTCGGCCTATCGTGCCTGTGCCCGCTCTTTGAACGAACTCTCCATTTAGTCCCACTCCCCCCTGCTCTTTCCCATAACCCTGCAAATTAGTCCTCTTCAAATACGTGTCCAATCGCCTTTTGAAAGATCCGGTGGAATCTGAGTCCACCATCCTTTCAGGTAGTGTGTTCCAGATCTCAACAACCCTCCGTGTGAAAAAATGCCTCCTCATCTCCCCTCTGGTACTTTTGCCAATTATTTTAAATCTGTGACCTCTGGTTAACAACCAACTTGCCAGAGGAAACCGTTCATGATTTTGAACACAGTCTGGTCAATCTCCCCTTAACCTTCTCTGCTCCAAGGAGAACAATCCCAGCTTCTCCAGTCTCTCCGCATCACTGAGGTCCCTCATCCCCGGGGCCATTCTGGTCAATCTCCCCTTAACCTTCTCTGCTCTAAGGAGAACAATCCCAGCTTCTCCAGTCTCTCCGCATCACTGAGGTCCCTCATCCCTGGGACCATTCTGGTCAATCTCCCCTTAACCTTCTCTGCTCTAAGGAGAACAACCCCAGCTTCTCCAGTCTCTCCACATTACTGAAGTCCCTCATCCCTGGGACCATTCTGGTCAATCTCATCTTAACCTTCTCTGCTCTAAGGAGAACAATCCCAGCTTCTCCAGTCTCTCCACATCACTGAAGTCTCTCATCCCCGGAACCATTCTGGTCAATCTCCCCTTAACCTTCTCTGCTCTAAGGAGAACAACCCCAGCTTCTCCAGTCTCTCCACATCACTGAAGTCCCTCATCCCTGGGGCCATTCTGGTCAATCTCCCCTTAACCTTCTCTGCTCTAGAAGAACAACCCCAGCTTCTCCAGTCTCTCCACATCACTGAAGTCCCTCATTCCTGTGACCATTCTGGTCAATCGCCCCTTAACCTTCTCTACTCCAAGGAGAACAACCCCAGCTTCTCCAGTCTCTCCACATCACTGAAGTCCCTCATCCCTGGGACCATTCTGGTCAATCTCCTCTTAACCTTTTCTACTCTAAGGAGAACAACCCCAGCTTCTCCAGTCTCTCCACATCACTGAAGTCCCTCATTCCCGGTACCATTCTGGTCAATCTCCCCTTAACCTTCTCTGCTCTAAGGAGGGCTTGGCATCCTTCCCAAAGTGTGTGGGGCCCGGAATTTTAAAAAAAAGTTGTTTATGGGATGTGGGCGTCGCTGGCAAGTCCCAGCATGTATTACCCATCCCTAATTGCCCCTTGAGAAGGTGGTGGTGAGCCGCCTTCTTGAACCGCTGCAGTCCGTGTGGTGAAGGTGCTCCCACAGTGCTGTTAGGGAGGGAGTTCCAGGATTTTGACCCAGCGACGATGAAGGATCGGCAGATATATTTCCAAGTCAGGATGCTGTGTGTGACATGGAGGGGAACTTGGAGGTGGCGGTGTTCCCATGCGCCTGTTGCCCTTGTCCTTCTAGGCGGAAGAGGTCGCGGGTTTGGGAGGTGCTGCCGAAGAAGCCTCGGCGAGTTGCTGCAGTGCATCTTGTAGATGGTACACACTGCAGCCACGGTGCGCCAGTGGTGGAGGGAGTGAATGTTTAAGGTGGTGGAGGGGTGCACATCAAGTGGGCTGCTTTGTCCTAATAAATGCAATAATTGCTGGCTTTGCCAGCGACGCCCAGGTCCTGTGAACGAATATAAAAGAAAAATTTGCTCGACTGTGGAGTTTTAACCACACAGCCCCTCGAGCCTGTTACACAGGAACAGGAGGAGGCCCATTCAGAACCTCGAGCCTGTTACACAGGAACAGGAGGAGGCCCATTCAGCCCCTCGAGCCTGTTACACAGGAACAGGAGCAGGCCCATTCATCCCCGCGAGCCTGTTACACAGGAACAGGAGGAGGCCCATTCAGCCCCTCGAGCCTGTTACACAGGAACAGGAGGAGGCCCATTCAGCCCCTCGAGCCTGTTACACAGGAACAGGAGGAGGCCCATTCAGCCCCTCGAGCCTGTTACACAGGAACAGGAGGAGGCCCATTCAGCCCATCGAGCCTGTTACACAGGAGCAGGAGGAGGCCCATTCAGCCCCTCGAGCCTGTTACATAGGAACAGGAGGAGGCCCATTCAGCCCCCTCGAGCCTGTTACACAGGAACAGGAGGAGGCCCATTCAGCCCATCGAGCCTGTTACACAGGAACAGGAGGAGGCCCATTCAGTCCCTCGAGCCTGTTACACAGGGAGAGGAGGAGCCAATTCAGACCCTCGAGCCTGTTACATAGGAACAGGAGGAGGCTTATCAGCCCCTCGGGCCTGTTACACAGAAACAGGAGGAGGTTCATTCAGCCCCTCGAGCCTGTTACATGGGATCAGGAGGAGGCCCATTCAGCCCCTCGAGCCTGTTACACAGGAACAGGAGGAGGTCCATTCAGATCCTCGAGCCTGTTAAACAGGGACAGGAGGAGCCCATTCAGACCCTCGAGCCTGTGACACAAGAACAGGAGGAGGCCCATTCAGCACCTCGGGCCTGTTACACAGCAACAGAAGGAGGCCCATTCAGCCCCTCGAGCCTGTTACACAGGAACAGGAGGAGGCCCATTCAGCACCTCGGGCCTGTTACACAGGAACAGCAGGAGGGCCATTCAGCCCCTCGAGTCTGTTACACAGGAACAGGAGGAGGCCCATTCAGCCCCTCGAGCCTGTTACACAGGAACAGGAAGAGGCCCACTCAGCCCCTCGAGCCTGATACATAGGAACAGGAGGAGGCCCATTCAGTCCCTCGAGCTTGTTACACAGGAACAGGAGGAGGCCCATTCAGTCCCTCGAGCTTGTTGCACAGGAACAGGAGGAGGCCCATTCAGCCCCTCGAGCCTGTTACACAGGAATAGGAGGAGGCCCATTCAGCCCCTCGAGCCTGTTACACAGGAACAGGAGGAGACCCATTCAGCCCCTGGAGCCTGTTACATAGGTACAGGAGGATGCCCATTCAGCCCCTCGAGCTTGTTACACAGGAACAGGAGGAGGCCCACTCAGCCCCTCGAGCCTGTTACATTGGAACAGGAGGAGGCACATTCAGCCCCTTCGAGCCTGTTACATAGGAACAGGAGAAGGCCCATTCAGTCCCTGGAGCTTGTTACACAGGAACAGGAGGAGGCCCATTCAGCCCCTCGAGCCTGTTACACAGGCACAGGAGAAGGCCCATTCAGCCCCTCGAGCCTGTTACACAGGAACAGTAGGAGGCCCATTCAGCCCCTCAAGCCTGTTACACGGGACCTGGAGGAGACCCATTCAGCCGCTCGAGCCTGTTACATAGGAACAGGAGGAGGCCCATTCAGCCCCTCGAGCCTGTTACACAGGAACAGGAGAAGGCCCATTCAGCCCCCTCGAGCCTGTTACAGAGGAACAAGAGGAGGCCCATTCAGCCCCTTGAGCCTGTTACACAGGAACAGGAGGAGGTCCACTCAGCCCGCTCGAGCCTGTTACACAATAACAAGAGGAGGCCCATTCAGCCCCTTGAGCCTGTTACACAGGAACAGGAGGAGAACCATTCAGCCCCTCGAGCCTGTTACATAGGAACAGGAGGAGGTCCATTCAGCTCCTCGAGCCTGTTACAAAGGAACAGGAGGAGGCCCATTCAGCCCCTCAAGCCTGTACATAGGAACAGGAGGAGGTCCATTCAGCTCCTCGAGCCTGTTACACAGGAACAGGAGGGGGCCCATTCAGCCCTTCGAGCCTGTTACACAGGAACAGGAGGAGGCCCATTCAGCCCCTCGAGTCTGTTACACAGGAACAGGAGGAGGCCCATTCAGCCCCCTCGAGCCTGTTACACAGGGACAGGAGGAGGCCCATTCAGCCCCTCGAGCCTGTTACACAGGAACAGGAGGAGGCCCATTCAGCCCCTTGAGCCTGTTACACAGGAACAGGAGGAGGCCCATTCAGCCCCTCGAGCCTGTTACACAGGAACAGGAGGAGGCCATTTCAGCCCCTCGAGTTTGTTACACAGGAACAGGAGGAGGCCCATTCAGCCCCTCGAGCCTGATACATAGGAACAGGAGGAGGCCCATTCAGCCCCTCGAGTCTGTTACACAGGAACAGGAGGAGGCCCATTCAGCCCCTCGAGCCTGTTACACAGGAACAGGAAGAGGCCCATTCAGCCCCTCGAGCCTGATACATAGGAACAGGAGGAGGCCCATTCAGCCCCCTCGAGCCTGTTACACAGGAATAGGAGGAGGCCCATTCAGCCCCTCGAGCCTGTTACACAGGAATAGGAGGAGGCCCATTCAGCCCCCTCGAGCCTGTTACACAGGAACAGGAGGAGGCCCATTCAGCCCCTCGAGCCTGTTACACAGGAATAGGAGGAGGCCCATTCAGCCCCTCGAGCCTGTTACACAGGAACAGGAGGAGACCCATTCAGCCGCTCGAGCCTGTTTCACAGGAACAGGAGGAGGCCCATTCTGCTTCTCGAGCCTGTTACACAGGAACAGGAGGGGGCCCATTCAGCCCCTCGAGCCTGTTACACAGGAGCAGGAGGAGGCCCATTCAGCTCCTCGAGCCTGTTACACAGGAACAGGAGGAGGCCCATTCAGCCCCTCGAGCCTGTTACACAGGAACAGGAGGAGTCCCATTCAGCCCCTCGAGCCTGTTACACAGGAACAGGAGGAGGCCCATTCAGCCCCTCGAGCCTGTAACACAGGAACAGGAGGAGGCCATTCAGTCCCGCGAGCCCGTTACACAGGAACAGGAGGAGGCCATTCAGCCCCTCGAGCCTGTTACACAGGAACAGGAGGAGGCCCATTCAGCCCCTCGAGCCTGTTACACAGGAACAGGAGGAGACCCATTCAGCCCCTCGAGTCTGTTACACAGGAACAGGAGGAGGCCCATTCAGCCCCTCGAGCCTGTTGCACAGGAACAGGAGGCGGCCCATTCAGCCCCTCGAGCCTGTTACACAGGCACAGGAGAAGGCCCATTCAGCCCCTGGAGCCTGTTACATAGGTACAGGAGGATGCCCATTCAGCCCCTCGAGCTTGTTACACAGGAACAGGAGGAGGCCCACTCAGCCCCTCGAGCCTGTTACATAGGAACAGGAGGAGGCACATTCAGCCCCCTCGAGCCTGTTACATAGGAACAGGAGGAGGCCCATTCAGTCCCTGGAGCTTGTTACACAGGAACAGGAGGAGGCCCATTCAGCCCCTCGAGCCTGTTACACAGGCACAGGAGAAGGCCCATTCAGCCCCTCGAGCCTGTTACACAGGAACAGGAGGAGGCCCATTCAGCCCCTCGAGCCTGTTACACGGGAACAGGAGGAGACCCATTCAGCCGCTCGAGCCTGTTACATAGGAACAGGAGGAGGCCCATTCAGCCCCTCGAGCCTGTTACACAGGGACAGGAGGAGACCCATTCAGCCCCTCGAGTCTGTTACACAGGAACAGGAGGAGGCCCATTCAGCCCCCTCGAGCCTGTTACACAGGGACAGGAGGAGGCCCATTCAGCCCCTCGAGCCTGTTACACAGGAACAGGAGGAGGCCCATTCAGCCCCTTGAGCCTGTTACACAGGAACAGGAGGAGGCCCATTCAGCCCCTCGAGCCTGTTACACAGGAACAGGAGGAGGCCATTTCAGCCCCTCGAGTTTGTTACACAGGAACAGGAGGAGGCCCATTCAGCCCCTCGAGCCTGATACATAGGAACAGGAGGAGGCCCATTCAGCCCCTCGAGTCTGTTACACAGGAACAGGAGGAGGCCCATTCAGCCCCTCGAGCCTGTTACACAGGAACAGGAAGAGGCCCATTCAGCCCCTCGAGCCTGATACATAGGAACAGGAGGAGGCCCATTCAGCCCCCTCGAGCCTGTTACACAGGAATAGGAGGAGGCCCATTCAGCCCCTCGAGCCTGTTACACAGGAATAGGAGGAGGCCCATTCAGCCCCCTCGAGCCTGTTACACAGGAACAGGAGGAGGCCCATTCAGCCCCTCGAGCCTGTTACACAGGAATAGGAGGAGGCCCATTCAGCCCCTCGAGCCTGTTACACAGGAACAGGAGGAGACCCATTCAGCCGCTCGAGCCTGTTTCACAGGAACAGGAGGAGGCCCATTCTGCTTCTCGAGCCTGTTACACAGGAACAGGAGGGGGCCCATTCAGCCCCTCGAGCCTGTTACACAGGAGCAGGAGGAGGCCCATTCAGCTCCTCGAGCCTGTTACACAGGAACAGGAGGAGGCCCATTCAGCCCCTCGAGCCTGTTACACAGGAACAGGAGGAGTCCCATTCAGCCCCTCGAGCCTGTTACACAGGAACAGGAGGAGGCCCATTCAGCCCCTCGAGCCTGTAACACAGGAACAGGAGGAGGCCATTCAGTCCCGCGAGCCCGTTACACAGGAACAGGAGGAGGCCATTCAGCCCCTCGAGCCTGTTACACAGGAACAGGAGGAGGCCCATTCAGCCCCTCGAGCCTGTTACACAGGAACAGGAGGAGACCCATTCAGCCCCTCGAGTCTGTTACACAGGAACAGGAGGAGGCCCATTCAGCCCCTCGAGCCTGTTGCACAGGAACAGGAGGCGGCCCATTCAGCCCCTCGAGCCTGTTACACAGGCACAGGAGAAGGCCCATTCAGCCCCTGGAGCCTGTTACATAGGTACAGGAGGATGCCCATTCAGCCCCTCGAGCTTGTTACACAGGAACAGGAGGAGGCCCACTCAGCCCCTCGAGCCTGTTACATAGGAACAGGAGGAGGCACATTCAGCCCCCTCGAGCCTGTTACATAGGAACAGGAGGAGGCCCATTCAGTCCCTGGAGCTTGTTACACAGGAACAGGAGGAGGCCCATTCAGCCCCTCGAGCCTGTTACACAGGCACAGGAGAAGGCCCATTCAGCCCCTCGAGCCTGTTACACAGGAACAGGAGGAGGCCCATTCAGCCCCTCGAGCCTGTTACACGGGAACAGGAGGAGACCCATTCAGCCGCTCGAGCCTGTTACATAGGAACAGGAGGAGGCCCATTCAGCCCCTCGAGCCTGTTACACAGGAACAGGAGAAGGCCCATTCAGCCCCTCGAGCCTGTTAAACAGGAACAGGAGGAGGCCCATTCAGCCCCTTGAGCCTGTTACACAGGAACAGGAGGAGGTCCATTCAGCCCCCTCGAGCCTGTTACACAGGAACAAGAGGAGGCCCATTCAGCCCCTTGAGCCTGTTACACAGGAACAGGAGGAGGTCCATTCAGCCCCCTCGAGCCTGTTACACAGGAACAAGAGGAGGCCCATTCAGCCCCTTGAGCCTGTTACACAGGAACAGGAGGAGACCCATTCAGCCCCTCGAGCCTGTTACATAGGAACAGGAGGAGGTCCATTCAGCTCCTCGAGCCTGTTACAAAGGAACAGGAGGAGGCCCATTCAGCCCCTCGAGCCTGTACATAGGAACAGGAGGAGGTCCATTCAGCTCCTCGAGCCTGTTGCACAGGAACAGGAGGGGGCCCATTCAGCCCTTCGAGCCTGTTACACAGGAACAGGAGGAGGCCCATTAAGCCCCCTCGAGCCTGTTACACAGTAACAGGAGGAGGCCCATTCAGCCCCCTCGAGCCTGTTTCACAGGAACAGGAGGAGGCCCATTCAGCCCCCTCGAGCCTGTTAGACAGGAACAGGAGGAGCCCCATTCAGCCCCTTGAACCTGTTACCATAGGAACAGGAGGAGGCCCATTCAGCCCCTTGAGCCTGTTACCATAGGAACAGGAGGAGTCCCATTCAGCCCCTTGAGCCTGTTACACAGGAACAGGAGGAGGCCCATTCAGCTCCTCGAGCCTGTTACACA
Organism: Somniosus microcephalus; assembly: GCF_052327205.1. Lineage (NCBI taxonomy): Eukaryota > Metazoa > Chordata > Chondrichthyes > Squaliformes > Somniosidae > Somniosus > Somniosus microcephalus. Next base: position 209,802,823 of record NC_140998.1, on the reverse strand, counting down.
GGAACAGGAGGAGGCCCATTCAGCCCCTTGATCCTGTTACCATAGGAACAGGAGGAGGCCCATTCAGCCCCTTGAGCCTGTTACCATAGGAACAGGAGGAGGCCCATTCAGCTCCTCGAGCCTGTTACACAGGAACAGGAGGAGGCCCATTCAGCCCCTTGATCCTGTTACCATAGGAACAGGAGGAGGCCCATTCAGCCCCTTGAGCCTGTTACCATAGGAACAGAAGGAGGCCCATTCAGCCCCTTGAGCCTGTTACACAGGAACAGGAGGAGGCCCATTCAGCTCCTCGAGCCTGTTACACAGGAACAGGAGGCGGCCCATTCAGCCCCTTGATCCTGTTACCATAGGAACAGGAGGAGGCCCATTCAGCCCCTTGAGCCTGCTCCGCCATTCAATGAGATCCTGGCTGATCCACGACCTTACTCCATCTACCCGCCTTTGCTCCATGTCCCTCGCTACCCTAACCCAACGAAAATCGATCTATCTCAGCCTCTGATTCAGAGTGCTAGCACTGAGCCATGGTTCCCACTAGTTCCCAGTCCCACTCCGCCCCCTCCAATTCCCACTTCGCATCCAAAAGACCGCTTTTCTCTTTCCGTTACTGACTGGCCTTCCTGGGCACTTGCGGCATTTTCTATTAGGATTCGGGACCAGTGAGAGAACGGGATTGACGTGTCACCCAGCTGTAAACAGAGGCCCGTGTTTGGTTAAAGGTTGATGATTTCGAAATGTCCAAATATTGTGATCTTGATTTGGGAGCAGAACGTGTTCCCGGGTCAGACCAGACTGGCCTTCGGTACAGACTCTGTTCTACAGGCTGTACGGTGGACTAACCAGCTTCAAACCATCACTCCCGGGGAAAGGTCACAGAGGGAGAGTGGCAATCCTTCTACCGGAATTTGATAAAACCCTCCACACTGACACACACACACACCAAAACAAGCCCGCACTCAGACACATCCACACACTCACACACTCAGACACACTCACACACACACACTCACACACACTCACACACGCACACATTCACTCACACACACTCACTCTCACACACACACTCACACACACACTCACACACATACACACACTTACACACACACTCACACACACACTCTTACACACACACTCACACACTCACTCACACACACGCTCTCACACACACACTCACACACATACACACACTTACACACACACACTCTGACACACACACTCACACACACACACTCACACACTCACACACACTCGCACACACACACTCACACTCACACAAACTCACACACACACACTCACACACACACTCACACACACACTCACACACACACAAACTCACACACACACACACACACACACACACACTCACACACTCTCACACTCACACACACACTCACACACATACACACACTTACACACACACTCACACACACACTCTTACACACACACTCACACACTCACTCACACACACGCTCTCACACACACACTCACACACATACACACACTTACACACACACACTCTGACACACACACTCACACACACACACTCACACACTCACACACACTCGCACACACACACTCACACTCACACAAACTCACACACACACACTCACACACACACTCACACACACACTCACACACACACAAACTCACACACACACACACACACACTCACACACTCTCACACTCACACACACTCACACACACACTCACAGACACTCACACACACACTCACACACACACTCACACACACACTCACAGACACTCACACACACACTCACACACACACACTCACACACACTCACACACACACATAAAAACATAGAAACATAGAAGATAGGAGCAGGAGTGGGCCATTGGGCCCCTCGAGCCTGCTCCGCCATTCAATTAGATCATGGCTGATCATCCAAATTCAGTACCCTGTCCCTGCCTTCTCCCCATATCCCTTGATCCCTTTAGCCTTAAGAAATATATCCAACTCCTTCTTGAATATATTTAGTGAATTGGCCTCTACGGCCTTCTGTGGTAGAGAATTCCACAGGTTCACCACTCTCTGGGTGAAGAAATTCCTCCTCATCTCAGTCCTAAATGGCATACCCCTTATCCTGAGACTGTGACCCCTGGTTCTGGACTCCCTGGCCATCAGAAACATCCTTCCTGCATCTAGTCTGCCCAGGCCTGACAGAATTTTATAGGTTTCGATGAGATCCCCTCTCAATCTTCTAAACTCCAGTGAGTATAAGCCCAATCGACACAATCTCTCCTCATACGTCATTCCTGCCATCCCAGGTATCAGCCTGGTGAATCTTCGCTGCACTCCTTCCATGGCAAGAACGTCCTTCCTCAGATAAGCCGATCAAAACTGCACACAATACTCAAGGTGCGGTCTCACCAAGGCCCTGTACAACTGTAGCAAGACATCCTTGTTCCTGTACTCGAACCCTCTTGCTACAAAGGCCAACATACCATTTGCCTTCTTAACCGCCTGCTGCACCTGCATGCTTACCTTCAGCGACTGGTGCACAAGAACACCCAGGTCTCTTTGCACTTCCCCTTCTCCCAATCTATTGCCATTCAAATAATAATCTGCCTTCCTGTTTTTGCCACCAAAGTGGATAACCTCACATTTATCCACATTCTAGTGCATTTGCCATGTTTCTGCCCAATCACCCAACCTGTCCAAATCGTACTGGAGTTTCACGACATCCTCCTCACAGCATACCCTCCCACCCAGCCTTGTGTCGTCTGCAAACTTGGAGATATTACATCCAATTCCCTCGTCCAGATCATTAATATATATTGTGAATAGCTGGGGTCTAAGGACCGATCCCTGCGGTACCCCACTAGTCACTGCCTGCCACTCGGAAAAGGACCCGTTTATTCCAACTCTTTGCTTTCTGTCCGCCAACCAGTTCTTTATCCAAGTCAATACCTTGCCCCCAATCCCATATGCTTTAACTTTACACACTAATCTCTTAGGCGGGACATTATCGAAAGCCTTCTGAAAGTCCAAATACACCACCTCCACTGGTTCTCCCTTATCTATTTTACCAGTTACATCCACAAAAAATTCCAGTAGATTAGTCAAGCACGATTTACCTTTTGTAAATCCATGTTGACTTTGTCCGATCCTGTCACTATTCTCCAAGTGCTCTGCTATTACATCTTTTATAATGGACTCTAGCATTTTCCCCACTACCGATGTCAGACTTACCGGTCTATAATTCCCCGCTTTTCCTCTACCACCTTTTTTGAATAGTGGGGTATCATTAGCTACCCTCCAATCCATGGGTACTGTTCCAGATTCCATCGAATGTTGGAAGATGACCAGCAATGCATCTACTATTTCTAGGGCCACTTCCTTAAGTACCCTGGGATGTAGATTATCAGGCCCTGGGGATTTATTGGCCTTCAGTCCCATCAATTTTCCTAACACCATTTCCCTACAAATACTGATTTCTTTCAGTTCCACCCTTTCATCAGACCCTATGTTCCCTGGCATCTCTGGGAGGTTATTTGTGTCCTCCTTTGTGAAGACAGAACCAAAGTATGTATTTAGTTGGTCTGCCATTTCTTTGTTCCCCATTATAAATTCCCCTGATTCTGACTGCAAGAGACCTACGCTTGACTTCACCAACCTTTTTCTCTTCACATATCTATAAAAGCTTTTACAGTCAGTTTTTATGTTCCCTGCAAGCTTACTCTCATATTCTATTTTCCCCTTCTTAATTAATCCCTTTGTCCTCCTTTGTTGAATCATAAACTGCTCCCAATCCTCAGGATTATTGCTTTTTCTGGCCAATTTATATGTCCTCTCCTTGGTTCTTATGCTATCCCTAATTTCCCTTGTTAGCCATGGTTGAGTCACCTTTTTTGTTTTATTTTTATGCCAAACTGGGATGAACAAGAGAGACAGAGAGAGAGAGCGAGGGCAGAGAGAGAGGAGCAGAGAGAGAGGGACAGAGAGAGAGAGTCAGAGAGAGACAGAGAGAGAGAGACAGACAGAGAGAGGGAGTCAGAGAGAGAGACAGAGAGAGAGAGAGAGTCAGAGAGAGTGACAGAGAGAAAGAAAGAGAGTTAGACAGAGAGACAGAGAGAGGGCAGAGAGAGTCAGAGAGAGTCAGAGAGAGACAGAGAGAGAGTCAGAGAGCGAGTCAGAGAGAGAGACAGAGAGAGAGACAGAGAGAGAGAGACAGAGAGAGACAGAGAGAGAGAGACAGAGAGAGAGTCAGAGAGAGAGTCAGAGAGAGAGACAGAGAGAGAGACAGAGAGAGAGAGACAGAGAGAGAGACAGAGAGAGAGAGACAGAGAGGGAGACAGAGAGCACACATACTCACACACACACTCACACTCACTCACACACTCACACACTCACACACACACACACTCACACACTCTCACACTCACACACACACAAACTCACACACACAAACACACACTCACACACACAATCACACACACTCTCACACTCTCACACGCACTCAAACACACACAAACTCACACACACACTCACACACATTCAAACACACAATCACACACACTCACACACACACTCACACACACACATACACACACTCACAAACACACACACACACACTCACACACACAAACACACACTCACACACACACAATCACACACACTCTCACACACACACTCAAACACACACTCTCACACACACTCACACACACTCAAACACACACTCACACACTCACACACACACACTCACACACACAAACACACACACAAACACACACACACTCACACACTCACACACACACACACACTCACACACACTCTCACACTCTCACACACACACTCAAACACACGCTCACACACACTCTCACACACACACTCACACACACTCTCACACACACACTCACACACACTCACACACACACACACACACACACTCACACACACTCTCACACTCTCACACATACACACTCACAAACTCACACACACACACTCACACACACAAACACACACACACACACACACACTCACACACACACACTCACACACACTCACACACACTCTCACACACACTCACACACACACTCACACACACTCAAACACACACTCACACTCACACACACTCACACACTCACACACACTCACACACAATCACACACACTCTCACACTCTCACACGCACTCAAACACACACTCACACACACACATACACACACTCACAAACTCACACACACACACACACACACACACACTCACACACACACTCACACACTCACACACACACTCACACACACTCTCACACACACACTCAAACACACACTCACACACACACTCACTCACACACACTCAAACACACACTCACACACACACACACTCACACACACACACTCACACACACAAACTCACACACACAATAACACACACACTCACACAAACTCACACACACACACTCTCACACACACACTCACACACACACACTCACACACACTCAAACTCACACACACACTCACACAAACTCACACACACACTCACACACACACACACACACTCACACTCACACACACACTCACACACACACTCACACACACGCACACACTCACTCACACACTCATGCACACACACTCATGCACACACACTCACACGCACACACTCACACACACTCTCACACACACACTCACACTCTCACACACTCATGCACACACTCTCATACACTCACACACACACTCACACACACTCACACACACACTCTCATGCACACACTCACACTCACACACACTCACTCACTCTCACACACACTCTCATGTGCACACTCACACACACACACACTCACACTCACTCTCACACTCACACACACACACTCACACTCACACTCACACTCACACACTCACACTCACACACACTCTCACACACACACTCACACACGCTCTCACACACACACACTCACTCACACACACTCACACACTCACACACACACACTCACTCACACAGACACTCAGACACACACACTCACACACACACTCATACACACACATTCTCACCCACACACTCACACATGCACACATTCACAAACTCACACACACACACTCTCACTCACACTCACATGCACTCTCGCTCACACACACAAACACAGAAAAGCAGAGTATTTTTTAAATGGAGAGAGATTGGGAAATGTTGGTGTTCAGGGGGACCTGGGTGTCCTTGTACACGAATCACTGAATGTTAACATGCAGGTACAGCAACCAATCGGGAAAGCAAATGGTATGTTGGCCTTTATTACAAGAGGATTTGAGTATAAGAGTAAAGGGCCTAGAAATTCAGTGCCCTTAGCACCGATTTTGCGGCGCTAGAGGGCCTAGCGCTGCAATTGGCGCCGGTTCCTAAATTGCCTGGCGCCCTTCCGCGGCGGTAGACCGGTAGCGCTGCGCCGGCACCGATGACGTCATCGGTGTGCGCAGCGTCCCGGTTGCCGTGGTAACCCGGCCCCAAGCCGAAATTCAGTTGCGGCCGCCTCGCCAGTGGCAGCCGCAACTAAGACTCCGGCAAACGAGTGTTGCCGGAGTCTGCGCCGGCGCTTTAAGGAGGCGCGGCGGCTGGCCGCTTTCCCGCCGGCCGCCTGCCCGCAGCTCCCTCCCCGGACTTCTCCCCACCACCCCCCCCGGAACAGATGCAAGCCCGGCACTTGTCCGAGGTACCGGGCTCATTTTTGATGAGATTTGCGCGGGCCGCGGCCGGGTGCAGGCAGCTCCTCCTTAACGGAAGGAGGAGGCCTGCACTTCCCGAGCCTGCCGCACCGCAGCGGGCGCCGCAGCGCCGGAATAGCGCCGCAATGCAGCGCGTTGCGCCAGTTTTCAGGCGCTAAAACCCTTCAGTAGCGCCGGCAGCCGTTTGGGCACGGCGCTACTGAATTTTTGGCGCACGCAAAGGGCTTTAGCGCCGGCGATAACTTCCGGTGCTAAAGCCCTGGCGCAGCGCAAACTCAATTTCTAGGCCAAGATGTCTTACTGCAATTATATAGGGCCCTGGTGAGACCACACCTGGAGTATTGTGGACTGTTTTGGTCTCCTTACCTAAGGAAGGATATACTTGCCATAGAGGGAGTGCAACGAAGGTTCACCAGACTGGTTCCTGGGATGGGGGGATTGTCCTATGAGGAGAGATTGAGTGGACTAAGCCTATATTCTCTCGAGTTTAGAAGAATGAGAGGTGTGTAATGATATCAGCAAATAGAGATGGTATTTGCCTGTTCGATTATGATGCCTTAACAGCATGTTTGCATGTATTGATTGCTTGTGCCTGACTAGCAGAGGGCATGTGACCGAGACAAGCAAGGCAGTTCAGTTTAGTTTCAGTTTCGTTCTAGATGCATCACTAGCATCGTGTCTCCTGTAAATGCTGTTAACAAGAGTTGAACAGACTTTAGATTAAAAGACATTCTCTTTCATAAATGTCTCGTCATTGAACCCACAAAGAAATCAATACATGGTGTCAGAAGTGATTGAAAGAGATGAAGAGAAAAAATCTGAAGTTAAATCAGCTCTCCACAGATTAGCAAGCCAAAAGAGAACATCGTTACTTATCATTAGAGAATAGCTAACGAAGTGAAAAAATGGAAGGATTACACCCACCGGCGACACTTCAGTTGACAGGTAATGTGGCTGAAAATTGGAGGAGGTTCAAACAACGTTTGGGGTTGTATTTATCAGCAATCGGAGCTGACGAGAAAGGTGATAAAATGAAAGCGTCACTGTTCTTACATGTCATGGGTGATGAAGCGCTGGAGGTGTATAATAACTTCACATTCGCTGCTGATGGGGACAAAATGAAGTTAGATAAAATAATGGAACAGTTTGAGGCCTACTGCATACCTAAACGTAACGTGATGTTTGAGAGGCACAGATTTTTCACATGTGTACAGAAAACGGGTGAGACTATTGATCAGTATGTGACTGAACTGAGAAACAGAAGCAAATCGTGTGAATTTGGGGGACTGACAGACTCGCTGATAAAAGACAGACTGATGTGTGGTATTCCAGATAATGGTCTAAGGGAAAGACTGCTAAGAGAGCAAAATCTAGACCTGGGAAAAGCCATAGCACTGTGTAGGGCTACAGAGACTGTGAAGTTGCAGGCAAAGGAGCTGTTCAGTGACAATAGTTGCAACGTGGATGCAGTGAGAATGAACGGACACAAACCGTTTAACAAAAAGAGCACCAATGTGAAAAAAGAGGCGTGGCCAGCGAACGAAAATGAAAGGGACAATCGAAAGTCATGTAGTCGATGCGGTACACAGCATCCACCAAAAAAGTGTCCAGCATATGGTAAAACATGCAATAGTTGCAACAAAAACAACCATTATGCCCGTTGCTGTAAGAACCAAGCGCAACAAAGTAAGGTCCATACAGTAGATGAAAGCGAGATAGAGGAGTTCTATGTAGATGTTGTGTCTGAAAACAAAAAAGAAGAAAAAAGATACTGGATGTTGACACTAAAAGTGAATGACATACACATTCCATTTAAATTGGATACTGGAGCACAAGTTAATGTGATATCAGAGACTGATTTTAAGAAAATTAGACCCAGACCAAAGATACATGGAATCAAAGTGAAAGTGACAGGATACTCAGGTACTGATATACCAGTGAAAGGAAGATGCATTGTCAAAGTAACACACAAGGACAGAGAGCACACGCTAGCATTAATCATGGTGCCAAAGGATGTGCAAGCCATACTAAGTTTAAAAGCCTGTGAGAGGCTGAACCTGGTAAAGAGAGTCCTCGTTGTGGAAAGTGAAGGAGAGACAGTCTATGATGAACTGAATGTTGCGTACACACCGGGTAAGCTGATGTATACAGCAGACACGTTGTCCAGAGCTGTTGGCCTAGGAGAGCCCGCAAACACAGTGAAAAGACTGATGTACAAGGCAAAAGACAGTGGAACTGACTTCTACCAGAGCATGCTTGTATACCGCACAACGCCGCTTGAGTGTGGTATGTCACCAGCCCAACTCCTTATGGGACTTATGCTAAGGTCAAACCTACCCATCCTGGAGAACCTCCTGAAAACAAAAGAGTGGGAGAAAGTGAGGAATTTCAAAGAACAACAGAAAGAAAAGCAAAAGTGCTACTATGACAGAGGAACACAAAACCTACCTGAACTCCACACTGGTGACCAAGTAAAGTTCAAAGACAAAACAAGCATATGGACTCAGGAGGGAACTGTCCTGAGTGAAGTTCAACCAAGATCATACACCATTCAGACAGATGAGGGTGCTGTTCTGCGAAGAAATCGTCAAGATCTTCTCATGGGACCAGCCACAGCAAGTCAGAAGACTGATACTGTTGAACAACCTGATCACACAGCTGAGAACCAATCATCTGAGGCAACAACACAGATTCAAGGACAATCAATCAGAAAATCCTCACGACACGTGAAGCCTCCTGAGAGACTCATTGAGCAAATTTAAGGACTATTGTTATAGAAGGAAGTAATGTTATCTTATTCTTTCTTCAAGTTCTAGTGTATTGACATATTTCATGTGAACACACAAAGCAAGGTTAAAAAACCTTGATCATGATAATGATAATGTAAGTTCATTAAGTGTTACAGTTAAAATGCAGATTAATACAAAGAAAACATGTTGTTAGTTAAAAGTAAAATACTTTTGTTTTAAGAAAAGGAGATGTAATGATATCAGCAAATAGAGATGGTATTTGCCTGTTCGATTATGATGCCTTAACAGCATGTTTGCATGTATTGATTGCTTGTGCCTGACCAGCAGAGGGCATGTGACCGAGACAAGCAAGGCAGTTCAGTTTAGTTTCAGTTTCATTCTAGATGCATCACTAGCATCGTGTCTCCTGTAAATGCTGTTAACAAGAGTTGAACAGACTTTAGATTAAAAGACATTCTCTTTCATAAATGTCTCGTCATTGAACCCACAAAGAAATCAATACAAGGTGATCTCATCGAAACATACAAAATTCTTACAGGGATTGACAGGGTAGATGCTGAGAGGATGTTTCCCCCTGGCTGGGGAATCTAGAACCAGGGGTCTCAGTCTCAGAATAAGGGCTCGGCCATTGAGGACTGAGATGAGGATGAATTTCTTCACTCAGAGGGCGGTGAATCTTTGGAATTTTCTACCCCAGAGGGCTGTGGAGGCTCAGTCGTTGAGTATATTCAAGGCTGAGATCGATAGATTTTTGGACTTTAGTGGAATCAAGGGACATGGGGATAGTGCGGGAAATTGGAGATGAGGTAGAAGAGCCCCTGCACGAAACAGAGCCCAGTGTAAACAGTGTTGAATAACGGGTAGGCTGAGGACACTTTAGCCCTGATTAGATGGGTTAGATTTAAATCGAGGCATCTGAAACCGGGGCCTGTCCATGACCGTTTCCCGCAGGATTTGGGAGGCTAAACGCGGTCTTTAATTCTCCGCCCCGCTCCCACTCTGACCTCACTGTCCTCGGCCTCTTACACTGTTCCAATGAAACTCAACGTAAGCTCGAGGAACAGCACCTCATCTTTCAATCAGGCACTTCACAGCCTTCCGGACTCAAGTTTCAGTTCAACAATTTCAGACCATAACCCCTACCCCCATTTATTCACATGGCAGCTGTCGATCATTCTGCCATTTACACCTCATCTAGAGCCATCTTTTGTTTCTTAACTTGTCCCATTACCATCTCCTTTCCCTCGCACCATCATCCCTTTTGTCATTGAATCTCTCCTGCCTTCCACCCTATCACAGATCTTCCCTTTTGTTCTTTCCTCCCCTCCCCCACTTTCCCGGCCCTTACAATTGCTTAAAACCCTGTTCCATCTCCAGCTTTTTCCAGTTCTGACGAAGGGTCACAGACCTGAAACGTTAACGCTGTTTCTCTCTCCACGGATGCTGCCTGGCCTGCCGAGTGCTACCATCTTTTTCTGTTTTTATTTTAGATTTACGGCAGCATTTTGCTTTAGTTTTGGGGTCCTTCTTGGGACTGAGTTCGCAGGAAAGTGACAACTCCTTGAACTGGGTGTTTAGAACCAAACCAGTTCTGAGATAGGCTTAGTAATCCGGTACCTGAACTAGGCCCCGCCACAGTACTCCCAGGGCGCTGTTGGTCATTGGCCAACCGGCCTGGTCACCGATGGGATCTTGGTGTCTGGATTGGTCACTCGGGCTGGGACTGTCCCGCTCTCCCCTCCTCGATGCCCGCCCCTCCCCCTCAGCTCCAGATAACACTCCTAGGGGTAAGAGTGAGTCCAGCGGTGGGATAATTCGCACTGTTGTCTACCGTGACTCTGCCAACGTCTACTGAAACTCTCTGGGTTTGTGCAGAATGAACCTACACACACACACACAGAACACAGAAACCCCACAGTGCAGATAGAGGCCATTTCGGCCCATCGAGCCTGCACCGACACATAACCCACCCTATCCCCGTAACGTATTTAATCCCCCTAACACTAAGGGTCAATTTATCATAGCCAATCACCCTAACCCGCACATCTTTGGACTGTGGGAGGAAACCGGAGCACCCGGAGGAAACCCACGCAAACACGGGGAGAATGTGCAAACTCCACACAGACAGTCACCCGAGGCCGGATTCGAACCCGGGTCCCTGGCGCTGTGAGGCAACAGTGCTAACCACTATGCCACCGTGCTGCATGGAGAGGGTGGGAAGGAAGGAAGGAATGAAGAAAGGAAGGAAGGAAGGAAGGAAGGAAGGAAGGAAGGAAGGAAGGAAGGAAGGAAGGAAGGAAGGAAAGAAAGACAAACAGAATTGTATTTATATAGTGCGGTGCTCCCTCAGTACTGCCCCTCCGACAGTGCGGCGCTCCCTCAGTACTGCCCCTCCGACAGTGCGGCGCTCCCTCAGTACTGCCCCTCCGACAGTGCGGCGCTCCCTCAGTACTGCCCCTCCGACAGTGCGGCGCTCCCTCAGTACTGCCCCTCCGACAGTGCGGCGCTCCCTCAGTACTGCCCCTCCGACAGTGCGGTGCTCCCTCAGTACTGCCCCTCCGACAGTGCGGCGCTCCCTCAGTACTGCCCCTCCGACAGTGCGGCGCTCCCTCAGTACTGCACCTCCGACAATGCGGCGCTCCCTCAGTACTGCCCCTCCGACAGTGCGGCGCTCCCTCAGTACTGCCCCTCCGACAGTGCGGCGCTCCCTCAGTACTGCCCCTCCGACAGCGCGGCGCTCCCTCAGTACTGCTCCTCCGACAGTGCAGCGCTCCCTCAGTACTGTCCCTCCGACAGTGTGGCGCTCCCTCAGTACTGCCCCTCCGACAGTACTCCCCCAGTACTGTCCCTCCGACAGTGCGGCGCTCCCTCAGTACTGCTCCTCCGACAGTGCGCTGCTCCCTCAGTACTGTCCCTCCGACAGTGCGCTGCTCCCTCAGTACTGTCCCTCCGACAGTGCAGCGCTCCCTCAGTACTGCCCCTCCAACAGTGCGGTGCTCCCTCAGCACTGCCCCTCCGGCAGTGCGGCGCTCCCTCAGTACTGCCCCTCCGACAGTGCGGCGCTCCCTCAGTACTGCCCCTCCGACAGTGCGGCGCTCCCTCAGTACTGCACCTCCGACAGTGCGGCGCTCCCTCAGCACTGCCCCTCCGACAGTGCGGCGCTCCTTCAGTACTGCCCCTCCGACAGTGCGGCGCTCCCTCAGCACTGCCCCTCCGACAGTGCGGCGCTCCCTCAGTAATGCCCCTCCGACAGTGCGGCGCTCCCTCTGTACTGCCCCTCCGACAGTGCGGCGCGCCCTCAGCACTGCCCCTCCGACAGCGCGGCGCTCCCTCAGTAATGCCCCTCCCACAGTGCGGCGCTCCCTCAGTACTGCCCCTCCGACAGTGCGGCGCTCCCTCAGTAATGCCCCTCCGACAGTGCGGTGCTCCCTCAGTAATGCCCCTCCGACAGTGCGGCGCTCCCTCAGTAATGCCCCATCCGACAGTACTAGCACTGGGAGTATCGGCCTAGATTTCGGTCTCGAGTCTCTGGAGTAGAGGGCTCGAACCCACGACCTTCTGACTCAGAGGCGAGAGCGCTACCCACTGAGCCTTGGCCCCCAGTGCTTTGCTGGAACGTACCCAGGTGTTTCAGTACACGGTTGGCTGTATCTTGAGACCTGGCCTCCAGGCGACCTGGAATTGTCAGTGCGCCTGGGACTAGGCCCGAACCACAGTCAGATTTTCCATCAGTGAGGCAGCAAGTTGTGTTGAAATCACCGATCGGCTCCCTTACACATTCCTACAGGAGGATGAAGAGGATTTTCCCCGTCTTAAACTATTTGATCTGCCTCTCTCATTAGCTGCAGCCTTTGAACATCTGCCTTTCTGATGTTAACAGTTAATTATGGTTCTGAAGACAAACCAGGGCCAATGTTGTTTTTTTCATATATCCTGGAATTGTTTAGTCTGTTGTTAATTAGCAGCCAGTGAGGGAACAGTCAGGGTGTTGTGCGACTGGTGTCAATGAGTTTTTGTTTTATTCAGTCCCAGGATGCGGGCGTCGCTGGCCAGGCCGGTTTTTATCGCCTAATTGCCCTCGAGAAGGTGGTGTGGAGTCGCCTTCTTTGAATACAACTGGAGGGGCTTGCTCGTGGCCATTTCAGAGGGCAGAGGGACTGGAGTCACATATAGGCCAGACCGGGTAAGGGTGGTAGATTTCCCTTCCCTAAAGGGCATTAGTGAACCAGATGGGTTTTCATGACAATCCGGTAGTTTCATGCTCACCATTACTGATGCTAGCTTTTTATTGCAGGTTTACAAGGATGATACCAGAAATGCGAGGGTACACCTATCAGGAAAGCATGATTAAAGAGCAGGACCTCAAAGGTTGTAATCTCTGGATTACTCCCAGTGCCACGTTCTAGTAAGTATAGGAATGGGAGGATAGAGCAGATGAATGCGTGGCTAAAGAGTTGGTGTAGGGGGGAGGGTTTTACTTTCCTGGATCACTGGGCCTGCTTCTGGGAAAGGTGGGACTTGTACAAGTCGGACGGGTTGCACCTGAACCAGAGCGGGACAAATATCCTTGCGGGGAGGTTTGCTAGCACTGTTGGGGGGGGTTTAAACTAACTTGGCAGTGGGATGGGATACAGAGGGGAGCTGAAATAGGGGGGGATGTGCTGCCAATTATAGAGAAAAAAACAAGTCAGCTTGGTAGACAGGGCAAATATATAAGGGCAAGGCTGGATGGCATCTATTTTAATGCAAGGAGTCTTGCAAATAAGGTGGATGAACTGAAGGTGTTGATAAACACATGGGAGTATGATATTGTTGCCATCACGGAGACATGGTTGAGGGAAGGGCAAGATTGGCAGCTCAATATTCCAGGGTACAGAATCTTCAGGCGAGACAGAGGGGGAGGTATAAGAGGAGGGGGTGTCGCAATATTAATTAAGGAGTCAATTACTGCAGTAAGGAGGGATGATATATTAGCAGGGTCCTCTAATGAGGCCATATGGGTGGAGCTTAAAAACAAAAAGGGGGCAAGCACTTTGCTGGGAGTGTACTATAGGCCTCCAAACAGTCAGGGGGAGATAGAGGAACAGATATGTAGGCAAATCTCAGAGAAATGTGCAAATAATAGGGTAATAATAATGGGGGATTTCAACTTCCCCAATATTAACTGGGATAGTCAGAGTGTGAAAGGCTCAGAGGGTGTAGAATTTTTAAAGTGCATCCAGGAGAGCTTTTTGAGCCAGCATGTAGAAAGTCCTACAAGAGAGGGGGCGGTACTGGACCTAATTCTAGGGAATGTGGCCGGCCAAGTGGAAAAAGTGCTAGTAGGGGAGCACTTTGGTGATAGTGACCATAATATGGTAAGATTTAAGGTGGTCATGGAAAAGGACAGGGATGGGCCGGAAATAAAGGTTCTAAATTGGGGGAAGGCCGATTTTAATAGGATAAGGCAGGATCTGGCCAAAATGGACTGGGATCAGCTACTTGTAGGAAAATCCGCATCGGAGCAATGGGAGGCTTTCAGAAGGGAGATTGAGATCATACAATGGCAACATGTTCCCGTAAAGGTCAAGGGTGGTTCCAAAAACCACAGGGAACCTTGGATGTCAGGGGATATACGAGAATGGATTAGGAAAAAAAGGAGGGCTTTTGGTAGATACAAAAGGCTAAAGACGGAGGAAGCCCTAGAGGAGTACAAAAAGTGCAGGGGGATACTTAAAAAAGAAATTAGGAGATCAAGGAGGGGCCATGAAATAACAATGGCGAGCAAAATAAAGGAAAATCCGAAGATGTTTTATAAGTATATTAAGGGTAAGAGGATAACTAGGGAAAAAATAGGGCCCATTAGGGACAAAAGTGGCAATCTGTGTGTGGAGCCGGAAGATGTAGGAGGGGTTCTAAATGAATTTTTTGCATCTGTTTTCACTATGGAGAAGGACGATGTAGACATAGAAATAGGGCGGGGGGACTGTGATATGCTCGAACATATTAACATCGAGAGGGAGGAGGTATTGGCAGTTTTAGCTGGCCTAAAAATGGATAAATCCCCAGGCCCGGATGAAATGTATCCCAGGCTGCTGTGTGAGGCAAAGGAGGAGATTGCGGGGGCTCTAACACATATATTCAGGACCTCTCTGGCCACAGGGGATGTGCCAGAGGACTGGAGAACCGCTAATGTAGTACCATTATTCAAGAAGGGTAGTAGGGAAAAACCGGGGAACTACAGGCCAGTGAGCCTAACATCAGTGGTAGGTAAATTATTGGAAAAAATCCTGAGGGACAAAATTTGTCTCCACTTGGAGAGGCAAGGATTAATCAGGGATAGTCAACATGGCTTTGTCAAGGGAAGATCATGTCTGACTAATTTGATTGAATTTTTTGAGGGGGTGACTAGGTGTGTGGATGAGGGTAACGCAGTGGATGTGGTATACATGGATTTCAGTAAGGCCTTCGATAAAGTCCCGCACAGGAGACTGGTCAAGAAGGTAAGAGCCCATGGAATCCAGGGTGCCTTGGCACATTGGATACAAAACTGGCTTAGTGGCAGAAGGCAGAGGGTGATGGTCGAAGTTTGTTTTTGTGACTGGAAGCCTGTGGCCAGTGGGGTACCACAGGGATCGGTGCTGGGTCCCTTGCTGTTTGTGGTCTACATTAATGACTTGGATATGAATGTAAAGGGTATGATCAGTAAGTTCGCGGATGATACAAAAATTGGTAGGGTGGTAAATAGCGAGGAGGGTAGCCTCAGTCTGCAGGACGATATAGATGGGTTGGTCAGATGGGCGGAACAGTGGCAAATGGAATTTAACCCGGAAAAGTGCGAGGTGATGCACTTTGGGGGGACTAACAAGGCAAAGGAATACACAATGAATGGAAAGACCCTAGGCAAGACGGAGGGTCAGAGGGATCTGGGTGTGCAAGTACACAGATCCCTGAAGGCGGCGGAACAGGTGGATAAGGTGGTAAAAAAGGCATATGGGATACTTGCCTTCATTAGCCGAGGCATTGAATATAAGGAGCAAGGAGGTTATGATGGAGCTGTATAAAACACTGGTTAGGCCACAGCTGGAATACTGTGTGCAGTTCTGGTCGCCACACTACAGGAAGGATGTGATCGCGTTAGAGAGGGTGCAGAGGAGGTTCACCAGGATGTTACCAGGGCTGGAGCGCTTCGGCTATGAAGAGAGACTGGGCAGATTGGGTTTGTTTTCCTTGGAGCTGAGGAGGCTGAGGGGGGACATGATTGAGGTGTACAAAATTATGAGGGGCATAGATAGGATGGATGCTGAGGAGCTTTTTTCCCTTAGTAGAGGGGTCAATAACTAGGGGGCATAGATTCAAGGTAAAGGGCGGGAGGTTTAGAGGGGATTTGAGAAAGAACTTTTTCACCCAGAGGGTGGTTGGAGTCTGGAACTCACTGCCTGAAAGGGTTGTGGAGGCAGAAACCCTCACAACATTTAAGAAGCATTTGGATGTGCACTTGAAATGCCACAGCATACAAGGCTACGGGCCAAATGCTGGAATATGGGATTAGATTAGGCAGGGCTTGATGGCCGGCGCGGACACGATGGGCCGAAGGGCCTCTATCCGTGCTGTATTACTCTATGACTCTATGACTCTATAACAGGCTGGGTCTCTTTCCTCTTGAAAAGAGAAGGCTGAGGGGTGACCTAATAGAGGTCTGTAAAATGATGAAAGGTTTTGATAGAGTGGATACAGAGAGAATGTTTCCACTTGTGGGGAAGAGCATAACTAGAGGCCGTCAATAGAAGATAGTCACCAAGAAATCCAATCGGGAATTCAGGAGAAACTTCTTTAGAAAGAAGACTAGCATTTCTCCAGCGCCTTTCATGACCACCGGACGTCTCAAAGCACATTACAGCCAATGAAGTACTTCTAAAGTGTGGTCACTGTTGTAATGTAGGAAACACGGCAGCCAATCTGCGCACACCAAGCTCCCACACACAGCAAAGTGATAATCACCAGATAAACTGTTTTTTGTTATGTTGGTTGAGGGATAAGTATTGGCCAGGAAACTGGGGAGAACTCCCCAGCTCTTCTTCGAAATAGTGCCATGGGATCGTTTACGTCCACCTGAGAGGGCAGACGGGGCCTCGGTTTAATGTCTCTTCCGAAAGACGGCACCTCTGACAGTGCAGCGCTCCCTCAGTACTGCCCCACCGACAGTGCAGCGCTCCCTCAGTACTGCCCCTCCGACAGTGCGGCTCTCCCTCAGTACTGCCCCTCCGACAGTGCGGCGCTCCCTCAGTACTGACCCTCCGACAGTGCAGCGCTCCCTCAGAACTGCCCCTCCGACAGTGCAGCGCTCCCTCAGAACTGCCCCTCCGAAAGTGCAGCGCTCCCTCAGTACTGCCCCTCCGACAGTGCGGCGCTCCCTCAGTACCGTCCCTCCGACAGTGCGGCGCTCCCTCAGTACTGCCCCTCCGACAGTGCAGTGCTCCCTCAGTACTGCCCCTCCGACAGTGCAGCGCTCCCTCAGTACTGCCCCTCCAACAGTGCGGCGCTCCCTCAGTACCATCCCTCCGACAGTGCGGCGCTCCCGCAGTACTGCCCCTCCGACAGTGCGGTGCTCCCTCAGTACTGCCCCTCCGACAGTGCAGCGCTCCCTCAGTACTGCCCCTCCAACAGTGCGGCGCTCCCTCAGTACCGTCCCTCCGACAGTGCGGCGGCTCACTCAGTAATGCCCATCCGACAGTGCGGCGCTCCCTCAGTACTGCCCCTCCGACAGTGCAGCGCTCCTTCAGTACTGCCCCTCTCAAAATGCGGTGCTCCCTCAGTACTGCCCCTCCGACAGTGCGGCGCTCCCTCAATACAGCCCCTCCGAAAGTGCGGCTCTCCCTCAGTACTGCCCCTCCAACAGTGCGCGCTCCCTGAGTACTGCCCCTCCGACAGTGCGGTGCTCCCTCAGTACTGCCCCTCCGACAGTGCAGCGCTCCCTCAGTACTGCCCCTCCTACAGTGCAGCGCACACTCAGTACCGTCCCTCCGACAGTGCGGCGCACCCTCAGTACTGCCCCTCTGACAGTGCGGCGCTCCCTCAGTACTGCCCCTCCGACAGTGCAGCGCTCCCTCAGTACTGCCCCTCCTACAGTGCGGCACTCCCTCAGTACCATCCCTCCGACAGTTAGGCGCTCCCTCAGTACTGTCCCTCCGACAGTGCAGCGCTCCCTCAGTACTGCCCCTCCGACAGTGCGCAGAGAGTGGTGAGAATGTGGAACTCGCTACCACAGGGAGTTGGTGAAGTGAATAGTATAGATGCATTTAAGGGGAGGCTGGACAAGCATCTGAGGGAGAAGGGAATAGAGGGTTACGCTGATAGATTGAGATGAGGAAAGACGGGAGGAGGCTCGAGTGGAGCATAAACACCGGCATGGACTGGTTGGGCTGAATGTCCTGTTTCTGTGCCGTATATCCAATGTAAACCTATGTAATGGTGGAACAGTCTTGAGGGGCCGAATGGCCTCCTCCTGTTCCCATGTTCTTCACAGTGTGAGCTCATGTCTCCGGATGATTAGACAAGGCCTCTGGATTACCATAGCCACTATGCTACTGGACCCCTGTGTAACTGTGTGTGTGTGTGTGTGTGTGTTTGTCCGAGCACATTTACACTTGCCATAGAGGGAGTGCAGCAAAGGTTCACCAGACTGGTTCCTGGGATGGCAGGACTGTCGTATGAGGAGAGATTGGGTGGACTAGGCCTGTATTCACTGGAGTTTAGAAGAATGAGAGGGGATCTCATTGAAATGTATAAAATTCTGACCGGGCTAGACAGACTGGATGCCGGGAGGATGTTTCCCCTGGCTGGGGGGTCTAGAACCAGGGGTCACAGTCTCAGGATACGGGGTAGGACATTTAGGACTGAGATGAGGAGAAATTTCTTCACTCGGAGGGTGGTGAACCTGTGGAATTCTCTACCACAGAAGGCTGTGGAGGCCAAGTCACTGAATATATTTAAGAAGGAGATCGATAGATTTCTAGACACAAAAGGCATCAAGTGGGTATGGGGAGAGAGCGGGAATATGGTATTGAGATAGAGGATCAGCCATGATCATATTGAGTGGCGGAGCAGGCTCGAAGGGCCGAATGGCCTACTCCTGCTCCTATTTTTCTATGTTTCTAGTTACAAAGAGGGCAAAATTCCCATCATTAGCACCTCCGGTGGGAGGATCTAAGCATCCGCAGTATTTTGCTATTTTGTTAGACTCAGTAATCACCGGCAATCAGCAACGGAAGAGTGACTCCGGATTTCCTGGGGCACAGTTTGTGTGCAATGTTACACAGGGAAAGCAAGGGGCAAGTGTAATGTTCCAAATCCTGCCCCTTAACCCCTCGGAGGGAGAGCGCATGCTGGGTTACAGTCCAGCGGTCTGTGAACGCTCCACCCACGGCCCCCCGCCTCCACCCCGTCCGATTCACTCCTCACTTGCATTCCGCACGTCCCGACTCTCCAGCACAACTCACTGGATACAGGCCAGGAGCAGAGAGGGGAGCTGCTCCTGGGGATTCGATCGGGTCGATGCAGAGAGACAGAGGGAATCCCCCCTTCCCATGTCACTAACACACAGCGACAGAGGGAATCCCACGTTTCCATGTCACTAACACAAAGAGACCTGAGGGAATCCCCCCTTTCCCCTGTCACTATCACACAGAGACCAGAGGTAATCCCCCCTTCCCCTGTCACTGACACACAGAGACCAGAGGGAATCCCCCCTTCCCCTGTCACTGACACACAGAGACGAGAGGGAATCCCCCCTTCCCCTGTCACTGACACACAGAGACCAGAGGGAATCCCCCCTTCCCCTGTTACTGACACGCAGAGACCAGAGGGAATCACCCCTTCCCCCGTCACTAAAACACAGAGACCAGAGGGAATCCCCCCTTCCCCTGTTACTGACACACAGAGGCCAGAGGGAATCCCCCCTTCCCCTGTCACTAACACACAGAGACCAGAGGGAATCCCCCCTTCCCCTGTTACTGACACACAGAGACCAGAGGGAATTCCCCCGTCACTGACACACAGAGACCAGAGGGAATCCCCCCTTCCCCTGTCACTAACACACAGAGACCAGAGGGAATTCCCCCGTCACTGACACACAGAGACCAGAGGGAATCCCCCCTTCCCCTGTCACTAACACACAGAGACCAGAGGGAATCCCCCCTTCCCCTGTTACTGACACACAGAGACCAGAGGGAATCCCCCCTTCCCCTGTTACTGACACACAGAGACCAGAGGGAATCCCCCCTTCCCCTGTTACTGACACACAGAGACCAGAGGGAATCCCCCCTTCCCCTGTCACTAACACACAGAGACCAGAGGGAATCCCCCCTTCCCCTGTTACTGACACACAGAGACCAGAGGGAATCCCCCCTTCCCCGTCACTGACACACAGAGACCAGAGGGAATCCCCCCTTCCCCTGTCACTGACACACAGAAACCAGAGGGAGTCCCCCCTTCCCCCGTCACTGACACACAGAGACCAGAGGGAATCCCCCCTTCCCCTGTCACTAACACACAGAGACCAGAGGGAATCCCCCCTTCCCCCATCACTGACACACAGAGACCAGAGGGAATCCCCCCTTCCCCCGTCACTGACACACAGCGACCAGAGGGAATCCCCCCTTCCCCCGTCACTGACACACAGCGACCAGAGGGAATCCCCCCTTCCCCCGTCACTAACACACAGAGACCAGAGGGAATCCCCCCTTCCCCCGTCACTGACACACAGAGACCAGAGGGAATCACCCCTTCCCCTGTCACTGACACACAGAGACCAGAGGGAGTCCCCCCTTTCCCCGTCACTGACACACAGAGACCAGAGGGAATCCCCCCTTCCCCTGTCACTAACACACAGAGACCAGAGGGAATCCCCCCTTCCCCTGTCACTAATACACAGAGACCAGAGGGAATCCCCCCTTCCCCCGTCACTGACACACAGAGACCAGAGGGAATCCCCCCTTCCCCCGTCACTGACACACAGAGACCAGAGGGAATCCCCCCTTCCCCTGTTACTGACACACAGAGACCAGAGGGAATCACCCCTTCCCCCGTCACTAACACACAGAGACCAGAGGGAATCCCCCCTTCCCCCGTCACTGACACACAGAGACCAGAGGGAATCCCCCCTTCCCCTGTCACTGACACACAGAGACCAGAGGGAGTCCCCCCTTTCCCCGTCACTGACACACAGAGACCAGAGGGAATCCTCCCTTCCCCTGTCACTAACACACAGAGACCAGAGGGAATCCCCCCTTCCCCTGTCACTAACACACAGAGACCAGAGGGAATCCCCCCTTCCCCTGTCACTAATACACAGAGACCAGAGGGAATCCCCCCTTCCCCTGTCACTAACACACAGAGACCAGAGGGAATCCCCCCTTCCCCACAGCACTATTTGAAGAAGAGCTGGGGTGTCTCTGGACAACATTGCCTCACCCAGGGACAGATTATCTGTGCTTTGCTCTCTGCTGTTTGGTGGCAGTCTGTTTGACACAGTCCCTGTTCTTCAAAGTGGTTGAATGAGTACGATGGGTTTAGTGATCTCTCTGGGAGATGTGTTACGGCGCTGTCTGAATAGCTGTCTGTGCAAGCAGGAGTTAGTCTCTAATTTTCTGTGCCAACAGTCTAATGTCATGTTATAAATGTGCGCTGAGTTCAAACTCAGTACGGCCTTCTCTTAGTGATTAAAGTCTGTAGTGATCACTGGGGAGCCATGCACAAATCGGCATTTCCAAATACACCCAGCATGCTGACTGCTCTGGTTAAATCCAGGTAGTGTTCAAATCCCTCCACGGCTCCTCGCCGCCCCCCTCCCTATCTCTGTAACCTCCTCCAGCCCCTACAACCCTCCCTATCTCTGTAACCTCCTCCAGCCCCCTACAACCCTCCCTATCTCTGTAACCTCCTCCAGCCCCTACAACCCTCCCTATCTCTGTAACCTCCTCCAGCCCCTACAACCCTCCCTATCTCTGTAACCTCCTCCAGCCTCTACAGCCCTCCCTGTCTCTGTAACCTCCTCCAGCCCCTACAACCCTCCCTATCTCTGTAACCTCCTCCAGCCCCTACAACCCTCCCTATCTCTGTAACCTCCTCCAGCCCTACAACCCTCCCTATCTCTGTAACCTCCTCCAGCCCCTACAACCCTCCCTATCTCTGTAACCTCCTCCAGCCCCTACAACCCTCCCTATCTCTATAAACTCCTCCAGACCCTACAACCCTCCCTATCTCTGTAACCTCCTCCAGCCCCTACAACCCTCCCTATCTCTGTAACCTCCTCCAGCCCTACAACCCTCCCTATCTCTGTAACCTCCTCCAGCCCTACAACCCTCCCTATCTCTGTAACCTCCTCCAGCCTCTACAACCCTCCCTATCTCTGTATCCTCCTGCAGCCCCCTACAACCCTCCCTATCTCTGTAACCTCCTCCAGCCCCTACAACCCTCCCTATCTCTGTAACCTCCTCCAGCCCCTACAACCCTCCCTATCTCTCTAACCTCCTTCAGCCCCTACAACCCTCCCTAAATCTGTAAACTCCTCCAGCCCCTACAACCCTCTCTATCTCTGTAAACTCCTCCAGCCCCTACAACCCTCCCTATCGCTGTAACCTCCTCCAGCCCCTACAACCCTCCCTATCTCTGTAACCCACTCCAGCCCCTCCAACCCTCCCTAAATCTGTAACCTCCTCCAACATCCTACAACCCTCCCTATCTCTGTAACCTCCTCCAGCCCTTACAGCCCTCCCTATCTCTGTAACCCCATCCAGCCCCTACAACCCTCCCTATCTCTGTAACCTCCTCCAGCCCCTACAACCCTCCCTATCTCTGTAACCTCCTCCAGCCCCTACAACACTCCCGATCTCTGTAACCTCCTCCAGCCCCTACAACCCTCCCTATCTCTGTAACCTCCTCCAGCCCCTACAACCCTCCCTATCTCTGTAACCTCCTCCAGCCCCTTACAACCCTCTCTATCTCTGTAACCTCCTCCAGCCCCTACAACCCTCCCTATCTCTGTAAACTCCTCCAGCCCCTACAACCCTCCCTATCTCTGTAACCTCCTCCAGCCACTACAACCCTTCCTATGCCTGTAACCTCCTCCAGCCCCCTACAACCCTCTCTATCTCTGTAACCTCCTCCAGCCCCTACAACCCTCCCTAGCTCTGTAACCTCCTCAAGCCACTACAACCCTTCCTATGTCTGTAACCTCCTCCAGCCCCTACAACCCTCCCTATCTCTGTAACCCACTCCAGCCCCTACAACCCTCCCTAACTCTGTAACCTCCTCCAGCCCCTACAACCCTCCCTATCTCTGTAACCTCCTCCAGCCCCTACAGCCCTACCTATCTCTGTAACCCCCTCCAGCCCCTACAACCCTCCCTATCTCTGTAAACTCCTCCAGCCCCTACAACCCTCCCTATCTCTGTAACCTCCTCCAGCCCCTACAACCCTCCCTATCTCTGTAACCTCCTCCAGCCGCTACAACCCTCCCTATCTCTGTAACCTCCTCCAGCCCCTGCAACCCTCCCTATCTCTGTAACCTCCTCCAGCCCCTACAACCCTCCCTATCTCTGTAACCTCCTCCTGCCACTACAACCCTTCCTATCTCTGTAACCTCCTCCAGCCCCCTATAACACTCTCTATCTCTGTAACCTCCTCCAGCCCCTACAAACCTCCCTATCTCTGTAACCTCCTCCAGCCCCTACAACCCTCTCTATCTCTGTAAACTCCTCCAGCACCTACAACCCTCCCTATCTCTGTAACCTCCTCCAGCCCCTACAAACCTCCCTATCTCTGTAACCCACTCCAGCCCCTACAACCCTCCCTAACTCTGTAACCTCCTCCAGCCCCCTACAACCCTCCCTATCTCTGTAACCTCCTCCAGCCCCTACAGCACTCCCTATCTCTGTAACCCCCTCCAGCCCCTACAACCCTCCCTATCTCCGTAACCTCCTCCAGCCCCTACAACTCTCACAGATCTCTGCGATCCCCCATTTCTGGCCTCTTGTGCATCCCCCGATTTCCATCGCTCCACCATTGGCGGCCGTGCCTTCAGCCGCCTGGGCCCTAAGCTCTGGAATTCCCTCCCTAAACCTCTCCGCCTCTCTCTCCTCCTTTAAGACACTCCTTAAAACTGACCTCTTTGACCAAGGAATAACACTGGATGGCCAGCTGGTGGCGCCGTCCTAGTAGTATAAATACTCGGGCGTGGGCCCAGTTTCCCAGGGACATTTTGTAAGACCAGGAACTAGTGAAGTACAACTAGACCTCGATGTTCTGAAACAAGTTGATTAAAGCCTTGCATTATACTCAAACCAAGGGCATAGTGAGTTTTATTACGCCAGGGGGATTGTCCTATGAGGTGAGATTGAGTAGACTGGGCCTATACTCTCTAGAGTTTAGAAGAATGAAAGATGATCTCATTGAAACATACAACATTCTTACAGGGCTTGACAGGGTAAATGCATTGAGGTTGTTTCCCCCTGGCTGGAGTGTCTAGAACCAGGGGTCCCAGCCTCAGTATAAGGGGTCGGCCATTTCGGACTGAGATGAGGAGGAATTTCTTCACTCAGAGGGTGGTGAATCTGTGGAATTCTCTACCCCAGAGGGCTGTGGAGGCTCAGTCGTTGAGTATATTCAAGATAGAGATCGATAGATTGTTGGATTTTAAGGGAATCAAGGTACAGTATATGGGGATAGTGCAGGAAGGTGGAGATGAGGTAGAAGATCAGCCATGATCTTATTGAATGGCGGAGCAGGCTCGAGGGGCCGAATGGCCAACTCCTATTTCCTATGTTCTTAGGTGTCAATGGCTCGGTGTCAATTATCAGATTTACGCTCCTGTGAAGCGCCTTGGGTCATTGTACAATGTTAAAGGCGCGATATAAATGCAAGTTGTTGTTGTTGTACTGACCAGCTTGCTCTGGGCTCCCTCTGGCGGCTTGTAAGTTGACGGTTTCGCTGGGTGACCATCAGGCGGCCCAGTCATTGGATACGGCCGCAAGATTCAACGACCTGTGCACAGCCCTGGCAATAGCACTACTCAGAGGTATGCAAGCTACGCCAAGCCCTGGATATACCACACCTGGAGCACTGGGAGCAGTTCTGGGCACCACACCTTAGGAAGGATATACTGGCCTTGGAGGTGGTGCAGCGTAGGTTTACCAGAATCACACCCGGACTCCAAGGGTAAGTTACGAGGAGAGATTACACAAACTAGGATTGTATTCCCTGCAATTGAGAAGGTTAAGGGGCAATCTGATCAAAGTTTTCAAGGTATTAAGGGGAACTGATGGGGTAGAGAGAGAGAAACTATTTCCGCTGGTTGGGGAGTCTCGGACTAGGGGGCAGAGTCTAAAAATTAGAGCCAGACCTGTCAGGAGTGAAGTTAGGAAACACTTCTACACACAAAGGGTGGTAGAAGTTTGGAACTCCTAGAAATATTTCTTCAGGCATTTTATTAAAAAACACTCTGCTGCCCGTGTCCTAACTCGCTCCCAGTCCCGTTCACCCATCAGCCCCTGTTGCTCGCTGACCCACATTGGAACCAGGTCCAGCAAAGCATTGATTTTAGAATTCTAATCCTTATTTATATGTCCCTTCATCGCCTCATTCCTCCCGATCTCTATCCTCCTCCAGCCCCTACAACCCTCCGTAGCTCTGTAACCCCCTCCAGCCCCGACAACACTCCGTATCTCTGTAACCCCCTCCAGCCCGAACAACCGTCCCTATCTCTGTAAACTCCTCCAGCCCCTACAACCCTCCCTATCTATGTAACCTCCTCCAGCCCCTACAACCCTCCCTATCTCTGTAACCTCCTCCAGCCCCTACAGCCCTCCCTATCTCTGTAATCTCCTCCAGCCCCTACAACCCGCCCTATCTCTGTAACCTCCTCCAGCCCCTACAACCCTCCCTATCTCTGTAACCTCCTCCAGCCCCTACAACCCTCCCTATCTCTCTAACCTCCTCCAGCCCCTACAACCCTCCCTATCTCTGTAACCTCCTCCAGCCACTACAAACCTCCTTATCTTTGTAACATCCTACAGCCCCTACAACCTTCCCTATCTCTGTAACCTCCTCCAGCCCCTACAACCGTCCCTATCTCTGTAACCTCCTCCAGCCCCTACAAACCTCCCTATCTCTGTAACCTCCTCCAGCCCTACAACCCTCCCTATCTCTGTAGCCACCTCCAGCCACCTACAACCCTCCCTATCTCTGTAACCTCCTCCAGCACCTACAACCCTCCCTATCTCTGTAACCTCCTCCAGCCCCTACAACCCTCCCTATCTCTGTAACCTCCTCCAGCCCCTACAACCCCTCCCTATCTCTGTAGCCTCCTGCAGCCCCGACAAACCTCCCTATCTCTGTAACCTCCTCCAGCCCTACAACCCTCCCTATCTCTGTAACCTCCTCCAGCCCCTACAACCCTCCCTATCTCTGTAACCTCCTCCAGCCCCTACAACCCTCCCTATCTCTGTAACCTCCTCCAGCCCCTACAACCCTCCCTATCTCTGTAACCTCCTCCAGCCCCTACAACCCTCCCCATCTCTGTAACCTCCTCCAGCCCCTACAAATCTCCCAGATCTCTGTAACCTCCTCCAGCCCCTACAAACCTCCCTATCTCTGTAACCTCCTCCAGCCCCTACAACCCTCCCCATCTCTGTAACCTCCTCCAGCCCCTACAAATCTCCCAGATCTCTGCGCTCCTCCAATTCCGGCCTCTTGAGCATCCCCCAATTTCCATCGCTCCACCATTGGCGGCCGTGCCTTCAGCTGCCTGGGCCCTGAGCTCTGGAATTCCCTCCCTAAACCTCTCCACCTCTCTCTCTCCTCCTTTAAGACGCTCCTTAAAACCGTCCTCTTTGACCAAGCCTACGGCCACCTGTCCCGAATAACTCCTTATGCGTCCCCCGGTGTCAAATTTTGTCTGATTTACTCTCCTGTGAAGCACCCTGGGACGTTTTACTACGTGAAAGGCGCTATATAAATGAAGGCTGTTGGCACACAGTTTCCCTGTCAGTGGATCAGGGCGGGGGGATCTCGCGGAGACGGTCCTGAAAGTTTTTGGGCACAGTCCCTGACACTGTCCCAGGATGTCTGGAACCCGACCAGCTCCCTTCAGTGAATCCACACGCACCTTAAAACTGGACTCGCCCCTCACTGAATGTGACACGACCGCAGTCTAAATTCATTCTTTAACAACACGTTCAGCAACAATTCACATTTATATCTCCCTCTCTTCTTCTTCTTAGGGAGTCCCTTGGAACCGAGGATGACTTGCTTCCTCACTAAAAATGAGTTCTCAGGTGACTGATGAGTCCAATGCGGGACCTACAGTCTCTGTCACAGGTGGGGCAGACGGTGGTTGAAGGGGCGGGTGGGTGGGGTGCTTGGGTTGACGTGCACTCCTTGCGTTTGACTTCTGCTTGCTCCCGGCGAAGAGACTCGAGGTGTTCGGCGCCTTTCCGGATGCTTCTCCTCCACTTTGTGCGGTCTTGGGCCAGGGATTCCCAGGTGTCCGTTTATCCAGCGCCTTTAATGTAGTAAAACGTCCCAGGGCGCTTCACAGGAGCGATTATCAAAGAATTTGACCCCGAGCCACATCAGGAGATATTAGGACGGGCGACCAAAAGCTCGGTCAAAGAGGTCAGTTTTAAGGAGGGTCTGAAAGGAGGAGAGAGAGAGGCGGAGAGGTTGAGGGAGGGAATTCCAGAGCTCAGGGCCCAGGTGGCTGAAGGCACGGCAGCCAATGTTGGAGCGATGGAAATCGGGGGATGCTCAAGAGGCCGGAATTGGAGAAGCACAGAGATCTGGGAGGGTTGTAGGGGCTCGAGGAGGTTACAGAGATAGGGAGGGTTGTTGGGGCTGGAGGAGGTTACAGAGATAGGGAGGGTTGTAGGGGCTGGAGGAGGTTACAGAGATAGGGAGGGTTGTAGGGGCTGGAGGAGGTAACAGAGATAGGGAGGTTTGTAGGGGCTGGAGGAGTTTACAGAGATAGGGAGGGTTGTAGGGGCTGGAAGAGGTTACAGAGATAGGGAGGGTTGTAGGGGTTGGAGGAGGTTACAGAGATAGGGAGGGTTGTAGGGGCTGGAGGAGTTTACACAGATAGGGAGGGTTGTTGGGGCTGGAGGAGGTTACAGATATAGGGAGGGTTGTAGGGGCTGGAGGAGGTTACAGAGATAGGGAGGGTTGTAGGGGCTGGAGGAGGTTACAGAGATAGGGAGGGTTGTAGGGGCTGGAGGAGGTTACAGAGATAGGGAGTGTTGTGGGGCTGGAGGAGGTTACAGAGATAGGGAGTGTTGTGGGGCTGGAGGATGTTACAGAGATAGGGAGGGTTGTAGGGGCTGGAGGAGGTTACAGAGATCGGGAGGGTTGTAGGGGCTGGAGGAGGTTACAGAGATAGGGTGGGCTGTAGGGGGCTGGAGGAGGTTACAGATATAGGGAGGGTTGTCGGGGCTGGAGGAGGTTACAGAGATAGGGAGGGTAGCAGGGGGCTGGAGGGAGTTACAGAGATAGGGAGGGTTGTAGGGGCTGGAGGATGTTACAGAGATAGGGAGGGTTGTAGGGGCTGGAGGAGGTTACAGAGATCGGGAGGGTTGTAGGGGCTGGAGGAGGTTACAGAGATAGGGAGGGTTGTACGGTCTGGAGGAGGTTACAGAGATAGGGAGGGTTGTAGGTGGTTACAGAGATAGGGAGGATTGTAGGGGCTGGAGGAGGTTACAGAGATAGGGAGGGTTGTAGGGGGCTGGAGGAGGTTACAGAGATAGGGAGGGTTGTAGGGGCTGGAAGAGGTTACAGAGATAGGGAGGGCTGTAGGGGGCTGGAGGAGGTTACAGAGATAGGGAGGGTTGTCGGGGCTGGAGGAGGTTACAGAGATAGGGAGGGTAGTAGGGGGCTGGAGGGAGTTACAGAGATAGGGAGGGTTGTAGGGGCTGGAGGAGGTTACAGAGATAGGGATGGTTGTAGGGGCTGGAGGAGGTTACAGAGATAGGGAGGGTTGTAGGGGCTGGAGGAGGTTACAGAGATAGGGAGGGTTGTAGGTGCTGGAGGAGGTTACAGAGATAGGGAGGGTTGTAGGTGGTAACAGAGATAGGGAGGATTGTAGGGGCTGGAGGAGGTTACAGAGATAGGGAGGGTTGTAGGGGCTGGAGGAGGTTACAGAGATAGGGAGGGTTGTAGTGGCTGGAGGACGTTACAGAGATAGGGAGGGTTGTAGGGGCTGGAGGAGGTTACAGAGATAGGGAGGGTTGTAGGGGCTGGAGGAGGTTACAGAGATAGGGAGGGTTGTAGGGGCTGGAGGAGGTTTCAGAGATAGGGAGGGTTGTAGGGGCTGGAGGAGGTTACAGAGATAGGGAGGGTTGTAGGGGCTGGAGGAGGTTATAGAGATAGGGAGTGTTGTGGGGCTGGAGGAGGTTACAGAGATAGGGAGTGTTGTGGGGCTGGAGGAGGTTACAGAGATAGGGAGGGTTGTAGTGGCTGGAGGAGGTTACAGAGATAGTGAGGGTTGTATGGGTTGGAGGAGGTTACAGAGATCCGGAGGGTTGTAGGGGCTGGAGGAGGTTACAGAGATAGGGAGGGTTGTACGGTCTGGAGGAGGTTACAGAGATAGGGAGGGTTGTAGGTGGTTACAGAGATAGGGAGGATTGTAGGGGCTGGAGGAGGTTACAGAGATAGGGAGGGTTGTAGGGGGCTGGCGGAGGTTACAGAGATAGGGAGGGTTGTAGGGGCTGGAGGAGGTTACAGAGATAGGGAGGGCTGTAGGTGGCTGGAGGAGGTTACAGAGATAGGGAGGGTTGTCGGGGCTGGAGGAGGTTACAGAGATAGGGAGGGTTGCAGGCGGCTGGAGGGAGTTACAGAGATAGGGAGGGTTGTAGGGGCTGGAGAAGGTTACAGAGATAGGGAGGGTTGTAGGGGCTGGAGGAGCTTACAGAGATAGGGAGGGTTGTAGGGGCTGGAGGAGGTTACAGAGATAGGGAGGGTTGTAGGGGCTGGAGGAGGTTACAGAGATAGGGAGTGTTGTAGGGGCTGGAGGAGGTTACAGAGATAGGGAGGGTTGTAGGTGCTGGAGGAGGTTACAGAGATAGGGAGGGTTGTAGGTGGTTACAGAGATAGGGAGGATTGTAGGGACCGGAGGAGGTTACAGAGATAGTGAGGTTTGTAGGGGCTGGAGGAGGTTACAGTGATAGGGAGGGTTGTAGTGGCTGGAGGAGGTTACAGAGATAGGGAGTGTTGTGGGGCTGGAGGAGGTTATAGAGATCGGGAGTGTTGTAGGGGCTGGAGGAGGTTACAGAGATAGGGAGGGTTGTCGGGGATGGTGGAGGTTACAGAGATAGGGAGGGTTGTAGGGGCTGGAGGAGGTTACAGAGATAGCGAAGTTTGTAGGGGCTGGAGGAGGTTACAGAGATAGGGAGGGTTGTAGGGGCTGGAGTAGTTTACAGTGATAGGGAGGGTTGTAGGGGCTGGAGGGGGTTACAGAGATAGGGAGGGTTGTAGGGGCTGGAGGCGGTTACAGAGATAGGGACTGTTGTGGGTCTGGAGGAGGTTACAGAGATAGGGAGTGTAGTGGGGCTGGAGGAGGTTACAGAGATAGAGATGGTTGTAGGGGCTGGAGGAGGTTACAGAGATAGGGAGGGTTGTAGGGGCTGGAGGAGTTTGCAGAGATAGGAAGGGTTGTAGTGGCTGGAGGAGGTTACAGAGATAGGGAGGGTTGCAGGCGCTGGAGGAGGTTACAGAGAAAGGGAGGGTTGCAGGGGGCTGGAGGATGTTACAGGTATAGGGAGGGTTGAAGGGGCTGGAGGAGTTTACAGAGATAGGGAGGGTTGTAGGGGCTGGAGGAGGTTACAGAGATAGGGAGGGTTGTAGGGGCTGGAGGAGGTTACAGAGATAGGGAGGGTTGTAGTGGCTGGAGGAGGTTACAGAGATAGGGAGGGTTGTAGGGGCTGGAGGAGGTTACAGAGATAGGGAGGGTTGTAGGGGCTGGAGGACGTTACAGAGATAGGGAATGTTGTGGGGCTGGAGGAGGTTACAGAGATAGGGAGGGCTGTAGGGTTTGGAGGAGCTTACAGAGAGAGGGAGGGTTGTAGGGGCTGGAGGAGGTTACAGAGATAGGGAGTATTGTAGGGGCTCGAGGAGGTTACAGAGATAGGGATTGTTGTGGGGCTGGAGGAGGTTACAGAGATAGGGAGTTTTGTAGGGGCTGGAGGAGGTTACAGAGATAGGGATTGTTGTGGGGCTGGAGGAGGTTACAGAGATAGGGAGTGTTGTGGGGCTGGAGGATGTTACAGAGATAGGGAGTTTTGTAGGGGCTGGAGGAGGTTACAGAGATAGGGATTGTTGTGGGGCTGGAGGAGGTTACAGAGATAGGGAGTGTTGTGGGGCTGGAGGATGTTACAGAGATAGGGAGGGTTGTCGGGGCTGGAGGAGGTTACAGAGATAGGGAGGGTTGTAGGGGCTGGAGGAGGTTACAGAGATAGGGATTGTTGTGGGGCTGGAGGAGGTTACAGAGATAGGGAGTGTTGTGGGGCTGGAGGATGTTACAGAGATAGGGAGGGTTGTAGGGGCTGGAGGAGGTTACAGAGATCGGGAAGTTTGTAAGGGCCGGAGGAGGTTACAGAGATAGGGAGGGCTGTAGGGGGCTGGAGGAGGTTACAGAGATAGGGAGGGTTGTCGGGGCTGGAGGAGGTTACAGAGATAGGGAGGGTAGTAGGGGGCTGGAGGGAGTTACAGACATAGGGAGGGTTGTAGGGGCTGGAGGAAGTTACATAGAAGATAGGAGCAGGAGTAGGCCATTCGGCCCTTCGAGCCTGCTCCGCCATTCAACGAGATCATGGCTGATCATCCAAACCCTAGCACCCGGTCCCTACACCGACAGCCATCCCACCCAAGCCCTATCCCCGTAACCCCACGTATTTAATCCCCCCTAACACTAAGGGCCAATTTTTTTTTATCATGGCCAA
This sequence comes from Somniosus microcephalus, assembly GCF_052327205.1. Taxonomy (NCBI): domain Eukaryota; kingdom Metazoa; phylum Chordata; class Chondrichthyes; order Squaliformes; family Somniosidae; genus Somniosus; species Somniosus microcephalus. The sequence continues at coordinate 209,770,445 of NC_140998.1, read as the reverse complement.
TCAACCTAACCCGCACATCTTTGGACTGTGGGAGGAAACCGGAGCACCCGGAGGAAACCCACGCAAACACGGGGAGAATGTGCAAACTCCACACAGACAGTCACCTGAGGCCGGATTTGAACCCGGGTCCCTGGCGCTGTGAGGCAACAGTGCTAACCACTATGCCACCGTGCCGGGTTGTCGGGGCTGGAGGAGGTTACAGAGATAGGGAGGGTAGTAGGGGGCTGGAGGGAGTTACAGAGATAGGGAGGGTTGTAGGTGGTTACAGAGATAGGGAGGATTGTAGGGGCTGGAGGAGGTTACAGAGATAGGGAGGGTTGTAGGGGGCTGGAGGAGGTTAAAGAGATAGGGAGGGTTGTAGGGGCTGGAAGAGGTTACAGAGATAGGGAGGGCTGTAGGGGGCTGGAGGAGGTTACAGAGATAGGGAGGGTTGTCGGGGCTGGAGGAGGTTACAGAGATAGGGAGGGTAGTAGGGGGCTGGAGGGAGTTACAGAGATAGGGAGGGTTGTAGGGGCTGGAGGAGGTTACAGAGATAGGGATGGTTGTAGGGGCTGGAGGAGGTTACAGAGATAGGGAGGGTTGTAGGGGCTGGAGGAGGTTACAGAGATAGGGAGGGTTGTAGGTGCTGGAGGAGGTTACAAAGATAGGGAGGGTTGCAGGTGGTTACAGAGATAGGGAGGATTGTAGGGACTGGAGGAGGTTACAGAGATAGGGAGGGTTGTAGGGGCAGGAGGAGGTTACAGAGATAGGGAGGGTTGTAGTGGCTGGAGGAGGTTACAGAGATAGGGAGGGTTGTAGGGGCTGGAGGAGGTTACAGAGATAGGGAGGGTTGTAGGGGCTGGAGGAGGTTACAGAGATAGGGAGGGTTGTAGGGGCTGGAGGAGGTTTCAGAGATAGGGAGGGTTGTAGGGGCTGGTGGAGTTTACAGAGATAGGGAGGGTTGTAGGGGATGGAGGAGGTTATAGAGATAGGGAGTGTTGCGGGGCTGGAGGAGGTTACAGAGATAGGGAGTGTTGTGGGGCTGGAGGAGGTTACAGAGATAGGGAGGGTTGTAGGGGTTGGAGGAGGTTACAGAGATCCGGAGGGTTGTAGGGGCTGGAGGAGGTTACAGAGATAGGGAGGGTTGTACGGTCTGGAGGTGGTTACAGAGATAGGGAGGGTTGTAGGTGGTTACAGAGATAGGGAGGATTGTAGGGGCTGGAGGAGGTTACAGAGATAGGGAGGGTTGTAGGGGGCTGGCGGAGGTTACAGAGATAGGGAGGGCTGTAGGTGGCTGGAGGAGGTTACAGAGATAGGGAGGGTTGTCGGGGCTGGAGGAGGTTACAGAGATAGGGAGGGTAGTAGGCGGCTGGAGGGAGTTACAGAGATAGGGAGGGTTGTCGGGGCTGGAGAATGTTACAGAGATAGGGAGGGTTGTAGGGGCTGGAGGAGCTTACTGAGATAGGGAGGGTTGTAGGGGCTGGAGGAGGTTACAGAGATAGGGAGGGTTGTAGGGGCTGGAGGAGGTTACAGAGATAGGGAGTGTTGTAGGGGCTGGAGGAGGTTGCAGAGATAGGGAGGGTTGTAGGTGCTGGAGGAGGTTACAGAGATAGGGAGGGTTGTAGGTGGTTACAGAGATAGGGAGGATTGTAGGGACCGGAGGAGGTTACAGAGATAGTGAGGGTTGTAGGGGCTGGAGGAGGTTACAGTGATAGGGAGGGTTGTAGTGGCTGGAGGAGGTTACTGAGATAGGGAGTGTTGTAGGGGCTGGAGGACGTTACAGAGATAGGGAGGGTTTAAGGGGCTGGAGGAGGTTACAGAGATAGGGAGTGTTGTGGGGCTGGAGGAGGTTACAGAGATAGGGAGGGTTGTAGGGTTTGGAGGAGGTTACAGAGATAGGGAGGGTTGTAGGGGCTGGAGGAGGTTACAGAGATAGGGAGTGTTGTAGAGGCTGGAGGAGGTTACAGAGATAGGGAGTGTTGTGGGGCTGGAGGAGGTTACAGAGATCGGGAGTGTTGTAGTGGCTGGAGGAGGTTACAGAGATAGGGAGGGTTGTCGGGGATGGTGGAGGTTACAGAGATAGGGAGGGTTGTAGGGGTTGGAGGAGGTTACAGAGATAGCGAGGTTTGTAGGGGCTGGAGGAGGTTACAGAGATAGGGAGGGTTGTAGGGGCTGGAGTAGTTTACAGTGATAGGAAGGGTTGTAGGGGCTGGAGGGGGTTACAGAGATAGGGTTTTGGAATTTTGGAATCACCTACAAATGAGCAACCCCCAATGCTATCACTACGACGCCCTGAAATGCCAAGAGCTGACCATAAAGAAGAATACCCTCAGTCAACTAGTCCTGGGACTCAATAAAGTAACTAATAACAATACTAACAATAACCAGCCCCAGGACAGTGACAGGGTAACACAAAGAATTCGACCCAACACAATCGTCGCTAAGCAAAAGGAAAAATATCTGTCATATTGGGCAGAAACAACAAAAACCCAAAGCAAACTCAATTGCTACTTGGCCCTAAACAGACAATACAACATAGCTGATTACCTGACCATGGTAAAGGATAACAAACTGAGAAGAACCTTGACAAGGTACAGACTTAGCGAACATAGCCTAGCGATCGAAAAAGGCAGACACAGGCAGACCAGGCTGCCAAGAGAAGACAGGATATGCTCTCACTGCAGTCAGGGAGTAGTTGAGACAGAGATGCACTTCCTTACAGCCTGTGGAAAATATCAGGGCATCAGAGAGAATTTCTATCAAAAATTCTCACAAATATGCCCTGAATTCAGAAATCTGACTGACAACCAAAAACTCCCATTCCTACTGGGGGAGGAGAGAAGCTGTGTAACACTGGCGGCACACTATGTTACAGCTTGCCATGAACAGAGGGACAACCAGTAAACTAAGACAAGAATATATATAAACAAGGCGAAAAAATATTTATAAACTCAGGGATATACCTGTTTATACACTGTATGAATGGAACCGCGTTTATGTGTTCAACCATAAATCTATTTTGATGCTTTGGCAACATAAGATGTACCTTATCATGCCAATAAAGCGATTTGTATTGTATTGTATTGTACAGAGATAGGGAGGCTTGTAGGGGCTGGAGGAGGTTACAGAGGTAGGGACTGTTGTGGGTCTGGAGGAGGTTACAGAGATAGGGAGTGTAGTGGGGCTGGAGGAGGTTACAGAGATAGAGATGGTTGTAGGGGCTGGAGGAGGTTACAGAGATAGGGAGGGTTGTAGAGGCTGGAGGAGGTTACAGAGATAGGGAGGGTTGTAGGGGCTGGAGGAGGTCACAGAGATAAGGAGGGTTGTAGGGGCTGGAGGTGGTTACAGAGATAGGGAGGGTTGTAGAGGCTGGAGGAGGTTACAGAGATAGGGAGGGTTGTAGGGGCTGGAGGAGGTTCCAGAGATAAGGAGGGTTGTCGGGGCTGGAGGAGGTTACAGAGATAGGGAGGGTTTTAGGGGCTGGAGGAGGTTACAGAGATAGGGAGGGTTGTAGGGGCTGGAGGAGGTTACAGAGATAGGGAGGGCTGTAGGGGTTGGAGGAGCTTACAGAGAGAGGGAGGGTTGTAGGGGCTGGAGGAGGTTACAGAGATAGGGAGTATTGTAGGGGCTCGAGGAGGTTACAGAGATAGGGATTGTTGTGGGGCTGGAGGAGGTTACAGAAATAGGGTGTGTTGTAGGGGCTGGAGGTGTTTACAGAGATAGGGAGGGTTGTCGGGGCTGGAGGAGGTTACAGAGATAGGGAGGGTTGTAGGGGCTGGAGGAGGTTACAGAGATAGGGAGGTTTGTAGGGGCTGGAGGAGGTTCCAGAGATAGGGAGTGTTGTAGGGGCTGGAGGAGTTTACAGTGATAGGGAGGGTTGTAGGGGGCTGGAGGGGGTTACAGATATAGGGAGGGTTGTAGGGGCTGGAGGAGGTTACAAAGATAGGGATTGTTGTGGGTCTGGAGGAGGTTACAGAGATAGGGAGTGTTGTGGGGCTGGAGGAGGTTACAGAGATAGGGAGTGTTGTGGGGCTGGCGGAGGTTAAGTGATAGGGAGTGTTGTAGGGCTGGAGGAGGTTACAGAGTTAGGGAGGGTTGTAGGGGCTGGAGGAGGTTACAGAGATAGGGAGGGTTGTAGTGGCTGGAGGAGGTTACAGAGATAGGGAGGGTTGTAGGGGCTGGAGGAGGTTACAGAGATAGGGAATGTTGTGGGGCTGGAGGAGGTTACAGAGATAGGGAGTGTTGTGGGGCTGGAGGAGGTTACAGAGATAGGGAGTGTTGTAGGGGCTGGAGGAGGTTACAGAGATAGGGACGGTTGTAGGGGCTGGAGGAGGTTACAGAGATCAGGAGGGTTGTAGGTGTGATGAAATATTCCATTCATCAGTCATCAGTATTTCTCTGCCTGTGACTGTGGTTGGTTTCAGTTTCATTTCCATTGTATTGTACTGTGTGTCGGGCTCCGCCCATACCTGGCTCCTATGTAAGCTGGCCCAGCCTGCAGCACATCCAGTACGGCAGACCTCTGGATGGAAGATACATTCTCCTCTGTGTGTTACCTTCTCAGTCGATAAAACCTTGTTTTGTTTCGCTAACATCGAGTCTCGGATTTATTGAGGCACATCAATTTTATTGACTTAATTTTCAACACAATGGATCAACTCTTGAAACCCGAACGTTTGGATTTGGACCAGCATGCTTCGGACGCATCGGCACGCTTCGGACCCTGGTTTATGTGTATGGAATTCTTCCTGGACAATTCCGCAGCCGTCAAAGACGCTACGGACGCCGTGAGTATGAAACTCGGAATTCTGCGGAATTGGGTAAGCCACCGGGTTTACCCCCTTATCCAAGATGCCGACACGTACCCGGCCGCCTGCGACATCTTAAAGGCGCATTACCAGCAGCCTACGAATGAGGTGTATGCTTGGCATCTGCTCGCTACACGCGCACAGCGACCTGGGGAATCGGTGGAGGAGTTCCTAGGCACCCTGAAAACGCTTGGCAAAGACTGCAAGTGCCAAGATGTAAAAGTCGCAGTGTACACTGACGAGCTTGTTCGCGATGCCTTTATCACAGGCCTCAGCTCCACTTGCATCCGGCAGAGACTGCTGGAAAAAACGGGATTGGACCTGAAACAGGCTGCGGACACAGCACGATCCCTGGATGTGGCCCAGAGAAACTCGGACGCCTACTCTTCAGCCCGCGCCGTCCACGCCGCCACGTGTGCACCAAGGGCGCCGCCATCTTGGAAGGCATCTTCCCCGCCCGGCAGCCCGACACCGTCGGGGCCCCGCTCTCCCCCCAGAAGCCCTACGACAGCCGCGACGCGTCGGGGACCCAACTGCTACTTCTGCGGGCAGCCGAAGCACACCAGAAACCTATGCCCGGCGAAAGGCACCACCTGCTTTAAGTGAGGTAAGAAGGGGCACTTCGGGAAGGTGTGCAGAGGGAACCCCGCCGGAAAACCCGCCACCGCCGCGTGTGCGCCGTGGGAGCGGCCATCTTGGACGCCATCTTGCCCGACCTCGTGGGGTCCGCCATCTTGTGAGCAGACAGCGTGGACGCCATCTTGTATTGATCAGGGCCCTACAGTGGCATCGGTCACAGTGGACCAGACCAGGCCGCACCCGCTATCCAAATCAATGGTGGACATCGAGGTAAACGGGTGCAGGGTTAAATGTTTAATTGACAGTGGAAGCACGGAGAGTTTTATCCACCCTGAACTGGTACAACAATTCTCCCTAAAGGTGGTCCCTACTCGGGGTACCATCTCTATGGCTGATAAAACCCAGACATCGACCATTATGGGTTACTGCACGGTACAATTGTCCGTTAACGGAACTGTATACGATAATTTTAAAGTATTAATCATGAAGAATCTATGTGCGAGCGTGATCTTGGGCCTGGATTTCCAGTGCTACCACCAAAGCATCACGGTCAATTACGGTGGGTCCCAGCCGCCCCTCACAGTGTGCGGTCTGGCTACCCTGAAGGTAAAGCCGCCTTCGCTATTCGCGAACCTTACCCCTAACTGCCGGCCAATAGCGACCAAAAGCAGGAGGTACAGCTGGGAGGACAGGCGGTTTATCGCGACCGAGGTAGACAGGCTCCTGAAAGAGTGCATTATTGAACGCAGCAATAGCCCGTGGCGCGCCCAAGTGGTGGCGGTAAGGGGTAGCGAGAAGAAACGGATGGTGATCGACTACAGCCAAACGATCAACAGGTACACCCAACTAGACGCCTACCCGCTACCCTGCATATCAGAAATGGTGAACCAAATCGCCCAATACCGGGTGTTCTCCACCATCGACCTCAAGTCAGCGTACCACCAGCTCCCTATCAGACCAGAGGACCGCCCGTACACCGCCTTCGAGGCGAACGGACGCCTCTACCAATTCCTCAGAGTCCCCTTTGGGGTGACGAATGGGGTCTCGGTCTTCCAGAGGGAGATGGACCGCATGGTCGATGACCACCACTTGCAGGCAACCTTTCCCTACCTCGACAACGTCACCATCTGCGGTCACAACCAGCAGGATCACGACTCGAACCTCGAGAGGTTCCTGAAAACCGCACAAAAACTCAACCTCACCTACAACGAGGACAAGTGCGTTTACAACACCACGCGCCTCTGCATACTAGGCAGCGTGGTGGAGAATGGGGAAATCGGACCAGACCCCAACCGATTGCGCCCCCTACGGGAGCTGCCCCTGCCCAACACTCCCAAAGCCCTGAAAAGGTGCCTGGGGTTATTTTCTTATCATTCCCAATGGGTCCCCAACGACTCTGACAAAGCCCGCCCCCTCTTGAAAGCATCCTCTTTTCCGCTCTCTGCTGAGGCCCATGCCGCCTTCAAAAGCATTAAGCAGGATATTGAGCGGGCCACGCTACAGGCAGTGGACGAGAACACTCCCTTTCAAGTGGAAAGTGATGCGTCTGACTTTGCCTTGGCGGCCACCCTCAACCAGGCGGGGCGGCCCGTAGCTTTCTTCTCGAGGACCCTCCAAGGGCCCGAGATCAGACACTCCTCCGTAGAAAAGGAGGCCCAAGCCATCGTGGAGGCAGTGCGCCACTGGAAAGCAGTCACTCTAGCTCTAAGGACCAAAGGCCTCCCTATCACCCGCTGGCAGGAAGTCCTCCCAGATGTGCTCCATTCGATACGGTCGCTATTGTGTACTGCCACTAATGCCACGCCTCACGAGCGAATGTTTGTCTTTCCCCGGAAATCCACCTCAGGCGTATCCATGCCGTCATGGCTCTCCACCCCAGGTCCGGTATTCGTGCGAAGGCATGTGAGGGGCCACAAGACGGACCCTCTCATGGAGTCAGTGCACCTACTCCACGCCAACCCCCAATACACGTATGTCCGGCACGCCGACGGAAGGGAGGACACCGTGTCCATAAAAGACGTCGCCCCAGCCGGTAACGACAACAACCACGACAACAGCAGCAACAGCGACCACAGCAACTCTTACCCACCCACTACTCTTTCATCACCCCCGGAAGAACATCGACCAATGGTACCCCCACCAACTACCCCTTCAACAACCCTGGCGGCACCCCCGGCAGAGTCCCAGGAGGCCACCGGGGACACCCAGCCGACACCCGCGTCACCACAACAGCCACGTCGGTCGCAGAGGACTATCAAACCCCCGAACAGACTAAATCTATACAAGGGGTGAATGTGATGAAATATTCCATTCATCACTCATCAGTATTTCTCTGCCTGTGACTGTGGTTGGTTTCAGTTTCATTTCCATTTTTTGTACTGTGTGTAGGGCTCCGCCCATACCTGGCTCCTATGTAAGCTGGCCCAGCCTGCAGCACATCCAGTACGGCAGACCTCTGGATGGAAGATACATTCTCCTATGTGTGTTACCTTCTAAGTCAATAAAAGCCTTGTTTTGTTTCGCTAACATTGAGTCTCGGATTTATTGAGGCACATCAGTAGGGGCTGGAGGAGGTTACAGAGATAGGGAGGGTTGTACGGTCTGGAGGAGGGTACAGAGATAGGGAGGGTTGTAGGTGGTTACAGAGATAGGGAGGATTGTAGGGGCTGGAGGAGGTTACAGAGATAGGGAGGGTAGTAGGGGGCTGGAGGAGGTTACAGAGATAGGGAGGGTTGTAGGGGCTGGAGGAGGTTACAGAGAGAGGGAGGGCTGTAGGTGGCTGGAGGAGGTTACAGAGATAGGGAGGGTTGTCGGGGCTGGAGGAGGTTACAGAGATAGGGAGGGTAGTAGGCGGCTGGAGGGAGTTACAGAGATAGGGAGGGTTGTAGAGGCTGGAGGAGGTTACAGAGATAGGGAGGGTTGTAGGGGCTGGAGGAGCTTACAGAGATACGGAGGGTTGTAGGGGCTGGAGGAGGTTACAGAGATAGGGAGGGTTGTAGGGGCGGGAGGAGGTTACAGAGATAGGGAGTGTTGTAGGGGCTGGAGGAGGTTACAGAGATAGGGAGGGTTGTAGGTGCTGGAGGAGGTTACAGAGATAGGGAGGGTTGTAGGTGGTTACAGAGATAGGGAGGATTGTAGGGACTGGAGGAGGTTACAGAGATAGTGAGGGTTGTAGGGGCTGGAGGAGGTTACAGAGATAGGGAGGGTTGTAGGGGCTGGAGGAGGTTACAGAGATAGGGAGGGTTGTAGGGGCTGGAGGAGGTTACAGAGATAGGGAGTGTTGTGGGGCTGGAGGAGGTTACAGAGATAGGGAGGGTTGTAGGGGTTGGAGGAGTTTACAGAGATAGGGAGGGTTGTAGGGGCTGGAGGAGGTTACAGAGATAGGGAGTGTTGTAGGGGCTCGAGGAGGTTACAGAGATAGGGTGTGTTGTAGGGGCTGGAGGAGGTCACAGAGATAGGGAGGGTTGTCGGGGATGGAGGAGGTTACAGAGATAGGGAGGTTGTGGGGGCTGGAGGAGGCTACAGAGATAGCGAGGTTTGTAGGGGCTGGAGGAGGTTACAGAGATAGGGAGGGTTGTAGGGGCTGGAGGAGGTTACAGAGATAGCGAGGTTTGTAGGGGCTGGAGGAGGTTACAGAGATAGGGAGGGTTGTAGGGGCTGGAGGAGGTTACAGAGATAGCGAGGTTTGTAGGGGCTGGAGGAGGTTACAGAGATAGGGAGGGTTGTAGGGGCTGGAGGAGTTTACAGTGATAGGGAGGGTTGTAGGGGCTGGAGGGGGTTACAGAGATAGGGAGGGTTGTAGGGGCTGGAGGAGGTTACAGAGATAGGGAGTGTTGTGGGACTGGAGGTGGTTACAGAGATAGGGAGTGTAGTGGGGCTGGAGGAGGTTACAGAGATAGGGATGGTTGTAGGGGCTGGAGGAGGTTACAGAGATAGGGAGGGTTGTAGGGGCTGGAGGAGGTTACAGAGATAGGGAGGGTTGTAGTGGCTGGAGGAGGTTACAGAGATAGGGAGGGTTGTAGAGCCTGGAGGAGGTTACAGAGATAGGGAGGGTTGCAGGGGGCTGGAGGATGTTACAGGTATAGGGAGGGTTGTAGGGGCTGGAGGGGGTTACAGAGATAGGGAGGTTATAGGGGCTGGAGGAGGTTACAGAGATAATGAGGGGTGTAGGGGCTGGATGTGGTTACAGAGATAGGGAAGGGTTGTAGGGGGCTGGAGGAGATTACAGAGATAGGGAGGGTTGTAGGGGCTGGAAGAGGTTACAGAGATAGGGAGGGTTGTAGGGGCTGGAGGAGGTTGCAGAGATAGGGAGGGTTGTAGGGGCTGGAGGAGTTTACAGAGATAGGGAGGGTTGTAGGGGCTGGAGGAGGTTACAGAGATAGGGAGTGTTGTAGGGGCTCGAGGAGGTTACAGAGATAGGGAGTGTTGTGGGGCTGGAGGAGGTTACAGAGATAGGGAGTGTTGTAGGGGCTGGAGGAGGTCACAGAGATAGGGAGGGTTGTCGGGGATGGAGGAGGTTACAGAGACAGGGAGGGTTGTAGGGGCTGGAGGAGGTTACAGAGATAGCGAGGTTTGTAGGGGCTGGAGGAGGTTACAGAGATAGGGAGGGTTGTAAGGGCTGGAGGAGGTTACAGAGATAGCGAGGTTTGTAGGGGCTGGAGGAGGTTACAGAGATAGGGAGTTTTGTAGGGGCTGGAGGAGGTTACAGAGATAGCGAGGTTTGTAGGGGCTGGAGGAGGTTACAGAGATAGGGAGGGTTGTAGGGGCTGGAGGAGGTTACAGAGATAGGGAGTGTTGTGGGTCTGGTGGAGGTTACAGAGATAGGGAGTGTAGTGGGCCTGGAGGAGGTTACAGAGATAGGGATGGTTGTAGGGGCTGGAGGAGGTTACAGAGATAGGGAGGGTTGTAGGGGCTGGAGGAGGTTACAGAGATAGGGAGGGTTGTAGTGGCTGGAGGAGGTTACAGAGATAGGGAGGGTTGTAGGGGCTGGAGGAGGTTACAGAGATAGGGAGGGTTGCAGGGAGCTGGAGGATGTTACAGGTATAGGGAGGTTTGTAGGGGCTGGAGGGGGTTACAGAGATAGGGAGGGTTATAGGGCTGGAGGAGGTTACAGAGATAATGCGGGGTGTAGGGGCTGGATGTGGTTACAGAGATAGGGAGGGGTTGTAGGGGGCTGGAGGAGATTACAGAGATAGGGAGGGTTGTAGGGGCTGGAAGAGGTTACAGAGATAGGGAGGGTTGTAGGGGCTGGAGGAGGTTACAGAGATAGGGAGGGTTGTAGGGGCTGGAGGAGGTTACAGAGATAGGGAGGGTTGTAGCTGCTGGAGGAGGTTACAGAGATAGGGAGGTTTGTAGGGACTGGAGGAGTTTACAGAGTTAGGGAGTGTTGTAGGGGCTGGAGGAGGTTACAGAGATAGGGAGGGTTGTAGGGGGCTGGAGGAGGTTACAGAGATAGGGAGGGTTGTAGGGCTGGAGGAGGTTACAGAGATAGGGAGTGTTGTTGGGTCTGGAGGAGGTTACAGAGATAGTGAGGGTTGTAGGGGCTAGAGGAGGTTACAGAGATAGGGAGGGTTGTAGGGGCTGGAGGAGGTTACAGAGATAGGGAGGGTTGTAGGTGTTAAGTCTGTGTGTTATAATGAGAATTACTACACAGACCACAAGAGTAACTTTTAACAGGTCTTTACTAGTCGAAGGTCCGGGCTGAACTGCCCAGAAATCATTACACAGCACTTATATACCGGTGTGGTCACCACCGGTATTACAGTATACAGCAGCCAAGATAAAGTAGTGCAACTCTTGAAATAATTCTCTTAAAGGTGGAACGGTTACATACACCACAGTAGGGGCTGGAGCAGGTTACAGAGATAGGGAGGGTTGTAGGGCTGGAGGAGGTTACAGAGATAGAGAGGGTTGTCGGGGCTGGAGGAGGTTACAGAGATAGGGAGGGTTGTAGGGGCTGGAGGAGTTTACAGTGATAGGGAGGGTTGTAGGGGCTGGAGGGGGTTACAGAGATAGGGAGGGTTGTAGGGGCTGGAGGAGGTTACAGAGATAGGGAGTGTTGTGGGACTGGAGGTGGTTACAGAGATAGGGAGTGTAGTGGGGCTGGAGGAGGTTACAGAGATAGGGAGGGTTGTAGGGGCTGGAGGAGGTTACAGAGATAGGGAGGGTTGTAGTGGCTGGAGGAGGTTACAGAGATAGGGAGGGTTGTAGAGCCTGGAGGAGGTTACAGAGATAGGGAGGGTTGCAGGGGGCTGGAGGATGTTACAGGTATAGGGAGGGTTGTAGGGGCTGGAGGGTGTTACAGAGATAGGGAGGTTATAGGGGCTGGAGGAGGTTACAGAGATAATGAGGGGTGTAGGGGCTGGATGTGGTTACAGAGATAGGGAAGGGTTGTAGGGGGCTGGAGGAGATTACAGAGATAGGGAGGGTTGTAGGGGCTGGAAGAGGTTACAGAGATAGGGAGGGTTGTAGGGGCTGGAGGAGGTTGCAGAGATAGGGAGGGTTGTAGGGGCTGGAGGAGTTTACAGAGATAGGGAGGGTTGTAGGGGCTGGAGGAGGTTACAGAGATAGGGAGTGTTGTAGGGGCTCGAGGAGGTTACAGAGATAGGGAGTGTTGTGGGGCTGGAGGAGGTTACAGAGATAGGGAGTGTTGTAGGGGCTGGAGGAGGTCACAGAGATAGGGAGGGTTGTCGGGGATGGAGGAGGTTACAGAGACAGGGAGGGTTGTAGGGGCTGGAGGAGGTTACAGAGATAGCGAGGTTTGTAGGGGCTGGAGGAGGTTACAGAGATAGGGAGGGTTGTAAGGGCTGGAGGAGGTTACAGAGATAGCGAGGTTTGTAGGGGCTGGAGGAGGTTACAGAGATAGGGAGTTTTGTAGGGGCTGGAGGAGGTTACAGAGATAGCGAGGTTTGTAGGGGCTGGAGGAGGTTACAGAGATAGGGAGGGTTGTAGGGGCTGGAGGAGGTTACAGAGATAGGGAGTGTTGTGGGTCTGGTGGAGGTTACAGAGATAGGGAGTGTAGTGGGCCTGGAGGAGGTTACAGAGATAGGGATGGTTGTAGGGGCTGGAGGAGGTTACAGAGATAGGGAGGGTTGTAGGGGCTGGAGGAGGTTACAGAGATAGGGAGGGTTGTAGTGGCTGGAGGAGGTTACAGAGATAGGGAGGGTTGTAGGGGCTGGAGGAGGTTACAGAGATAGGGAGGGTTGCAGGGAGCTGGAGGATGTTACAGGTATAGGGAGGGTTGTAGGGGCTGGAGGGGGTTACAGAGATAGGGAGGGTTATAGGGCTGGAGGAGGTTACAGAGATAATGCGGGGTGTAGGGGCTGGATGTGGTTACAGAGATAGGGAGGGGTTGAAGGGGGCTGGAGGAGATTACAGAGATAGGGAGGGTTGTAGGGGCTGGAAGAGGTTACAGAGATAGGGAGGGTTGTAGGGGCTGGAGGAGGTTACAGAGATAGGGAGGGTTGTAGGGGCTGGAGGAGGTTACAGAGATAGGGAGGGTTGTAGCTGCTGGAGGAGGTTACAGAGATAGGGAGGTTTGTAGGGACTGGAGGAGTTTACAGAGTTAGGGAGTGTTGTAGGGGCTGGAGGAGGTTACAGAGATAGGGAGGGTTGTAGGGGGCTGGAGGAGGTTACAGAGATAGGGAGGGTTGTAGGGCTGGAGGAGGTTACAGAGATAGGGAGTGTTGTTGGGTCTGGAGGAGGTTACAGAGATAGTGAGGGTTGTAGGGGCTAGAGGAGGTTACAGAGATAGGGAGGGTTGTAGGGGCTGGAGGAGGTTACAGAGATAGGGAGGGTTGTAGGTGTTAAGTCTGTGTGTTATAATGAGAATTACTACACAGACCACAAGAGTAACTTTTAACAGGTCTTTACTAGTCGAAGGTCCGGGCTGAACTGCCCAGAAATCATTACACAGCACTTATATACCGGTGTGGTCACCACCGGTATTACAGTATACAGCAGCCAAGATAAAGTAGTGCAACTCTTGAAATAATTCTCTTAAAGGTGGAACGGTTACATACACCACAGTAGGGGCTGGAGCAGGTTACAGAGATAGGGAGGGTTGTAGGGCTGGAGGAGGTTACAGAGATAGAGAGGGTTGTCGGGGCTGGAGGAGGTTACAGAGATAGGGAGGGTTGTCGGGGCTGGAGGAGTTTACAGAGTTAGGGAGTGTTGTAGGGGCTGGAGGAGGTTACAGAGATATGGAGGGTTGTAGGGCTGGAGGAGGTTACAGAGACAGGGAGTGTTGTAGGGGCTGGAGGAGGTTACAGAGATAGGGAGGGTTGTAGGGGCTGGAGTGGGTTACAGAGATAGGGAGGGTTGTCGGGGCTTAAGGAGGTTACAGAGATAGGGAGTGTTGTAGGGGCTGGAGGAGGTTACAGAGATAGGGAGGGTTGTAGGGGCTGGAGGAGGTTACAGAGATAGGGAGGAATGAGGTGATGAAGAGACTTAAAAACAAGGATGAGAATTTTGAAATCGAGGTGTTGCCGGACCGGGAGCCAATGTCGGTCAGTGAGCACAGGGGGCGATGGGTGAACGGGACTCGGTGCGAGTTAGGACACGGGGCAGTGAGCACAGGGGGCGATGGGTGAACGGGACTCGGTGCGAGTTAGGACACGGGGCAGTGAGCACAGGGGGCGATGGGTGAACGGGACTCGGTGCGAGTTAGGACACGGGGCAGTGAGCACAGGGGCGATGGGTGAACGGGACTCGGTGCGAGTTAGGACACGGGGCAGTGAGCACAGGGGGCGATGGATGAACGGGACTCGGTGCGAGTTAGGACACGGGGCAGTGAGCACAGGGGGCGATGGATGAACGGGACTGGGTGTGAGTTAGGACACGGGGCATTGAGCACAGGGGAGCTGGGTGAACGGGACTCGGTGCGAGTTAGGACACGGGGCAGTGAGCACCGGGGCGATGGGTGAATGGGACTCGGTGCGAGTTAGGACACGGGGCAGTGAGCACAGGGGGCGATGGGTGAACGGGACTCGGTGCGAGTTAGGACACGGGGCAGTGAGCACAGGGGGCGATGGGTGAACGGGACTCGGTGTCAGTTAGGACACGGGGCAGCCGAGGTTTGGATGAGCTCAAGTTTACGGAGGGTGGAATGTGGGAGGCCGGCCAGGAGTGCATGTTAGACTGAAGAGGGAAGGGGTTGCGAAGGAAATCTTGTTACTAGGGATCGATTCTGGGACTGGGCTCAATGGTGGCACACTCGCCTCTGAGTCAGAAGGTCGTGGGTTTAAGTCCCAATCCAGGGTAAAGGCCGACACTTCGTTGTAGTCCTGAGGGCGCTCTGCACTGTCGGAGGGGCAGTACTGAGGGAGCACCGCACTGTCGGAGGGGCGGTACTGAGGGAGCACCGCACTGTTGGAGGGGCAGTACTTAGGGAGCGCCGCACTGTCGGAGGGGCGGTACTGAGGTAGCGCCGCACTGTTGGAGTGGCAGTACTGAGGGAGCGCAGCACTGTTGGAGGGGCAGTACTGAGGGAGCGCCACACTGTCGGAGGGGCAGTACTGAGGGAGCGCCGCACCATCGGAGGGGCAGTACTGAGGGAGCGTCGCACTGTCGGAGGGGCAGTACTGAGGGAGCGCCGCACAGTCAACATCACTAATAAAACGGATTATCCGGTCATGACCACTTTGCTGTTTTTGCGAGCATGCTGTGTGCAAGCTGTCTATGATGCTTGGCTGCAAAACAAAGTGACTGCATGTCATAGTGATCCCTTGTTATGTGAAGTGAATTGAGCTGTGTCTGGGAGATATAACACGCGCTATATAAGTACAGCTCCTTCTCCTGCAGGAGTGTTGTTGAAGTGATTCAGGAAAGACTGTATCCTCAGGTGGGACAGCTAGTGGTGAGAGGTTTACTCATAAAAACAATCATTATCAGATAAGGAGAAATTTGTTTGCACAGAAATTTGGAGCCGTCAAATGCATTGCCACTAGATCTGGCTGAGACAGCGACTCCTCCAGGGAAAACTCGATAACCCTTGGAAACAGAGGAACATACAGGGACCTGAAGTGAGCGGGCCAGTGGGATTAGTTTGGGATTCATACAGGGTTATGGGGAGAGAGCGGCTCAGTGGGATTAGTTTGGGATTGATACAGGGCTATGGGGTGAGAGCGGGGCAGTGGGATTAGTTTGGGATTGATACAGGGCTATGGGGAGAGAGCGGGGCAGTGGGATTAGTTTGGGGATTGATACAGGGCTATGGGGTGAGAGCGGGGCAGTGGGATTAGTTTGGGATTGATACAGGGCTATGGGGTGAGAGAGGGGCAGTGGGATTAGTTTGGGATTGATACAGGGCTATGGGGTGAGAGCGGGGCAGTGGGATTAGTTTGGGATTGATCCAGGGTTTTGGGGTGAGAGCGGGGCAGTGGGATTAGTTTGGAGATTGATACAGGGCTGTGGGGAGAGAGTGGGGCAGTGGGATTAGTTTGCGATTGATACAGGGCTATGGGGGAGAGCGGGGCAGTGGGATTAGTTTGGGATTGATACAGGGCTATGGGGAGAGAGCGGGGCAGTGGGATTAGTTTGGGGATTGATACAGGGCTATGGGGTGAGAGCAGGGCAGTGGGATTAGTTTGGGATTGATACAGGGCTGTGGGGAGAGAGCGGGGCAGTGGGATTAGTTTGGGATTGATACAGGGCTATGGGGTGAGAGCGGGGCAGTGGGATTAGTTTGGGATTGATACAGGGCTATGGGTGTTACGTCCGTGTATAAGAAGACACAGACTGCGGAGAACGGTACAATAGGTGTTTACTCAACGTGGCTCAGACTGCAACTGATCTGTACAGATTACTACTAAGCATTATATACAGGTGTGGTCACTGCCAGTACTACAGTATACATGAGCTGTAAAAAGTAGTTCCCCCCTTAAAGGTACATACATTACAATTCCTCCCCTTTTAGATTAACAGTACCATAACACACATTTAACAATTAAATATCAAACTAATTACAATTAACACTTTTAACATGCAACATTAGCTGAAAATAGTCTATTTATAAATTCAGTCTTTGGGGAGGCTTCCTGATCCTTTCTGGATAGCGCCTTTCCCGAGTGTCTTGGTCTTGGTGCGGAGGCGATTCTGGCCCCCTGTCGCCGGTTGGTTCATCAGCTTCCGATGCTACTGTTTCTGGGGTAGATGCTACCTGTACGTCAGGCTCATCACCAGGTACGTATGGGTGAGGCATGGGGTTGACTTGTTCCTGTGACTCTAGGATCTGGTCAGCATGGTGTCTCACGATGCTCTCCCCAACGTCCACTGTGTACATTAGTGGGCCCTGCCGTGTGCATATCGTTCCTGGCTGCCATTTTTCTGTTTGGTAGTCACGGGCCAAGACTGGTTGCCCTACATTGAAGCTCCTTGTTGGCTTCTCATGGATGTGCTGGAATTGCTTACTCACAGCATCTCTTCGTATGTTTGGTCTGAGCAAATCCAGGCGAGATCTTAACCTTCGGTTAAAGAACATCATGGCTGGGGCCTGGTTGGTGACTGCATGTGTCGCATTCCGGTAGGCGAACAGGAAATTGTCTACCTTGTGATGCAGCGGAATGTTGTCATTGTACATATCCTTTATTGCCTTCTTAAAGGTTTGTACGAACCTCTCAGCCAATCCATTTGTGGCTGGATGATGCGGGGCGGATGTGTAATGCCTTACCCCATTCTTTTTCAAGAACCTCCGGAACTCTTCGGACACAAACTGTGGTCCGTTGTTGGAGCAAATCTGTTCTGGCAAGCCATTCCTTCCAAAAATGGTCCGTAGGACTGCAATAGTTTTCTCCGTGTTGGTGGAGGACATTTTGATGACCTCAGGCCATTTCGAGTGCGCATCCACGGCTATTAAAAACATTGAGTCCATGAATGGACCAGCAAAATCAATATGCACCCGTTGCCATGGAGATGAGGGCCACTCCCATGGGTGTAGAGGGGCCTGTGGTGGTGCATTTTGGTCTTTCTGGCATCCTGAGCTGCTCTTTGTCAGGTCCTCGATTTGTTTATCGATTCCCGGCCACCACACATAAGCCCTGGCAAGGCTTTTCATTTTTACCCCTCCCAGATGACCCTCATGAAGCTCATTGAGCACTCTATCCCTTAATTTGGGTGGAATTACCACTCGGGATCCACACATCAAGGTCCCCCGGCACACTGACAGCTGTTCTCTCCTTGTCGAGAATGCTGGCAACAGTGAGTCGCCATGTGCTGGCCATCCCTTCAGCGTCAAATCATATACCTGAGACAGTGTCGGGTCATTTTGGGTTTCCTTTTCGATATAAGTGTTAGTTACCGGTAGGTATTCAACTATAGTCGAATGGAATATTTCGACAGGATCCACTGCTGGTGCTTCCTCCGCAGTAGGCAGTGGCAGGCATGATAGCCCATCAGCATTTCCATGCTGTTTCGTGCCCTTATATTTAATCTCATAGTGGTGTGCCCCTAGAAAAAGTGACCATCTTTGTAGTCGTTGCGCAGTCATCACCAGAACGCCCTTCTTCGGATTAAAAATGGAGACAAGAGGCTGGTGATCAGTCAGCAAGGTGAATTTCTGCCCGTGCAGATAGTGATTGAACTTTTTCACTCCCCACACTAGGCTGAGGGCTTCCCTGTCAATCTGGGCGTAGTTACGCTCGGCTGAGGTTAATGATCGTGACGCAAAGGCTATTGGCCTCTCTGAGCCGTCCGAGAATTTGTGCGACAGCACCGCTCCAATGCCGTAGGGTGACGCATCACATGCCAACCAAATTGGTAATGCTGGGTTGTAATGGACCAATACCTCTTTCGATGTGATTAGTGTTTTGCTCTTCTGGAAAGCTCGTCTACATTCGTCACTCCACTTCCATGGCACCCCAGTTTGCAGTAGGGTGTTCAGTGGGTGTAATATTGTAGACAAATTTGGCAAGAACTTATGGTAGTAGTTTACCAGCCCGAGGAACGACCTCAGTTGTGACACATTTTCCGGTGCTGGAGCCTTGACTACTGCCTCAACCTTCTCTGGGGACTTATGTAACCCCTCTTTATCGATAACGTGGCCACAATACGAGATTTGTTTTCTAAAAAACTCGCATTTGGGGCGGTTAGCTCGGAGCCCATATTCCTGCAATCTAGTGAGCACCTGCTCCAGGTTGGCAAGGTGATCACTGTCATTTTCGCCCGTGACCAGGATGTCGTCCAAATAACACTGGGTCCCTGGGATCCCTTGCAGGACTTGTTCCATTGCCCTCTGCCAAATAGCCGGAGCTGATGCTACCCCGAATACCAGCGGTTGTATTGGTAGAGACCTTTATGGGTGTTGATTGTGAGGTATTTTTTTGATGCTTCTTCTACCTCCATTTGCAGATATGCCTGGGCCAGATCAATCTTAGTGAAGCGTTTCCCTCCAGATAGCGAAGCGAAAATATCTTCAATCCGCGGAAGTGGATATTGTACGGTGTGAAGGACCCTGTTCACTGTTACCTTAAAGTCTCCATAGATGCGAACCTTCTTTGGTTCCCCAGGCGTGCTGCTCAACGACTTTTTCATCACAGGGACGATGGGTGTAGCCCACTCACTCCAGTCTACCTTGGACAGTACACCTGAACTTTCCAGACTCTCCAGCTCTGCTTCGACGGCTGGGCGGATCGCAGAAGGTACCGGTCTGGCCTTAAAAAATTTGGGGCTTGCGTTTTCTTCCATTTTAATCGTCGCTGCCCTGCCTTTTAGTGTTCCGAGTCCTTGCTGGAACACTTCTTTCGCGTCAGTTAGGATCTTTGACAGTCGCCCAGGTGTGACGTCGTCATCCTTTTTGTCAGCCACAGTCAGTGCCTGTATGGAATGCCAATCCAGTTGTATTTTCCGGATCCATTCACGTCCCAGTAATGGTGGCCCTCCATCTTGCAATACATACAGGTCTAGTTTTGGTGTTTCCTTACCGTTATATATATTTTTCCTTTGGGGTAGACTTTTTGCCCCCTGTAGGTCTTCAAAATAATTTTTGTGTCTCTCAAGGGTATGTGTGAGAATAGCTGCTCATAGTCCCGTTGGTTTATGACTGTTAGGGCTGATCCTGTGTCCAATTCCATCTTTACCTGGACTCCTGCTATCTTGAGAGTGACCCAAATGGTTCGGTGATCCTCCATTGTGATCACATTATGTAGTTTCAGACAACTCAGTTCCCTGCTTTCGGAGTCGTTATCACTCTTTTGTTTGTCTGAACTATTCTCCATCATC
This sequence comes from Somniosus microcephalus, assembly GCF_052327205.1. Classification (NCBI taxonomy): domain Eukaryota; kingdom Metazoa; phylum Chordata; class Chondrichthyes; order Squaliformes; family Somniosidae; genus Somniosus; species Somniosus microcephalus. The sequence goes on along the minus strand of NC_140998.1, from coordinate 209,750,865 downwards.
GTATGTACCTTCTGGTACTTTCCTTTGGTAGGTTTCTTATTGCTGGTTTTCTTTCCCGACCTGCAGACTCGTGCTATGTGTCCTACTTTTCCACACTGTCTGCACACTTTGTCTTTGAACCAGCAATCATTCTGGTCGTGTGTTGTTCTGCCGCAGCGATAGCACTTCTCTGTTCCATATGACATTTCGTTTGTGCCATATTCTTGCGGTCTCTGTTGTATCTCTGCAGCGCCCCGTGCTGCTGCTTCATATGATACCGCAATGCTGAAAGCCTTTTCTAGCGTAAGGTACTTTTCAGATAAAAGCCGTTTCTGGGTTCCTTCACTTTGAAGCCCACACACAAACTTGTCCCTTAAGGCATCTGTCAGTCCCGCTCCAAACTGGCAGTGTTTCGATAGTTTGCGCAGTTCTGTTAAATAATCAGCATTGCTTTCATCCTTATGCTGGTTCCGTTTGTGAAACTTGAATCTTTCTGCTATCAGCAGCGGTGTGGGGTATAAATGTTCCTTTAGTATCGTTACTATGTCTTCAAAACTCTTTTCCATTGGCTTCGTTGGGGTTACTAGATTTTGTAATAAACCATACATCTTAGCACCCATTAAATTTAACAATACCGACGCTTCCTTGTCATCTGACACCCCATTTGCCTTGCAGTACACCTCTATTCGTTCGACATATGTAGTCCAATCTTCAACTTCATTGTCAAATGTGGAGATACTGCCACTCTTTGGCATTTTGGGTGTGGTTTAAAATGGCGTCTCCCAATGGCTTAAAATGGTGTCTCCCGTGCTTTCCTTCCTCCCCCGCTGCTGCCGACGCTGCTCCCGGCGGTTCTCGTGGCAATGGCGGCGCCTCGCGGGTTTCTGCGCGTCTCTCTCTCCCTCTCTCCGACGCTGCTCGGCCCCTGAACACCGGCTGCGCCCTGTGCGCTCTGCCCTCTCTCTCTCTCCCCCGTCGACGCTGCTCGGCCCTTTGCTGTGCCGCTCGGTCGGGCTCTAGCCCGCCGCTGTCCGGGAAGGATCTGCGCACTACCTGTTGCCAGCCCGTTTCGCTGGACCACCTCGACTGGAAAGCCAATCCTGGCTCTCGACAGCCTCCCCCGCAATTCTCGAGTCTCTGCTGGATGACTGGGCGGTTGCCCGTGGTCAACGGCCGAGTCTCTGGCCTTGACCTCCAATCCACTGATCTCCAGGAACGAATCCCCGGGAGGTGATGCAGAGTTGCGGGTAGGTTCGAACCTGCCTCGTCGTCAATGTTACGTCCGTGTATAAGAAGACACAGACTGCGGAGAACGGTACAATAGGTGTTTACTCAACGTGGCTCAGACTGCAACTGATATGTACAGATTACTACTCAATGCTATATACAGGTGTGGTCACTGCCGGTACTACAGTATACATGAGCTGTAAAAAGTAGTTCCCCCCTTAAAGGTACATATATTACAATGGGGAGAGAGCGGGGCAGTGGGATTAGTTTGGGGATTGATACAGGGCTGTGGGGAAAGAGTGGGGCAGTGGGATTAGTTTGGGATTGATATAGGTGTAGTGTATGTACCTTTAAGGGGAGAACTACTTTTTACAGCTCCTGTATACTATAGTACCGGCAGTGACCACACCTGTATATAAACCCTGAGTAGGGATCTGTACTGTTAGTTTTAGAGTAACCCTCATCCAGTAAACACCTGTTGATTGTTCCTCTGCAGTCTCTGTCTATTTCTTGAAGGACACCATACATCAAGATTCACGGATTTAACATTGGCGACGAGGCGATTCGAACCTACCTGCAACTCTGCATAGGAAGGCCAACTCCAGAGGCACGGTCGTCGACCATCCGGCGGAGACTCCAGCGAGGCGGGCTGGCAACAGGTATGGCGCAGACCTTTCCCGCACAGCAGCGGCTAGGGCCGACCAATGGCACAGGAAAAGGCCGAGCAGCGTCGATGGGAGCAGAGAGAGAGGGTAAAGCGCACAGGGCGCAGCCGGGGTTCAGGACCGAGCGGCGTCAACGAGAGAGGCGCACAGGAAAATGCGCAGAGCGCGGCCGGTGTTCAAGGGCTGAGTAGCGTCCGCGGGGTAAGAAAGGAAAGCGTGGGAGACGCCATTTGAGCCGCAGCGGAGAAGAAGGGAGAGCGTGGGAGACGCCATTTTTGAGCCGCAGCGGAGAAGAAGGGAGAGCGCGGGAGATGACATTTTGAGCCACAGCGGAGAAGAAGGGAGAGCGCGGGAGACGCCATTTTTAGCCAGTCTAACCACACACAGGGATGCCGAAGAGTGGCAGTGTCATAGCGTTCGACAATGAAGTCGAAGACTGGGCGACATATGTAGAACGCATAGAAGTGTACTGCAAGGCGAATGAAGTGCCAGATGCCAGGAAAGCACTGGTATTGTTGAATTCCATGGGTGCAAAAACGTATGGCTTACTGCGAAACCTACTAACCCCAGAGAAGCCGGTGGAAAAGGATTTTGAAAGCATAGTGGCAATCCTACAGGACCACTTAAACCCCACACCACTGCTGATAGCAGAAAGATTTAAGTTTCACAAAAGGAACTAGCATAAAGACGAAAGTAATGCTGAGTATTTAACAGAACTGCGCAAGCTATCGAAACACTGCCAGTTTGGAACGGGACTAGCAGATACTTTAAGGGACAAGTTTGTGTGTGGGCTTCAAAGTGAAGGAACACAGAAATGGCTTCTATCAGAAAAGGATGTTACGCTGGACAAGGCTTTCAGCATGGCAGTATCACATGAAGCAGCCGCATGGGGCGCTGCAGAGATACAACGGAGACCGCAAGAATATGGCACAAATGAAATGTCATATGGAGCAGTGAAGTGTTATTGCTGCGGCAGAACAACACACGACCAGAAGGATTGTTGGTTCAAGGACCAAGTGTGCAGACAGTGTGGAAAAGTAGGACACATAGCAAGAGTCTGCAGGTCGGGAAAGGAGAAGTACAAAAAGGTACATAAGGTGATGGAGAGTAGTTCAGATGAACAGAAAAGTGATACAGACTCCGGAAGCACGGAGCTGGGTTGTCTGAAACTACATAATGTAATCAAAATGGAGGATCACCAAACTATCTGGGTCACGCTCAAGATAGACGGAGTCCAAGTGAAAATGGAATTGGACGCAGGATCAGCCCTAACAGTCATAAACCGAAGGGACTACAAGCGGCTATTCTCACATATAACTTTGAGAGATACAGAGATTGTCTTGAAGACGTACACGGGGCAAAAAGTCTACCCCAAAGGAAAAATAAGGGTGAACGTTATACATAACGGCAAGGAAACACCAAAAATGGACCTATATGTATTGCCAGATGGAGGACCACCACTACTAGGACGTGAATGGATCCGGAAGATACAGCTAGATTGGCATTCCATACAAGCATTGACTGTAGATGCCAAAAAGGATGACGACGACACACCTGGTCGACTGTCAAAAATGCTAACTGACGCACAAGAAGTGTTCCAGGAGGGACTCGGAACACTAAAAGGCATAACAGCGACGATCAAAATAGAGGAAAATGCAAGCCCAAAGTTTTTTAAGGCCAGACCGGTGCCTTATGCGATCCGCCCAGCTGTCGAAGCAGAGCTGGAAGGTTTGGAACATTCTGGAGTACAGTCCAAAGTGGACTGGAGCGAGTGGGCTACACCCATCGTTCCTGTAATGAAGAGGTCATTGAGTAATACGCCTGGGGAACCAAAGAAGGTTCGCATCTGTGGGGACTTTAAGGTGACAGTGAACCCAGTCCTTCACACTGTACAATATCCGCCTCCACGGATTGAAGATATTTTCGCCTCGCTATCTGGAGGAAAACGCTTCACTAAGATTGATCTGGCCCAGGCGTACCTGCAAATGGAGGTAGAAGAAGCCTCGAAACAGTACCTCACGATCAACACTCATAAAGGTCTCTACCAATACAACTGGCTGGTGTTCGGGGTAGCATCAGCTCCGGCTGTTTGGCAAAGGGCAATGGATCAAGTCCTGCAAGGGATTCCAGGGACCCAGTGTTATTTGGACGACATCCTGGTCACGGGCAAAAATGACAGTGATCACCTCGCCAACCTGGAGCAGGTGCTCACTAGATTGAAGGAATATGGGCTCCGAGCTAATCGCCACAAATGCGAGTTTTTCCAGAAGCAGATCTCGTATTGTGGCCACGTTATTGATGAAGAGGGGTTACATAGGTCCCCTGAAAAGATTGAGGCAGCAGTCAAGGCTCCAGCACCGGAAAATGTGTCACAACTGAGGTCGTTCCTCGGGCTGGTGAACTACTACCATAAGTTCTTGCCGAATTTGTCTACAGTACTACACCCACTGAACACCCTACTGCAAACGGGGGTACCATGGAAGTGGAATGATGAATGTAAACGAGCTTCCCAGAAGTGCAAAGAACTGATCACAACAAAAGAGGTGTTGGCTCATTTCAACCCAGCACTACCAATTCGGTTGGCGTGTGATGCATCACCCTATGGTATTGGAGCGGTGCTGTCGCACAAATTCCCGGATGGCTCGGAGAGGCCAGTAGCCTTTGCGTCTCGGTCACTAACCTCAGCCGAGCGTAACTACGCCCAGATTGACAGGGAGGCCCTCAGCCTAGTGTGAGGAGTGAAAAAGTTCAACCACTATCTGCACGGGCAGAAATTCGCCTTGCTGACTGACCACCAACCACTTGTCTCCATCTTTAATCCAAAGAAGGGCGTTCTGGTGATGACTGCGCAACGGCTACAAAGATGGTCCCTTTTTCTAGGGGCGAACCAATATGAAATAGAGTATAAGGGCACGAAACAGCATGGAAACGCTGATGGGCTATCACACCTGCCACTGCCTACGGCGGAGGAAGTACCAGCAGTGGACCCTGTCGAAATATTTTATTCGACTATAATTGAACGCTTGCCAGTAACTAACGCGGATATAGAGAAGGAGACCCAAAATGACCTGACACTGTCTCGGGTATATGACTTGACGGTGAAGGGGTGGCCAACACATGGTGACTCCATGGCGACTCACTGTTGCCAGCATTCTCATCCAGAAGAGAACAGCTGTCAGTATGCCAGGGGACCTTGATGTGTGGATCCCGAGTGGTAATTCCACCCAAGTTAAGGGAGAGAATGCTCAATGAGCTTCACGAAGGCCATCTGGGAGGGGTGAAAATGAAAAGCCTTGCTAGCGCTTATGTGTGGTGGCCGGGGATCGATCAGCAAATCGAGGACCTGACAAAGAGCTGCTCAGGATGCCAGAAGGTCCAAAATGCACCACCACATGCCCCTCTACACCCATGGGAGTGGCCCTCCTCGCCATGGCAACAGGTGCATATTGATTTTGCTGGTCCATTCATGGACTCAATGTTTTTAATAGCCATGGATGCGCACTCGAAATGGCCTGAGGTGATCAAAATGTCCTCCACCACCACGGAGAAAACGATTGCAGTCCTACAGACCATATTTGCCAGGAACGGCTTGCCAGAGCAGATTTGCTCTGATAACGGACCACAGTTTGTGTCCGAAGAGTTTCGGAAATTTATGAAAAGGAATGGGGTAAGGCATTACACATCTGCCCCATATCATCCAGCCACAAATGGATTGGCTGAGAGGTTCGTACAAACCTTTAAAAAGGCAGTAAGGGCCATGTGCGATGACGACATTCCACTGCAGCATAAGGTGGACAATTTCCTGTTAGCCTACAGAAATGCGACACATGCAGTCACCAACCAGACCCCGGCCATGATGTTCTTTAACCGAAGGTTGAGATCTCATCTGGATTTGCTCAGACCAAATGTACGAAGAGATGTTGAGAATAAGCAATTCCAGCACATCAATGAGAAGCCGACAAGGAGCTTCAATGTAGGGCAACCAGTCTTGGCTCGCGACTACCGAACAGAGAAATGGCAACCAGGAACGATATGCACATGGCAGGGGCCACTAATGTACACAGTGGATGTTGGGGAGTGTATTGATTTCTTTGTGGGTTCAATGATGAGACATTTATGAAAGAGAATGAGTTTAATCTAAAGTCTGTTCAACTCTTTATACAGCATTTACAGGAGACAAAAAGCTTGTGATGCATCTAGAACGAAACTGAAACTAAACCAAACTAAACTGCCTTGCTTGTCTCGGTCACATGCCCTCTGCTGGTCAGGCACAAGCAATCAATACATGCAAACATGCTGGTAAGGCATGATAATCAAACAGGCAAATAACATCACTATTTGCTGATATCATTACATCTCCTTTTCTTAAAACAAAAGTATTTTACTTTTAACTAACAACATGTTTTCTTTGTATTCATCTGCATTTTAACTGTAACACTGAATGAACTTACATTATCATTATCATGATCAAGGTTTTTTAACCTTGCTTTGTGTGTTCACATGAAATATGTCAATACACTAGAACTTGAAGAAAGAATAAGATAACATTACTTCCTTCTATAACAATAGTCCTTAAATTTGCTCAATGAGTCTCTCAGGAGGCTTCATGTGTCTTGAGGATTTTCTGATTGATTGTCCTTGAATCTGAGTTGTTGCCTCAGATGATTGGTTCTCAGCTGTGTGATCAGGTTGTTCAACAGTATCAGTCTCTTGACCTGCTGTGGCTGGTCCCATGAGAAGATCTCGACGATTTCTTCTCAGAACAGCACCCTCATCTGTTTGAATGGTGTATGATCTTGGTTGAACTTCACTCAGGACAGTTCCCTTCTGAGTCCATGTGTTTGTTTTGTCTTTCAACCTTACTTGGTCACCAGTGTGGAGTTCAGGTAGGTTTTGTGTTCCTCTGTCATAGTAGTACTTTTGCTTTTCTTTCTGTTGTTCTTTGAACTTCCTCACTTTCTCCCCCTCTTTTGTTTTCAGGAGGTTCTCCGGGATGGGTAGGTTTGACCTTAGCCGACGTCCCATCAGGAGTTGGGCTGGTGACTTACCACACTCGAGCGGCGTTGTGCGGTATACAAGCATGCTTTGGTAGAAGTCAGTTCCACTGTCTTTTGCCTTGTTCATCAGTCTTTTCACTGTCTGGACCGATTTTTCCACTAGTCCATTGGACTGTGGATAGTGAGGACTTGACGTTGTGTGGACAAAGTCCGACTCTTTGGCAAAGTGTCGGAAACTTGCATTGTAAAACTGGGGTCCGTTGTCTGTGAAGACCTCGCTTGCCACGCCATGTCTGGAGAATATGGCTTTCATACATGTTATCACAGCATCTGCAGTGGTGGTGTGCAGTCTACAAACCTCTGGATACAGGGAGTAATAGTCTGTGACTACAAGATAGTCCTTCCCTTGACATACAAATAGGTCAGCGCCTACCTTCTGGTAAGGTCTGTCTGGTGCTGGGTGTGGCTGCAGTGGTTCTACCGGATTGCTTGCTCGATATTTCAGGCATATTGTGCAGTTTGACACCTCATTTGTCACATCTTGGTTGATTCGTGGCCAGTACATCACCTCTCGTGCACTTTTCTTACACTTTTCGATTCCCAGATGTCCTCCATGGATCTTTTTTAACATCTCTTTTCTCAGACTCTTTGGGATAACTATTTTACTTCCTTTGTAGATGATGTCTTCAACCAGTGATAGTTCCCCCCTGCAGTTCCAGTACTCTGCTATGTCAGGTGAGCAGTCTTGCTTCATGTTGGGCCATCCATCCAAGATGCTTTTCCTCAGTCGTCTCATTGTTTCATCTTTGTTTGTCTCAGTCTTTATGAGCTCCATTTTTGCATCTGCTATGGGCAGTGCACTTGTGATCATGTCCACGTAGGCGTTCACTTTTTCATCCATTGTGGTGTTTGCAGGCTCACTTGGGTCTACAGCTCTGGACAACATGTCTGCTGTATACATCAGCTTTCCCGGTGTGTACGCAACATTCAGTGTATAGCGTTGCAGCCTGATCATCATTCTTTGTATTCTAAGCAGACAGTTATTTAGTGGCTTTTGGAACAATGCAATCAAGGGCTTATGGTCAGCCTCTACACTGATTGCTTGTCCTGCCACAAACTGGTGAAATCTTTCACAGGCGTATGTGATGCTGAGCAGCTCCTTTTCTATTTGAGCATATCGCGTCTCCGCGTCTGTCATTGAGCGCGATGCATATGCAATAGGTTGCCAGTAGTCATATTGTTGCAGAAGAACGGCACCGTGCCCACTCTGTGATGCATCTGATGATATCTTGATGGGTCTCGCTGGGTCATAAAACCTCAGAACTGGTTCCTCTGTGAGCAGTTTCTTTAGATCGCTCCATGACTTCTCATGCTCATGATTCCATTCCCATTCTATGTTCTTTTCAGTTAGTCTTCTCAGCGGCGCCATCTTTTCTGAGAGGTTGGATATGAATTTACCCATGTAATTGATCATTCCATTAAACCTCTGCACGTCCTTTTTGCATTGTGGCTTTGGCATATTCTCAATGGCGGACACCTTTCTGGGATCTGGTCTGATGCCCTCACTCTAAGGATATCTCCCACGAATGTCAGTTCTGTCACCCCGAGCTGGCATTTCTCTCTATTCAGCTTCAGGTTTGTTTTCCTTGTTGCTTCCAGCACTTTTTTCAGTCTCTCGTCATGCTCAGCTCTCGTGGTTCCCCATATTATGATGTCATCCATTGATGTATCAACTCCCTCCAGGTGCTCATAGATCATATGAATTGTTTTGTGATACACTTCAGGAGCTGAGGCAATGCCAAATGGTAACCTTAGGAATCTGTATCTGCCAAATGGACTGTTGAACGTGCACAGTCTTGAACTTGCTTCGTCCAATTTCATCTGCCAAAATCCTGATGATGCATCTAACTTGCTGAAATACTTTGCATTTGCAAACTGTGCCATGATTTCCTCACGTGTAGGAAGCTTGAAGTGCTCGCTCTTTATTGCTTTGTTTAGATCTCTTGGATCCAGGCAAATTCTGAGCTTTCCATTCTTTTTGTCCACTACGACGAGGGAACTCACCCACTCCGTTGGCTCATCTATCTTCTGAATCACATTCAGGCTTTCCATCCTGTCCAACTCTGCCTTCAGTTGCTTTTGAAGAGCAAACGGAACTTTTCTGCATGGATGTATGACCGGTGTCATACTTTTATCCACTCTGATCATGTGTTCTCCTGGAATGCAGCCTAGACCCTTAAATAGGTCTTTGTACTCTTTCATGAGTTCATCATAGACTGTCTCTCCTTCGCTTTCCACAACGAGGACTCTCTTTACCAGGTTCAGTCTCTCACAGGCTTTTAAACCTAGTATGGCTTGCACATCCTTTGGCACCACGATTAATGCTAGCGTGTGCTCTCTGTCCTTGTGTGTTACTTTGACAATGCATCTTCCTTTCACTGGTATTTCAGTACCTGAGTATCCTGTCACTTTCACTTTTATTCCATGTATCTTTGGTTTGAGTCTAATTTTCTTAAAATCAGTCTCTGATATCACATTAACTTGTGCTCCAGTATCCAATTTAAATGGAATATGTATGTCATTCACTTTTAGTGTCAACATCCAGTCTCTTTCTTCTTTTTTGTTTTCAGACACAACATCTACATTGAACTCCTCTCTGTCGCTTTCATCTACTGCATGGACCTTGCTTTGTTGCACTTGGTTCTTGCAGCAACGGGCATAATGGTTGTTCTTGTTGCAACTATTGCATGTTTTACCATATGCTGGACACTTTCTTGGTGGATGCTGTGTACCGCATCGACTACATGACTTTCGATTGTCCCTTTCATTTTCGTTCGCTGGCCACGCCTCTTTTTTCACATTGGCGCTCTTTTTGTTAAACGGTTCATGTCCGTTCATTCTCACTACATCCACGTTGCAGCTATTGTCACTGAACAGCTCCTTTGCCTGCAACTTCACAGTTTCTGTCGCCCTACACAGTGCTATGGCTTTTCCCAGGTCTAGATCTTGCTCTCTTAGCAGTCTTTCCCTTAGACCATTATCTGGATACCACACACCAGTCTGCCTTTTATCAGTGAGTCTGTCAGTCCCCCAAATTCACACGATTTGCTTCTGTTTCTCAGTTCAGTCACATACTGATCAATAGTCTCACCCATTTTCTGAACACATGTGAAAAATCTGTGCCTCTCAAGCGTCACGTTACGTTTAGGTATGCAGTCGGCCTCAAACTGTTCCATTATTTTATCTAGCTTCATTTTGTCTCCATTAGCAGCGAATGTGAAGTTATTATACACCTCCAGCGCTTCATCACCCACGACATGTAAGAACAGTGACGATTTCTTTTTATTACTTTTATCGTCAGCTCCGATTGCTGATAAATACAATTCCACACGTTGTTTGAATCTCCTCCAATTTTCAGCCACATTACCTGTCAACTGAAGCGTCGCCAGTGGGTGTAAACCTTCCATTTTTTCACTTCGTTAGCTATTCTCCGATGGTAAGCAACGATGTTCTCTTTTGGCTTGCTAATTTGTGGAGAGCTGATTTAACTTCAGATTTTTTCTCTTCAGCTCTTTTAATCACTTCTGACACCATGTATTGATTTCTTTGTGGGTTCAATGATGAGACATTTATGAAAGAGAATGAGTTTTAATCTAAAGTCTGTTCAACTCTTTATACAGCATTTACAGGAGACAACAAGCTTGTGATGCATCTAGAACGAAACTGAAACTAAACCAAACTAAACTGCCTTGCTTGTCTCGGTCACATGACCTCTGCTGGTCAGGCACAAGCAATCAATCAGGCAACTGTGCTGGTAAGGCAGGATAATCAAACAGGCAAATAACATTACTATTTGCTGATATCATTACAGGGAGAACATTGTGAGATGCCATGTCGACCAGATCCTAGAGTCACAGGAACGAGTCAACCCCATGTCTCGCATACCTGGTGATGAACCCGATATACAGGTAGCATCTACCCCAGAAACAGTAGCATCGGAAGCTGATGAACCAACCGACGACAGGGGGCCAGAATCGCCTCTGCACCAAGAGCAAGACACTCAGGAAAGGCGCTATCCAGAAAGGATCAGGAAGCCGCCCCAAAGACTGAATTTATAAATGGATCTTTTTCAGTTAATGTTGCATGTTAAAAGTGTTAATTGTTAAATGAATGTTATGGTACTGTTAATCTAAAAGGGGAGGAATTGTAGTGTATGTAACTTTAAGGGGAGAACTACTTTTTACAGCTCCTGTATACTGTATTACTGGCAGTGACCACACCTGTATATAAACCCTGAGTAGGGATCTGTACTGTTAGTTTTAGAGTAACCCTCATCCAGTAAACACCTGTTGATTGTTCCTCTGCAGTCTCTGTCTATTTCTTGAAGGACACCATACATCAAGATTCACGGATTTAACAACAGGGCTGTGGGGAGAGAGCGGGGCAGTGGGATTAGTTTGGGATTGATACAGGGCTATGGGGTGAGAGCGGGGCAGTGGGATTAGTTTGGGGATTGATACAGGGCTATGGGGAGGGCGCGGGGCAGTGGGATTAGTTTGGGATTGATACAGGACTATGGGGAGAGAGCGGGACAGTGGGATTAGTTTGGGGATTGATACAGGGCTATGGGGAGAGAGCGGGGCAGTGGGATTAGTTTGGGATTGATACAGGGCTTTGGGCAGAGAGCGGGGCAGTGGGATTAGTTTGGGGATAGATACAGGGGAATAGACAGAGTGCGGGGCAGTGGGAATAGTTTGGGATTGATACAGGGCTATGGGGAGAGAGCGGGGCAGTGGGATTAGCTTGGGATTAATACAGGGCTATGGGGAGAGAGCGGGGCAGTGGGATTAGTTTGGGGATTGATACTGGGCTGTGGGGAGAGAGCGGGGCAGTGTGATTACTTTGGGATTGATACAGGGCTATGGGGAGAGAGCGGGGCAGTGGGATTATTTTGGGATTGATACAGGGCTATGGGCAGAGAGGGGGCAGTGGGATTAGGTTGGGATTGATAAAGGGTTATGGGGAGAGAGCGGGGCAATGGGATTAGTTTGGGATTGATACAGGGCTATGGGGAGAGAGCGGGGCAGTGGGGCTTGTTTGGGATTAATACAGGGCTATGGGGAGAGAGCGGGGCAGTGGGATAAGTTTGGGATTCATACAGGGCAAGGGGGACAGAGCGGAGCACTGGGATTAGTTTGGGATTGATACAAAGTTATGGGGAGAGAGCGGGGCAGTGGGATTAGTTTGGGATTGATACAGGGCTATGGGGAGAGAGCGGGGCAGTGCGATTAGTTTGGGATTGATACAGGGCTATGGGGAGAGAGCGGGGCAGTGGAATTCGTTTGGGAATGATACAGGGCAATGGGGAGAGAGCGGGGCAGTGTGATTATTGATTATTTTGGGATTGATACAGGGCTATGGGGAGAGAGTGGGGCAGTGCGATTAGTTTGGGATTGATACCGGGCTATGGGGAATGAGCGGGGCAGTGGGATTAGTTTGGGGATTGATACAGGGCTATGGGGAGAGAGCGGGGCAGTGGGATTAGTTTGGGATTGATACAGGGCTATGGGGAGAGAGCGGGGCAGTGGGATTAGTTTGGGATTGATACAGTGCTATGGGAAGAGAGCGGGGCAGTGGGATTAGTTTGGGATTGATACAGGGCTGTGGGGAGAGAACGGGGCAGTGGGATTAGTTTGGGATTGATACAGGGGAATGGGGAGGGAGCGGGGCAGTGGGATTAGTTTGGGTTTAATACAGGGCTATGGGCAGAGAGGGGACAGTGAGATTCGTTTGGGGATTGATACAGGGCTATGGGGAGAGAGCGGGGCAGTGTGATTACTTTGGGATTGATACAGGGCTATGGGGAGAGAGCGGGGCAGTGGGATTATTTTGGGATTGATACAGTGCTATGGGCAGAGAGGGGGCAGTGGGATTAGTTTGGGATTGATACAGGGCTATGGGGAGAGAGCAGGACAGTGGGATTAGTTTGGGATTGAGATACAGGGCTATGGGGAGAGAGCAGGGCAGTGGGATTAATTTGGGATTGATACAGGGCTATGGGGAGATAGCGGGGCAGTGGGATTAGTTTGGGGATTGATACAGGGCTATGGGGAGAGAGCGGGGCAGTGGGATTAGTTTGGGATTGATACAGGGCTATGGGGAGAGAGCGGGGCAGTGGGATTAGTTTGGGATTGATACAGGGCTATGGGGAGAGAGCAGGGCAGTGTGATTACTTTGGTATTGATAAAGGGCTATGGGGAGAGAGCGGCGCAGTGGGATTAGTTTGGGATTGATACAGGGCTATGGGGAGAGAGCGGGGCAGTGGGAATAGTTTGGGGATTGATACAGGGCTATTGGGAGAGAGCGGGGCAGTGTGATTACTTTGGGATTGATACAGGGCTATGGGGAGAGAGCAGGGCAGTGGGATTATTATGGGATTGATACAGGGCTATGGGGAGAAAGTGGGGCAGTGGGATTATTTTGGGATTGATACAGGGCTATGGGCAGAGAAGGGGCAGTGGGATTAGTTTGGGATTGATACAGGGCTATGGGGAGAGAGCGGGGCAGTCTGATTACTCTGGGATTGATACAGGGCTATGGGGAGAGAGCAGGGCAGTGGGATTATTATGGGATTGATACAGGGCTATGGGGAGAAAGCGGGGCAGTGGGATTATTTTGGGATTGATACAGGGCTATGGGCAGAGAGGGGGCAGTGGGATTAGTTTGGGATTGATGCAGGGCTATGGGGAGAGAGCAGGCCAGTGGGATTAGTTTGGGATTGTGTGGTAAACCACTGTTTGTATTCCTGTTTGTCCTGTTTGTATTCCACTGTGTACGTGCCTGGACATGCCTCGGCTGACTCCTCCCACAGGTCCTAGTATAAAGGTGACTGCTCCCCAGCCCTTTGTATTTCTGGACCGGTCGACCACTCGAGGCAGACCTCCATTCTGTTGTTAATAAAAGCCTTTGGTTACTCTTCTAACTCTCAGTCTTTTATGAGTAATTGATAGCGCATCAGATTGATAAAGGGCTATGGGGAGAGAGCAGGGCAGTGGGATTTGTTTGGGATTAATACAGGGCTATGGGGAGAGAGCGGGGCAGTGGGATAAGTTTGGGATTCATACAGGGCAAGGGGGACAGAGCGGAGCACTGGGATTAGTTTGGGATTGATACAAAGTTATGGGGAGAGAGCGGGGCACTGGGATTAGTTTGGGATTGATACAGGGCTATGGGGAGAGAGCGGGGCAGTGGGATTCGTTTAGGAATGATACAGGGCAATGGGGAGAGAGTGGGGCAGTGGGATTATTGATTGTTTTGGGATTAATACAGGGCTATGGGGAGAGAGCAGGGCAGTGCGATTAGTTTGGGATTGATACCGGGCTATGGGGAATGAGCGGGGCAGTGCGATTAGTTTGGGGATTGATACAGGGCTATGGGGAGAGAGCAGGGCAGTGGGATTAGTTTGGGATTGATACAGGGCTATGGGGAGAGAGCAGGGCAGTGGGATTAGTTTGGGATTGATACAGAGCTGTGGGCAGAGAGCGGGGCAGTGGGATTAGTTTGGGATTGATACAGTGCTATGGGAAGAGAGCGGGGCAGTGGGATTAGTTTGGGTTTGATACAGGGCTATGGGAAAAGAGCTGGGCAGTGTGATTAGTTTGGGATTGATACAGGGCTATGGGGGGAGAGCAGGGCAGTGGGATTAGTTTGGGATTGATCCAGGGCTATGGGAAGAGATCGGGGCAGTGGGATTAGTTTGGGATTGATACAGGGCTGTGGGTAGAGAGCGGGGCAGTGGGATTAGTTTGGGATTGATACTGTTACGTCTGTGTAATAATAAGAAAAGGACTGCAATGAACGGTACAACATGGTTCAAACTGCAACTGAAACAACAGATTATTACTCAATTTTATATACAGGTGTGGTCACTGCCGGTACTACAGTATACATGAGCTGTAGAAAGTAGTTCCCTCCTTAAAGGTACATACATTACAATTCCTCCCCTTTTAGATTAACAGTACCATAACACACATTTAACAATTAAATATCAAACTAATTACAATTAATACTTTTAAAATGCAACATTAGCTGAAGATAGTCTATTTATAAATTCAACCTTCGAGGAGGCTTCCTGATCCTTTCTGGATAGCGCCTTTCCCGAGTGTCTTGCTCTTGGTGCGGAGGCGATTCTGGCCCCCTGTCGTCGGTTGGTTCATCAGCTTCCGATACTACTGTTTCTGGGGTAGATGCTACCTGTACGTCGGGTTCATCACCAGGTACATATGGGCGAGGCATGAGGTTGACTTGTTCCTGTGATTCTAGGATCTGGTCAGCATGGTGTCTCACGATGCTCTCCCCAACGTCCACTGTGTACATTAGTGGGCCCTGCCGTGTGCATATCGTTCCTGGCTGCCATTTTTCTGTTCGGTAGTCGCGGACCAAGACAGGTTGCCCTACATTGAAGCTCCTTGTTGGCTTCTCATGGATGTGCTGGAATTGCTTCCTCTCAACATCTCTTCGTACGTTTGGTCTGAGCAAATCCAGGCGAGATCTTAACCTTCGGTTAAAGCACATCATGGCTGGGGCCTGGTTGGTGACTGCATGTGTCGCATTCCGGTAGGCGAATAGGAAATTGTCCACCTTATGCTGCAGCGGAATGTTGTCATTGTACATAGCCTTTATTGCCTTCTTAAAGGTTTGTACGAACCTCTCAGCCAATCCATTTGTGGCTGGATGATACGGGGCGGATGTGTAATGCCTTACCCCATTCTTTTTCAAGAACCTCCGGAACTCTTCGGACACAAACTGTGGTCCGTTGTTGGAACAAATCTGTTCTGGCAAGCCATTCCTGGCAAAAATGGTCCGTAGGACTGCAATAGTTTTCTCCGTGGCGGTGGAGGACATTTTGATGACCTCAGGCCATTTCGAGTGCGCATCCACGGCTATTAAAAACATTGAGTCCATGAATGGACCAGCAAAATGGACCAGCAAAATCAATATGCACCCGTTGCCATGGAGATGAGGGCCACTCCCATGGGTGTAGAGGGGCCTGTGGTGGTGCATTTTGGACTTTCTGGCATTCTGAGCAGCTATTGGTCAGGTCCTCGATTTGTTTATCGATTCCCGGCCACCACACATAAGCCCTGGGCTTTTCATTTTTACCCCTCCCAGATGACCCTCATGAAGCTCATTGAGCACTCTCTCCCTTAACTTGGGTGGAATTATCACTCGGGATCCACACATCAAGGTCCCCCGGCACACTGACAGCTGTTCTCTCCTTGTCGAGAATGTTGGCAACAGTGAGTCGCCATATACTGGCCATCCCTTCACCGTCAAATCATATACCTGAGACAGTGTCAGGTCATTTTGGGTTTCCTTTTCAATAGAAGCGTTAGTTACCGGTAGGTATTCAACTATAGTCGAATGGAATATTTCGACAGGATCCACTGCTGGTGCTTCCTCCGCAGTAGGCAGTGGCAGGCGTGATAGCCCATCAGCATTTCCATGCTGTTTCGTGCCCTTTTCTTCAATCTCATAGTGGTGCGCCCCTAGAAAAAGTGACCATCTTTGTATCGTTGCGCAGTCATCACCGGAACGCCCTTCTTCAGATTAAAAATGGAGACAAGAGGTTAGTGAGCAGTCAGCAATGTGAATTTCTGCCCATGCAGATAGTGATTGAACTTTTTTACTCCCCACACTAGGCTGAGGGCCTCCCTGTCAATCTGGGCGTAGTTACGCTCAGCTGAGGTTAGTGATCGTGACGCAAAGGCTACTGGCCTCTCTGAGCCGTCCGAGAATTTGTGTGACAGCACCGCTCCAATGCCGTAGGGTGACGCATCACAAGCCAACCGAATTGGTAACGCTGCGTTGTAATGGGTCAATACCTCTTTCGATGTGATTAGTGCTTTGCTCTTCTGGAAAGCTTGTCTACATTCGTCACTCCACTTCCATGGCACCCCAGTTTGCAGTAGGGTGTTCAGTGGGTGTAATATTGTAGACAAATTTGGCAAGAACTTATGGTAGTAGTTTACCAGCCCGAGGAACGACCTCAGTTGTGACACATTTTCCGGTGCTGGAGCCTTGACTACTGCCTCAACCTTCTCTGGGGACTTATGTAACCCCTCTTTATCGATAACGTGGCCACAATACGAGATTTGTTTTCTAAAAAACTCGCATTTGGGGCGGTTAGCTCGGAGCCCATATTCCTGCAATCTAGTGAGCACCTGCTCCAGGTTGGCAAGGTGATCACTGTCATTTTCGCCCGTGACCAGGATGTCGTCCAAATAACACTGGGTCCCTGGGATCCCTTGCAGGACTTGTTCCATTGCCCTCTGCCAAATAGCCGGAGCTGATGCTACCCCGAATACCAGCCGGTTGTATTGGTAGAGACCTTTATGGGTGTTGATTGTGAGGTATTTTTTTGATGCTTCTTCTACCTCCATTTGCAGATACGCCTGGGCCAGATCAATCTTAGTGAAGCGTTTCCCTCCAGATAGCGAGGCGAAAATATCTTCAATCCACGGAAGTGGATATTGTACGGTGTGAAGGATCAGGTTCACTGTTACCTTAAAGTCCCCACAGATGCGAACCTTCCTTGGTTCCCCAGGCGTGCTGCTCAACGACTTTTTCATCACAGTGACGATGGGTGTAGCCCACTCGCTCCAGTCTACCTTGGACAGTACACCTGAACGTTCCAGACTCTCCAGCTCTGCTTCGACGGCTGGGCGGATCGCAGAAAGTACCGGTTTGGCCTTAAAAAATTTTGGGCTTGCGTTTTCTTCAATTTTAATCGTCGCTGTCATGCCTTTTAGTGTTCCGAGTCCTTGCTGGAACACTTCTTTCGCATCAGTTAGGATCTTTGACAGTCGCCCAGGTGTGACGTCGTCATCCTTTTTGTCAGCCACAGTCAGTGCCTGTATGGAATACCAATCCAGTTGTATTTTCCGGATCCATTCACATCCCAGTAACGGTGGCCCTCCATCTTGCAATACATACAGGTCTAGTTTTGGTGTTTCCTTACCGTTATATATAACGGTCACCCTTATTTTTCCTTTGGGGTAGACTTTTTGCCCCGTGTATGTCTTCAAAATAATTTTTGTGTCTCTCAAGGGTATGTGTGAGAATAGCCGCTCGTAGTCCCGTCGGTTTATGAATGTTAGAGCTGATCCTGTGTCCAATTCCATCTTTACCTGGACTCCTGCTATCTTGAGAGTGACCCAAATGGTTCGGTGATCCTCCATTGTGAACACATTATTTAGTTTCAGACAACTCAGTTCCCTGCTTTCGGAGTTGTTATCACTCTTTTGTTCGTCTGAACTATTCTCCGTTACCTTATGTACCTTCTTGTACTTCCCTTTGGTCGGTTTCTTATTGCTGGTTTTCTTTCCTGACCTGCAGACTCGTGCTATGTGTCCTACTTTTCCACACTGTCTGCACACTTTGTCTTTGAACCAGAAATCATTCTGGTCATGTGTTGTTCTGCCGCAGCGATAGCACTTCTCTGTTCCATATGACATTTCGTTTGTGCCATATTCTTGCGGTCTCTGTTGTATCTCTGCAGCGCCCCGTGCTGCTGCTTCATATGATACCGCAATGCTGAAAGCCTTTTCCAGCGTAAGGTCCTTTTCAGATAAAAGCCGTTTCTGGGTTCCTTCACTTTGAAGCCCACACACAAACTTGTCCCTTAAGGTATCTGCCAGTCCCGCTCCAAACTGGCAGTGTTTCGATAGTTTGCGCAGTTCTGTTAAATAATCAGCATTGCTTTCATTCTTATGCTGGTTCCGTTTGTGAAACTTGAATCTTCCTGCTATCAGCAGCGGTGTGGGGTTTAAGTGGTCCTGTAGGATTGACACTATGTTTTCAAAATCATTTTCTACTGGCTTCTCTGGGGTTACTAGGTTTCGTAGTAAGCCATACGTTTTTGCACCCATTGAATTCAACAATACCAGCACTTTCTTGTCATCTTGCACTTAATTCGCCTTGCAGTATACTTCTATGCGTTCGACATATGTCGTCCAATCTTCGACTTTATTGTCGAACGCTGTGATACTGCCACTCTTCGGCATTTTTGGGTGTGGTTAGACTGGCTTAAAATGGCGTCTCCCGCCCTTTCCTTTCTTCCCCGCTGCGGCTTAAAATGGTGTCTCCTGCGCTGCTGCCAACGCCGCTCTCGGCGGTCCTCGTGGCAAATGGTGATGCCCTGTGGGTTTCGTGCGCTGCTCCTGCACTGCTGCCAACGCCACTCTCTGCGGTCCTCATGGCAATGGCAGCACCTCGTGTTTTCCTGCGCGCCTCTCTCCCCCGTTGACGCTGCTCGGCCCTTGAACACCGGCTGCGCTCTGCTCTCTCTCGCCTCTCTCCCCCGTTGACGCCGCTCGGTCCTGAACGCCGGCTGCGCCCTGTGCGCTCTGCCCTCTCTCTCTCCCCCGTCGACGCTGCTCGGCCTTTGAACACCGGCTGCGCTCTGCTCTCTCTCGCCTCTCTCTAGCCCGTCGCTGTCCGGGAAGGGTCTGCGCAGTACCTGTTGCCAGCCCATTTCGCTGGACCACCGTGACTGGAAAGCCAAGCCTGGCTCTCGACAGCCTCCCCTGCGATGCTCAAATCTCCGCTGGAAGACTGGGTGGTGGCCCGTGGTCGATGCCCGTGCTTCTGGACTCGACCTTCTTCCACTGTTCTCCAGAAGCGAATCCCTGGGAGATGATGCAGTGTTGCAGGTAGGTTCGAACTTGCTCGTTGCCACTGTTACGTCCGTGTAATAATAAGAAAAGGACTGCAGAGAACGGTACAACAGGTGTTGTGTATGTACCTTTAAGAGAGAACTAATTTTATACTGCAGTACCGGCAGTGAGCACACCTGTATATAAAGCCATAGCAGGCTTCTGTACTTCAGTTTTTAAGCTTACCCTCTGTTCAGTAAATACCTGTTATTATTGTTCTCCTGCAGTCCGTGTATTATTGATGCGCGGACACTACAACAGGTGTTTACTCAACGTGGTTCAAACGGCAACTGAAACAACAGATTACTACTCAGCGTTATATACAGGTGTGGCCACTGCCGGTACTACAGTATACATGAGCTGTAGAAAGTAGTTCCCCCCTTAAAGGTAAATACATTACAGATACAGTGCTATGGGAAGAGAGCGGGGCAGTGGGATTAGTTTGGGATTGATACAGGGCTGTGGGCAGAGAGCGGGGCAGTGGGATTAGTTTGGGATTGATACAGGGCTATGGGGTGAGAGCGGGGCAGTGGGATTAGTGTGGGATTGATACAGGGCTGTGCGGAGAGAGCGGGGCAGTGGGATTAGTTTGGGATTGATACAGGGCTATGGGGTGAGAGCGGGGCAGTGGGATTAGTGTGGGATTGATACAGGGCTATGGGGGGAGAGCGGGGCAGTGAGATTAGTGTGGGATTGATACAGGGCTATGGGAAGAGAGCGGGGCAGTGGGATTAGTTTGGGATTGATACAGGGCTGTGGGCAGAGAGCAGGGCAGTGGGATTAGTTTGGGATTGATACAGGGCTGTGGGCAGAGAGCGGGGCAGTGGGATTAGTTTGGGATTGATACAGGGCTGTGGGCAGAGAGCGGGGCAGTGGGATTAGTTTGGGATTGATACAGGGCTGTGGGCAGAGAGCGGGGCAGTGGGATTAGTTTGGGATTGATACAGGGCTGTGGGGAGAGAGCGGGGCAGTGGGATTAGTTTGGGATTGATACAGGGCTGTGGGGAGAGAGCGGGGCAGTGGGATTAGTTTGGGATTGATACAGGGCTGTGCGGAGAGAGCGGGGCAGTGGGAATAGTTTTTGATTGTTGAGCCAAAGAGCTAGAATGAACACAACGGGCTGAATGGCCTCCTCCTGTGTTGTAAACATTATTCCCCTCGCTCATTATGACCTTGCTATTGACCTGATCTATGTATCTGTCTCCACAGTTGCTTTGTTTTCTGGTCCATCCACAATAACAACAACAGCAACAACTTTCATTTATATTGCACCTTTAGGCCTAGAAATTCAGTTGTTAGCGCCAGCCGCTAGCACCTTAGGAGGAGGAGAAGTGGGGCGCTAAGTGGCTAGCGCCCGGGCGCGGCGCGATTTGCGCCTCTCGCGAACTTCACTCAAGAGTTAGCGGCGGCGCAGAACCGCAGCGCCCGCTCAGCTGCGCGCGCAGATCGTGACGTCATTTCATGATGCAATGCCCTTGGTGTGCCCCGAACCGGAAATTCATTGGCGCCGCCCTTCTGTGCGCCTGGCGCCCCCAGTGACTGGTAGAGGGGAATGGTTCCCAGTCGCTGCGGGGCGCGGGGGGCGCTATTTAAAGGGGACTCCTCCTGCATTATAAGTGGCAGCCATTTTGTGCCAATCCTTCTGTGTGAGAGACGGATATTTGGAGAGAGACAAAGGCAGAGAGCTTTCTGCTTTGACTCAGCGCTTGCACAGGTACTTCTGGCTTCAGGCCAGAGCTTTGCACTTGGATTTCACTTTCAGTGCCATAGCCTTGAGTCGCCACATATAATGGGGGCTGCAATGGGTGGAAACGTTGGCTTTCTGCATTGCAATCAAAGGGCTCAGAGACACCGTGAGAGAGTGCCAGTCATGGCCAGATGGAGAAGGGCCAACAGGCATTGGCAATGGAGGCCTTACCCACCCAGGGTATACCGCCAGCAGTTCTCATATCTGAACATGTCTGAGGAGCAGTGTGTTCGGAGGCTGCGATTCAGAAGGGAGGTGGTCACTGAGATCTGCCACCTGCTTCGCAGAGATCTGCAGCCACAGCTGAGGAGCAGGACGTCTCTGTCGGTGGCAGTGAAGGTGACAGTGGCTCTCAACTTCTATGCCACCGGTTCCTTCCAATCCGCTACTGGGGACATTGCCAACATCTCCCAGTTTGCGGTACATTGCTGCATCCGCCAGGTGACCAATGCCCTTTTCAGAAGGAGATGTCAGTACATCTCCTTCCCCATGACCCTGGACAAGCAGCAAGAGCATGCAATGGGATTTGTAAGAATAGCGGGCTTCCCCATGGTCCAGGGCGTAGAACTGATGAACCAGCAATGGTCAGGCCTTGCTTCAGGGCTGCAGTGTGCAGGGCATGGCAGCCAAACAAGTCGACCGTCCCCCTTTAAGAGCTGACCAGCGCCAGCGTGTCTGCCTTCATTCAGAAACTCGCCGCACCTGCGCTGCACCAGCCCTCGGTGTTAGCGCCTCGGCTCGCCAGCTTAGCGCCTTATGATAGTCGTGCATCGCCTGCTTTAGCGCAGCGGCAACCTCTTGGGGCAATGCAACTCAATTTCGGCGAAGGTGGCGCTAAGTTGCGCGGGGCGCTAAATTTAGCGAACGCCTGGCTGTAGCGCCCCAAACATGGCAATACTTAATTTCTAGGCCTTAATATAGTAAAATGTCCCAAGGGGCTTCACAGGAGCGATTATCAAACAAAATTTGACACCGAGCCACAGAATGAGAAATTAGGGCAGGTGACCAAAAGCTGGGTCAAAGAGGTCGGTTTTAAGTAGCGTCTTAAAGGAGGAGAGAGAGGCGGGAGAGGTTTAGGGAGGGAATTCCAGAGCTCGGGGCCCAGGCGGCTGAAGGCACGGCCGGCAATGGTGGAGCGATGGAAATCGGGCGGGTGCGCGAGAGTCCAGAATTGGAGGAGTGCAGAGATCTCGAAGGGTTGCAGGCCTGGAGGAGGTTGCAGAGATAGGAAGCGTTGTAGGGGCTGGAGGAGGTTACGGAGATAGGGAGGAGTATAGCGGCTGGAGGAGGTTGCAGAGATCGGGCGGGTTGTAGCGGCTGGAGGAGGTTACAGAGATAGGGAGGGCTGTAGGGGCTGGAGGAGGTTACAGAGATATGGAGCGTTGTAGGGGCTGGAGGAGGTTACAGAGATAGGGAGGGTTGTAGAGCGCTGGAGTAGGTTACAGAGATACGGAGGGTGGTAGGGGCTGGAGGAGGTTACAGAGATAGGGAGGGTTGTAGGGGCTGGAGGAGGTTACAGAGATAGGGAGGGTTGTAGGGGCTGGAGGAGGTTACAGAGATAGGGAGGGTTGTAGGGGCTGGAGGAGGTTACAGAGATAGGGAGGGTTGTAGGGGCTGGAGGAGGTTACAGAGATAGGGAGGGTTGTAGGGGGCTGGAGGTGGTTACAGAGTTAGGCAGGGTTGCAGGGGCTGTAGGAGGTTACAGAGATAGGGAGAGTTGTAGGGGCTGGAGGAGGTTACAGAGATAGGGAGGGGTGTAGGGGGCTGGAGGAGGTTACACAGATAGGGAGGGTTGTAGGGGCTGGAGGAGGTTGCAGAGATAGGGAGGGTTGTAGGGGCTGGAGGAGGTTACAGAGATAGGGAGTGTTGTAGGGGCTGGAGGAGGTTACAGAGATAGGGAGGGTTGTAGGGGCCGGAGGAGGTTACAGAGATAGGGAGGGTTGTAGGGGCTGGAGGAGGTTGCAGAGATAGGGAGGGTTGTAGGGGCTGGAGGAGGTTACAGAGATAGGGAGTGTTGTAGGGGCTGGAGGAGGTTGCAGAGATAGGGAGGGTTGTAGGGGCTGGAGGAGGTTACAGAGATAGGAAGTGTTGTAGGGGCTGGAGCAGGTTACAGAGATAGGGACGGTTGTAGGGGCTGGAGGAGGTTGCAGAGATAGGGAGGGGTGTAGAGGCTGGAGGAGGTTACAGAGATAGGGAGGGTTGTAGGGGCTGGAGGAGGTTACAGTGATAGGGAGGGTTGTAGGGGCTGGAGGAGGTTACAGAGATAGGGAGGGTTGTAGGGGCTGGAGGAGGTTACAGAGATAGGGAGGGTTGTAGGGGCTGGCGGAGGTTACAGAGATAGGGAGTGTTGTCGGGGCTGGAGGAGGTTACAGAGATAGGGAGGGTTGTAGGGGCTGGAGGAGGTTGCAGAGATTGGACGGGGCGACCGGGAGTCAATGTAGGTCGGCGAGCACAGGGGTGATGGGTGAACGGGACTCGGTGCGATTTAGGACAAAGGCAGGCAAGCTTTGGATGACCTCAAGTTTTATTAGGGTTGCCTTTAACACACAAGGATCATCTCAATAAGGGAGGGCAGGGATGGGACAAACAGCAGATCAAGCTGTGCGCTGTCCCATCGCAACCATTTTGCTCCTGTGATCTGCAGATGCGACAGGAGAATGTGGGCAATGGGCGGGACGCAAGTTCCAGCAGATGCCAGTCCTGAGGAGCCCAGTCACCCAGCATCCCGCCCCACTTGACCTCGCTTTCATATCCAAGTCAATTATTATTCAAAATCTAGCCTGGCCGATGTTGAATGTGCCCAAACCGTCGCTCAATGGGTAGCTCTCGCGCCGCTGAGTCAGAAGGTCGTAAGTTCAAGTCCCACACCAGAGACTTAACGACATAATCCAGGCCGACACTCCCAGTGCCAATACTGAGGGAGCACCGCACTGTCGGAGGGGCAGCACTGAGGGAGCACCGCACTGTCGGAGGGGCAGTACTCAGGGAGCGCCGCACTGTTGGAGGGGCAGTACCCAGGGAGCACCGCACTGTCGGAGGGGCAGTACTGAAGGAGCGCCGCACTGTCGGAGGGGCAGTACTGAGGGAGCGCCGCACTGTCGGAGGGGCGTTACTGAGGGAGCGCTGCACTGTCGGAGGGGCAGTACTGAAGGGGCGCCGCACTGTCGGAGGGGCAGTACTGAGGGAGGGCCGCCCTGTCGGAGGTGCAGTACTGAGGGAGCGCCACACTGTCGGAGGGCCAGTACTGAGGGAGCGCCGCACTGTTGGAGGGGCAGTACTGAAGGGGCGCCGCACTGTCGGAGGGGCAGTACTGAGGGAGGGCCGCCCTGTCGGAGGTGCAGTACTGAGGGAGCGTCGCACTGTCGGAGGGCCAGTACTGAGGGAGTGCCGCACTGTTGGAGGGGCAGTACTGAGGGAGCGCCGCACTGTCGGAGGGGCAGTACTGAGGGAGCGCCGCACTGTCGGAGGGGCTGTACTGAGGGAGCGCCGCACTGTCGGAGGGGCAGTACTGAGGGAGCGCCGCACTGTCGGAGGGGCAGTACTGAGAGAGCGCCGCACTGTCGGAGGCGCAGTACTGAGGGAGAACCACACTGTCAGAAGTGCCGTCTTTCAGATGAGACGTTAAACCAAGGCCCCGTCTGCCCTCTCAGGTGGACGTAAAGGACCCCATGGCACTATTTTGGAGATGAGCAGCAGGAGAGTTATCCCCAGTGTCCTGGGTCAATATTTATCCCTCAATCTACATAACAAAAACAGATGACCTGGTCATTATCACATTGCTGTTAGTGGGAGCTTGCTGTGCGCAAATTGGTTGCCGCATTTCCCACTTACAACAGTGACTACACTTCAAAAGTACTTCATTGGCTGTAGATGAAGGCCTTTCTTTCATTTTAGTTTTTCCTAACTTCGCTCCTGAAAGGTCTGGCTCTAATTTTTAGACCATGCCCCCTCGTCCTGGAATCCCCAACCAGCGGAAATCCCCAACTAACGAAAATAGATGGATCCTATTCGACCTGTTTACGATGTCGCAGATACCGAGCTTGAATTTTGTTTTTAACAATGACTTTGCGGTCAGAGGGAGTTAAAGTCCTGCCATTAACTCGACCACAGGAACGCCAAAGATTTGTGGACAATAGTGTTAATTAAACCAAAATAAAATCAAACAACCTTCCTTAAAAAATTAACATTGTTTTATACTCGTTCCTGCCCATCCCAAATCACCCTCGAGAAGGTGGTGGTGAGCCGCCTTCTTGAACCGCTGCAGTCCGTGTGGTGAAGGTGCTCCCACAGTGCTGTTAGGGAGGGAGTTCCAGGATTTTGACCCAGCGACGATGAAGGAACGGCCGATATATTTCCATGTCAGGATGGTGTGTGTGACTCGGAGGGGAACTTGGAGGTGGTGGTGTTCCAATGCGCCTGCTGCCCTTGTCCTTCTAGGTGGAAGAGGTTGCGGGTTTGGGAGGTGCTGCCGAAGAAGCCTTGGCGAGTTGCTGCAGTGCATCTTGTAGATGGTACACACTGCAGCCACGGTGCGCCGGTGGTGGAGGGAGTGAATGTTTAAGGTGGTGGATGGGGTGCCGATCAAGCGGGCTGCTTTGTCCTGGATGGTGTCGAGCTTCTTGAGTGTTGTTGTGAGCTGCACTCATCCAGGCGAGTGGAGAATATTCCATCACACTCCTGACTTGTGCCTTGTAGATGGTGGAGAGGCTTTGGGGAGTCAGGAGGTGAGACACTCGCCGCAGAATACCCAGCCTCTGACCTGCTCTTGTGGCCACAGTATTTATGTGGCTGGTCCAGTTAAGTTTCTGGTCAATGGACCAAGCGCAGCTGAACTGCGGGAATTAGAAATTGAAGCTTTGACACAAATGCACGAGAGAGCTGGTATTGGGGTTTTGAATCCTTTATTGTCTGATATTTCAGGAAAAACATACAAGACGTTTCATGGAGCGAGGCGGTAAGAGCTACAGCTGGGCGTGACGGAGCGCCGGTTGTCCTCTCCGTGTGAGCAAAGCGTTACTTAAACATACGGACGATGTCCCGCAGCTGTTACCTGTGCGCGCGGGGGCAGGCGTACCAGGTGGAAGGAGGTCTTGCGGTCCAGACGGATCCGGGCTCTCGAGGGGTGCCAGACGCGGGGTGCCCTCTCCGCCAGGGAAGGCGGTCTCCGCGCGCCGCTGGTGACGGGCTTGGACGGGCGGGCGGGTGGGGAGGAGGGGGCGGGGAAGGGGCGCATGCGGCGGAGGTGCGGGGAGGGGGAGGGGGAGGAGAGCGTGCGGCGGAGGAGTGGGGAAGAGGAGGGGGGCGCGTGGCG
This sequence comes from Somniosus microcephalus, assembly GCF_052327205.1. NCBI lineage: Eukaryota > Metazoa > Chordata > Chondrichthyes > Squaliformes > Somniosidae > Somniosus > Somniosus microcephalus. Next base: position 209,724,223 of record NC_140998.1, on the reverse strand, counting down.
GAGGAGCGGGGTGGGGGAGGGGGGCGCGGGCTGGAGGAGCGGGGAGGAGGAGGGGGGCACGTGGTGGAGGAGCGGGGATGAGGAAGGGAGCACTGGGTGGAGGAGCAGGGAGGAGGAGGGGAGCGCGGGGCGGAGGAGTAGGGAGGAGGAGGGGAGCGCTGGCCGAAGGAGTGGGGAGGAGGAGGGGAGCGCGGGGCGGAGGAGTAGGGAGGGGGAGGGGGGCGCGTGGTGGAGGAGCAGGGAGGAGGAGGGGGGCGCAGGGCGGAGGTGTAGGGAGGGGGAGGGGGGCGTGGTGCGGAGGTGCGGGGAGGGAGAGGGGCGCGCACGGCGGAGGTGCGGGGAGTGAGAGGGGCGCGCACGGCGGAGGTGCGGGGAGGGAGAGGGGCGCGCACGGCGGAGTAGGGGTGCGAGGGAGGAACTGGCGATGCCGGGGGAGGGGTTGGGGGCGGGGGAAGGGGACAAGGGGATGGCCGGGCGCGCGCGGTGGGACAGGGTCGAGGGGGAGGAACTGGCGATGCCGGGGGAGGGGGAAGGGGACGTGCGACGGGGGTGGGGGCGGGGGTGCGCGCGACCGGTTCCAAGCCTTCATTTCGCCTTCTTCCCGAAACCTCCAATCTTCTTACCGAGATCTGTGAACCAGGTGCTGCAACACAGTGTCAGAGAAGCAATGAGAGGAACATTAGAAATAGAAAGAGGCCATTCAGCTCCTCGAGCCTGTTCCACCATTCAATGAGATCGTGATTGATCAATCTCAGTTTTGAAAGCTCCAATTGACCCCCCCGAGCCTCGACAGCCTGTTTGGGGGGAGAGTTCCAGATTTCCACCACCCTTTGTGTGAAGAAGTGCTTCCTGACATCACCCCTGAACGGCCTGGCTCTAATGTTAAGGTTCTGCCCCCTTGTTCCGGACTCCCCCCACCAGAGGAAATAGTTTCTCTCTCTCTACCCTATCGACTCCTTTAATCATCTCAAACACCTCGATTAGATCACCCCTTAATCTTCTAACCTTGAGGGAGGACAAGTCTAGTCTGTGCAACCTGCAACATAAGAAATAGGAGCAGGAGTCGGCCATTCGGCCCCTCGAGCATGCTCCGCCATTCAATAAGATCATGGCTGATCTTCGAACTCGACTCCACTTTCTCGCCCGATCGCCATATCCCTCGATTGCCCGAGAGTCCAAAAATCTATCGATCGCAGTCTTGAATATACTCAACAATTGAGCCTCCACAGCCCTCTGGGGGAGAGAATTCCAAAGGTCCCTCAGGGCCTTAACAGGTATTGTGGGCCTAATCTGGATAAGCAGATGGCAGCCAACCTGAGCTCCATGCTGGTCGACCTCATAGGTTTGGCCAGTTGATCTCCGAGGCAATCCCGTCGCTACGCCAACCTGTGCCTAAACTCTCGGGGTTTAGGTAAGTGGGGCGTGTCTCTACAGGGCGAGAGTGTGTCTCCATATCACGGCGAATCATGCGGATGGGTTTACACAGTGTTTACAGCACAGAAACAGGCCATTCAGCCCAACAGAAATGTAGCGTGACAATCCCCGGAATGATCCTGAGCGAAGGGATAGATTCCGCCAGACCAACAGATGGCATGGGGTGAGGTTGGTAGAGATAGAGAGAGTGGGACGGGGGGAGTGTGGAGATAGAGAAAGAGAGTGGGATGGGGTAGTGTGGAGATAGAGAGAGAGTGTGATGGGGGGAATGTGGAGATGGAGAGAGAGAGTGGGATGGGGGTAGTGTGGAGATAGAGAGAGAGTGGGATGGGGGAGTGTGGAGACAGAGAGAGAGAGAGTGGGATGGGGGGAGTGTGGAGATAGAGAGAGAGTGGGATGGGGGAGTGTGGAGATAGAGAGAGAGTGGGATGGGGGAGTGTGGAGATAGAGAGAGTGGGATGGGGTAGTGTGGAGATAGAGAGAGAGTGGGATGGGGGAGTGTGGATATAGAGAGAGTGGGATGGGGGGAGTGTGGAGACAGAGAGAGTGGGATGGGGGAGTGTGGAGATAGAGAGAGAGTGGGATGGGGGGAGTGTGGAGATAGAGAGAGTGGGATGGGGGGAGTGTGGAGATAGAGAGAGAGAGAGTGGGATGGGGGAGTGTGGAGATAGAGAGAGAGAGAGTGGGATGGGGGAGTGTGGAGATAGAGAGAGAGAGAGTGGGATGGGGGGAGTGTGGAGATAGAGAGAGAGAGAGTGGGATGGGGGAGTGTGGAGATAGAGAGAGAGAGAGTGGGATGGGGGAGTGTGGAGATGGAGAGAGAGTGGGATGGGGAGTGTGGAGATAGAGAGAGAGTGGGATGGGGGGAGTGTGGAGATAGAGAGAGAGTGGGATGGGGGGAGTGTGGAGATAGAGAGAGAGTGGGAGGGGGGGAGTGTGGAGATAGAGAGAGAGTGGGATGGGGGAGTGTGGAGATAGAGAGAGAGTGGGATGGGGGAGCGTGGAGATAGAGAGAGAGTGGGATGGGGGAGTGTGGAGATAGAGAGAGAGAGAGTGGGATGGGGGGAGTGTGGAGATGGAGAAAGAGTGGGATGGGGTGTGTGGAGATAGAGAGAGAGTGGGATGGGGAGTGTGGAGATAGAGAGAGAGTGGGATGGGGGGAGTGTGGATATAGAGAGAGAGTGGGATGGGGGGAGTGTGGAGATAGAGAGAGTGGGATGGGGGTAGTGTGGATATAGAGAGAGAGTGGGATGGGGGGAGTGTGGAGATGGAGAGAGAGTGGGATGGGGGGAGTGTGGAGAGAGAGAGAGAGTGAGATGGGGGAGTGCGGAGATAGAGAGAGAGTGGGATGGGGGAGTGTGAGATAGAGAGAGAGAGTGGGATGGGGGGAGTGTGGAGATAGAGAGAGAGTGGGATGGGGGAGTGTGGAGATGGAGAGAGAGAGTGGGATGGGGGGAGTGTGGAGATAGAGAGAGTGGGATGGGGGAGTGTGGAGATAGAGAGAGAGTGGATGGGGGAGTGTGGAGATAGAGAGAGAGTGGGATGGGGGAGTGTGGAGATGGAGAGAGAGTGGATGGGGGAGTGTGGAGATAGAGAGAGAGTGGGATGGGGGGAGTGTGGAGATGGAGAGAGAGTGGGATGGGGGGAGTGGAGATGGAGAGAGAGTGGAATGGGGGGAGTGTGGAGATAGAGAGAGTGGGATGGGGGAGTCTGGAGATAGAGAGAGAGTGGGATGGGGGGAGTGCGGAGATAGAGAGAGAGTGGGATGGGGAGAGTGTGGAGATAGAGAGAGAGTGGGATGGGGGGAGTGTGGAGATAGAGAGAGTGGGATGGGGGAGTGTGGAGATGGAGAGAGTGGGATGGGGGGAGTGTGGACATGGAGAGAGAGTGGGATGGGGGGAGTGTAGAGATAGAGAGAGAGTGGGATGGGGGGAGTGTGGAGATAGAGAGAGAGTGGGATGGGGGAGTGTGGAGATAGAGAGAGAGTGGGATGGGGGAGTGTGGAGAAAGAGAGAGTGGGATGGGGGAGTGTGGAGATAGAGAGAGAGTGGGATGGGGGAGTGTGGAGATAGAGAGAGAGTGGGATGGGGGAGTGTGGAGATAGAGTGAGAGTGGGATGGGGGAGTGTGGAGATAGAGAGAGAGAGGGGATGGGAGGATTGTGGAGATAGAGAGAGAGTGGGATGGGGGGAGCGTGGAGATAGAGAGAGAGTGGGATGGGGGAGTGTGGTATAGAGAGAGAGAGTGGGATGGGAGGAGTGTGGAGATAGAGAGAGAGTGGGATGGGTGGAGCGTGGAGATAGAGAGAGAGTGGGATGGGGGTGAGTGTGGAGATGGAGAGAGAGTGGGATGGGGGGAGTGTGGAGATAGTGAGGATTGGGATGGGGGGAGTGCAGAGATGTAGAGAGAGTGGGATGGGGGGAGTGTGGTGATAGGAGAGAGTGGATAGGGGGAGTGTGGAGATAGAGAGAGAGTGGGATGGGGGAGTGTGGAGATAGAGAGCGAGTGGGATGGGGGGAGTGTGGAGATAGAGAGAGAGTGGGATGGGGGGAGTGTGGAGATGGAGAGAGTGGGATGGGGGAGTGTGGAGATAGAGAGAGAGTGGGATGGGGGGTGTGTGGAGATAGAGAGAGAGTGGGATGGGGGAGTGTGGAGATAGAGAGAGAGTGGGATGGGGGGAGTGTGGAGATAGAGAGAGAGTGGGATGGGGGAGTGTGTAGATAGAGAGAGAGTGGGTGGGGAGTGTGGAGATAGAGAGAGAGTGGTGGGGAGTGGGGTGTGGAGATGGAGAGAGTGGGATGAGGTGAGTGGTGGAGATGGAGAGAGAGTGGGATGGGGGGAGTGTGGAGATATAGATAGAGTGGGATGGGGGAGTGTGGAGATAGAGAGAGAGTGGGATGGGGGGAGTGTGGAGATAGAGAGAGAGTGGGATGGGAGTGTGGTGATAGAGAGAGAGTGGGATGGGGGGAGTGTGGAGTGAGAGAGAGTGGGATGGGGGAGTGTGGTGATAGGAGAGATGTGGGATGGGGAGTGTGGAGATGGAGAGAGTGGGATGGGGGAGTGTGAGATGGAGAGAGTTGGATGGGGGGAGTGTGGATAATAGAGGAGAGTGGGATGTGGGGGTTTGTGGAGAGAGAGGAGAGTGGAATGGGGGAGTGTGGAGATAGAGGGAGTGGGATGGTGGAGTGTGGAGATAGAGATGAGTGTGGATTGGGGGAGTGTGAGATAGAGAGATTGGGATGGTGAAGTGTGGAGATAGAGAGAGTGAGGATGGGGATCGTGGAGATAGAGAGAGTGGGATGGGTGGTGTGGAGATGGAGAGAGAGTGATGGGTAGTGTGGAGATAGAGATAGAGTGGGGAGTGGGATGGGGGAGTGTGGAGATAGAGAGAGAGTGGGATGGGGGCGTGTGGAGATAGAGAGAGAGTGGGATGGGGGGAGTGTGGAGATAGAGAGAGAGTGGGATGGGGGGAGTGTGGAGATAGAGAGAGAGTGGGATGGTGGGAGTGTGGAGATAGAGAGAGAGTGGGATGGGGGAGTGCGGAGATGTAGAGAGAGTGGGATGGGGGGCGTGTGGAGATAGAGAGAGAGTGGGATGGGGGGAGTGTGGAGATGGAGAGAGTGGGATGGGGGAGTGTGGAGATGTAGAGAGAGTGGGATGGGGGAGTGGGGAGATGTAGAGAGAGTGGGATGGGGGAGTGTGGAGATAGAGAGAGAGCGGGATGGGGGGAGTGTGGAGATAGGGAGAGAGTGGGATGGGGGGAGTGTGGAGATAGAGAGAGAGTGGGATGGGGGAGCGTGGAGATAGAGAGAGAGTGGGATGGGGGGAGTGTGGAGATGTAGAGAGAGTGGGATGGGGGAGTGGGGAGATGTAGAGAGAGTGGGATGGGGAGTGTGGAGATAGAGAGAGAGCGGGATGGGGGGAGTGTGGAGATAGGGAGAGAGTGGGATGGGGGAGTGTGGAGATAGAGAGAGATTGGGATGGGGGAGTGTGGAGAGAGAGAGTGGGATGGGGGGAGTGTGGAGATAGAGAAGAGTGGGATGGGGGGAGTGTGGAGATAGAGAGAGTGGGATGGGGGGAGTGTGGAGATAGAGAGAGAGTGGGATGGGGGGAGTGTGGAGATAGAGAGAGTGGGATGGGAGGAGTGTGGAGATGGAGAGAGAGTGGGATGGGGGAATGTGGAGATAGAGAGAGTGGGATGGGGGGAGTGTGGAGATAGAGAGAGAGTGTGATGGGGGAGTGTGGAGATAGAGAGAGAATGTGATGGGGGGAGTGTGGAGATAGAGAGAGGGTGGGATGGGGGGAGTGTGGAGATAGAGAGAGGGTGGGATGGGGGAGTGTGGAGATAGAGAGAGAGTGGGATGGGGGAGTGTGGAGGTAGAGAGAGAGTGGGATGGGGGGAGTGTGGAGATAGAGCGAGAGTGGGATGGGGGAGTGTGGAGATAGAGAGAGAGTGGTATGGGGGGAGTGTGGAGATAGAGAGAGAGTGGGATGGGGGAGTGTGGAGATAGAGAGAGAGTGGGATGGGGGGAGTGTGGAGATAGAGAGAGGGTGGGATGGGGAGAGTGTGGAGATAGAGAGAGTGGGATGGGGGGAGTGTGGAGATGGAGAGAGAGTGGGATGGGTGGAGTGTGGAGATGGAGTGAGAGTGGGATGGGAGGAGTGTGGAGATAGAGAGAGAGTGGGATGGGGGAGTGTGGAGATGGAGAGAGAGTGGGATGGGTGGAGTGTGGAGATGGAGTGAGAGTGGGATGGGAGGAGTGTGGAGATAGAGAGAGAGTGGGATGGGGGGAGTGTGGAGATAGAGAGAGAGTGGGATGGGAGGAGTGTGGAGATGGAGAGAGAGTGGGATGGGGGGAGTGTGGAGATAGAGAGAGAGTGGGATGGGGGGAGTGTGGAGATAGAGAGAGAGTGGGATGGGGGGAGTGTGGAGATAGAGAGAGAGTGGGATGGGGGGAGTGTGGAGATAGAGAGAGAGTGGGATGGGGGGAGTGTGGAGATAGAGAGAGAGTGGGATGGGGGAGTGTGGAGATAGAGAGAGTTGGATGGGGGAGTTGTGGAGATAGAGAGAGAGCGGGATGGGGGAGTGTGACGATAAAGAGAGAGTGGGATGGGAGGAGTGTGGAGATAGAGAGAGAGTGGGATGGGGGGAGTGTGGAGATAGAGAGAGAGTGGGATGGGGGAGTGTGGAGATAGAGAGCGAGTGGGATGGGGGGAGTGTGGAGATAGAGAGCGAGTGGGATGGGGGGAGTGTGGAGATAGAGAGAGAGTGGGATGGGGGAGTGTGGAGATAGAGAGAGAGTGGGATGGTGGGAGTGTGGAGATAGAGAGAGTGGGATGGGGGGAGTGTGGAGATAGAGAGAGAGTGGGATGGGGGAGTGTGGAGATAGAGAGAGAGTGGGATGGGGGAGTGTGGAGATAGAGAGAGAGTGGGATGGGGGGAGTGTGGAGATAGAGAGAGAGTGGAATGGGGTAGTGTGGAGATAGAGAGAGAGAGAGTGGGATGGGGGGAGTGTGGAGAAGGAGAGAGAGTGGGATGGGGGAGTGTGGAGATAGAGAGAGAGTGGGATGGGGGGAGTGTGGAGATAGAGAGAGAGTGGGATGGGGGAGTGTGGAGATGGAGAGAGAGTGGGATGGGGGGAGTGCGGAGATGGAGAGAGAGAGTGGGATGGGGGAGTGTGGAGATAGAGAGAGTGGGATGGGGGGAGTGTGGAGATAGAGAGAGAGTGGGATGGGGGAGTGTGGAGATGTAGAGAGAGAGTGGGATGGGGGGAGTGCGGAGATAGAGAGAGAGTGGGATGGGGGGAGTGTGGAGATGGAGAGAGAGTGGGATGGGGGGACTGTGGAGATAGAGAGAGTGGGATGGGGGAGTGTGGAGATAGAGAGAGAGTGGGATGGGGGGAGTGTGGAGATAGAGAGAGAGTGGGATGGGGGGAGTGTGGAGATAGAGAGAGAGTGGGATGTGGGGAGTGTGGAGATAGAGAGAGAGTGGGATGGGGGGAGTGCGGAGATGGAGAGAGAGTGGGATGGGACTAGGCCAATATCCATTAATAATCCACCCCTATCCCAAAAAGAGCCACCCCAAATTTGGAATCACCCTACAACTGAGCAATCCCCCCATGCTATCACTCCGACTCCCTGAAATGCCCAAGAGCTGACCCTAAAGAAGAATACCCTCAGTCAACTAGTCCTGGGACTCAGTGAAGTAACTACTAACAATACTAACAATAACCAGCCCCCAGGACAGTGACAGGGTAACACAAAGAATTCGACCCCAACACAATCGTCGCTACGCAAAAGGAAAAATATCTGACATATTGGGCAGAAACAACAAAAACCCAAAGCAAACTCAATTGCTACTTGGCCCTAAACAGACAATACAACATAGCTGATTACCTGACCATGGTAAAGGATAACAAACTGAGAAGAACCTTGACAAGGTACAGACTTAGCGAACATAGCCTCGCGATCGAAAAAGGCAGACACAGGCAGACCAGGCTGCCAAGAGAGGACAGGATATGCTCTCACTGCAGTCAGGGAGTGGTGGAGACAGAGATGCACCTCCTCACAGCTTGTGGAAAATATCAGGGCATCAGGGAGAATTTCTACCAAAAATTGTCACAAATATGCCCTGATTTCAGAAATCTGAATGACAACCAAAAACTCCCATTCCTACTGGGAGAGGAGAGAAGCTGTATAACACTGGCGGCACACTATGTTACAGCTTGCCATGAACAGAGGGACAACCAGTAAACTAAGAAAAGTATAAATATAAACAATGCGAATGTATATTTATACACTCAGGGATATACCTGTTTATTCACTGTATGAATAGAACTGCGTTTGTGTGCTAAACCATAAATGTATTTTGATGCTTTGGCAACATAAGATGTAACTTATCATGCCAATAAAGCGATTTGAATTGTGAATTGCGAATTGAGTGGGATGGGGGGAGTGTGGAGATGGAGAGAGAGTGGGATGGGGGGAGTGTGGAGATGGAGTGAGAGTGGGATGGGGGGAGTGTGGAGATAGAGAGAGTGGGATGGGGGAGTGTGGAGATGGAGAGAGTGGGATGGGGGGAGTGTGGAGATGGAGAGAGAGTGGGATGGGGGGAGTGTGGAGATAGAGAGATAGTGGGATGGGGGGAGTGCGAAGATGGAGAGAGTGGGATGGGGGGAGTGTGGAGATAGAGAGAGAGTGGGATGGGGGAGTGTGGAGATAGAGAGAGTGGGATGGGGGGAGTGTGGAGATAGAGAGAGAGTGGGATGGGTGGAGTGCGGAGATGTAGATAGAGTGGGATGGGGGGAGTGTGGAGATGGAGAGAGAGTGGGATGGGGGGAGTGTGGAGATGGAGAGAGTGGGATGGGGGAGTGGGGAGATGGAGAGAGAGTGGGATGGGGGGAGTGTGGAGATGGAGTGAGAGTGGGATGGGGGGAGTGTGGAGATAGAGAGAGTGGGATGGGGGGAGTGTGGAGATAGAGAGAGAGTGGGATGGGGGAGTGTGGAGATGGAGAGAGAGTGGGATGGGGGTGTGGAGATGGAGAGAGAGTGGGATGGGGGAGTGTGGACATAGAGAGATTGTGGGATGGGGGGAGTGCGGAGATGGAGAGAGTGGGATGGGGGGAGTGTGGAGATGGAGAGAGAGTGGGATGGGGGGAGTGTGGAGATAGAGAGAGTGGGATGGGGGGAGTGTGGAGATGGAGAGTGTGGGATGGGGGGAGTGTGGGGATAGAGAGAGAGTGGGATGGGGGAGTGTGGAGCTAAAGAGTGAGTGGGATGGGGGGAGTGTGGAAATGGAGAGAGAGTGGGATGGGGGGAGCGTGGAGATAGAGAGAGAGTGGGATGGGGGAGTGTGGAGATAGAGAGTGGGATGGGGGAGTGTGGAGATAGAGAGAGAGTGGGATGGGGGGAGTGTGGAGGTAGAGAGAGAGTGGGATGGGGGAGTGTGGAGATAGAGAGAGAGTGGGATGGGGTGTGTGTGGAGATGGAGAGAGAGTGGGATGGGGGAGTGTGGAGATGGAGCGAGAGTGGGATGAGGGAGTGTGGAGATGTAAAGATAGTGGGATGGGGGGAGTGTGGAGATGGAGAGAGAGTGGGATGGGGGGAGTGTGGAGATAGAGAGAGTGGGATGGGGGGAGTGTGGAAATGGAGAGAGAGTGGGATGGGGGGAGCGTGGAGATAGAGAGAGAGTGGGATGGGGGAGTGTGGAGATAGAGAGTGGGATGGGGGAGTGTGGAGATAGAGAGAGAGTGGGATGGGGGGAGTGTGGAGGTAGAGAGAGAGTGGGATGGGGGAGTGTGGAGATAGAGAGAGAGTGGGATGGGGTGTGTGTGGAGATGGAGAGAGAGTGGGATGGGGGAGTGTGGAGATGGAGCGAGAGTGGGATGAGGGAGTGTGGAGATGTAAAGATAGTGGGATGGGGGGAGTGTGGAGATGGAGAGAGAGTGGGATGGGGGGAGTGTGGAGATAGAGAGAGTGGGATGGGGGGAGTGTGGAGATGGAGAGAGAGTGGGACGGGAGGAGTGTGGAGATAGAGAGAGAGTGGGATGGGGGAGTGTGGAGATAGAGAGAGAGTGGGACGGGAGGAGTGTGGAGATAGAGAGAGAGTGGGATGGGGGGAGTGTGGAGATGGAGCGAGAGTGAGATGGGGGAGTGTGGAGATCGAGCGAGAGTGGGATGGGGGAGTGTGTAGATGTAAAGATAGTGGGATGGGGGGAGTGTGGAGATGGAGAGAGAGTGGGATGGGGGGAGTGTGGAGATAGAGAGAGAGGAATGGGGGGAGTGTGGAGATGGAGAGTGTGGGATGGGGGGAGTGTGGAGATAGAGAGTGGGATGGGGGAGTGTGGAGATAGAGAGTGAGTGGGATGGGGGGAGTGTGGAAATGGAGAGAGAGTGGGATGGGGGGAGCGTGGAGATAGAGAGAGAGTGGGATGGGGGAGTGTGGAGATAGAGAGTGGGATGGGGGGAGTGTGGAGATAGAGAGTGGGATGGGGGAGTGTGGAGATAGAGAGAGAGTGGGATGGGGGGAGTGTGGAGGTAGAGAGAGAGTGGGATGGGGGAGTGTGGAGATAGAGAGAGAGTGGGATGGGGGGTGTGTGGAGATGGAGAGAGAGTGGGATGGGGAGAGTGTGGAGATAGAGAGAGAGTGGGATGGGGGGAGTGTGGAGATAGAGAGAGAGTGGGATGGGGGGAGCGTGGAGATGTAGAGAGAGTGAGATGGGGGGAGTGTGGAGATAGAGAGAGAGTGGGATGGGGGAGTGTGGAGATGTAGAGAGAGTGGGATGGGGGAGTGCGGATATGTAGAGAGAGTGGGATGGGGGAGTGTGGAGATGGAGAGAGAGTGGGATGGGGGGAGTGTGGAGATAGAGAGAGTGGGATGGGGGGAGTGTGGAGATGGAGAGAGAGTGGGACGGGAGGAGTGTGGAGATAGAGAGAGTGGGATGGGGGAGTGTGGAGATAGAGAGAGAGTGGAACGGGGGAGTGTGGAGATAGAGAGAGAGTGGGATGGGGGGAGTGTGGAGATGGAGCGAGAGTGAGATGGGGGAGTGTGGAGATAGAGCGAGAGTGGGATGGGGGAGTGTGGAGATGTAAAGATAGTGGGATGGGGGGAGTGTGGAGATGGAGAGAGAGTGGGATGGGGGAAGTGTGGAGATGGAGAGAGAGCGGGATGGGGGGGAGTGTGGAGATAGAGAGAGTGGGATGGGGGGAGTGTGGAGATGGAGAGAGAGTGGGACGGGAGGAGTGTGGAGGTAGAGAGAGTGGGATGGGGGAGTGTGGAGATAGAGAGAGAGTGGGATGGGGGAGTGTGGAGATAGAGAGAGAGTGGGATGGGGGAGTGGGAGATGGAGCGAGAGTGAGATGGGGGAGTGTGGAGATGGAGCGAGAGTGGGATGGGGGAGTGTGTAGATGTAAAGATAGTGGGATGGGGGAGTGTGAAGATGGAGAGAGAGTGGGATGGGGGAAGTGTGGAGATGGAGAGAGAGTGGGATGGGGGGAGTGCGGAGATGTAGAGAGAGTGGGATGGGGGGAGTGTGTAGAGGGAGCGAGATTGAGATGGGGGAGTGTGGAGATGGAGTGAGAGTGAGATGGGGGGAGTGTGTAGAGGGAGCGAGAGTGAGATGGGGGGAGTGTGGAGATGGAACGAGAGTGCGATGGGGGGAGTGTGTAGAGGGAGCGAGAGTGAGATGGGGGGGAGTGTGGAGATGGAGTGAGAGTGAGATGGGGGGAGTGTGTAGAGGGAGCGAGAGTGAGATGGGGGGGAGTGTGGAGATGGAGCGAGAGTGCGATGGGGGAGTGTGTAGAGGGAGCGAGAGTGAGATGGGGGGAGTGTGGAGATGGAGCGAGAGTGAGATGGGGGGAGTGTGGAGATGGAGTGAGAGTGAGATGGGGGGAGTGTGTAGAGGGAGCGAGAGTGAGATGGGGGGGGAGTGTGGAGATGGAGCGAGAGTGCGATGGGGGAGTGTGGAGATGGTAGTGAGAGTGAGATGGGGGAGTGTGGAGATGGAGTGAGAGTGAGATGGGGGGAGTGTGTAGAGGGAGCGAGAGTGAGATGGGGGGAGTGTGGAGATGGAGTGAGAGTGAGATGGGGGGAGTGTGTAGAGGGAGCGAGAGTGAGATGGGGGTGAGTGTGGAGATGGAGCGAGAGTGCGATGGGGGAGTGTGGAGATGGAGTGAGAGTGAGATGGGGGAGTGTGGAGATGGAGCGAGAGTGAGATGGGGGGAGTGTGTAGAGGGAGCGAGAGTGAGATGGGGGTAGTGTGGAGATGGAGCGAGAGTGAGATGGGGGGAGTGTGGAGATGGAGTGAGAGTGAGATGGGGGGAGTGTGGAGATGGAGTGAGAGTGAGATGGGGGGAGTGTGTAGAGGGAGCGAGAGTGAGATGGTGGGTAGTGTGGAGATGGAGCGAGAGTGAGATGGGGGGAGTGTGTAGAGGGAGCGAGAGTGAGATGGGGGGGAGTGTGGAGATGGAGTGAGAGTGAGATGGGGGGAGTGTGTAGAGGGAGCGAGAGTGAGATGGGGGGGGAGTGTGGAGATGGAGTGAGAGTGAGATGGTGGGTAGTGTGGAGATGGAGCGAGAGTGAGATGGGGGGAGTGTGTAGAGGGAGCGAGAGTGAGATGGGGGGGAGTGTGGAGATGGAGCGAGAGTGAGATGGGGGGAGTGTGGAGATGGAGCGAGAGTGCGATGGGGGAGTGTGGAGATGGAGCGAGAGTGAGATGGGGGAGTGTGGAGATGGAGCGAGAGTGAGATGGGGGGGGGAGTGTGGAGATGGAGTGAGAGTGCGATGGGGGGAGTGTGTAGAGGGAGCGAGAGTGAGATGGGGGGAGTGTGGAGATGGTAGCGATGAGTGCGAGGGGGGAGTGTGGAGATGGAGCGAGAGTGAGATGGGGGAGTGTGGAGAATTGGAGAGCGAGAGTGCGATGGGAGGAGTGTGGAGATGGAGCGAGAGTGAGATGGGGGGAGTGTGGAGATGGAGCGAGAGTGAGATGGGGGGGGAGTGTGGAGATGGAGTGAGAGTGCGATGGGGGGAGTGTGTAGAGGGAGCGAGAGTGAGATGGGGGGAGTGTGTAGAGGAGCGAGAGTGCGATGGGGGGAGTGTGGAGATGGAGCGAGAGTGAGATGGGGGGGAGTGTGGAGATGGAGCGAGAGTGCGATGGGGGAGTGTGGAGAGGGAGCGAGAGTGAGATGGGGGGAGTGTGGTAGAGGGAGCGAGAGTGAGATGGGGGGAGTGTGGAGAGGGAGCGAGAGTGCGATGGGGGGAGTGTGGAGATGGAGTGAGAGTGAGATGGGGGGGAGTGTGGAGATGGAGCGAGAGTGAGATGGGGGGAGTGTGGAGATGGAGCGAGAGTGAGATGGGGGGAGTGTGGAGATGGAGCGAGAGTGCGATGGGGGGAGTGTGGAGATGGAGCGAGAGTGAGATGGGGGGGAGTGTGGAGATGGAGCGAGAGTGCGATGGGGGAGTGTGGAGATGGAGCGAGAGTGAGATGGGGGGAGTGTGGAGATGGAGTGAGAGTGAGATGGGGGGAGTGTGGAGATGGAGCGAGAGTGCGATGGGGGGAGTGTGGAGATGGAGCGAGAGTGAGATGGGGGGAGTGTGGAGATGGAGCGAGAGTGAGATGGGGGAGTGTGGAGATGGAGCGAGAGTGAGATGGGGGGAGTGTGGAGATGGAGCGAGAGTGAGATGGGGGGAGTGTGGAGATGGAGCGAGAGTGCGATGGGGGAGTGTGGAGATGGAGAGAGAGTGAGATGGGGGGAGTGTGGAGATGGAGCGAGAGTGAGATGGGGGGAGTGTGGAGATGGAGCGAGAGTGCGATGGGGGGAGTGTGGAGATGGAGCGAGAGTGAGATGGGGGAGTGTGGAGATGGAGTGAGAGTGAGATGGGGGGAGTGTGGAGATGGAGCGAGAGTGAGATGGGGGGAGTGTGGAGATGGAGCGAGAGTGCGATGGGGGGAGTGTGGAGATGGAGCGAGAGTGAGATGGGGGAGTGTGGAGATGGAGTGAGTGAGATGGGGAGTGTGGAGATGGGGGGAGTGTGTGGAGATGGAGCGAGAGTGCGATGGGGGGAGTGTGGAGATGGAGCGAGAGTGAGATGGGGGAGTGTGGAGATGGAGTGAGAGTGAGATGGGGGGAGTGTGGAGATGGAGCGAGAGAGGCGGTTGGGGGGGGGTGGAGAAGGGAGCGGAGAGTGAGTGGGGGGAGTGTGGAGATGAGTGAGAGTGAGATGGGGAGTGGTGGAGATGGATGGGGGGAGTGTGGAGATGGAGCGAGAGTGCGATGGGGGAGTGTGGAGATGGAGCGAGAGTGCGATGGGGGGAGTGTGGAGATGGAGCGAGAGTGAGATGGGGGAGTGTGGAGATGGAGTGAGAGTGAGATGGGGGGGAGTGTGTGATGGAGCGAGAGTGCGATGGGGGGAGTGTGGAGATGGAGTGAGAGTGAGATGGGAGGAGTGTGGAGATGTAGCGAGAGTGAGATGGGGGAGTGTGGAGATGGAGCGAGAGTGCGATGGGGGGAGTGTGGAGATGGAGTGAGAGTGAGATGGGGAAGTGTGGAGATGGAGCGAGAGTGCGATGGGGGGAGTGTGGAGATGGAGCGAGAGTGCGATGGGGGGAGTGTGGAGATGGAGCGAGAGTGAGATGGGGGGAGTGTGGAGATGGAGCGAGAGTGAGATGGGGGAGTGTGGAGATGGAGTGAGAGTGAGATGGGGGGAGTGTGGAGATGGAGCGAGAGTGCGATGGGGGGAGTGTGGAGATGGAGCGAGAGTGCGATGGGGGGAGTGTGGAGATGGAGCGAGAGTGAGATGGGGGAGTGTGGAGATGGAGTGAGAGTGAGATGGGGGGAGTGTGGAGATGGAGCGAGAGTGAGATGGGGGAGTGTGGAGATGGAGCGAGAGTGCGATGGGGGGGAGTGTGGAGATGGAGCGAGAGTGAGATGGGGGAGTGTGGAGATGGAGTGAGAGTGAGATGGGGGGGAGTGTGGAGATGGAGCGAGAGTGCGATGGGGGGAGTGTGGAGATGGAGCGAGAGTGAGATGGGGGGAGTGTGGAGATGGAGTGAGAGTGAGATGGGGGGAGTGTGTAGAGGGAGCGAGAGTGAGATGGGGGGGGAGTGTGGAGATGGAGCGAGAGTGCGATGGGGGAGTGTGGAGATGGAGTGAGAGTGAGATGGGGGAGTGTGGAGATGGAGTGAGAGTGAGATGGGGGGAGTGTGTAGAGGGAGCGAGAGTGAGATGGGGGGAGTGTGGAGATGGAGTGAGAGTGAGATGGGGGGAGTGTGTAGAGGGAGCGAGAGTGAGATGGGGGTGAGTGTGGAGATGGAGCGAGAGTGCGATGGGGGAGTGTGGAGATGGAGTGAGAGTGAGATGGGGGAGTGTGGAGATGGAGCGAGAGTGAGATGGGGGGAGTGTGTAGAGGGAGCGAGAGTGAGATGGTGGGTAGTGTGGAGATGGAGCGAGAGTGAGATGGGGGGAGTGTGGAGATGGAGTGAGAGTGAGATGGGGGGAGTGTGGAGATGGAGTGAGAGTGAGATGGGGGGAGTGTGTAGAGGGAGCGAGAGTGAGATGGTGGGTAGTGTGGAGATGGAGCGAGAGTGAGATGGGGGGAGTGTGTAGAGGGAGCGAGAGTGAGATGGGGGGGAGTGTGGAGATGGAGTGAGAGTGAGATGGGGGGAGTGTGTAGAGGGAGCGAGAGTGAGATGGGGGGGGAGTGTGGAGATGGAGTGAGAGTGAGATGGTGGGTAGTGTGGAGATGGAGCGAGAGTGAGATGGGGGGAGTGTGTAGAGGGAGCGAGAGTGAGATGGGGGGGAGTGTGGAGATGGAGCGAGAGTGAGATGGGGGGAGTGTGGAGATGGAGCGAGAGTGAGATGGGGGGAGTGTGGAGATGGAGCGAGAGTGAGATGGGGGGGGGAGTGTGGAGATGGAGTGAGAGTGCGATGGGGGGAGTGTGTAGAGGGAGCGAGAGTGAGATGGGGGGAGTGTGGAGATGGAGCGAGAGTGCGATGGGGGGAGTGTGGAGATGGAGCGAGAGTGAGATGGGGGAGTGTGGAGATGGAGCGAGAGTGCGATGGGAGGAGTGTGGAGATGGAGCGAGAGTGAGATGGGGGGAGTGTGGAGATGGAGCGAGAGTGAGATGGGGGGGGAGTGTGGAGATGGAGTGAGAGTGCGATGGGGGGAGTGTGTAGAGGGAGCGAGAGTGAGATGGGGGGAGTGTGTAGAGGGAGCGAGAGTGCGATGGGGGGAGTGTGGAGATGGAGCGAGAGTGAGATGGGGGGAGTGTGGAGATGGAGCGAGAGTGCGATGGGGGGAGTGTGTAGAGGGAGCGAGAGTGAGATGGGGGGAGTGTGTAGAGGGAGCGAGAGTGAGATGGGGGGAGTGTGTAGAGGAGCGAGAGTGCGATGGGGGGAGTGTGGAGATGGAGTGAGAGTGAGATGGGGGGAGTGTGGAGATGGAGCGAGAGTGCGATGGGGGGAGTGTGGAGATGGAGCGAGAGTGCGATGGGGGGAGTGTGGAGATGGAGCGAGAGTGCGATGGGGGGAGTGTGGAGATGGAGCGAGAGTGAGATGGGGGGGAGTGTGGAGATGGAGCGAGAGTGCGATGGGGGGAGTGTGGAGATGGAGCGAGAGTGAGATGGGGGGAGTGTGGAGATGGAGTGAGAGTGAGATGGGGGGAGTGTGGAGATGGAGCGAGAGTGCGATGGGGGGAGTGTGGAGATGGAGCGAGAGTGAGATGGGGGGGAGTGTGGAGATGGAGCGAGAGTGAGGATGGGGGAGTGTGGAGATGGAGCGAGAGTGAGATGGGGGGAGTGTGGAGATGGAGTGAGAGTGAGATGGGGGGTACTGTGGAGATGGAGCGAGAGTGCGATGGGGGAGTGTGGAGATGGAGCGAGAGTGAGATGGGGGAGTGTGGAGATGGAGTGAGAGTGAGATGGGGGGGAGTGTGGAGATGGAGCGAGAGTGCGATGGGGGGAGTGTGGAGATGGAGCGAGAGTGAGATGGGGGGAGTGTGGAGATGGAGTGAGAGTGAGATGGGGGGAGTGTGGAGATGGAGCGAGAGTGCGATGGGGGGAGTGTGGAGATGGAGCGAGAGTGCGATGGGGGGAGTGTGGAGATGGAGCGAGAGTGAGATGGGGGAGTGTGGAGATGGAGTGAGAGTGAGATGGGGGAGTGTGGAGATGGAGCGAGAGTGAGATGGGGGAGTGTGGAGATGGAGCGAGAGTGCGATGGGGGGGAGTGTGGAGATGGAGCGAGAGTGAGATGGGGGAGTGTGGAGATGGAGTGAGAGTGAGATGGGGGGGGAGTGTGGAGATGGAGCGAGAGTGCGATGGGGGGAGTGTGGAGATGGAGCGAGAGTGAGATGGGGGGGAGTGTGGAGATGGAGTGAGAGTGAGATGGGGGGAGTGTGGAGATGGAGCGAGAGTGCGATGGGGGAGTGTGGAGATGGAGCGAGAGTGCGATGGGGGGAGTGTGGAGATGGAGCGAGAGTGAGATGGGGGAGTGTGGAGATGGAGTGAGAGTGAGATGGGGGGGAGTGTGTGATGGAGCGAGAGTGCGATGGGGGGAGTGTGGAGATGGAGTGAGAGTGAGATGGGAGGAGTGTGGAGATGTAGCGAGAGTGAGATGGGGGAGTGTGGAGATGGAGCGAGAGTGCGATGGGGGGAGTGTGGAGATGGAGTGAGAGTGAGATGGGGGAAGTGTGGAGATGGAGCGAGAGTGCGATGGGGGGAGTGTGGAGATGGAGCGAGAGTGCGATGGGGGGAGTGTGGAGATGGAGCGAGAGTGAGATGGGGGAGTGTGGAGATGGAGCGAGAGTGAGATGGGGGGAGTGTGGAGATGGAGTGAGAGTGAGATGGGGGGAGTGTGGAGATGGAGCGAGAGTGCGATGGGGGGAGTGTGGAGATGGAGCGAGAGTGCGATGGGGGGAGTGTGGAGATGGAGCGAGAGTGAGATGGGGGAGTGTGGAGATGGAGTGAGAGTGAGATGGGGGGAGTGTGGAGATGGAGCGAGAGTGAGATGGGGGAGTGTGGAGGATGGAGCGAGAGTGCGATGGGGGGGAGTGTGGAGATGGAGCGAGAGTGAGATGGGGGAGTGTGGAGATGGAGTGAGAGTGAGATGGGGGGGAGTGTGGAGATGGAGCGAGAGTGCGATGGGGGGAGTGTGGAGATGGAGCGAGAGTGAGATGGGGGGAGTGTGGAGATGGAGTGAGAGTGAGATGGGGGGAGTGTGGAGATGGAGCGAGAGTGCGATGGGGGGAGTGTGGAGATGGAGCGAGAGTGCGATGGGGGGAGTGTGGAGATGGAGCGAGAGTGAGATGGGGGAGTGTGGAGATGGAGTGAGAGTGAGATGGGGGGAGTGTGGAGATGGAGCGAGAGTGCGATGGGGGGAGTGTGGAGATGGAGTGAGAGTGAGATGGGGGGGAGTGTGGAGATGGAGCGAGAGTGAGATGGGGGAGTGTGGAGATGGAGCGAGAGTGCGATGGGGGGAGTGTGGAGATGGAGTGAGAGTGAGATGGGGGGAGTGTGGAGATGGAGCGAGAGTGAGATGGGGGGTTGTGTGGAGATGGAGCGAGAGTGCGATGGGGGGAGTGTGGAGATGGAGCGAGAGTGCGATGGGGGGGAGTGTGGAGATGGAGCGAGAGTGAGATGGGGGGAGTGTGGAGATGGAGCGAGAGTGCGATGGGGGGGAGTGTGGAGATGGAGCGAGAGTGCGATGGGGGGGAGTGTGGAGATGGAGCGAGAGTGAGATGGGGGGAGTGTGGAGATGGAGCGAGAGTGAGATGGGGGAGTGTGGAGATGGAGCGAGAGTGCGATGGGGGGAGTGTGGAGATGGAGTGAGAGTGAGATGGGGGGAGTGTGGAGATGGAGCGAGAGTGAGATGGGGGGAGTGTGGAGATGGAGCGAGAGTGCGATGGGGGGAGTGTGGAGATGGAGCGAGAGTGCGATGGGGGGGAGTGTGGAGATGGAGCGAGAGTGAGATGGGGGGGAGTGTGGAGATGGAGCGAGAGTGAGATGGGGGGGAGTGTGGAGATGGAGCGAGAGTGCGATGGGGGGAGTGTGTAGAGGGAGCGAGAGTGAGATGGGGGGGAGTGTGGAGATGGAGCGAGAGTGCGATGGGGGGGAGTGTGGAGATGGAGCGAGAGTGCGATGGGGGGAGTGTGGAGATGGAGCGAGAGTGCGATGGGGGGAGTGTGCAGATGGAGCGAGAGTGCGATGGGGGGAGTGTGGAGATGGAGCGAGAGTGCGATGGGGGGAGTGTGGAGATGGAGCGAGAGTGCGATGGGGGGAGTGTGCAGATGGAGCGAGAGTGCGATGGGGGGGAGTGTGGAGATGGAGCGAGAGTGCGATGGGGGGAGTGTGGAGATGGAGTGAGAGTGCGATGGGGGGAGTGTGGAGATGGAGCGAGAGTGCGATGGGGGGAGTGTGCAGATGGAGCGAGAGTGCGATGGGGGGAGTGTGGAGATGGAGCGAGAGTGCGATGGGGGGAGTGTGGAGATGGAGCGAGAGTGCGATGGGGGGAGTGTGCAGATGGAGCGAGAGTGCGATGGGGGGGAGTGTGGAGATGGAGCGAGAGTGCGATGGGGGGAGTGTGGAGATGGAGCGAGAGTGCGATGGGGGGAGTGTGGAGATGGAGTGAGAGTGAGATGGGGGGGAGTGTGGAGATGGAGCGAGAGTGCGATGGGGGGAGTGTGGAGATGGAGCGAGAGTGAGATGGGGGGGAGTGTGGAGATGGAGCGAGAGTGCGATGGGGGGAGTGTGGAGATGGAGCGAGAGTGCGATGGGGGGAGTGTGGAGATGGAGTGAGAGTGCGATAGGCTTACCTCATGACCCTGTTGACCTCCTGCACCTGTAGTTTTTGGAAGGCTGACCGTGTTTTCTCACTAAGTTGGTTGGCCCACTGCTTGACGTGGCCCTGGAAGGCCATGATCCGATCGACCATAGAACCTGAGGCTTCTGTCGGGGCTGTGGCATTCCTCAGTTCCTGCCCGGGTGCTGGAGTGCTGTCTGGGAATCAAAGGCGCGAGATCATTACATCGCACAGAATGCTCGCTCCCCTCACCCGTCCTCACCCTTAGCGGCGGGGGGGAGGGCAGGGGGTGATCTCAAACAACAAACAGCAAATACTTGCATTTATATTGTGCCTTTAACGTAGTAAAATTGCCCCAAGGAATTTCACAGGAACGTAAATTAGACACAAAGGAGATATTAGGACAGGTGACCAGATGCTTAGTCTAAAGAGGTAGGTATTATTTCGAGCCTTTCACAACCTGAGGACATCCCAAAACACTTCACAGCCAATGAAGTACTTTTTTGAAGTGTAGTCACTGTTGTAATGTAGGAAACGCTGCAGACAATTTGTGCACATCAAGCTCCCACACAGACAGCCATGTAATAATGACCAGATAATCTGTTTTAGTGATGTTGGTTGAGGGATAAATATTGGCCCCAGGACACCGGGGAGAACTCCCCCTGCTCTTCTTCCAGTAGTGACCGTGGGATCTTTTACATCCACCTGAGAGGGCAGACGGGGGCCTCGGGTATAATGTCTCATCCAAATGAGCTTTGCTCTGTATCTAACCCGTGCTGTACCTGCCCTGGGAGTGTTTGATGGGACAGTGTAGAGGGAGCTTTACTCTGTATCTAAACCGTGCTGTACCTGCCCTGGGAGTACTTGATGGGACAGTGCAGAGGGAGCTTTACTCTGTATCTAACCTGTGCTTTACCTGCCCTGGGAGTGTTTGATGGGACAGTGTAGAGGGAGCTTTACTCTGTATCTAAACCGTGCTGTACCTGCCCTGGGAGTGTTTGATGGGACAGTGTAGAGGGAGCTTTACTCTGTATCTAAACCGTGCTGTACCTGCCCTGGGAGTACTTGAAGGGACAGTGTAGAGGGAGCTTTACTCTGTATCTAAACCGTGCTGTACCTGCCCTGGGAGAGTTTGATGGGACAGTGTAGAGGGAGCTTTACTCTGTATCTAACCCTTGCTGTACCTGCCCTGGGAGTGTTTGATGGGAAAGTGTAGAGGGAGCTTTACTCTGTATCTAACACGTGCTGCACCTGCCCTGGGAGTATTTGATGGGAAAGTGTAGAGGGAGCTTTACTCTGTACCTAACCTGTGCTTTACCTGCCCTGGGAGTGTTTGACGGGCCAGTGTAGAGTGAGCTTTACTCTGTATCTAACCCGTGCTGTACCTGCCCTGGGAGTGTTTGATGGGACAGTGTAGAGGGAGCTTTACTCTGTATCTAACCTGTGCTGTACCTGCCCTGGGAGTGTTAGATGGGACAGTGTAGAGGGAGCTTTACTCTGTATCTAACCTGTGCTGTAGCTGCCCTGGGAGTGTTAGATGGGACAGTGCAGAGGGAGCTTTACTCTGTATCTAACCCCGTGCTGTACCTGCCCTGGGAGTAATTGATGGGACAGTGTAGAGGGAGCTTTACTCTGTATCTAACCTGTGCTGTACCTGCCCTGGGAGTGTTAGATGGGACAGTGTAGAGGGAGCTTTACTCTGTATCTAAACCGTGCTGTACCTGCCCTGGGAGTACTTGATGGGACAGTGTAGAGGGAGCTTTACTCTGTATCTAACCCGTGCTGTACCTGCCCTGGGACTGTTTGATGGGTCAGTGTAGAAGGAGCTTTACTCTTTACCTAGCCCCGTGCATTACCTGCCCTGGGAATGTTTGATGGGGACCGTGTAGAGGGAGCTTTGCTCTGTATCTAACCCCGTGCTGAACCTGCCCTGGGAGTGTTAGATGGGACAGTGCAGAGGGAGCTTTACTCTGTATCTAACCCATGCAGTACCTGCCCTGGGAGTGTTTGATGGTGACAGTGCAGAGGGAGCTTAACTCTGTATCGAATCCGTACTTTACCTGCCCTGGCAGTGTTTGATGGGACAGTTCAGAGGAAGCTTTACTCTGTATCTAACCCGTGCTGTGCCTGCCCTGGGAGTGTTTGATGGGACAGCTTAGAGGAAGCTTTACTCTGTATCTAACCCATGCTGTACCTGCCCTGGGAGTGTTTGATGAGACACTGTAGAGGGAGCTTTACTCTGTATCTAACCCCATGCTGTACCTGCCCTGGGAGTGTTTGATGGGACAGTGTCGAGGGAGCTTTACTCTGTATCTAACCCCGTGCTGCACCTGCCCTGGGAGTGTTTGATGGGACAGTGTCGAGGGAGCTTTACTCTGTATCTAACCCCGTGCTGCACCTGCCCTGGGAGTGTTTGATAGGACAGTGTAGAGGGAGATTTACACTGTATCGAACCCGTGCTGTACCTGCCCTAGGAGTGTTTGATGGGAAAGTGTACAGGGAGCTTTACTCTGTATATAACCCGTGCTGTACCTGCCCTGGGAGTGTTTGATGGGACAGTGTAGAGGGAGCTTTACTCTGTATCTAACCCGTGCTGTACCTGTTCTGGGAGTGTTTGATGGGACAGTGTAGAGGGAGCTTTACTCTGTATCTAACACCGTGCTGTAGCTGCCCTGGGAGTGTTCGATGGGACAGTGTAGAGGGAGCTTTACTCAGTATCTAACCCCGTGCTGTACCTACCCTGGCAGTGTTTGATGGGACAGTGTAGAGGGAGCTTTACTCTGTATCCAACCCGTGTTGTTCCTGCCCTGGGAGTGTTTGATGGGACAGTGTAGAGGGAGCTTTACTCTGTATCTAACCCACGCTGTGCCTGCCCTGGGAGTGTTTGATGGGACAGTGTAGAGGGAGCTCTACTCTGTATCTAACCCCATGCTGTACCTGCCCTGGGAGTGTTTGATGGGACAGTGTAGAGGGAGCTTTACTCTGTATCTAATCCGTGCTGTACCTGCCCTGGGAGTGTTTGATGGGACAGTGTAGAGGGAGCTTTACTCTGTATCTAACCCCGTGCTGTACCTGCCCTGGGAGTGTTTGATGGGACAGTGTAGAGGGAGCTTTACTCTGTATCTAACCCGTGTTGTTCCTGCCCTGGGAGTGTTTGATGGTACAGTGTAGCGGGAGCTTTACTCTGTATCTAACCCGTGTTGTTCGTGCCCTGGGAGTGTTTGAGTAGAAAGTGTAGAGGGAGCTTTACTCTGTATCTAACCCGTGTTGTTCCTGCCCTGGGAGTGTTTGATGGGACAGTGTAGAGGGAGCTTTACTCTGTATCTAACCCGTGCTGTACCTGCCCTGGGAGTGTTTGATGATACAGTGTAGAGGGAGATTTACTCTGTATCTAACCCGTGTTGTTCCTGCCCTGGGACTCTTTGATGAGACAGTGTAGAGGGAGCTTTACTCTGTATCTAACCCGTGTTGTTCCTGCCCTGGGAGTGTTTGATGGGACAGTGTAGAGGGAACTTTACTCTGTATCTAACCCGTGCTGTACCTGCCCTGGAAGTGGTTGATGGGACAGTGTAGAGGGAGCTTTACTCTGTATCTAACCCGTGCTGTACCTGCCCTGGGAGTGTTTGATGGGGCAGTGTAGAGGGAGCTTTACTCTGTATCTAACCCCGTGCTGTACCTGCCCTGGGAGTGTTTGCTGGGACAGTGTAGAGGGAGTTTTACTCTGTATCTAACCCCGTGCTGTACCTGCCCTCGGAGTGTTTGATGGGACAGTGTAGAGTGAGCTTTACTCTGTATCTAACCCCGTGCTGTACCTCCCCTGGGAGTGTTTGATGCGACAGTGTAGAGGGAGCTTTACTCTGTATCTAACCCGTGCTGTACCTGCCCTGGGAGTGTTTGATGGGAGACTGTAGAGGGGGCTTTACTCTGTATCTAACCCGTGTTGTTCCTGCCCTGGGAGTGTTTGATGGGACAGTGTAGAGGGAGCTTTACTCTGTATCTAACCCGTGCTGTACCTGCCCTGGGAGTGTTTGATGGGAGCGTGTAGAGGGAGCTTTAGTCTGTATCTAACCCGTGTTGTTACTGCCCTGGGAGTGTTTGATGGGACAGTATAGAGGGAGCTTTACTCTGTATCTAACCCGTGCTGTCCCTGCCCTGGGAGTGTGTGATGGGACAGTGTAGAGGGAGCTTTACTCTGTGTCTAACCCCGTGCTGTACCTGTCCTGGGAGTGTTTGATGGAACAGTGTAGAGGGAGCTTTACTCTGTATCTATCCCGTGCTGTACCTGCCCTGGGAGTGTTTGATGGGACAGTTTAGAGGGAGCTTTACTCTGTATCTAACCCGTGCTGTACCTGCCCTGGGAGTGTTCGATGGGACAGTGTAGAGGGAGCTTTACTCAGTATCAAACCCCGTGCTGTACCTGCCCTGGGAGTGTTTGATGGGACAGTGTCGAGGGAGCTTTACTCTGTATCTAACCCGTGCTGTACCTGCCCTGGGAGTGTTTGATGGGACAGTGTAGAGGGAGCTTTACTCTGTACCTAACCCCATGCTGTACCTGCCCTGGGACTGTTTGATGGGACAGTGTAGAGGGATCTTTACTCTGTATCTAACCCGTGCTGTACCTGCCCTGGGAGTGTTTGATGGGACAGTGTAGAGGGAGCTTTACCCTGTATCTAACCCGTGCTGTACCTGCCCTGGGAGTGTTTGATGGGACAGTGTAGAGGGAGCTTTACTCTGTATCTAACCCCGTGCACTACCTGCCCTGGTAGTGTTTGATGGGACAGTTTAGAGGGATCTTTAATCTGTATCCAACCCGTGCTGTACCTGCCCTGGGAGTGTATGATGGGACAGTGTAGAGGGAGCTTTACTCTGTATCTAACACCGTGCTGTACCTGCCCTGGGAGTGTTTGATTGGGATAGTGTAGAGTGAGCTTTACTCTGTATCTAACCCATGCTGTACCTGCCCTGGGAGTGTTTGATGGGACAGTGCAGAGGGAGCTTTACTCTGTATCTAACCCATGCTGTACCTGCCCTGGGTGTGTTTGATGGGACAGTGTAGAGGGAGCTTTACTCTGTATCTAACCCGTGCTGTACCTGCCCTGGGTGCGTTTGATGAGACAGTGTAGAGGGAGCTTTACTCTGTATCTAACCCTGTGCTGTTCCTGCACTGGGAGTGTTTGATGAGACAGTGTAGCGGGAGCTTTACTCTGTATCTAACCCGTGCTGTACCTGCCCTGGGAGTGTTTGATGGGACAGTGTAGACGGAGCTTTACTCTGTATCAAACACCGTGCTGTACCTGCCCTGGGAGTGTTTGATGGGGATAGTGTAGAGGGAGCTTTACTCTGTATCTAACCCATGCTGTACCTGCCCTGGGTGTGTTTGATGGGACAGTGTAGAGGGAGCTTTACTCTGTATCTAACCCGTGCTCTACCTGCCCCGGGTGTGTTTGATGAGACAGTGTAGAGGGAGCTTAACTCTGTATCTAACCCCATGCTGTACCTGCCCTGGGAGTGTTTGATGGGACAGTGTAGAGGGAGCTTTACTCTGTATCTAATCCGTGCTGTACCTGCCCTGGGAGTGTTTGATGGGACAGTGTAGAGGGAGCTTTACTCTGTATCTAACCCCGTGCTGTACCTGCCCTGGGAGTGTTTGATGGGACAGTGTAGAGGGAGCTTTACTCTGTATCTAACCCGTGTTATTCCTGCCCTGGGAGTGTTTGATGGGACAGTGTAGAGGGAGCTTTACTCTGTATCTAACCCGTGCTGTACCTGCCCTGGGAGTGTTTGATGGGACAGTGTAGAGGGAGCTTTACTCTGTCTCTAACCCGTGTTGTTCCTGCCCTGGGAGTGTTTGATGAGACAGTGTAGAGGGAGCTTTACTCTGTATCTAACCCGTGCTGTATCTGCCCTGGGAGTGTTTGATGGGACAGTGTAGAGGGAGCTTTACTCTGTATCTATCCCGTGCTGTACCTGCCCTGGGAGTGTTTGATGGGAAAGTGTAGAGGGAGCTTTACTCTGTATCTAACCCGTGTTGTTCCTGCCCTAGGAGTGTTTGATGGGACAGTGTAGAGGGAGCTTTACTCTGTATCTAACCCGTGCTGTCCCTGCCCTGGGAGTGTGTGATGGGACAGTGTAGAGGGAGCTTTACTCTGTATCTAACCCCGTGCTGTACCTGTCCTGGGAGTGTTTGATGGAACAGTGTAGAGGGAGCTTTACTCTGTATCTATCCCGTGCTGTACCTGCCCTGGGAGTGTTTGATGGGACAGTGTAGAGGGAGCTTTACTCTGTATCTAACCCGTGCTGTCCCTGCCCTGGGAGTGTGTGATGGGACAGTATAGAGGGAGCTTTACTCTGTATCTAACCCGTGCTGTCCCTGCCCTGGGAGTGTGTGATGGGACAGTGTAGAGGGAGCTTTACTCTGTATCTAACCCCGTGCTGTACCTGTCCTGGGAGTGTTTGATGGAACAGTGTAGAGGGAGCTTTACTCTGTATCTATCCCGTGCTGTACCTGCCCTGGGAGTGTTTGATGGGACAGTTTAGAGGGAGCTTTACTCTGTATCTAACCCGTGCTGTACCTGCCCTGGGAGTGTTCGATGGGACAGTGTAGAGGGAGCTTTACTCAGTATCTAACCCCGTGCTGTACCTGCCCTGGGAGTGTTTGATGGGACAGTGTCGAGGGAGCTTTACTCTGTATCTAACCCGTGCTGTACCTGCCCTGGGAGTGTTTGATGGGACAGTGTAGAGGGAGCTTTACTCTGTACCTAACCCCATGCTGTACCTGCCCTGGGACTGTTTGATGGGACAGTGTAGAGGGATCTTTACTCTGTATCTAACCCGTGCTGTACCTGCCCTGGGAGTGTTTGATGGGACAGTGTAGAGGGAGCTTTACCCTGTATCTAACCCGTGCTGTACCTGCCCTGGGAGTGTTTGATGGGACAGTGTAGAGGGAGCTTTACTCTGTATCTAACCCCGTGCTCTACCTGCCCTGGTAGTGTTTGATGGGACAGTTTAGAGGGATCTTTAATCTGTATCCAACCCGTGCTGTACCTGCCCTGGGAGTGTATGAAGGGACAGTGCAGAGGGAGCTTTACTCTGTATCTAACACCGTGCTGTACCTGCCCTGGGAGTGTTTGATTGGGATAGTGTAGAGTGAGCTTTACTCTGTTTCTAACCCATGCTGTACTTGCCCTGGGAGTGTTTGATGGGACAGTGCAGAGGGAGCTTTACTCTGTATCTAACCCATGCTGTACCTGCCCTGGGTGTGTTTGATGGGACAGTGTAGAGGGAGCTTTACTCTGTATCTAACCCGTGCTGTACCTGCCCTGGGTGCGTTTGATGAGACAGTGTAGAGGGAGCTTTACTCTGTATCTAACCCTGTGCTGTTCCTGCACTGGGAGTGTTTGATGAGACAGTGTAGCGGGAGCTTTACTCTGTATCTAACCCGTGCTGTACCTGCCCTGGGAGTGTTTGATGGGACAGTGTAGACGGAGCTTTACTCTGTATCAAACACCGTGCTGTACCTGCCCTGGGAGTGTTTGATGGGGATAGTGTTGAGGGAGCTTTACTCTGTATCTAACCCATGCTGTACCTGCCCTGGGTGTGTTTGATGGGACAGTGTAGAGGGAGCTTTACTCTGTATCTAACCCGTGCTCTACCTGCCCCGGGTGTGTTTGATGAGACAGTGTAGAGGGAGCTTAACTCTGTATCTAACCCCATGCTGTACCTGCCCTGGGAGTGTTTGATGGGACAGTGTAGAGGGAGCTTTACTCTGTATCTAATCCGTGCTGTACCTGCCCTGGGAGTGTTTGATGGGACAGTGTAGAGGGAGCTTTACTCTGTATCTAACCCCGTGCTGTACCTGCCCTGGGAGTGTTTGATGGGACAGTGTAGAGGGAGCTTTACTCTGTATCTAACCCGTGTTGTTCCTGCCCTGGGAGTGTTTGATGGGACAGTGTAGAGGGAGCTTTACTCTGTATCTAACCCGTGCTGTACCTGCCCTGGGAGTGTTTGATGGGACAGTGTAGAGGGAGCTTTACTCTGTATCTAACCCGTGTTGTTCCTGCCCTGGGAGTGTTTGATGAGACAGTGTAGAGGGAGCTTTACTCTGTAGCTAACCCGTGCTGTATCTGCCCTGGGAGTGTTTGATGGGACAGTGTAGAGGGAGCTTTACTCTGTATCTATCCCGTGCTGTACCTGCCCTGGGAGTGTTTGATGGGAAAGTGTAGAGGGAGCTTTACTCTGTATCTAACCCGTGTTGTTCCTGCCCTGGGAGTGTTTGATGGGACAGTGTCGAGGGAGCTTTACTCTGTATCTAACCCGTGCTGTCCCTGCCCTGGGAGTGTGTGATGGGACAGTGTAGAGGGAGCTTTACTCTGTATCTAACCCCGTGCTGTACCTGTCCTGGGAGTGTTTGATGGAACAGTGTAGAGGGAGCTTTACTCTGTATCTATCCCGTGCTGTACCTGCCCTGGGAGTGTTTGATGGGACAGTGTAGAGGGAGCTTTACTCTGTATCTAACCCGTGCTGTACCTGCCCTGGGAGTGTTTGATGGGACATGCAGAGGGAGCTTTACTCTGTTTCTAACCCGTGCTGTACCTGCCCTGGGAGTGTTTGATGGGACAGTGTCGAGGGAGCTTTACTCTGTATCTAACCCGTGCTGTACCTGCCCTGGGAGTGTTTGATGGGACAGTGTAGAGGGAGCTTTACTCTGTACCAAACCCCATGCTGTACCTGCCCTGGGACTGTTTGATGGGACAGTGTAGAGGGATCTTTACTCTGTATCTAACCCGTGCTGTACCTGCCCTGGGAGTGTTTGATGGGACAGTGTAGAGGGAGCTTTACCCTGTATCTAACCCGTGCTGTACCTGCCCTGGGAGTGTTGATGGGACAGTGTAGAGGGAGCTTTACTCTGCATCTAACCCGTGTTGTTCCTGCCCTGGGAGTGTTTGATGGGACAGTGTAGAGGGAGCTTTACTCTGTATCTAACCCGTGCTGTACCTACCCTGGGAGTGTTTGATGGGACAGTGTAGAGGGAGCTTTACTCTGTATCTAACCCGTGTTGTTCCTGCCCTGGGAGTGTTTGATGGGACAGTGTAGAGGGAGCTTTACTCTGTATCTAACCGCGTGCTGTACCTGCCCTCGGAGTGTTTGATGGGACAGTGTAGAGTGAGCTTTACTCTGTATCTAACCCCGTGCTGTACCTCCCCTGGGAGTGTTTGATAGGACAGTGTAGAGGGAGCTTTACTCTGTATCTAACCCGTGCTGTACCTGCCCTGGGAGTGTTTGATGGGACAGTGTAGAGGGAGCTTTACTCTGTATCTAACCCGTGCTGTACCTGCCCTGGGAGTGTTTGATGGGAGAGTGTAGAGGGAGCTTTACTCTGTATCTAACCCGTGTTGTTCCTGCCCTGGGAGTGTTTGATGGGAGAGTGTAGAGGGAGCTTTACTCTGTATCTAACCCGTGTTGTTCCTGCCCTGTGAGTGTTTGATGGGACAGTTTAGAGGGAGCTTTACTCTGTATCTAACCCGTGCTGTATCTGCCCTGGGAGTGTTTGATGGGACAGTGTAGAGGGAGCTTTACTCTGTATCTATCCCGTGCTGTACCTGCCCTGGGAGTGTTTGATGGGACAGTGTAGAGGGAGCTTTACTCTGTATCTAACCCGTGTTGTTCCTGCCCTGGGAGTGTTTGATGGGACAGTGTAGAGGGAGCTTTACTCTGTATCTAACCCGTGCTGTCCCTGCCCTGGGAGTGTGTGATGGGACAGTGTAGAGGGAGCTTTACTCTGTATCTAACCCCGTGCTGTACCTGTCCTGGGAGTGTTTGATGGAACAGTGTAGAGGGAGCTTTACTCTGTATCTATCCCGTGCTGTACCTGCCCTGGGAGTGTTTGATGGGACATGTAGAGGGAGCTTTACTCTGTTTCTAACCCGTGCTGTACCTGCCCTGGGAGTGTTTGATGGGACAGTGTCGAGGGAGCTTTACTCTGTATCTAACCCGTGCTGTACCTGCCCTGGGAGTGTTTGATGGGACAGTGTAGAGGGAGCTTTACTCTGTACCTAACCCCATGCTGTACCTGCCCTGGGACTGTTTGATGGGACAGTGTAGAGGGATCTTTACTCTGTATCTAAGCCGTGCTGTACCTGCCCTGGGAGTGTTTGATGGGACAGTGTAGAGGGAGCTTTACCCTGTATCTATCCCGTGCTGTACCTGCCCTGGGAGTGTTTGATGGGACAGTGTAGAGGGAGCTTTACTCTGTATCTAACCCCGTGCTGTCCCTGCCCTGGTAGTGTTTGATGGGACAGTTTAGAGGGATCTTTAATCTGTATCTAACCCGTGCTGTACCTGCCCTGGGAGTGTATGATGGGACAGTGTAGAGGGAGCTTTGCTCTGTATCTAACCCGTGCTGTACCTGCCCTGGGAGTGTTTGATGGGACAGTGTAGAGGGAGCTTTACTCTGTATCTAATACCGTGCTGTACCTGCCCTGGGAGTGTTTGATTGGGATAGTGTAGAGTGAGCTTTACTCTGTATCTAACCCCGTGCTGTACCTGCCCTGGGAGTGTTTGATGGGACAGTGTAGAGTGAGCTTTACTCTGTATCTAACACCGTGCTGTACCTGCCCTGGG
The DNA here is from genome assembly GCF_052327205.1 of Somniosus microcephalus. Taxonomy (NCBI): domain Eukaryota; kingdom Metazoa; phylum Chordata; class Chondrichthyes; order Squaliformes; family Somniosidae; genus Somniosus; species Somniosus microcephalus. The sequence goes on along the minus strand of NC_140998.1, from coordinate 209,693,879 downwards.
AGTGTTTGATGGGACAGTGCAGAGGGAGCTTTACTCTGTATCTAACCCATGCTGTACCTGCCCTGGGTGTCTTTGATGGGACAGTGTAGAGGGAGCTTTACTCTGTATCTAACCCGTGCTGTACCTGCCCTGGGTGCGTTTGATGAGACAGTGTAGAGGGAGCTTTACTCTGTATCTAACCCGTGCTGTACCTGCCCTGGGAGTGTTTGATGGGACAGTGTAGACGGAGCTTTACTCTGTATCTAACACCGTGCTGTACCTGCCCTGGGAGTGTTTGATGGGGATAGTGTCGAGGGAGCTTTACTCTGTATATAACCCCGTGCTGTACCTGCCCTGGGAGTTTTTGATGGGACAGTGTAGAGGGAGCTTTGCTCTGTATCTAACCCATGCTGTACCTGCCCTGGGTGTGTTTGATGGGACAGTGTAGAGGGAGCTTTACTCTGTATCTAACCCGTGCTCTACCTGCCCTGGGTGTGTTTGATGAGACAGTGTAGAGGGAGCTTTACTCTGTATCTAACCCTGTGCTGTTCCTGCACTGGGAGTGTTTGATGAGACAGTGTAGAGGGAGCTTTACTCTGTATCTAACCCGTGCTGTACCTGCCTGGGAGTGTTTGATGAGACAGTGTAGAGGGAGCTTTACTTTGTATCTAACCCGTGCTGTACCTGCACTGGGAGTGTTTGATGGGACAGTGTAGAGGGAGCTTTACTCTGTATCTAACCCATGCTGTACCTGCCCTGGGAGTGTTTGATGGGACAGTGTAGAGGGAACTTTACTCTGTATCTAACCCATGCTGTACCTGCCCTGGGAGTGTTTGACGGGACAGTGCAGAGGGAGGTTTACTCTGTTTCTAACCCATGCTGTACCTGCCCTGGGAGTGTTTGATGGGACTGTGAGTTTCTGAAGTCAGAATCTCTCTCATTCCTCATCAGTGGGATCTCATATCTCTCTGAAGTCTAATTTCACAGAGCGATGAATGATTTGCTTGACAGGAACTTGTTTGAACTGGTCGAAGATTTTTCATTTGGAAACCACACACACTGGTCTGGCCTGTGATAGTCTGTATAAACAGTTTCAGTTTGAATTCCACCCACTCTATAATTAGTGACAGATCTCAGCGCAGGGAATTCTAAACATCAATAAATGCTGATGGTAATTAGAGCCTCTGGCTGCTTCCTGTGGGAGCTTTAATCCTTTCAATTCCTTCAAACTCCCTGACCTTGGACACTCCCGGGACTTCCAAGTTCTTTGATCCCTGTTCGTTTTACGGATTACAAGATTCTTTGGGGCTCGAATCTGTCTGCTGATGTTGAGACCATGTTTCACTTCGAGGCCTGTGTCCTTAGGGCCTGTAACAGTGCTGAGGCCTGAGGCCCTGTAACAGTGCTGGGGCTCTGGGGCCCTGTAACTGTGCTGGGGCTCTGGGGCCCTGTAACAGTGCTGGGGCTCTGGGGCCCTGTAACAGTGCTGGGGCTCTGGGGCCCTGTAACAGTGCTGAGGCCTGGGGCCCTTTAACAGTGCTGGGGCCTGGGCCCTGTAACAGTGCTGAGGCCCTGTAACAGTGCTGGGGCCTGGGGCCCTTTAACAGTGCTGGGGCCTGGGCCCTGTAACAGTGCTGAGGCCCTTTAACAGTGCTGGGGCTCTGGGGCCCTGTAACAGTGCTGGGGCTCTGGGGCCCTGTAACAGTGCTGGGGCCTGGGCCCTGTAACAGTGCTGGGGCTCTGGGGCCCTGTAACAGTGCTGGGGCCTGGGGCCCTGTAACAGTGCTGGGGCCCTGTAACAGTGCTGGGGCCTGGGCCCTGTAACAGTGCTGAGGCCCTGTAACAGTGCTGGGGCCTGGGGCCCTTTAACAGTGCTGGGGCCTGGGGCCCTGTAACAGTGCTGAGGCCTGAGGCCCTGTAACAGTGCTGGGCCCTGGGGCCCTGTAACAGTGCTGGGGCCTGAGGCCCTGTAACAGTGCTGGGCCCTGGGGCCCTGTAACAGTGCTGAGGCCTGGGACCTGTAACAGTGCTGGGGCCTGGGCCCTGTAACAGTGCTGAGGCCTGAGGCCCTGTAACAGTGCTAAGGCCTGGGGCCCTGTAACAGTGCTGAGGCCTGGACCCTGTAACAGTGCTGAGGCCTGAGGCCCTGTAACAGTGCTGAGGCCTGAGGCCCTGTAACAGTGCTAAGGCCTGGGGCCCTGTAACAGTGCTGAGGCCTGAGGCCCTGTAACAGTGCTGGGCCCTGGGGCCCTGTAACAGTGCTGGGGCCTGAGGCCCTGTAACAGTGCTGAGGCCTGAGGCCCTGTAACAGTGCCGAGGCCTGAGGCCCTGTAACAGTGCTGAGGCCTGAGGCCCTGTAACAGTGCTGAGGCCTGGGGCCCTGTAACAGTGCTGAGGCCTGAGGCCCTGTAACAGTGCTGAGACCTGAGGCCCTGTAACAGTGCTGGGCCCTGGGGCCCTGTAACAGTACTGGGGCCTGAGCCAGAATCGGCCATACGGTCCCTCGAGCCTGCTCCGCCATTCAATAAGATCATGGCTGATCTTCTATCTCATCTACACTTTCCCGCACAACCCCCATATTCCTTGATGCCCCGAGAGTCCAAAAATCTATCAATCTCAGCCTTCATTATACTCAATGACTGAGCCTCCTCAGCCCTCTGTGGCAGAGAATCCAGAGATTCACCACCCTCTGAGTGAGGAAATTCCTCCTCATCTCAGTCCTAAATGACTGACCCCTTATCCTGAGACTGTGACCCCTAGTTCTAGACTCTCCAGCCAGGGGGAAACAACCTCTCAGCATCTACCCTGTTAATCCCCTTCAGAAACTTATATATTTCAATTAGATCACCTCTTATTCTTCTAAACTCTAGGGAATATCGGCCTAGTTTTCTCAATCCCTCCTTATAGGACAATCCCCTTATCCCATCTATCTATCTGTCTATGTATCTGTCTCTCTATCTCTCTAACTATCTCTCTATCTCTCTCTCTATCTGTCTATGTATCTGTCTCTCTATCTCTCTAACTATCTCTCTATCTCTCTCTCTCTCTATCTCTCTCTCTATCTCTCTCTCTATCTATCTCTCTATCTATCTATCTCTATCTCTCTCTCTATCTCTCTAACTATCTCTCTCTCTATCTCTCTGTCTCTCTACCTATATCTCTTTATTTATAAATCTCTATCTATCTATGTATCTATCCCTCTATCCATCTCTTTATCTATTAATCTACCTCTCTTCCTCTATCTCTCTAATTGTGTCTCTTTCTCCCTATTTATTTTTCTCTCCCTCTGTTCCTGTTACTTTCCCTATTTCACTCCATATCTTCTTCTCTCTATGTATCTTTCTGTATCTCCCTCTCCCTATCGCTCTCTCCAAATCTCCTTCTCTCTGTATTACCTTTCTCTCCTTCTCTCTCTTCATATTTCCTCCACTTAGCTCTCTCTTCCTATCTCTTTCATTCTCTCTCTCTCTCTATATCTCATCTCTCCTCATCTTTCCTCTACGTATCTCTCTCTCCCTAGCCCTTTAATTCCCTAATTACCTCTCTCTATATCGCCTCTTTCTATCTACCTACCCCCTCTCCTCTCTCCTCCCTCTCCAGACCTACTCTACTTAGCTCTCTCCCTAACCCTTTCGCTCTTTATATCTCTCTCAATCCCTCTCTCTATATATATGTCCCATCTCTCTCCCTTCCCCTCTCTATATCTCCATTCTCTCTCTCCCTTCCCCACTCTCTCTCCAATCACTCTCTCTCTATCTCCCTCTCTCTCTATCTCCAATCTCTCTCTCCCTATCTCCCTCTCTCTCTATCTCCAATCTCTCTCCCTATCTCCCTCTCTCTATATCTCCAACCTCTCCCAATCCCCCTCTCTCTATATCTCCAATCTCTCTCTCCCTATATCCCTCTCTCTATATCTCCAATCTCTCTCTCCCTATCTCCCTCTCTCTATATCTCCAATCTCTTTCTCCCTCTGTCTCCCTCTCTATATCTCCAATCTCTCTCTCTCCCTATCTCCCTCTCTCTATATCTCCAATCTCTCTCTCCCTATTTCCCTCTCTCCATATCTCCAATCTCTCTCTCTCCCTATCTCCCTCTCTCTACATCTCCAATCTCTCTCTCCCTATCTCCCTCTCTCTATATCTCCAATCTCTCTCTCTCCCTATCCCCCTCTCTCTATATCTCCAATCTCTCTCTCCCTATCTCCCTCTCTCTCTATCTCCAATCTCTCTCTCTCCCTATCTCCCTCTCTCTCTATCTCCAATCTCTCTCTCTCCCTATCTCCCTCTCTCTCTCTCCCTATCTCCCTCTCTCTCTCTCCCTATCTCCCTCTCTCTCTATCTCCAATCTCTCTCTCTCCCTATCTCCCTCTCTCTATATCTCCAATCTCTCTCTCCCTATCTCCCTCTCTCTCTATCTCCAATCTCTCTCTCCCTATCTCCCTCTCTCTATATCTCCAATCTCTCTCTCTCCCTATCTCCCTCTCTCTCTATCTCCAATCTCTCTCTCTCCCTATCTCCCTCTCTCTCTCTCCCTATCTCCCTCTCTCTCTCTCCCTATCTCCCTCTCTCTCTATCTCCAATCTCTCTCTCTCCCTATCTCCCTCTCTCTCTATCTCCAATCTCTCTCGCCCTATATCTCCAATCTCTCTCCCTATCTCCCTGTCTCTATATCTCCAATCTCTCTCTCTCCCTATCTCCCTCTCTCTCTATCTCCAATCTCTCTCTCTCCCTATCTCCCTCTCTTTATATCTCCAATCTCCCTCTCTCCTTCTCTCCATATCTCCTGTCTATCTCTCTCTCTCCCCCTTTCTCCCTCTCTCTCTCCACCTTTCTGCTCACCTGCAAAAGCAGCCAACAAGACCACACAAGCAGCAACGGTGACGAGGGAGAGCTTCATGATCCTGGAACGTTGATCCGCTTGCTCTGAGATGAGTCTGAAACTGTATCTGAAAGCAGGACAGGGATGTTACAGTACTGGTTCGAGTGAGAAGCCCTCCATACGCCATATAACTGTCGGGGAGGGGGGGGGCGAGCTACAGAACGGAAGTGAGTCCTGCCCGCTCTTACTCTCCAGTTGTGTCGTAGGGAGTTACGGTGCAGTTGTACGACGTCCCTCTCCGTAAAACAAGCGTTACGGGTAAAGGTTCCGTTTCGGAGCTCCAGGGAGGGAGTCCTGGGCCCACTGTGCATTGCTCTGCACCCGGTGTTCCGATACCCGTTAGCCACGTGTGGCGGCGACAGCGGGAAACTTGCCCCCTGACCCACACCCTGCGAATAATGAACTCTGCCCTCGCACACCGGGGACCAGGGATTCGTGCGCGTCACTCGCACCGGGCTAGAAATTCGTCACGGCCGCAAAAAGAGCAGCATTACATCAGGCACCCGTTACAGGCGGGGCCCCGTAGAAATCAACAGGATTGAATATCGGGTGGAGCGTTTAGTGGGAGTTATAGAGAGAGGGGGCTAGGCAGAGAGAGAGATTGGAGATATAGAGAGAGGGGGCTAGGCAGAGAGAGAGATTGGAGATATAGAGAGAGGGAGATAAGGAGAGAGAGAGAGAGAGATTGGAGATATAGAGAGAGGGGGCTAGGCAGAGAGAGAGATTGGAAATATAGAGAGAGGGGGCTGGGCAGAGAGAGAGATTGGAGATATAGAGAGAGGGAGATAGGGAGAGAGAGAGATTGGAGATATAGAGAGAGGGGGATAGGGAGAGAGAGAGATTGGAGATATAGAGAGAGGGAGATAGGGAGAGAGGGAGATTGGAGATATAGAGAGAGGGAGATAGGGAGAGAGGGAGATTGGAGATATAGAGAGAGGGAGATAGGGAGAGAGAGAGATTGGAGATATAGAGAGAGGGGGATAGGGAGAGAGAGAGATTGGAGATAGGGAGATAGAGAGAGAGAGAGATTGGAGATATAGAGAGAGGGGGATAGGGAGAGAGAGATTGGAGATATAGAGTGAGGGAGATAGGGAGAGAGAGATTGGAGATATAGAGAGAGGGAGATAGGGAGAGAGAGATTGGAGATATAGAGAGAGGGAGATAGGGAGAGAGAGATTGGAGATAGAGAGAGGGGGAGATAGGGAGAGAGAGATTGGAGATATAGAGAGAGGGGGATAGGGAGAGAGAGATTGGAGATAGAGAGAGAGGGAGATAGGGAGAGAGAGGTTGGAGATATAGAGAGAGGGGGATAGGGAGAGAGAGATTGGAGATATAGAGAGAGGGAGATAGGGAGAGAGATTGGAGATAGAGAGAGAGGGAGATAGGGAGAGAGAGTTTGGAGATATAGAGAGAGGGAGATAGGGAGAGAGAGATTGGAGATATAGAGAGAGGGAGATAGGGAGAGAGAGATTGGAGATATAGAGAGAGGGAGAGAGAGAGATTGGAGATAGAGAGAGGGGGAGATAGGGAGAGAGAGATTGGAGATATAGAGAGAGGGAGATAGGGAGAGAGATTGGAGATATAGAGAGAGGGAGATAGGGAGAGAGAGTTTGGAGATATAGAGAGAGGGAGATAGGGAGAGAGAGATTGGAGATATAGAGAGAGGGAGATAGGGAGAGAGAGTTTGGAGATATAGAGAGAGAGGGAGATAGGGAGAGAGAGATTGGAGATAGAGAGAGAGGGAGATAGGGAGAGAGAGATTGGAGATATAGAGAGAGGGAGATAGGGAGAGAGAGATTGGAGATATAGAGAGAGGGGGATAGGGAGAGAGAGTTTGGAGATATAGAGAGAGGGGGATAGGGAGAGAGAGTTTGGAGATATAGAGAGAGGGAGATAGAGAGAGAGAGATTGGAGATAGAGAGAGGGAGATAGGGAGAAAAGGCCCAGATGTCAGGAAAACAAATACCAGTTTACTCTCAGTGATACCATCATAGGACACACTATGAGCTACACTTACCTTGGTCTAACCATCACAGCATCAGGGAGCTTCAGCATAGCAGTGAGTGCACTAAAAGAAAAAGCCCGAAGAGCCCTATATGCAATAAAAAGAAAATTCTACAGCATCCAAATTCCAATCAAAATCTGGCTCAAAATATTTGACAGCATAATCCTGCCGATTGCGCTGTACGGTAGTGAAGTATGGGGCCCACTCATTCACCATAGCTACACTAAATGGGAAAAACACACAATAGAAGCCCTACATGCAGAATTTTGCCAAAGCATTCTTCGCACCCAAAGGAAAACACCAACAAATGCATGTAGAGCCGAACTAGGCAGATACCCACTGATAATAAACATCCAAAAACGAGCACTAAACTTTCTAAATCACCTCAAATCTAGTTCCCCAGACACCCTTCATTTTAAAGCCCTCCAGACCCAAGAGCTGAACCCAGAAATGAGTCCCCTGAGTCAGCTGCTACTGAAATTAAGTACTCCTACTCAGCCGGACCCTGACCAGTCCCAGACCAACACTGCCCTCCAAACACCAATCCGAGTAAACCAAATCATTAAACAATGCAAAGAAACCTACCTGGAACATTGGAACAAAATAACCAAAAGCCAAAGCAGATTAGAATGTTATCGGGCCCCAAAAAGAGAATATAAACTGGCAGACTATCTCTCGACCATCAGAGACACAAAACAGAGACAGACCCTCACCAGGTACAGACTAAGCGACCACCAACTGGCAATTGAAAAAGGAAGATACAAGAAATCCTGGCAGCCTAGAGAGAATAGAATATGTGATCAATGTCTGGCCGGCGAGGTTGAGACAGAGATGCACTTCCTCCTAAAATGCGAAAAATTCAACAAAACAAGAAACATAGATTTTGACAAGCTCAGCCAAACAACCCCAGATTTCAAAGAATTGGATGACCTGTCAAAATTAAGATTAGCCCTGGGAGAAGGAGACAGACCATACCTTGGTGCCCGATATGTAACAACATGTCACAACCTGAGGAACAGTGAGGGACTAACGAGCACACCCATAGCATATATAAACATTAAGAATGTTTAAATCAATACCGAATGTACCCAACGACTGTTTAAAAATTAATACTGAATGTACCCAACGAGGGTCAACGACTGTTTAAATTAATATCGTCTGTAACCAACGAAGGTCAAAATTGTTTGACACCTACAGAATGTTGGAAAACTGTACTTTTTGTTATGTAAGCTTTGGCAATATGGTTCCCTGTAAACTTTCATGCCAATAAAGCATTTGAATTGAATTGAAAATTGAAATTGAATTGAGATAGGGAGAGAGAGATTGGACATATATAGAGAGAGGGAGATAGGGAGAGAGAGATTGGAGATATAGAGAGAGAGGGAGATAGGGAGAGAGAGATTGGAGATATAGAGAGAGGGATATAGGGAGAGAGAGATTGGAGATATAGAGAGAGGGATATAGGGAGAGAGAGATTGGAGATATAGAGAGAGGGATATAGGGAGAGAGAGATTGGAGATAGAGAGAGAGGGAGATAGGGAGAGAGAGAGATTGGAGATATAGAGAGAGGGGGATAGGGAGAGAGAGATTGGGGATATAGAGAGAGGGAGATAGGGAGAGAGACTGGAGATATAGAGAGAGGGAGATAGGGAGAGAGAGATTGGAGATAGAGAGAGGGGGAGATAGGGAGAGAGAGAGATTGGAGATATAGAGAGTGGGGGAGATAGGGAGAGAGAGATTGGGGATATAGAGAGAGGGGGATAGGGAGAGAGAGATTGGAGATAGAGAGAGAGGAATATAGGGAGAGAGAGATTGAAGATATAGAGAGAGGGAGATAGGGAGAGAGAGATTGGAGATAGAGAGAGGGGGAGATAGAGAGATTGGAGATAGAGAGAGAGAGAGATAGGGAGAGAGAGATTGGAGATATAGAGAGAGGGGGATAGGGAGAGAGAGAGATTGGAGATAGGGAGAGAGGGAGATAGGGAGAGAGAGATTGGAGATATAGAGAGAGGGAGATAGGGAGAGAGAGAGATTGGAGATAGAGAGAGAGGGAGATAGGGAGAGAGAGATTGGAGATATAGAGAGAGGGAGATAGGGAGAGAGAGATTGGAGATAGAGAGAGAGGGAGATAGGGAGAGAGAGATTGGAGATATAGAGAGAGGGGGATAGGGAGAGAGAGAGATTGGAGATATATAGAGGGGGGGATAGGGAGAGAGAGATTGGAGATATAGAGAGAGGGGGATAGGGAGAGAGAGATTGGAGATAAAGAGAGAGGGGAATAGGGAGAAAGAGATTGGAGATAGAGAGAGAGGGAGATAGTTTACCCTGGATACCACTATAGAACACACTATGAGCTACACCTACCTTGGTCTAACTATTACAGCATCAGGGAGCTTCAGCATAGCAGTGAATGCACTAAAAGAAAAAGCCCGAAGAGCCCTATATGCAATAAAAAGAAAATTCTACAACATCCAAATCCCAATCAAAATCTGGCTCAAAATTTTTGACAGCATAATCCTGCCCATTGCACTGTACGGTAGTGAAGTATGGGGCCCGCTAAATCACCAAAGCTACACTAAATGGGAAAAACACACAATAGAAGCCCTACATGCAGAATTCTGCCGAAGCATCCTTCGCACCCAAAGAAAAACGGCAACAAATGCATGCAGAGCCGAACTAGGCAGATACCCACTGATAATAAACATCCAAAAACGAGCACTAAACTTCCTAAATCACCTCAAATCTAGCTCCCCAGACACCCTTCATTTCAAAGCCTTTCAGACCCAAGAGCTAAACCCAGAAAAGAGTCCCCTGAGTCAGCTGCTACTGAAACTAAGTACTCAGCCGGACCCTGACCAGCCCCAGACCAACACAGCCGTCCAAACACCAATCCGAGTGAACCAAATCATTAAACAATGCAAAGAAACCTACCTGGAACATTGGAACAAAATAACCGAAAACCAAAGCAGATTAGAATGTTACCGGGCCCTAAAAAGAGAATATAAACTGGCAGACTACCTCACGACCATCAGAGACACAAAACAGAGACAGACCCTCACCAGGTACAGACTAAGCGACCACCAACTGGAAATTGAAAAAGGCAGATACAAGAAATCCTGGCAGCCTAGAGAGAATAGAATATGCGATCAATGTCTGGCTGGCGAGGTTGAAACAGAAATGCATTTCCTCCTAAAATGCGAAAAATTCAACACATCAAGAAACATATTATTCAACAAGCTAAGCCAAACAACCCCAGATTTCAAGGAATTGGATGATCTGTCAAAATTGAGATTAGTCCTAGGAGAAGGAGACAGACCATACCTTGGGGCTAAATATGTAACAACATGTCACAACCTGAGGACTGTTTAAAAGTAAGACTGTTTAAAATTAATATTGAACGTACCAAATGAAGTAGAAAGACTGTTTAAAATTAATATTGTTTAAAAGTAATATTGTATATACCCAACAAATGTCAAATCGATTGACACCTACAGAATGTTGGAAAACTGTACCTTTTTGCTATGTAAGCTTTGGCAATATGGTTCTCTGTAAACTTTCATGCCAATAAAGCATTTGAACTGAACTGAACTGAACTGATAGGGAGAGAGAGATTGGAGATATAGAGAGAGGGAGATAGGGAGAGAGAGAGATTGGAGATATAGAGAGAGGGGGATAGGGAGAGAGAGATTGGAGATATAGACAGAGGGAGATAGGGAGAGAGAGATTGGAGATAGAGAGAGAGGGAGATAGGGAGAGAGAGATTGGAGATATAGAGAGAGGGGGATAGGGAGAGAGAGAGATTGGAGATATAGAGAGAGGGAGATAGGGAGAGAGAGAGATTGGAGATATAGAGAGAGGGGGATAGGGAGAGAGAGATTGGAGATATAGAGAGAGGGAGATAGGGAGAGAGAGATTGGAGATAGAGAGAGAGGGAGACAGGGAGAGAGGGATTGGAGATATAGAGAGAGGGAGATAGGGAGAGACCGATTGGAGATATAGAGAGAGGGAGATAGGGAGAGGGAGATTGGCGATATAGACAGAGGAAGATAGGGAGAGAGAGATTGGAGATAGAGAGAGAGGGAGATAGGTAGAGAGAGATTGGAGATATAGAGAGAGGGAGATAGGGAGAGAGAGATTGGAGATATAGAGAGAGGGAGATAGGGAGAGGGAGATTGGAGATATAGAGAGAGGGAGATAGGGAGAGAGAGATTGGAGATATAGAGAGAGGGGGATAGGGAGAGAGGGATTGGAGATATAGAGAGAGGGAGATAGGGAGAGGGAGATTGGAGATATAGAGAGAGGGAGATAGGGAGAGAGAGATTGGAGATATAGAGAGAGGGGGATAGGGAGAGAGAGATTGGAGATATAGAGAGAGGGAGATAGGGAGAGAGAGATTGGAGATATAGAGAGAGGGAGATAGGGAGAGGAAGATTGGAGATATAGAGAGAGGGAGATAGGGAGAGAGAGATTGGAGATATAGAGAGAGGGGGATAGGGAGAGAGAGATTGGAGATATAGAGAGAGGGAGATAGGGAGAGAGAGATTGGGGATATAGAGAGAGGGAGATAGGGAGAGAGAGATTGGAGATATAGAGAGAGGGAGATAGGGAGAGAGAGATTGGAGATAGCGAGAGAGGGAGAGAGGGAGAGAGAGATTGGAGATATAGAGAGAGGGAGATAGGGAGAGAGAGATTGGAGATATAGAGAGAGGGAGATAGGGAGAGAGAGATTGGAGATATAGAGAGAGGGAGATAGGGAGAGAGAGATTGGAGATATAGAGAGAGGGGGATAGGGAGAGAGAGATTGGAGACAGAGAGAGAGGGAGATAGGGAGAGAGAGATTGGAGATATAGAGAGAGGGAGATAGGGAGAGAGAGATTGGAGATAGAGAGAGGGGGAGATAGGGAGAGAGAGATTGGAGGTATAGAGAGAGGGAGATAGGGAGAGAGAGATTGGAGATAGAGAGAGGCGGAGATAGGGAGAGAGAGATTGGAGATATAGAGAGAGGGGGATAGGAAGAGAAATTGGAGATAGAGAGAGGGGGAGATAGGGAGAGAGAGATTGGAGATAGAGAGAGAGGGGGATAGGGAGAGAGAGATTGGAGATATAGAGAGAGGGAGATAGGGAGAGAGAGATTGGAGATATATAGAGAGGGAGATAGGGAGAGAGAGATTGGAGATATAGAGAGAGGGAGAGAGAGAGATTGGAGATAGAGAGAGAGGGAGATAGGGAGAGAGAGATTGGAGATAGAGAGAGGGAGATAGGGAGAGAGAGATTGGAGATATAGAGAGAGGGGGATAGGGAGAGAGAGATTGGAGATATAGAGAGAGGGAAATAGGGAGAGAGAGATTGGAGATATAGAGAGAGGGAGATAGGGAGAGAGAGATTGGAGATAGAGAGAGGGGGAGATAGGGAGAGAGAGATTGGAGATAGAGAGAGAGGGAGATAGGGAGAGAGAGAGATTGGAGATAGAGAGAGAGGGAGATAGGGAGAGAGAGTTTGGAGATATAGAGAGAAGGAGATAGGGAGAGAGAGATTGGAGATAGAGAGAGAGGGAGATAGGGAGAGAGAGGTTGGAGATATAGAGAGAGGGGGATAGGAAGAGAGAGATTGGAGATATAGAGAGAGGCAGATAGGGAGAGAGAGATTGGAGATATAGAGAGAGGGATATAGGGAGAGAGAGATTGGAGATATAGAGAGAGGGAGAGAGGGAGAGAGAGATTGGAGATATAGAGAGAGGGGGATAGGAAGAGAGAGATTGGAGATATAGAGAGAGGGAGATAGGGAGAGAGAGAGATTGGAGATATCGATAGAGGGAGATAGGGAGAGAGAGATTGGAGATATAGAGAGAGGGAGATAGGGAGAGAGAGATTGGAGATATAGAGAGAGGGGGATAGGAAGAGAGAGATTGGAGATATAGAGAGAGGGAGATAGGGAGAGAGAGATTGGAGATATAGAGAGAGGGAGATAGGGAGAGAGAGATTGGAGATATAGAGACAGGGAGATAGGGAGAGAGAGATTGGAGATAGAGAGAGGGAGATAGGGAGAGAGAGATTGGAGATATAGAGAGAGGGAGATAGGGAGAGAGAGATTGGAGATATAGAGAGAGGGGGATAGGGAGACAGAGATTGGAGATATAGAGAGAGGGAGATAGGGAGAGAGAGATTGGAGATATAGAGAGAGGGAGATAGGGAGACAGAGATTGGAGATATAGAGAGAGGGAGATAGGGAGAGAGAGGTTGGAGATATAGAGAGAGGGAAATAGGGAGAGAGAGATTGGAGATAGAGAGAGAGGGAGATAGGGAGAGAGAGATTGGAGATATAGAGAGAGGGGGATAGGGAGAGAGAGATTGGAGATATAGAGAGAGGGGGATAGGGAGAGAGAGATTGGAGATATAGAGAGTGGGAGATAGGGAGAGAGACATTGGAGATAGAGAGAGAGGGAGAGAGGGAGAGAGAGATTGGAGATATAGAGAGAGGGAGAGAGGGAGAGATTGGAGATATAGAGAGAGGGAGAGAGGGAGAGAGGGAGAGAGAGATTGGAGATAGAGAGAGAGGGGGATAGGGAGAGAGAGATTGGAGATAGAGAGAGAGGGAGATAGGGAGAGAGAGATTGGAGATATAGAGAGAGGGGGATAGGGAGAGAGAGATTGGAGATAGAGAGAGAGGGAGATAGGGAGAGAGAGATTGGAGATATAGAGAGAGGGAGATAGGGAGAGAGAGATTGGAGATATAGAGAGAGGGGGATAGGGAGAGAGAGATTGGAGATATAGAGAGAGGGGGATAGGGAGAGAGAGATTGGAGATATATAGAGAGGGGGATAGGGAGAGAGAGATTGGAGATATAGAGAGTGGGAGATAGGGAGAGAGAGATTGGAGATAGAGAGAGAGGGAGAGAGGGAGAGAGAGATTGGAGATATCGAGAGAGGGAGAGAGGGAGAGATTGGAGATATAGAGAGAGGGAGAGAGAGATTGGAGATAGAGAGAGAGGGAAATAGGGAGAGAGTGATTGGAGATAGAGAGAGAGGGGGATAGAGAGAGAGAGATTGGAGATATAGAGTGAGCGGGATAGGGAGAGAGGGATTGGAGATAGAGAGAGAGGGAGATAGGGAGAGAGAGATTGGAGATATAGAGAGAGGGAGATAGGGAGAGAGAGATTGGAGATAGAGAGAGAGGGAGATAGGGAGAGAGAGATTGGAGATATAGAGAGAGGGAGAGAGGGAGAGAGGGAGAGAGAGATTGGAGATAGAGAGAGAGGGAGAAAGGGAGAGAGTGATTGGAGATAGAGAGAGAGGGGGATAGGGAGAGAGAGAGAGAGATTGGAGATATAGAGAGAGGGAGATAGGGAGAGAGAAATTGGAGATATAGAGAGAGGGAAATAGGGAGAGAGACAGATTGGAGATATAGAGAGAGGTTGAGAGAGATTGGAGATATAGAGAGAGGGGGCCAGGCAGATAGAGAGAGATTGAAGATATGGAGAGACGGAGAGAGAGAGATTGGAGATATAGAGAGATGCGGATAGGGAGAGAGAGATTGGAGATATAGAGAGTGGGAGATAGGGAGAGAGAGATTGGAGATATAGAGAGAGGGGGCTAGGCAGAGAGAGAGATTGAAGATATGGAGAGACGGAGAGAGAGAGATTGGAGATATAGAGAGATGCGGATAGGGAGAGAGAGATTGGAGATATAGAGAGTGGGAGATAGGGAGAGAGAGATTGGAGATATAGAGAGAGGGAGATAGGGAGAGAGAGATTGGAGATATAGAGAGAGGGAGATAGGGAGAGAGAGAGATTGGATGTATAGAGAGAGGGAGATAGGGAGAGAGAGAGATTGGAAGTATAGAGAGAGAGGGGGATAGGGAGAGAGAGAGATTGGAGGTATAGAGGGAGGGTGATAGTGAGATAGGAGATATAGAGAGAGGGGAATAGAACATAATGATATAAGAAATAAGAGCAGGAGTAGGCCATTTTTCCCTTCGAGCCTGCTCCGCCATTCAACAACATCATGGGTGATCTTCTACCTCATCTCCACCTTCCCGCACTGTCCCCATATCCCTTAATTCCCTTCCTTCCCAAAAATCTATCGATCTCTGGCTTGAATATACTCAACGACTGAGCCCTCTGGGGTGGAGAATTCCAAAGATTCACCACCCTCTGAGTGAAGAAATTTCTCCTCATCTCAGTCCTGAATGGCCGAACCCTTATTCTGAGGCTGTGACCCCTGGTTCTAGACTCCCCAGCCAGGGGAAACATCCTCCCTGCATCTGCCCTGTCAAGCCCTGTAAGAATTTTATATGTTTCAATGAGATCGCCTCTCATTCTTCTAAATTCTAGAGAATATAGGCTTAGTCTACTCAATCTCTCCTCATAGGACAATCCCCCCATCCCAGGAACCAGTCTGGTGAACCTTCGTTGCACTCCTTCTATGGCAAGTATATCCTTCCTTAGGTAAGGAGACCAAAACTGTCCACAATACTCCAGGTGTGGTCTCACCAGGGCCCTATATAATTGCAGTAAGACTTCTTTAATCTTATACTCTAATCCATTTGTAACAAAATCTAAAATACCATTTGCTTTCCTAATTGCCCGCTGTACCTGCATGTTAACTTTCTGTGATTCGTGTACAAGGACACCCTTTGATTCATGTACAAGGTCCCTCTGAGTGCAAACATTTCCCAGTCTCTCACCATTCAAAAAATATTCTGCTGTTTTGTTTTTCCTACCAACGTGGATAACTTCACACTTCCCCACATTGTATTCCATTTGCCATGTTCTTGCCCACTCTTACCCCAGAGATAGGAAGAGATAGGAGTTATAGAGAGAGGGGGACAGGGAGAGATAGGAGATACAGAGAGACGGGGATAGGCAGAGAGTGAGATAGATACCCCTCAGTATTGCGGTGCCTCCCCAGGTGAATTCTACCCCCAACGATAAGCCCATCCCTGGACATTTCCGCTGGGATTTCTTCCAAAATCGCGAGCGAGCGGAGGAGGTTTAATTGCATTTCTATAGCGCCTTCCACCACCTCAGGACGTCCCAAAGCGCCGCACACCCAATGAAGGACTTTTTTTGAAGTGTGGTCACTGTTGTAGTGTAGGAAACGAGGCAGCCAATATTGCGCACAGCAAGATCCCACAAACAGCTCCGTGATAATGACCGGATCATCTGTTTTTTTTAGTGATGTTGGCCGAGTGATAAATATCGGCCCCGGGGACACCTCTCCTCCCTGCTCGCCTGCTCTTCTTCCAAATAGTGGCTGAGGGACCTTTTACGTCCACCCGAGAGGGCAGACGGGGGGGCCTTGGTTTAACGTCCCATCTGAAAGACGGCCCCTCCGACAGCGCAGCGCCTCTTCAGTGCTGGTGCTGGGACTGTTGGCCATGATTATGGGCTTAAGTCTCCGGAGGAGAAGGCCCGAACCCATGACCTTCTGATTCAGAAGCGAGAGAGCAGGCTAAACCCTCTGAGCCATGGCTGACACGGAAGAGACAGGAGGGAAGCCCTAATCCCTCAGACGGAGAAGGTTGCAGGAAGGACTCGAGTCTCACAGCCCGAGCTGTCGGTGGCCAGTGATAAACTGCTTCACTTTGCTCAGCAAATAAGGTTAGTGTGAATCACACCGCACAGAAGGAGGCCATTTGGCCCAATGTGCCTGTGCCGGCCCTTTGAATGAGCTCTCCAATTAGTCCCACTCCCCCCTCGCTCTTTCCCCACAGCCCTGTGAATTTCCCCTTCAAATATTTATCCAAATGCCCTTTTGAAAGTTACTATTGAATCTGCTTCCACCGCCCTTTCAGGCAGCGCGTTCCAGATCACAACAACTCGCTACGTAAAAACAATTCTCCTCATCTCCCCCTCTGGCTCTTTTGCCGATTATCTTCTATCTGTGTCCACTGGTTACCGACCCTCCTGCCACTGGAAACAGTTTCTCCCGATCTACTCTATCTAGTATCGTGTCCAGTTCCAGTCACCACACTTTAGGAAGGATGTGAAGGCCCTTGAGAGGGTGCAGAGGAGATTTACCAGAATGGTTCCGGGGATGGGGGATCTTAGCTACAAGGACAGGTTGGAGAAGCTGGATTTGTTTTCATTAGAGCAAATGAGGTTGAGGGGTGATTTGATCGAGGTGTACACGATTTTGACGGGTTTGGATAGGCTAGACGGGGAAAGGCTGTTCCCACTAGTTGATGGTACAAGGACTAGGGGACACAGATTTAAGGTTTTGGGCAAGAGATACAGGGGGGATGTGAGGAAAAACTTTTTTACGCAGCGAGTGGTGATGACCTGGAACCCGGTGCCCCTGAGGGAGCGCCGCACTGTCGGAGGGGCAGTACTGAGGAAGCGCCGCAATGTCGGAGGGACAGTACTGAGGGAGCGCCGTACTGTCAGAGGGGGAGTACTGAGGGAGCGCCGCACTGTCGGAGGGTCAGTACTGAGGGAGCGCCGCACTGTCGGAGGGGCAGTACTGAGGGAGCGCCGTACTGTCAGAGGGGGAGTACTGAGGGAGCGCCGCACTGTCGGAGGGGCAGTACTGAGGGAGCGCTGCACTGTCGGAGGGTCAGTACTGAGGGAGCACCGCACTGTCGGAGGGGCAGTACTGAGGGAGCGCCGCACTGTCGGAGGGGCAGTACTGAGGGAGCGCTGCACTGTCGGAGGGTCAGTACTGAGGGAGCACCGCACTGTCGGAGGGTCAGTACGGAGGGAGCGCCGCACTGTCGGAGGGTCAGTACTGAGGGAGCACCGCACTGTCGGAGGGTCAGTACTGAGGGAGCACCGCACTGTCGGAGGGGCAGTGCTGAGGGAGCGCCGCACTGTCGGAGGGGCAGTACTGAGGGAACGCCGCACTGTCGGAGGGGTAGTACTGAGGGAGCGCCGCACTGTCGGAGGGGCAGTACTGAGGGAGCGCCGCACTGTCGGAGGGGCAGTACTGAGGGAGCGCCGCACTGTCGGAGGGTCAGTACGGAGGGAGCGCCGCACTGTCGGAGGGGCAGTACTGAGGGAGCGCCGCACTGTCGGAAGGGCATTACTGAGGGAGCGCCGCACTGTCAGAGGGTCAGTACTGAGGGAGCACCGCGCTGTCAGAGGGGCAGTACTGAGGGAGCGCCGCACTGTCAGAGGGGCAGTACTGAGGGAGCGCCGCACTGTCGGAGGGTCAGTACTGAGGGAGCGCCGCACTGTCGGAGTGTCAGTACTGAGGGAGCGCCGCACTGTCGGAAGGGCATTACTGAGGGAGCGCCGCACTGTCAGAGGGGTAGTACTGAGGGAGCGCCGCACTGTCGGAGGGGCAGTACTGAGGGAGCGCCGCACTGTCAGAGGGTCAGTACTGAGGGAGCGCCGCACTGTGGGAGGGTCAGTACTGAGGGAGCGCCGCACTGTCGGAGGGGCAGTACTGAGGGAGCGCCGCACTGTCAGAGGGGCAGTACTGAGGGAGCATCGCACTGTCGGAGGGGCAGTACTGAGGGAGTGCCGCACTGTCGGAGGGTCAGTACTGAGGGAGCGCCGCAATGTCGGAGGGTCAGTACTGAGGGAGCGCCGCACTGTCGGAAGGGCATTACTGAGGGAGCGCCGCACTGTCAGAGGGGTAGTACTGAGGGAGCGCCGCACTGTCAGAGGGGTAGTACTGAGGGAGCGCCGCACTGTCGGAGGGGCAGTACTGAGGGAGTGCTGCACTGTCGGAGGTGCCGTCTTTCGGATGAGATGTTAAACCGAGGCCCCCGTCTGCTCTCATGGCCACTATTTGGAAGAAGAGCAGGGGAAGTTCTCCCCGGTGTCCTGGGGCCAATATTTCTCCCTCAACCAATATAACAAAAACAGATGATCTGGGTCACTATCACTTTGCTGTCTGTGGGAGCTTGCTGTGTGCAAATCGGCTGCCACGTTTCCCACATTACAACAGTGACCACACTTCAAAAAAGTACCTCATTGGCTGTGAAGCGCTTTGAGACGTCCGGTGGTCGTGAAGGGCGCGGGAGCAATTTATTTTCCTTTCTGCCTTCAGGAGAACAACCCCAGTCTTCTCCCGTCTCCCCAGGTCTAACTGGAGTCCCTCGACCGTTTGGAAAGACAAACAGCAGATGCAGAGTGATAGGAAAGCAAAGACGTGTGGCGATAGGCTAGCGAAGGAGAAAACATTGGCGCGATTCAGGAGGCAGATACAGAGAGGAGATTTAACTCACGTTATTCCCGTCCTGGCTCCCAGTCACTGTCTGATTCCGGCTGTTCTTACCCGCTTTATATTCTTCACTCGCCTCATCCCCAGTAGCAATTATTTCAATCACATAAATGCTAAATAACAGGCAGCAGGTTACTGAATGGCTGCTGATCACATGGCCTGCAGTGTGTCTCACGAGTAATTGCAGGCTAAGAAATTAATGCCCTTGCCTTATTTGGCACAGTCCCTTAGAACCCCACCCGCCCCCCACCCCCACCACCCCTCAGTCTGTCTCGACCTTAATGCTGATGTGATGAGAGATAATTTCCAATCTCTCTGTTTGAAGTTGAATTATACCCTTGCCCTTGAGAATCCACGAGCCTGCGGGGACTCGCTGGGATAACCGTTTCTTCTGTGACTAGTCGAAGCTTGGGTCCACGGGTGCTGCTTATAGGCGCGGATCAGCGCGTCTCTGCACGGGGCTGCAAACAGTGCAGCAGCAACAACAAGGCATTGATATAGCGCCTTTAACCGAGTAAAATGGCCCAAGGTCGCTTCACAGGAGCGAATATCAAACAAAATTTGACCCACATAAGGGGATATTAGGACAGGCGACCAAAAGCTTGGTCAAAGAGGTCGGTTTTTAAGGAGGGTCCTAAAGGAGGAGAGAGAGGCGGAGAGGTTTAGGGAGGGAATTCCAGAGCTCGGGGCCCAGGCGGCTGAAGGCACGGCCGCCAATGGTGGAGCGATGGAAATCGGGGGATGTTCAAGAGGCCGGAATTGGAGGAGCGTAGAGATCACGGAGGGTTGCAGGGGCTGGAGGAGGTTACAGAGATAGGGAGGGTTGTAGGGGATGGAGGAGGTTACAGAGAGAGGGAGGGTTGTAGGGGGCTGGAGGAGGTTACAGAGATAGGGAGGGTTGTAGGGGCTGGAGGAGGTTACAGAGATAGGGAGGGTTTTAGGGGCTGGAGGAGGTTACAGACATAGGAAGGGTTGTAGGGGCTGGAGGAGGTTACAGAGATAGGGAGGGTTGTAGGGACTGGAGGGGGTTACAGAGATAGGGAGGGGTGTAGGGGCTGGAGGTGGTTACAGAGATAGGGAGGGTTGTAGGGGCTGGAGGGGGTTACAGAGATAGGTAGGGCTGGAGGAGGTTACAGAGATAGGGAGGGTTGTTGGGGCTGGAGGGGGTTACAGAGATAGGGAGGGGTGTAGGGGCTGGAGGTGGTTACAGAGATAGGGAGGGTTGTAGGGGCTGGAGGGGGTTACAGAGATAGGGAGGGTTGTAGGGGCTGGAGGGGGTTACAGAGATAGGAAGGGTTGTAGGGCTGGAGGAGGTTACAGAGATAGGGAGGGTTGTAGGGGCTGGAGGAGGTTACAGAGATAGGGAGGGTTGTAGGGGCTGGAGGAGGTTACAGAGATAGGGAGGGTTGTAGGGGCTGGAGGTGGTTACAGAGAGAGGGAGGGTTGTAGGGGGCTGGAGGAGGTTACAGAGATAGGGAGGGTTGCAGGGGCTGGAGGAGTTTACAGAGACAGGGAGGGTTGTAGGGGCTGGAGGCGGTTACATAGATAGGGAGGATTGTAGGGCTGGAGGGGGTTACAGAGATAGGGAGGGTTGTAGGGGGCTGGAGGGGGTTCCAGAGATCGGGAGGGCTGTAGGGGTTGGAGGAGGTTACAGAGATCAGGAAAGTTGTAGGGTTTGGAGGAGGTTACAGAGACAGGGAGGGTTGTAGGGGCTGGAGGAGGTTAAAGAGATAGGGAGGGTTGTAGGGGGCTGGAGGGAGTTACAGAGATAGGGAGGGTTGTAGGGGCTGGAGGTGGTTACAGAGATAGGAAGGGTTGTAGGGGCTGGAGGAGGTTACAGAGATAGGGAGGGTTGTAGGGGCTGGAGGAGGTTACAGAGATTGGGAGGGTTGTAGGGGCTGGAGGAGGTTACAGAGATAGGGAGGGTTGTAGGGGCTGGAGGAGGTTACAGAGAGAGGGAGGGTTGTAGGGGGCTGGAGGAGGTTACAGAGATAGGGAGGGTTGCAGGGGCTGGAGGAGGTTACAGAGACAGGGAGGGTTGTAGGGGCTGGAGGCGGTTACATAGATAGGGAGGATTGTAGGGCTGGAGGGGGTTACAGACATAGGGAGGGTTGTAGGGGGCTGGAGGGGGTTCCAGAGATCGGGAGGGTTGTAGGGGTTGGAGGAGGTTACAGAGATCGGGAGAGTTGTAGGGTTTGGAGGAGGTTACAGAGATAGGGAGGGTTGTAGGGGCTGGAGGAGGTTACAGAGATAGGGAGGGTTGTAGGGGGCTGGAGGGAGTTACAGAGATAGGGAGGGTTGTAGGGGCTGGAGGTGGTTACAGAGATAGGAAGTGTTGTAGGGGCTGGAGGAGGTTACAGAGATAGGGAGGGTTGTAGGGGCTGGAGGAGGTTACAGAGATTGGGAGGGTTGTAGGGGCTGGAGGAGGTTACAGAGATAGGGAGGGTTGTAGGGGCTGGAGGAGGTTACAGAGATAGGGAGGGCTGTAGGGGCTGGAGGAGGTTACAGGGATAGGGAGGGTTGTAGGGGGCTGGAGGAGGTTACAGAGATAGAGAGGGTTGTAGGGGCTGGAGGAGGTTACAGAGATAGGGAGGGTTGTAGGGGCTGGAGGAGGTTACAGAGATAGGGAGGGTTGTAGGGTCTGGAGGAGGTTACAGAGATAGGGAGGGTTGTAGGGGCTGGAGGAGGTTACAGAGATAGGGAGGGTGTAAGGGATGGAGGAGGTTACAGAGATAGGGAGGATTGTAGGGGCTGGAGGAGGTTACAGAGATAGGGAGGGTTGTAGGGGCTGGAGGAGGTTACAGAGATAGGGAGGGTTGTAGGGGCTGGAGGAGGTTACAGACATAGGGAGGGTTGTAGGGGCTGGAGGAGGTTACAGAGATAGGGAGGGTTGTAGTGGCTGGAGGAGGTTACAGAGATAGGGAGGGTTGTAGGGCTGGAGGAGGTTACAGTGATAGGGAGGCTTGTAGGGGCTGGAGGAGGTTACAGAGATAGGGAGGGTTGATGGGCTGGAGGAGGTTACAGAGATATGGAGGGTTGTAGGGGCTGGAGGTGGCTACAGAGAAAGGGAGGGTTGTAGAGGCTGGAGGAGGTTACAGAGATAGGGAGGGTTGTAGGGGGCTGGAGGAGGTTACAGAGATAGGGAGGGTTGTAGGTGCTGGAGGAGGTTACAGAGATAGGGAGAGTTGTAGGGGCTGGAGGAGGTTACAGAGATAGGGAGGGTTGTAGGGGCTGGAGGAGGTTACAGAGATAGGGAGGGTTGTAGGGGGCTGGAGGCGGTTACAGAGATAGGGAGGGTTGTAGGTGCTGGAGGAGGTTACAGAGATAGGGAGGGTTGTTGGGGCTGGAGGAAGTTACAGAGATAGGGAGGGTTGTAGGGCCTGGAGGAGGTTACAGAGATCGGGAGGGTTGTAGGGGCTGGAGGAGGTTACAGAGATAGGAAGGGGCGAGGAAGGATTTGAACACAAGGATGAGAATTTTCAAATCGAGGCGTTGCCAGGCCTGGAGCCACTGTAGGTGAGCGAGCACAGGGGTGTTGGGTGAACGGGACTTGGTGCGAGTTAGGAATACGGGGAGGTTTGGAGAAGCTCAAGATTTCATAGGGTGGATGATGGGAGGCCAGCCAGGAGTGGTTTGGAATAGTCGGAGTCTGGAGGTGACAAGGGTATGGATGAGGGTTTCAGCAGCGGATGAGCTGAGGCAGGGGCGGAGACGGGCGATGTTACGGAGGTGGAAGTGGGTGGTCTCAATGATGGTGCGGATATTGGGGTTGGAAGCTCATCTCAGGTTCAAATTACCCAGGATTGCATCGGATATACCGCACAGAAACAGGCCATTCGGCCCAACCAGTCCATGCCGGTGTTTATGCTCCACTCGAGCCTCCTCCCGTCTTTCCTCATCTAACTCTATCAGCGTAACCCTCTATTCCCTTCTCCCTCATATACTTGTCCAGCCTCCCCTTAAATGCATCGATACTATTCGCCTCGACCTCTCCCTGTGGTAGCGAGTTCCACATTCTCACCACTCTCTGGGTAAAGAAGTTTCTCCTGAATTCCCTATTGGATTTCTTGGTGACTATCTTCTATTGATGGCCTCTAGTTATGCTCTTCCCCACAAGTGGAAACATTCTCTCTGTATCCACTCTATCAAAACCTTTCATCATTTTAAAGACCTCTATTAGGTCACCCCTCAGCCTTCTCTTTTCAAGAGGAAAGAGACCCAGCCTGTTCATCCTTTCCTGATAGGTGTACCCTTGCATTTCTGGTATCATCCTTGTAAATCTTCTCTGCACCCTCTCCAGTGCCTCTATATCCTTTTTATAATATGGTGACCAGAACTGTACACAGTGCTCCAAGTGTGGTCTAACCAAGGTTCGATACAGGTTTAGCATAACTTCCCTACTTTTCAATTCTATCGCTCGAGAAATTCTCCCCCAATCGTGCGATTTTCAAACCACGAGAGGACAGTGACGGATTTCCCAGCATGTGTTCCCGGCCTATGGGAGTGATGCTTGAAGTGGGAAAACTCATCCAGTTTGCTCTTGATATGGTTAAAACCAAGTCTGGAGACACAAGAGCAGTGTCCAATCACTGCCCATCGACCAGACGCTCTCTCTCTCTTAGGCAGCCCCTCGGAACCGAGGATGACTTGCCTCCACACTAAAAATGAGTTCTCAGGTGACTGATGAGTCCAGTGCGGGACCTACAGTCTCTGTCACAGGTGGGGCAGACGGTGGTTGAAGGGGCGGGTGGGTGGGGTGCTTAGGTTGACGTGCGCTCCTTGCGCTGCCTGCGCTTGGCTTCCGCTTGCTCCCGGCGAAGAGACTCCAGGTGTTCAGCGCCTTCCCAGATGTTTCTCCTCCACTTTGTGCGGTCTTGGGGCCAGGGATTCCCAGGTGTCGGTGGGGATGTTGCACTTTTTCAAGGAGGCTTTGAGGGTGTCCTTGAAGCGTTTCCTCTGCCCACCTGAGGCTCTCTTGCTGTGCCGGAGCTCCGAGTAGAGCGCTTGTTTTGGGAGTCTCATATCGGGCATGCGGACAATGTGACCCGTCCATCGTAGCTGATCGAGCGCGGTCAAAGCTTCGATGCTGGGGATGTTGGCCTGAGCAAGAACAGAGAAACATCGAAACATAGAAAAATAGGAGCAGGAGTCGGCCATTCGGCCCTTTGAGCCTGCTCCACCATTCAATATAACCATGGCTGATCCTCTATCTCAATACCATATTCCCACTCTCTCCCCATACCCCTTGATGCCTTTAGTGTCTAGAAATCTATCGATCTCCTTCTTAAATATACAGTATTCAGTGACTTGGCCTCCACAGCCTTCTGTGGTAGAGAATTCCACAGGTTCACCACCCTCTGAGTGAAGAAATTTCTCCTCATCTCAGTCCTAAATGTCCTACCCCGTATCCTGAGACTGTGACCCCTCGTTCTCGACCCCCCCAGCCAGGGGAAACACCCTCCCTGCATCCAGTCTGTCTAGCGCTGTCAGAATTTTATACGTTTCAATGAGATCCCCTCTCATTCTCCTAAACTCTAGCGAATACAGGCCTAGCCGACCCAATCTCTCCTCATATGAAAGCCCTGCCATCCCAGGAATCAGTCTGGTGAACCTTCACTGAACTCCCTCTATTGCAAGTTTATCCTTCCTTAGGTAAGGAGACCAAAACTGCACACAGTACTCCAGGTGTGGTCTCACCAAGGCCCTGTATAACTGTAGCAAGACATCCTTACTCCTGTACTCAAATCCTCTTACAATGAAGGCCAACATACCATTTGCCTTCCTAACTGACGTTGGTGCGCCTATCCTGCCAATGGATTTGCAGGATCTTGCGGAGGCAGCGTTGGTGGTACCTCTCCAGTGCTTTGCTAATTGCTAGCCGACGTACGGGGCAGAGTGACACAGACTGCACTTATATTTAGCAAATAAAAACAGGCTCCATTTGGCCTCATTGGGCCTTAACCTGCCCAGCCCACTAAATGGGCAACCTTAAATACTGTTGGCGCAAGGCTGATTGCAGGACATAGTGTGGGACTGGGACCCACCTACTTGTTTAGTCGCATCGCGTGACTTGAAGTAGATATCTGCAAATAGTTTCTCTAAGTATTATAATCTCTTTCAGAATGAAGGCAGCTCTCGGCCCCGGCTGATCTTGGCCTTCCAGGGAGTGGTGAGGGGGAGCAGGGAGGTAACTCGAACTGCCTAGGCCCCCTGAGCTCAGCAATTCTCTGCCTTATCCTCCCCGTTCACTGACCTGCACTGCGCCCCCGGTCTGGCAACGCCCCCACCCACCCCCCCCCCGACCTCGTTTTAAGCTTCTCATCCTTGTTTTCAAATGCCTCCACGGCCTCCTCGCTCCCCATCCCCTCCTCTCTATCTGTGTAACCTCCTCCAGCCCCGCAACCCTCCGAGATCTCTGCGCTCCTCCAATTCTGGCCAGTTCCAGGTTTCCAGCACCCTTTGTGTGCAGACGGCAGCACGGTGGCATAGTGGTTAGCACTGTTGCCTCACAGCGCTAGGGACCCGGGTTCGAATCCGGCCTCGGGTGACTATCTGTGTGGAGTTTGCACATTCTCCCCGTGTTTGCGTGGGTTTTCTCCGGGTGCTCTGGTTTCCTCCCACAGTCCAAAGATGTGCAGGTTAGGTTGATTGGCCATGATAAAAATTGACCCTTAGTGTTAGGGGGGATTAAATACGTGGGTGTTACAGGGATAGGGCTTGGGTGGGATGGCTGTCGGTGTAGGGACCGGGTGCTAGGGTTTGGCTGATCAGCCATGATCTCGTTAAATGGCGGAGCAGGCTCGAAGGGCCGAATGGCCTACTCCTGCTCCTATCTTCTATGTTTCTATGTAAGAAGTGCTTCCTGACATCACCCCTGAACGGCCTGGCTCTAATTTTAAGGTTCTGCCCCCTTGTTCTGGACTCCCCCCACCAGAGGAAATAGTTTCTCTCTCTCTACCCTGTTGACTCCTTTAATCATCTTAAACACCTCGATTAGATCGCCACTTAATCTTCTAAACTCAAGCGAATACAAGCCTAGACTGTGCAAACCTGTCCTCATAATTTAACCCCTTTAGCCCCGGATATCATTCTGGAGAACCTGCACTGCTCTCCCTCCGAGGCCAATATATCCTTCCTGAGGTGCGGGCCCCAGAACTTACATAGAAACATCGAAGATAGGAGCAGGAGTCGGCCATTCAGCCCCTCGAGCCTGCTCCGCCATTCAATGAGATCATGGCTGATCATCCAAACTCAGTACCCGGTCCCTGCTTTCTCCCCATATCCCTTGATCCCTTTAGCCTTAAGAAATATATCCAACTCCTTCTTGAATATATTTAATGAATTGGCCTCTACTGCCTTCTGTGGTAGAGAATTCCACAGGTTCACCGCTCTCTGGGTGAAGAAATTCCTCCTCATCTCAGTCCTAAATGGCTTACCTCTTATCCTTAGACTGTGACCCCTGGTTCTGGACTCCCCTGCCATCGGGAACATCCTTCCTGCATCTAGTCTGTCTAGTCCTGTTAGAATTTTATAAATTTCAATGAGATCCCTTCTCATTCTTCTAAACTCTAGCGAGTATAAGCCCAATCGATCCAATCTCTCCTCATACATCATTCCTGCCATCCCAGGTATCAGCCTGGTGAATCTTCGCTGCACTCGCTCCATGGCAAGAACATCCTTCCTCAGATAAGGCGACCAAAACTGCACACAATACTCAAGGTGTGGTCTCACCAAGGCCCTGTACAACTGCAGCAAGACATCCTTGTTCCTGTACTCAAACCCTCTCGCTACGAAGGCCAACATACCATTTGCCTTCTTAACCGCCTGCTGCACCTGCATGCTTACCTTCAGTGACTGGTGCACAAGGATGCCCAGGTCTCGTTGCACTCCCCCTTCTCCCAATCCACTGCCATTCAGATAATAATCTGCCTTCCTGTTTTTGACACCAAAGTGGATAACCTCGCATTTATCCACGTTATATTGCATCTGCCATGCTTCTGCCCAATCACCCAGCCTGTCCAAATCATACTGGAGTTTCTCGGGGACTCTAGGAGAATCGAGCAATATGGGTGATGCGCCTCAATGACTTCAAGACTCAAAGTTAACTGAATAAAACAAGGCTTTTATTAGCAAAGAAAAGATGCCTGTGGCTTCACCTAGCATGCTGCTGTTCTGCTGCAAGACAAGCCTGGGCTTGTCTTAAGTAGGGCCAGGTATGGGCGGAGCCGACACACAAAGGGGGCGGTCCACTATACACAATACAAGGTAAAGCACCGGAGCAGGCAATACAATATATGTAGTTAACTACAGAGTCTGATGAATGACATATTTCATCACATTCACCCCTTCTACAGATTTAGTCTGTCCGGGGGTGTGATAGTCCTCTGTGACCGACGTAATGGTTGCGGTGCCGCGGGTGCCGGCTGGGTGTCCCGGGTGGTCTCCTGGGTCTCTGCCGGGGGCGCCACCGGGGTTGTTGAAGGAGTAGGTGGTGGGGGTACCGTTGGCTGGTGTTCTTCCGGGGGTGATGAAAGAATAGTGGGTGGAGTGGGTGGGTAATAGTTGTTGTGGTTGTTGTGGTTGTTGTTGTTGTTGTTGTAGTCGTTGTCGTTGTTGCTGTTGTTACCGGCTGGGGCGAGGTCTTTTATGGACACAGTGTCCTCCCGTCCGTCGACGTGCCGGACATACGCATATTGTGGGTTGGCGTGGAGCAGGTGCACTGGCTCCACGAGAGGGTCCGTCTTGTGGCCCCTCACATGCTTCCGCAAAAGTACCGGACCTGGGGTGGAGAGCCATGACGGTATGGATACGCCTGAGGTGGATTTCCGGGGAAACACAAACATTAGCTCATGAGGCGTGGCATTAGTGGCAGTACACAATAGTGACCGTATTGAGTGGAGCACATCTGGGAGGACTTCCTGCCAGCGGGAGATAGGGAGGCCCTTGGTCCTTAGAGTTAGGGTGACTGCCCTCCATACTGTCCCGTTCTCTCGCTCCACCTGACCGTTACCTCGGGGGATGTAGCTGGTGGTACGGCTCGTGGCAATCCCCTTGGACAGCATGTACTGGCGTAGCTCTTCACTCATGAAGGACGCCCCCCTATCCGTGTGGATATAGCTTGGCATCCCGAACAGGCAGAACAGGCTGTTGAGGCATTTAATGACCGTGGCGCTGGTCATGTCTGGGCAGGGGAAGGCGAATGGGAAACGGGAGTATTCGTCCACAATGTTCGGGAAGTAAACATTGCGGTCGACGGACGGGAGGGGGCCCTTGAAATCTAAGCTAAGCCGCTCGAAGGGCCGTGTTGCTTTGATTAGGTGGGCTCTATCAGGGCGGTAGAACCGAGGCTTGCACTCAGCGCAAGTGCGGCAGTTCCTGGTCAGGGATCGAACTTCCTCAATCGAGTAGGGTAAGTTGCGGGACTTTATGAAGTGGAACAACCGTGTGACCCCTGGGTGGCAGAGGTCGTTGTGGAGGGTCTGTAGCCGATCCCCGGTGGCGTTGGCACACATCCCTCGTGAGAGGGCGTCGGGGAATTCGTTAAGGGCCCCCGGCCGGTATATGATGTCGTACTCGAAGGTGGAGAGCTCGATCCGCCACCTAAGAATCTTATCATTTTTAATCTTCCCCCTCTGTTTATTATTGAACATAAACGCTACCGACCGCTGGTCGGTAAGTAGGGTGAAGCGTTTGCCGGCTAGGTAGTGCCACCAGTGGCGCACTGCCTCCACGATGGCTTGGGCCTCCTTTTCCACGGAGGAGTGTCTGATCTCGGGCCCCTGGAGGGTCCTCGAGAAGAAAGCTACGGGCCGCCCCGCCTGGTTGAGGGTGGCCGCCAGGGCAAAGTCAGACGCATCACTTTCCACTTGAAAGGGAGTGTTCTCGTCCACTGCCTGTAGCGTGGCCCGCTCAATATCCTGCTTAATGCTTTTGAAGGCAGCATGGGCCTCAGCAGAGAGTGGGAAAGAGGATGCTTTCAAGAGGGGGCGGGCTTTATCGGAGTAGTTGGGGACCCATTGGGCATAATACGAGAATAACCCCAGGCACCTTTTCAGGGCTTTGGGAGTGTTGGGCAGGGGCAGCTCCCGTAGGAGGCGCAATCGGTTGGGGTCTGGTCCGATTTCCCCATTCTCCACCACGCTGCCTAGTATGCAGAGGCGCGTGGTGTTGAAAACGCACTTGTCCTCGTTGTAGTTGAGGTTGAGTTTTCGTGCGGTTTTCAGAAACCTCGCGAGGTTTGAGTCGTGGTCCTGTTGGTTGTGGCCGCAGATGGTGACGTTGTCGAGATAGGGGAAGGTTGCCTGCAAGTGGTGGTCATCGACCATGCGGTCCATCTCCCTCTGAAAGACCGAGACCCCATTCTTCACCCCAAAGGGGACTCTGAGGAACTGGTAGAGGCATCCGTTTGCCTCGAAGGCGGTGTACGAATGGCCCTCTGGTCTGATAGGGAGCTGGTGATACGCTGACTTGAGGTCGATGGTGGAGAACACCCGGTATTGGGCGATTTGGTTCACCATCTCGGATATGCGGGGTAGCGGGTAGGCGTCTAGTTGGGTATAGATGTTGACTGTTTGACTATAGTCAATCACCATCCGCTTCTTCTCGCTACCCCTCACCACCACCACTTGGGCGCGCCACGGGCTGTTGCTGCGTTCAATAATGCGCTCCCTCAGGAGCCTGTCTACCTCGGTCGTGATAAACCGCCTGTCCTCCCAGCTGTACCTCCTGCTTTTGGTCGCTATTGGCCGGCAGTTAGGGGTAAGGTTCGCGAATAGCGAAGGCGGCTTTACCTTCAGGGTAGCCAGACCGCACACTGTGAGGGGTGGCTGGGTCCCACCGAAATTGAGCGTGATGCTTTGGTGGTGGCACTGAAAATTCAGGCCCAAGATCACGCTCTCACATAAATCCTTCATAATTAACAGTTTAAAATTATTATATACAGTGCCTTTAACGGACAATCGTACCGCGCAGTAACCCGCAATAGTCGATATCTGGGTTTTGTCGGCCATAGAGATCCTGCCCTGAGTAGGGACTATAGTTAGAGAGAGTTGTTGTACCAGATCAGGGTGAATGAAGCTCTCCGTGCTCCCGCTGTCAATTAAACATTTAACCTTGCACCCGTTTACCTCGATGTCCACCATCGATTTGGATAGTGGGTGCGGTCTGGACTGGTCCACTGTGATCGACGCCACTGTAGGGCCCTGATCGGGACAAGATGGTGGGCCACACGAGGCCGGGTAAGATGGCGTCCACGATGTCTGCTCGCGAGATGGCGGACCCCACGAGGTCGGACAAGATGGCGTCCAAGATGGCCGCTCCCACGGCGCGCACGCGGCGGTGGCGGTTTTGCCTGTGGGGTTCCCTCTGCACACCTTCCCAAAGTGCCCCTTCTTACCGCACTTACAGCAGGTGGTGCCTTTCGCCGGGCACAGGTTCCTGGTGTGCTTCGGCTGCCCGCAGAAGTAGCATTTGGGGCCCCGATGCGTCGCGGCGGTCGTAGGGTTTCTGGGGGGAGAGCAGGGCCCCGACGGTGTTGGGCTACCGGGCGGGGAAGCAGAGGCGGCGTGGGCCGCGCGGCCTGACGAGTAGGAGTCAGAGTTCTTCTGAGCCACATCCAGCGATCGCGCTGTGTCCACAGCCTGTGTCAGATCTAGGCCCGTTTTCTCTAGCAGTCTCTGCCGGATGTAATTAGAGCTAAGGCCTGCGATAAAGGCATCCCGAATAAGCTCGTCTGTGTATACCGTGGCTTTCGCGTCTTTGCATTTGCAGTCTTTGCCAAGCACTTTTAGGGTGACTAGAAAGTCCTCTAGCGACTCTCCGGGTCGCTGTGTGCAGGTAGCAAGCAGGTGCCTGGCGTACACCTCGTTGGTAGGCCGCTGATAGTTGGCCTTTAGAATGTTGCAGGCATCCAGGTAGGTGGCTGCGCCTTGGATGAGTGGAAAAACCCGGTGGCTTACCCGATTCTGCAGGATCCCGAGTTTCACATCTCCGGTGGCTGTAGGGGCTGTGACGGCTTCGGAGTTGGCCATAAGGAATTCCAAGCACTGGAACCAGTGTCCAAACCGTGCCGATGCATCCGAAGCATGCGGGTCCAAATCCAAGCGTCCCGGTTTCAAAAGTTGATCCATCGTTAAAGTTTGCTAATAAAATTGATGCGCCTCAATGACTTCAAGACTCAAAGTTAACTGAATAAAACAAGGCTTTTATTAGCAAAGAAAAGATGCCTGTGGCTTCACCTAGCATGCTGCTGTTCTGCTGCAAGACAAGCCTGGGCTTGTCTTAAGTAGGGCCAGGTATGGGCGGAGCCGACACACAAAGGGGGCGGTCCACTATACACAATACAAGGTAAAGCACCGGAGCAGGCAATACAATATATGTAGTTAACTACAGAGTCTGATGAATGACATATTTCATCACATTGGGGATCAGGCGAGAAAGTGGAGTTGAGGTCGATGATCAGCCATGGTCTCATTGAGTGGCGGAGCAGGCTCGAGGGGTCGAAAGGCTGACTCCTGCTCCTATTTTTTATGTTCTTATCTAACACTGACTACAATTCCAAAACTGTACTTCTTTGGCTGTGAAGCGCTGCTGGTGGAAGACCCTGTATAAATTCATGTCCCTCCTTTCTTCTTGTAGAGTCAGTCCCACAGTGCGGGGAAAGGTTGAGAGAGGGTTTCTCATCCCAGCGATTGCATGGCAGTCTTCCGTTCACAGTCTTGCTCCAATGGAAGAGTCTCGTGTCTTCCCAAATCCCGTAATCTCTGGATCAAAGATTGGGGGAGGCCCACCGTCTAACATAAACATAGAAACATAGAGAAATAGGAGCAGGAGTCGGCCATTCGGCCCTTGGAGCCTGCTCCACCATTCAATAGGATCGTGGCTGATCCTCTATCTCAATACCATATTCCTGCTCTCTCCCCATACCCCTTGATGCCTTTTATGTCTAGAAATCTATCGATCTCCTTCTTAAATATATTCAGTGACTTGGCCTCCACAGCCTTCTATGGTAGAAAATTCCACAGGTTCACCACCCTCCTCATCTCAGTCCTAAATGTCCTACCCCGTATCCTGAGTCTGTGACCCCTCCTTCTCGACCCCCCAGCCAGGGGAAACATCCTCCCTGCATCCAGTCTGTCTAGCCCGGTCAGAATTTTATACGTTTCCACGAGATCCCCTCTCATTCTTCTAAACTCTAGTGAATACAGGCCTGATCGACCCAATCTCTCCTCATACGACAGTCCTGCCATCCCAGGAATCAGTCTGGTGAACCTTCGCTGCACTCCCTCTATGGCAAGTATATCCTTCCTTAGGTAAGGAGACCAAAACTGCACACAGTACTCCAGGTGTGGTCTCACCAAGGCCCTGTATAACTGTAGTAAGAGATCCTTGCTCCTGTACTCAAATCCTCTTGCAATGAAGGCCAACATACCGTTTGCCTTCCTAACTGCTTGCTGCACCTGCATGTTTGCTTTGAGTGACTGGTGTACAAGGACACCCAGGTCCCTCTGTACATCAACATTTCCCAATCTAGCACCATTTAAATAATACTCTGCCTTCTTTTTCCCACCGAAGTGGATAACTTCACATTTATCCACATTATACTGCATTTAAGTCAGGACAGAGAAAGCGAAAGAGAATAAAGGTGGGGCTGGAGGCAGAGCGAGAAAGAGCTGGGCCGACACTGCCATCCCAGTGCAAGGTCTCCCTCTGCTGGGCTCAGGCCGGAATTACCAGTGCTGGAGGAACCACAGAATCGGAGAATCACACAGCACAGAAGGAGGCCATTCGGCCCATCGTGCCTGTGCCAGCTCTTTAACAGAGCTCCCCAATTAGCTCCACTCCCCCCTCGCTCTTTCCCCACAGCCCTGGAAATGTTTTTCCTCTTCATGTATTTATCCAATTCCCCTTTTGAAAGTTACTATTGAATCTGCTCCCACCGCCCTTTCAGGCAGCGCGTTCCAGATCACAACAACTCGCTGAGTAAAAAATCATGTCGCCTTTGGATCTTCTGCCAATCACCTTAAATCTGTGTCCCCTGGTTCTCGACCCCTCCGCCAATGGGAACAGTCTCTCCTCATTTACTCTATCAAAACCCCTTATGACTTTGAACGCCTCAATTAAATCTCCTCTTAACCTTCTCTGCTCTAAGGAGAACAACCCCAGCTTCTCCAATCTCTCTATGCAACTGAAGTCCCACATCCCTGGAACCATTCTGGTAAATCTCCTCTGCACCCTCTCTAAGGCCTTCACATCCTTACTAAAGTGCGTTGCCCAGAATTGGACACAATACTCCAGTTAAGGCCGAACCAGTGTTTTATAAAGGGTCATCATAACTTCCTTGCTTTTATACTCTATTTATGAAGCCCAGGATCCCGTGTGCTTTTTTAACCGCTTTCTCAACCTGCCCTGCCACCTTCAACGATTTGTGCCCATATACCCCCGGGTCTCTCTGTTCCTGCACCCCCTTTAGAATTGCACCCTTTAGTTTATATTGCCTCTCCTCATTCTTCCTACCAAATAGCAGCGCTTCACACTTCTCTGTGTTAAACTGCATCTGCCATGTGTCTGCCCATTTCGCCAGTCTGTCTCTGTCCCCCTGAAATCTGTTACTATCCTCCTCACTGTTTACTACATTTCCGAGTTTCGTGTCATCTGCAAACTTTGAAATCATGCACCGTACACCCAAGTCCGGGTCATTAATATACATCAAACATCCTCTTTTGAAAATCGCAATCCCCTTCCTCAATTCTCCACCAGCACTCCGACAGGCAAAGCCACACAGAAGACAGGCGCTAAGGGAATGCACAAGGGTGGTTAGTTTACTTTGTTATGTACCTTTGGATGGATTGATGTATGAAGTTCGGATTGGAAAGCCTGCTTTGTGGTGCCTTTCATTCCAGCATTGCGGTCAAGAGAGTGCTGCGACGGTCAGTTACAGAGGGATGGTGAGGTGTGTGACTGCTGGACAATAGGGATTTGGGGTTGGGTTCAGCAGAACCGTGGTCGAATGAGGTGATCACGGACAGCCTGGCAAGAGGCACTTGTTCCTCCTCCTCTGTGAGCATCTTGTCCTCTTCCTTGCTGCCTCTACTCCATCTCTCTCCTATGCTGCAGGCCAAGGAAGAAGACAGCTGGAGCACCCAGGAGAGGTTACAAAAGCACACAGGATCCTGGGCTTCATGGATAGAGGCACCGGGTACAAAAGCAAGGAAGTTATGGTGAACCTTTATAAAACACTGGTCCGACCTCAACTGGAGTATTGTGTCCAATTCTGGGCACCGCACTTTAGGAAGGATGTGAAGGCCTTAGAGAGGGTGCAGAAAAGATTTACGAGAATGGTTCCCGGGATGAGGGACTTCAGTGACGTGGAGAGACTGGAGAAGCTGGGATTGTTCTCCTTGGAGCAGAGAAGGTTAAGGGGAGATTGACCAGGATGGTTCCCGGGATGAGGGACTTCAGTGATGTGGAGAGACTGGAGAAGCTGGGGTTGTTCTCCTTAGAGCAGAGAAGGTTGAGGGGAGATTTGATCGAGGTGTTCAAAATCATGAGGGGGTCTGGACAGAGCAGAGAGAGAGAAACTGTTCCCATTGGCGGAAGGGTCGAGAACCAGAGGACACAGATTGAAGGTGATTGGCAAAAGAGCTATAGGCGACATGAGGAAAAACTTTTTTACAAGCGAGTGGTTAGGATCTGGAATGCTCTGCCTGAGAGGGTGGTGGAGGCAGACTCAATCATTGCTTTCTAAAGGGAATTGGATAAGTAGCTGAAGGAAAAAAAATTGCAGGGCTACGGGGAAAGGGCGGGGGAGTGGGACTAGCTGAAGTGTTCTTGCAGAGAGCTGGCTCGGGCTCGACAGGCCGAATGGCCTCCTTTTGTGCTGTAACCATTCTATGATTCGACGATGATTCTCTGATTGGAGCAAGTGGTCATGACCGGAACCCTTGAATTCAGAAGCAAGGCCTTCTCTGCTTGCAGCGCCATGAACCGACCCCAAACAACCCTGGAAAGATCCAAAACCCTTCTACAAACTTAAACCCAGCCGGTCGAATTAATCAGCGCCCAACCCGAGATTGCTGACGATCCCTTGAAATTTCGCTGGTCGAGGGGATCCTTGCTGCTGCTGAAGGGCAGGTTCAGCGGTGCCAGGTTAAGAGAGGGCGCTAGCTCTGGTGGTGACGACGGAAACGGCAGCGCCGCGGCCGAGAAATCGAGCGCCGAATTCCCCGCCCTGTCTAACTTTTTCCCCGTTCCGGTGGAAAGGTCATCGGCCTGAACCGTGAGCCCCAGGCGGGAATTTTCTTCGGGGAGGCGGGTTGCCCTCGAAAGTCGGGAGGCCAGGTGAAGTGGCGATCGGAGGCCTCGTGGTGGGGTGGGTACGGTTGGGACCCTGGATCCAGGAGGTGGGTATAAAGCCACTCACCTCCTGGATCCAGCAGTCCCTGCCTCGGTTTAACTGCTGGGTTCACAAGATTCGCACAGCCCGTGACCTTTTCCACCTAGAAGGACAAGGGCAGCAGGCGCACGGGAACACCGCCACCTCCAAATTACACACACCATTCTGGCTTAGAAGTGTACCCAAGAAGCTCGACACCATCCAGGACAAAGCAGCCCGCTTGATTGGCACCCCATCCACCACCTTAAACATTCACTCCCTCCACCACCGGCGTACCGTGGCTGCAGTGTGTACCATCTACAAGACGCACTGCAGCAACTCGCCAAGGCTTCTTCGGCAGCACCTCCCAAACCCGCCACCTCTTCCACCTAGAAGGACAAGGGCAGCAGGCGCATGGGACCACCACTGCCTCCAAGTTCCCCTCCAAGTCACACACACCATCCCGACTTGGAAATATATCGGCCGTTCCTTCATCGTCGCTGGGTCAAAATCCTGGAACTCCCTCCCTAACAGCACTGTGGGAGCACCTTCACCACACGGACTGCAGCGGTTCACCACCACCTTCTCAAGGGGCAACTAGGGATGGGCAACAAATGCTGGCCTTGCCAGCGACACCCACATCCCATAAACCAATTTTTAAAAACACGCCCTTTTTTTTTAATGGGAGAATCCAAGCCTCTGTTTCTCCCCAGACCTGCTGAGCGTTCCCAGCATTTCCTGTTTTTTTTTGTCCTGGTTACCTTCCACGGAATGATACGGCACAGCAGGAAGCCATTCGGCCCGTCGCACCTGTGCCAGCTTATTGGCAGTGCCGTCCACAATCAGCCTATTGGCTGGCGGGGGCCAGAATTTACTGCCCATCCCTAATTGAGCCTTCAGAAGGCGGTGAGCGAGCCACCCTCTTGAACTGCTGCAGTCCGTGTGGTGAAGGGTTTACCTAGCAGTTTGTTACAACTGAGCTTCAGAGGGCCAGTTAAGAGTCAACCACATTGCTGCGGGTCTGGAGCCACATATAGGCCAGACCGGGTAAGGGCAGTAGATTTCCTTCCCAAAATACATTAGTGAACCAGATGGGTTTTTACATCAATCTAGTAGCTTCGCCCACAAGGTCACCATTACTGATACTAGCTTTATATTCCAGATTAACTTAATTAACTGAATTTAAATTCCCAGCGGCTGTGGTGGGATTTAAACTCACATCTCTGAAATCACTAGTCCAGGCCTCTGGATTACCAGCCCAGTGACATTACCACTACACTACCGTTTCCCCATACATTTTACCCCTTCAAGTATTTAACCAGTTTTGATCTATTGTAGTGTCAGCCGTGGCTCAGTGGGGAGCGCCCTCGCCTCTGAGTAGGAAGGTTGTGGGTTCAACTCCCACTCCAGGGACTTGAGCACAGTCAAGCTACACTGACACTCCAGTGCAGTACTGAGGGAGCGCCGCACTGTCGGAGGGGCAGTACTAAGGGAGCGCCACACTGTCGGAGGGGCAGTACTAAGGGAGCGCCACACTGTCGGAGGGGCAGTACTGAGGGAGCGCCGCACTGTCGGAGGGGCAGTACTGAGGGAGCGCCGCACTGTCGGAGGGGCAGTACAGAGAGAGCGCTGCACTGTCGGAGGGGCAGTACTGAGGGAGCGCCGCACTGTCGGAGGGGCAGTACTGAGGGAGCGCCACACTGTCAGAGGGTCAGTACTGAGGGAGCGCCGCACTGTCGGAGGGGCAGTACAGAGAGAGCGCTGCACTGTCGGAGGGGCAGTACTGAGGGAGCGCCACACTGTCGGAGGGGCAGTACTGAGGGAGCGCCACACTGTCGGAGGGGCAGTACTGAGGGAGCGCCACACTGTCGGAGGGGCAGTACTGAGGGAGCGCCGCACTGTCGGAGGGGCAGTACTAAGGGAGCGCCGCACTGTCGGAGGGGCAGTACTGAGGGAGCGCCACACTGTCGGAGGGGCAGTACTGAGGGAGCGCAGCACTGTCGGAGGGGCAGTACAGAGAGAGCGCCGCACTGTCGGAGGGGCAGTACTGAGGGAGCGCCGCACTGTCGGAGGGGCAGTACTGAGGGAGCGCCACACTGTCGGAGGGGCAGTACTGAGGGAGCGCCACACTGTCGGAGGGGCAGTACTGAGGGAGCGCCGCACTGTCGGAGGGGCAGTACTGAGGGAGCGCCGCACTGTCGGAGGGGCAGTACTAAGGGAGCGCCGCACTGTCGGAGGGGCAGTGCTGAGGGAGCGCCGCACTGTCGGAGGGGCAGTACTGAGGGAGCACCGCACTGTCGGAGGGGCAGTACTGAGGGAGCGCCACACTGTCGGCGGGGCAGTACTGAGGGAGCGCCGCACTGTCGGAGGGTCAGTACTGAGGGAGCGCCGCACTGTCGGAGGGGCAGTACTGAGGGAGCGCCGCACTGTCGGAGGGGCAGTACAGAGAGAGCGCTGCACTGTCGGAGGGGCAGTACTGAGGGAGCGCCACACTGTCGGAGGGGCAGTACAGAGAGAGCGCTGCACTGTCGGAGGGGCAGTACTGAGGGAGCGCCACACTGTCAGAGGGGCAGTACAGAGAGAGCGCTGCACTGTCGGAGGGGCAGTACTGAGGGAGCGCCACACTGTCAGAGGGGCAGTACAGAGAGAGCGCTGCACTGTCAGAGGGGCAGTACTGAGGGAGCGCCGCACTGTCGGAGGGGCAGTGCTGAGGGAGCGCCGCACTGTCAGAGGGGCAGTACAGAGAGAGCGCTGCACTGTCAGAGGGGCAGTACTGAGGGAGCGCCACACTGTCGGAGGGGCAGTACTGAGGGAGCGCCGCACTGTCGGAGGGGCAGTACTAAGGGAGCGCCGCACTGTCGGAGGGGCAGTACTGGGGGAGCGCCGCACTGTCAGAGGGGCAGTACTGAGGGAGCGCTGCACTGTCAGAGGGGCAGTACTGAGGGAGCGCCACACTGTCGGAGGGGCAGTACTGAGGGAGTGCCGTACTGTGGGAGGGGCAGTACTGAGGGAGCGCCGCACTGTCAGAGGGGCAGTACTGAGGGAGCGCCGCACTGTCGGAGGGGCAGTACTGAGGGAGCGCCACACTGTCAGAGGGGCAGTACTGGGGGAGCACCGCACTGTCAGAGGGGCGTTACTGAGGGAGCGCCGCACTGTCAGAGGGGCAGTACTGAGGGAGCGCCGCACTGTCGGAGGGGCAGTACTAAGGGAGCGCCGCACTGTCGGAGGGGCAGTACTGGGGGAGCGCCGCACTGTCAGAGGGGCAGTACTGAGGGAGCGCTGCACTGTCAGAGGGGCAGTACTGAGGGAGCGCCACACTGTCGGAGGGGCAGTACTGAGGGAGTGCCGTACTGTGGGAGGGGCAGTACTGAGGGAGCGCCGCACTGTCAGAGGGGCAGTACTGAGGGAGCGCCGCACTGTCGGAGGGGCAGTACTGAGGGAGCGCCGCACTGTCAGAGGGGCAGTACTGGGGGAGCACCGCACTGTCAGAGGGGCGTTACTGAGGGAGCGCTGCATTGGCGGAGGAGACGTTAAACCGATGCCCCGTCTGCTCTCTCTCAGGTGGGCTATTTCCCATCTTATTTCGAAGAAGAGCACGGGGAAGTGCAAAGAGACCTGGGTGTTCTTGTGTACCAGTCGCTGAAGATAAGCATGTAGTTGCAGCAGGCGGTTAAGAAGGCAAATGTTATGTTGGCCTTCGTAGCGAGAGGGTTCGAGTACAGGAACAAGGATGTCTTGCTGCCGTTGTACAGGGCCTTGGTGAGACCGCACCTTGAGTATTGTGTACAGTTTTGGTCGCCTTATCTGAGGAAGGATGTTCTTGCCATGGAGGGAGTGCAGCGAAGATTCACCAGGCTGATACCTGGGATGGCAGGAATGACGTACGAGGAGAGATTGTGTTGATTGGGCTTATACTCACTGGAGTTTAGAAGAATGAGAGGGGATCTCATCGAAACCTATAAAATTCTGTCAGGCCTGGACAGACTAGATGCAGGAAGGATGTTCCCGATGGCCGGGGAGTCCAGAACCAGGGGTCATAGTCTAAGGATAAGGGGTAGGACATTTAGGACTGAAATGAGGAGGAATTTCTTCACCCAGAGAGTGGTGAACCTGTGGAATTCTCTGTCACAGAGGGCGGTGGAGGCCAATTCATTAAATATATTCAAGAAAGAGTTGGATATATTTGTTAAGGCTAAAGGGATCAAGGGGTATGGGGAGAAAGCAGGGACAGGGTACTGAATTTGGATGATCAGCCATGATCTCATTAAATGGCGGAGCAGGCTCAAGGAGCTGAATGGCCGACTCCTGCTCCTATCTTCTATGTTTCTATGGGAGTTATCCCCGGTGTCCTGGCCAATATTTATCTGATTTACAGATGATCTGGTCATTATCACATTGCTGTTTGTGGGAGCTTGCTGTGTGCAAACTGACTGCCGCATTTCCCATATTACAACAGTGAATACATTTCAAAAGTACTTCACTGGCTGTAAAGTGTTTTGGGACGTCCGGTGGTCGTGAAAGGCGCTGGAGAAATGCAAGTTTTTTTTTATTAATGAAGGATGTGTGTGTGCTGGTCCTACAGTTGTTTCTGGAGAGCATTAAGTCATTGAAACATGTAATGTACAGCACGTTAAATAAATCAACGCAAATTCCAGGATTTAATCGGGTTTAATTTTCATTGGCTCTTGTCACAAGCAGCACAGAAATCGCTTGGTGCTGTCGTAGTCACAGGTGGAATCTGTCGTTCTCACATTACCAATATACATCGTGCCGCATGTTATAGATACAGCAGTGGGGAAACAGCCAAGGATCGGGTTATACAAGGGTTAGTAAAAGCAGGGCGGTCGAGCGGCTTGCTGAACACTCATGAAGCAGTCTGGTCACAGCGAACGCTCCAGATCACCGTCCTCACGAGAAGATCAGGTCCCTCCAGGCCTCTCTAGTCTGCTCATTGAATCGCCTGCAACACATTGCAACAGAGGCCAGCGTGAGGGCCAGCGCTGAACGAGGGCGGAGCGTGAGGGCCAGCGCTGAACGAGGGCGGAGCGTGAGGGCCAGCGCTGAACGAGGGCGGAGCGTGAGGGCCAGCGCTGAACGAGGGCGGAGCGTGAGGGCCAGCGTGAGGGCCAGCGCTGAACGAGGGCGGAGCGGCGGCCGAGGGCAAAGGAATTCAGCCATGGGAGGGCGGGGAGGGGAGGCGTCACAGCCAGGGTCAACCAATCAATGGGGAGCGCCGCGACGGGCGGACTATTCGACCATGGCGAGTGTCACAGTGCATGGCAACCGCTTGGTCAGCCAACCAATGGGGAGCACCGCGACGGGCAGACTATTCGACCATGGGGAATGTCACAGTGCATGGCAACCGCTTGGTCAGCCAACCAATGGGGAGCGCCGCGACGTGCAGAGTATTCGACCATGGGGAATGTCACAGTGCATGGCAAGAACTGTGCACCGTGCTCCAAGTGTGGTCCAATCAAGGTTCTATACAAGTTTAACATAACTTCTCTGTTTTTCAATTCTATTCCTCTAGAAATTAACCCCAGTACTTTGTTTGCTTTTTTATGGCCTTATTAACCTGCGATGCTACTTTTAATGATTTGTGTGTCTGTATCTGCAGATCCCTCTGCTCCTAGAAAATAAGAACATGAGTTAGGAGCAGGAGTCGGCCATTTGGCCCCTCGAGCCTTCTCCGCCATACGGCCCCTCGAGCCTTCTCCGCCATACGGCCCCTCGAGCCTGCTCCGCCATACGGCCCCTCGAGCCTTCTCCGCCATACGGCCCCTCGAGCCTGCTCCGCCATACGGCCCCTCGAGCCTGCTCCGCCATACGGCCCCTCGAGCCTTCTCCGCCATACGGCCCCTCGAGCCTGCTCCGCCATACGGCCCCTCGAGCCTTCTCCGCCATACGGCCCCTCGAGCCTGCTCCGCCATACGGCCCCTCGAGCCTTCTCCGCCATACGGCCCCTCGAGCCTGCTCCGCCATACGGCCCCTTGAGCCTGCTCCGCCATACGGCCCCTCGAGCCTGCTCCGCCATACGGCCCCTCGAGCCTTCTCCGCCATACGGCCCCTCGAGCCTGCTCCGCCATACGGCCCCTCGAGCCTGCTCCGCCATACGGCCCCTCGAGCCTTCTCCGCCATACGGCCCCTCGAGCCTGCTCCGCCATACGGCCCCTCGAGCCTGCTCCGCCATACGGCCCCTCGAGCCCGCTCCGCCATTCGGCCCCTCGAGCCCGCTCCGCCATTCGGCCCCTCGAGCCCGCTCCGCCATACGGCCCCTCGAGCCCGCTCCGCCATTCGGCCCCTCGAGCCCGCTTCGCATATTTGGCCCCTCGAGCCCGCTCCGCCATACGGCCCCTCGAGCCCGCTCCGCCACACGGCCCCTCGAGCCCGCTCCGCCATACAGCCCCTCGAGCCCGTTCCGCCAGTCGGCCCCTCGAGCCTGCTCCGCCACACAGCCCTCGAGCCTGCTCCGCCACACAGCCCTCGAGCCTGCTCCGCCACATGGCCCCTCGAGCCCGCTCCGCCATTCGGCCCCTCGAGCCTGCTCCGCCACACGGCCCCTCGAGCCCGCTCCGCCATTCGGCCCCTCGAGCCCGCTTCGCCATTCGGCCCCTCGAGCCCGCTCCGCCATTCGGCCCCTCGAGCCCGCTCCGCCATTCGGCCCCTCGAGCCCGCTCCGCCATTCGGCCCCTCGAGCCTGCTCCGCCACACGGCCCCTCGAGCCCGCTCCGCCATTCGGCCCCTCGAGCCCGCTCCACCATTCGGCCCCTCGAGCCCGCTCCGCCATTCGGCCCCTCGAGCCTGCTCCTCCCTACGGCCCCTCGAGCCCGCTCCGCCATACGGCCCCTCGAATCTGCTCCGCCACACGGCCCCTCGAGCCTGCTCCGCCAATCAGCCCCTCGAGCCTGCTCCGCCACACGGCCCCTCGAGCCCGCTCCGCCATTCGGCCCCTCGAGCCCGCTTCACCATTCGGCCCCTCGAGCCTACTCCGCCATACGGCCCCTCGAGCCCGCTTCACCATTCGGCCCCTCGAGCCCGCTCCGCCATACGGCCCCTCGAGCCTGCTCCGCCAATCAGCCCCTCGAGCCTGCTCCGCCACACGGCCCCTCGAGCCCGCTCCACCATTCGGCCCCTCGAGCCCGCTTCACCATTCGGCCCCTCGAGCCTACTCCGCCATTCGGCCCCTCGAGCCCGCTCCGCCATTCGGCCCCTCGAGCCTGCTCCGCCACACGGCCCCTCGAGCCCGCTCCGCCATTCGGCCCCTCGAGCCCGCTCCGCCATTCGGCCCCTCGAACCCGCTCCGCCATTCGGCCCCTCGAGCCCGCTCCGCCATTCGGCCCCTCGAGCCTGCTCCGCCACACGGCCCCTCGAGCCCGCTCCGCCATTCGGCCCCTCGAGCCCGCTCCGCCATTCGGCCCCTCGAGCCCGCTCCGCCATTCGGCCCCTCGAGCCTGCTCCTCCCTACGGCCCCTCGAGCCCGCTCCGCCATACGGCCCCTCGAATCTGCTCCGCCACACGGCCCCTCGAGCCCGCTTCGCCATTCGGCCCCTCGAGCCCGCTCCGCCATACGGCCCCTCGAGCCTGCTCCGCCAATCAGCCCCTCGAGCCTGCTCCGCCACACGGCCCCTCGAGCCCGCTCCGCCATTCGGCCCCTCGAGCCCGCTTCACCATTCGGCCCCTCGAGCCTACACCGCCATACGGCCCCTCGAGCCCGCTTCACCATTCGGCCCCTCGAGCCCGCTCCGCCATTCGGCCCCTCGAGCCTGCTCCGCCATATGGCCCCTCGAGCCCGCTCCGCCATTCGGCCCCTCGAGCCTGCTCCACCACACGGCCCCTCTAGCCTGCTCCACCACATGGCCCCTTGAGCCTGCTCCACCACACGGCCCCTCTAGCCTGCTCCACCATTCAGCCCCTCAAGCCCGCTCTGCTATTCAATAAGATCATGGCTGATCTTCGACAAATCCACTTTCCTGCCCGATCTCCATATCCCTCGATTCCCTTAATATCCAAAAATCTATCGATCTCCACCTTGAATATACTCAACGACTGAGCCTCCACAGCCCTCTGGGGCAGAGAATTCCAAAGATTCACCGCCCTCTGAGTGAAGAAATTCCTCCGCATCTCAGTCCTCAATGGCCGACCCCTTATTCTGAGACTGTGACCCCTGGTTCTAGACTCTCCAGCCAGGGGGAAACAACCTCTCAGCATCGACCCTGTCAATTCCCCTCAGAATCTTGTATGTTTCAATAAGATCACCACTCATTCTCCTAAACTCCAGAGAGTATCGGCCCATTCTACACAATCTCTCCTCATAGGACAGTCCTCTCATCCCAGGAATCCTCGACACCATTTAGATACTTCTTTCCTAGGAGTAGGTGGCCTCCTTATTCTTCCGACCAAAATGTACCACCTCACCCGTATCTACACTGAAGTTCATGTATCCGATTGTGGTTTGCAGTGAGACGGAGAGACTGACAGGAGCATTCCAGGGCGGTGCTGTTGCAATGGGATTAGGGTGGGCGCGGGAGAAAGGGGGTGACCGACGGACAGATAGAGAGGGGATCGGACAGGGAGGGAGGGAGCGGC
Organism: Somniosus microcephalus; assembly: GCF_052327205.1. Lineage (NCBI taxonomy): Eukaryota > Metazoa > Chordata > Chondrichthyes > Squaliformes > Somniosidae > Somniosus > Somniosus microcephalus. The sequence goes on along the minus strand of NC_140998.1, from coordinate 209,649,893 downwards.
CGCACCGACAGCTCGCTGAGGAGGGAGGCGTCTTCTCTCACCGTATTTTATCCATAAAGTTCGAGAGGTTTACATCGCGGAATAATTCGCGGATTGCTCCTGTAATTCGGGCGTAGAAGGTACGGAAGCGGTCTTGGAAGTTGGTGTACGCTCCCAGATAAGACCCCTGTCCCGTGGGGAAGAGCGCCGATCTCGAGTGTGTGGCTGATGCATTCTCTGCGGGAAGCAAATTGCACCGTTAGTTCACGCTCTCCCTCTCTTTCTCTCTCTCTCTCTCAGTCTCTCTCTCTCACTGTCTCTCTCTCTCTCTCTCTCAATTCAATTCAATTCAATTCAAATCGCTTTATTGGCATGACAAGTTACATCTTATGTTGCCAAAGCATCGAAAAACATTCATGTTTGTTCACAAAAATACAGATCTATCCATACAGTGTATAAACAGATATATCCCTGAGTGTATAAATATACATTCGTATAATTTGTATATACTCTTTTCTTAGGTTTACTGGTTGTCCCTCTGTTTATGGCAAGCTGTAACATAGTGTTCCGCTAAGATCACAGATCACAGATCACAGATCACAGAAACCCCAGTGCAGATAGAGGCCATTTCAGCCCATCGAGCCTGCACCGACACATATCCCACCCGATCCCCGTAACCCCTACACCAACACATATCCCACCCTATCCCCGTAACCCCACGTATTTAATCCCCCTACCACTAAGGGTCAATTTATCATAGCCAATCAACCTAACCCGCACATCTTTGGACTGTGGGAGGAAACCGGAGCACCCGGAGAAAACCCACGCAAACACGGGGAGAATGTGCAAACTCCACACAGACAGTCACCCGAGGCCGGATTCGAACCCGGGTCCCTGGCGCTGTGAGGCAACAGTGCTAACCACTATGCCACCGTGCACAGTTTCTCTCTTTCCCTAGTAGGTATGGGAGTTTTTGGTCGTCATTCAAATTTCTGAATTCCGGGCATATTTTTGTGAATTTTGGGTAGAAATTCTCCCTGATGCCCTGATATTTTCTACAAGCTGTGAGGAAGTGCATCTCTGTCTCCACCACTCCCTGACTGCAGTGAGAGCATATCCTGTCCTCTCTTGGCAGCCTGGTCTGCCTGTGTCTGCCTTTTTCGATCGCCAGGCTATGTTCACTAAGTCTGTACCTTGTCAAGGTTTTTCTCAGTTTGCTATCCTTTACCATGGTCAGGTATTCAGCCATGTTGTATTGTCTGTTTAGGGCCAAGTAGCAATTGAGTTTGTTTTGGGTTTTTGTCGTTTCTGCCCAATATGACAGGTATTTTTCCTTTTGCTTAGTGACAATTGTGTTGGGTCGAATTCTCTGTGCTACGATGTCACTGTCCTGGGGCTGGCTATTGTTAGTAGTGTTAGTGGTTGCTTCACTGAGTCCCAGGACTAGTTGACTGAGGGTATTTTTCTTTATGGTCCTCTCTTGGCATTTCAAGGCTTCGTAATGATAGCAGTGGGGGTTGCTCATTTTTAGGTGTTTCCAAAATTTGGTGGCTCTTTTTTGGATAGTAATTATTAGTGGATATTGGCCTAGTTCTGCCCTGCATGCATTGTTTACGGTTTTCCTTTGAGTCCGGAGGATACTTTTACAGAATTCTGCATGTAGGATCTCAATTGGGTGTTTGTCCCATTTTGCAAATTCTTGTTGTGTTAGCGGTCCACACACTTCACTGCCATAGAATGCAATTGGTTCAATTATTGATTTAAAAATTTTGAGCCAAATGCTAATTGGGATTTCTATTTGGATTGATTTTTTAATGGCATAGAAAGCCCTTCTTGCTTTCTCTTTCAGTTCATTCACAGCCAGATGAAAATTTCTCTCACTCTCGCTCTCTGTCTCTCTCTCTCTGTCTCTCTCTCTCTCTGTCTCTCTCTCTCTGTCTCACTCTCTCTGCCTCTCTCTCTCTCTCTCTCTCAATCCCTCTCTGTCTCTCTCTCTGGGCTTGGCCTCTTCCTGCCCTCCACTCTTTGCTGCTCTTGTGCCCGCAGGCGAGGCAGTGGGTGGGCAACTTGACAACAGGGGGCTTTGCAGAGGAGCCTGAAAGTTACCGGAGCCATTGACCGGGCTCTTTGCAAGAAAATAAAAAGACACAGAACTTCCATCTCCACAAAGGCCTTCTCGTTTCTCTCGGGAATGCCTTAATTAACCACTCTGGAGTTATGCAGGGACATGTGACAACTGTGGCATACACAGCAAGATCCCACAAACATGAGAATGAGCAGTTAATCTTGCTTTGTTATTCTCTGGAGCTGTGGGTTGAGATACGACAGGGGGCAATCTTTTCCACTTCACTCACAATATTGTCATGGAGATCGTTAGCATAGAAAAAGACAAAAAGGATGGCATTTATAACGTCTTTCACCATCTCAGGACGTCCCAACGCGCTTCACAGCCAATGAACGACTTTTTTTGAAGTGTGGTCACTGTTGTAATGTAGTAAACGCGGCAGCCAATTTGTGCACAGCAAGCTCCCACAAACAGCAATGTGACAATGGCCAGATCATCTGTTTTAGTGAGGTTGGTTGAGGGATGAATATTAGCCCCAGGACACAGGGGAGAACTCCCCCCTGCTCTTCTTCCAATAGTGGCTGTGGGATCTTTTACATCCACCTGAGAGGGCAGACGGGGCCTCGGCTTAACGTCTCATCAGATAGCCGGCCCCTCGGACCGTGCGGCGCTCCCTCGGTACTGCCCCTCCAACAGTGTGATGCTCCCTCAGTACTGCCCCTCCGACAGTGCGGCGCTCCCTCAGTGCAACCCCTCCGACAGTGCGGCGCTCCCTCAGTACTGCCCCTCCGACAGTGCGGCGCTCCCTCAGTGCAACCCCTCCGACAGTGCGGCGCTCCTTCAGTACTGACCCTCTGACAGTGTGGCACTCTCTCAGTACTGCCCCTCCGACAGTGCAGCACTCACTCTGTACCGCCCCTCCGACAGTGCGGCGCTACCTCAGTACCGCCCTTCCAACAGTGCGGCGCTCCCTCAGTGCTGCCCCTCCGACAGTGCGGCGCTCCCTCAATATCGCCCCTCCGATTCTGCGATGCTCCCTCAGTACCGCCCCTCCAACAGTGCGGCGCTCCCTCAGTACTGCCCCTACGACAATGCGACCCTCCCTCAGTACTGACCCTCTGATAGTGCGGCGCTCCCTCAGTACTGCCCCTCCGACAGTGCGGTTCTCCCTCAGTACTGCCCCTCCGACAGTGCGGCGCTCCCTCAGTACTGCCCCTCCAACAGTGCGGCGCTCCCTCAGTACTGACCCTCTGACAGTGCGGCACTCCCTCAGTACTGACCCTACGATAGTGCGGCGCTCACTCAGTACTGCCCCTCCGACAGTGCGGCGCTCCCTCAGTACTGCCCCTCCGACAGTGCGGCGCTCCCTCAGTACTGCCCCTCCGACAGTGCGGCGCTCCCCCTATACATTATGAATTTATCAGAAATGGTTACTGCTCCCCCACCCCCAGTTTGGCTTAAGGACGTACCTGACAGAATGCACAGCGAGAGAAAAACAACCGCCCCCGAAACGAAAAGTAGCTTCATCGCTCAAAAAGCAAATCCTTTCTTGACCTGCAGAGCAAATAAATATCGCAACAGTTAACCAACGCTGGAGAGGTCGCAGTCACAATGGCCCGTAATCTCGCCATCTCCGTGGCAACATCTTTTGCCTCCTTGACGTGTGTCGGGAGTGTCGACCTGAATTACGGGCCTTATGTCTCTGGATTGACGGCAGGCAGTTGAGCCGTGGCGGTGGCTGCTGGGAGCGGCCGGGCGGGCGAGGGAGAAATGGGCCTGTCTCGCCCTCGCCCAGCCTTTGGACGTGCGTCCCTCCCAGTTGTCACCGGAGAGCGATCGGGAGCGGGGAACCCTGCCTGATCTCCACCCCCAGCGCCCCCGGCCCTGGGAGCAACGAGGCCTACTGAACTGCCCAGGCCTCGGCCTTCCCCGACTGGGAGCGACTAACCCAGTACGGACCTGTCCCACGGCAGCGCCGCCCGGGGTAAGCGGCGGAACTCCGACAGGGCCTCAGCCTCCGGCCTAGGCCGTGAACCTGGAGTAAGAGGCCTAGTTAGCGGCGGAGACCAGGCCATATCGGAGCCAGAGACAAGTGGAAAAGACAGCTCACCTTTCACCAACGTTGGATAACACTTACTGTCAAAGAAAGCTGCCTGCTTCTGCCACCTCCCCTTGCCTCGCACTCCTTAATGTACCTGAGGATTACTCATTATCCTTATTAGTGGTAAACACGCCATTTACTGAGTTACACAAGGCATCCAGTCACACAATTAAATTACCTCAACGAAAGTATTTACCCTTATTGTGTAAATATATTAAGATTACAGGTTGTGATTTAATTGAGGTGTTTATGATGATTAAAGGGTTCGATAGGGTAGAGAGAAAGAATCTATTTTCGCTGGTGTGGTGAGTCCAGAACAAGGGGGGCGTAAACCTTAAAATTAGAGCCAGGCCGTTCATTAGTGATAAAGAAAGAAAGACTCCCATTTCTCCAGCATCTTTCACGATCTCAGGCCGTCTCAAAGTGCTTCACAGCCAATGAAGTACTTTTTGAAGTGTAGTCACTGTTGTAATGTAGGAAACGCGGCAGCCAAATTGCACACAGCAAGCTCCCACAAACAGCAGTGTGATAATGACCAGATCATCTGTTTTAGTGATGTTGGTTGAGGGATAAATATCGGCCCCAGGACACCGGGGCGAACTCCCCCCTGCTCTTCTTCGAAATAGTAGCCATGGGATCCTTTACGTCTGACTGAGAGAGCAGACGGGGCCTCGGTTTAATGTTTCATTCAAAAGACGGCACCTCAGGCAGTGCAGCACTCCCTCAGTACTGACCCGCCAACAGTGCGGCGCTCCCTCAGTACTGCCCCTCCGACAGTGCAGCGCTCCCTCAGTAACGCCCCTCCGACATGGTGGCCCTCCCTCAGTACTGCCCCTCCGACAATGTGGCGCTCCCTCAGTACTGCCCCTCCGACAGTGCGGCGCTCCCTCAGTACTGCCCCTCCGACAGTGCGGCGCTCCCTCAGTACTGCCCCTTCGACAGTGCAGCGCTCACTCAGTACTGAAACTCTGACAGTGCAGCGCTCCATCAGTACTGCCCCTTCCACAGTGCGGCACTCCCTCATTCCCTCATTACTGCCCCTCCAACAGTGCTGTGCTCCCTCAGTGCTGCCCCTCCAACAATGCGGCGCTCCCTCAGTACTGCCCCTCCCATAGTGCGGCACTCCCTCATTACTGCCCCTCCGACAGTGCTGCGCTCCCTCAGTACTGCCCCTCCAACAATGCGGCGCTCCCTCAGTACTGCCCCTCCCATAGTGCGGCACTCCCTCATTACTGCCCCTCCGACAGTGCTGCGCTCCCTCAGTGCTGTCCCGCCGACAGTGCTGCGCACCCTCAGTACTGCCCCTCCGACAGTGCGGCGCTCCCTCAGTACTGCCACTCCGACAGTGCAGCGCTCCCTCAGTACTGTCCCTCCGACAGTGCAGCGCTCCCTCAGTACTGTCCCTCCGACAGTGCGGCACAGAGGGTCTCCGGGAGTGTGTCAGTATTTACAGGGGGTCACGGGGAGTGTGTCAGTATTTACAGAGGATCCTCGGGAGTGTGTCAGTATTTACAGGGGGTCCCCGGGAGTGTGTCAGTATTTACAGGGGGTCCCTGGGAGTGTGTCAGCATTTACAGCGAATTCCTGGGAGTGTGTCAGTATTTACAGGGGGTCCCCGGGAGTGTGTCAGTATTTACAGAGGGTCCCCGGGAGTGTGTCAGTATTTACAGGGGGTCCCCGGGGAGTGTGTCAGTATTTACAGGGGGTCCCTGGGAGTGTGTCAGCATTTACAGCGAATCCCTGGGAGTGTGTCAGTATTTACAGGGGGTCCCCGGGAGTGTGTCAGTATTTACAGAGGGTCCCCGGGAGTGTGTCAGTATTTACAGAGGGTCCCCGGGAGTGTGTCAGTATTTACAGGGGGTCCCTGGGAGTGTGTCAGCATTTACAGCGAATCCCTGGGAGTGTGTCAGTATTTACAGGGGGTCCCTGGGAGTGTGTCAGTATTTACAGAGGGTCCCCGGGAGTGTGTCAGTATTTACAGAGGGTCCCCGGGGAGTGTGTCAGTATTTACAGGGGGTCCCCGGGAGTGTGTCAGTATTTACAGAGGGTCCCCGGGAGTGTGTCAGTATTTACAGGGGGTCCCCGGGAGTGTGTCAGTATTTACAGAGGGTCCCCGGGAGTGTGTCAGTATTTACAGGGGGTCCCCGGGAGTGTGTCAGCATTTACAGCGAATCCCTGGGAGTGTGTCAGTATTTACAGGGGGTCCCCGGGGAGTGTGTCAGTATTTACAAGGAGTCCCCGGGAGTGTGTCAGTATTTACAGAGGGTCCCCGGGAGTGTGTCAGTATTTACAGGGGGTCCCCGGGAGTGTGTCAGCATTTACAGCGAATCCCTGGGAGTGTGTCAGTATTTACAGGGGGTCCCCGGGAGTGTGTCAGTATTTACAGAGGGTCCCCGGACGTGTGTCCGTATTTACAGAGGGTCCCTGGGAGTGCGTCAGTATTTACAGGACTGTTCCTCACACAGTAAAGTTTGGGAGTGGCAGAGACTGACTGTAAACCACTTTGGCTTCCATCATTACTTCACTGCTTGATTGGGAACGGAAGGAAGATTCTGCTTGTTGTGTGAATTTAATCTTCAGACACCGAATTGCAACAGAGCGAGGTTCATTGGGGTGGGGAGTTAAAGAGCCCGAAAACACTCACCAAACTGCCTTGCTGTTGATGCGCGTCTGGTGGGTGAGGCCCTCTTTCAAAATGTGACACCCACCAAGAGATTTTAAATCATCTTGCCTGCTTGGCTTTTGTGGTCACCCTGTGCTTCACAAGGACCAACAAGTCCAAAACCTCAAGCAAAATCTCATCAAAATTAAAAGGTGCAGAGTAGAAATCTCCAAGCCTTGTGCCTATTTTATTTTCGGGCCTAAAACAGGCCAATTTAGCCCAGCCTGTGCTGGCATTGGGCCTCACTGCTAAATTCGTGAGCTGCCATTTTGAACTTACTAACATACAAACATACGAACATACGAATTAGGAGCAGGAGTCGGCCACTCGGCCCCTCGAGCCTGCTCCGCCATTCAATAAGATCATGGCTGATCTGATTACTCCACATTCCCGCCTACCCCCGATGACCTTTCACCCCCCCTTGCTTATCAAGAATCTATCTACCTCTGCCTTAAAAATATTCAAAGACTCTTCTTCCACCGCCCTCTGAGAAAGAGAGTTCCAAAGGCTCGCCACCCTCTGAGAGAAAACATTTCTCCTCATCTCTGTCTTAAATGGCCGACCCCTTATTTTTAAACAGTGACCCCTAGTTCTAGGTTCTCCCACAAGAGGAAACACCCTCTCCACATCCACCCTGCCCAGACCACTCAGGATCTTATATGTTTCAATCAAGTCTCCTCTTACTCTTCTAAACTCCAGCGGATACAAGCCTAGCCTGTCCAACCTTTCCTCATAATACAACCCGCCCATTCCAGGTATTAGTCTAGTAAACCTTCTCTGAACTGCTTCCAACGCATTTACATCCTTCCCTAAATAAGGAGACCAATACTGCACACAGTACTCCAGATGTGGTCTCACCAAGGCCCTGGATAACTGAAGCATAACCTCCCTACTTTTGTAGTCAATTCCCCTCGCAATTAGCTTTCCTAATTACTTGCTGTACCTGCATGTTAACCTTTTGCGATTCATGCACTAGGACACCCAGATCCCTCTGCATCTCAGAGCTCTGCAATCTCTCACCATTTAGGCGCCATGGCCCTTTAAATATGTTAATGAGGGGCCCCTTTAAGGACCCCTTTTTGATATTATCGATGAGCAGGGCAGGTGTTAAATGTGATTCTACTTAAATTAAATGTTCTGCGTAAGCACGAGGATCAGCAGCGTCCCCTCCCGCGGCTCTGTAACTATGACGACCGGCCGCTCTCCATTCCCGCCTCCCTGTTGTCCGGTCATACCTGCTGCATCATCAATGGCCTTCCCCCCAACATAAGGTCAGAAATGGGGATGTTCGCTGATGACTGCACAGTGTTCAGCGCCATTCACAACTCCTCAGATAATGAAGCAGTCCATGGCCGCATGCAACAAGACCTGGACGACGTTCAAGCTTGGGCTGATAAGTGGCAGCTAACATTCGCGCCACAGAAGTGGCAGGCAATGACTATCTCCAACAAACGAGAGTCTAACCACCACCCCCTTGATATTCAACGGCATTACCATCGCCGAATCCCCCACCATCAACATCCTGGGGGTCACCACTGACCAGAAACTTAACTGGACCAGCCACATAAATACAGTGGCAACAAGAGCAGGTCAGAGGCTGGGTATTCTGCGGCGAGTGTCTCACTTCCTGACTCCCCAAAGCCTTTCCACCATCTACAAGGCACAAGTCAGGAGTGTGATGGAATACTCTCCACTTGCCTGGATGAGTGCAGCTCCAACAACACTCAAGAAACTCGACACCATCCGGGGCAAAACAGCCCACTTGATTGGCACCCCATCCACCACCTTAAACATTCACTCCCTCCACCACCGGCGTACCGTGGCTGCAGTGTGTACCGTCTACAAGATGCACTGCAGCAACTCGCCAAGGCTTCTTCGGCAGCACCTCCCAAACATGCGATCTCTTCCACCTAGAAGGACAAGGGCAGCAGGCGCATGGGAACACCACCACCTCCAAGTTCCCCTCCAAGTCACACACCATCCTGACTTGGAAATATATCGGCCGTTCCTTCATCGTCGCTGGGTCAAAATCCTGGAACTCCCTCCCTAACAGCACTGTGGGAGCACCTTCACCACACGGACTGCAGTGGTTCAAGAAGGCAGTTCACCACCACCTTCTCGAGGGCAATTAGGGATGGGCAATAAATGCTGGGCCTTGCCAGCGATGCCCACATCCCATAAAACAATTTTTTTCAAACGCTCCCACCAACTGCCCCCTCTCCTGGAACGTACCTGAGGCCTCCTGCCGCCTCCGCCACACCCCAGGAATGAATTTCTCTCAAACTTCCAGCTGCCTGTGGAGATGCGAGTGAGATGGTTAAACCGAGGCCCATCCCGAGACGTCTGCCCTTTCTCGGGTGTAGCGTAAAAGATCCCACGGCCACGATTTGGGAGAGGGGTAGGGGGGAGCTCCCCCCGGTGTCCTGGGGCCAATATTTATCCCTCAACCAACATCGTGCCTGTGCCGGCTCTTTGATAGAGCTCTGCCTTGTACACCAGTCACTGAAAGCAAACATGCAGGTGCAGCAAGCAGTTAGGAGGGCAAATGGTATGTTGGCCTTCATTGCAAGAGGATTTCAGTACAGGAGCAAGAATGTCTTACTACAGTTATACAGGGCCTTGGTGAGACCACACCTGGAGTACTGTGTGCAGTTTTGGTCTCCTTACCTAAGAAAGGATATACTTGCCATAGAGGGAGTGCAGCGAAGGTTCACCAGACTGATTCCTGGGATGGCAGGACTGTCATATGAGGAGAGATTGGGTCGACTAGGCCTGTATTCACTAGAGTTTAGAAGAATGAGAGGGGATCTCATTGAAACGTATAAAATTCTGACCGGGCTAGACAGACTGGATGCAGGGAGGATGTTTCCCCTGGCTGGGGGGGTCTAGAACCAGGGGTCACAGTCTCAGGATACGGGGTAGGACATTTAAGACTGAGATGAGGAGAAATTTCTTCACTCAGAGGGTGGTGAACCTGTGGAATTCTCTACCACAGAAGGCTGTGGAGGCCAAGTCACTGAATATATTTAACATAGAAACATAGAAACATAGAGATAGGAACAGGAGTAGGCCATTCGGCCCTTCGAGCCTGCTCCACCATTCAATGAGATCATGGCTGATCTTCGTCTGAGATCATAGCTGATCTTACCAGTTCAGTACCCCGTCCCCGCCTTTTCTCCGTAACCCTTAATCCCCTTAGCCTTCAGAAATATATCCAATTCTCTCTTGAAAATATTTATTGAATTAGCCTTCACAGCCCTCTGTGGCAGGGAATTCCACAGGCTCACCACTCTTTGAGTGAAGAAATTCTTCCTCATCTCTGTTTTAAATGATTTGCCCGCTATTTTTAGACTGTGGCCCCTGGTTCTGTGCTCCCCGGCCATTGGAAACATTCTCTCTGAATTCAGCCTGTCCAGGCCTGCCATAATTTTATATGTTTCGATGAGATCCCCTCTCAATCTTCTAAACTCCAGTGAGTACAAGCCCAAACTATTTAATCTCTCTTCGTAGGTCATTCCCGCCATTCCAGGTATCAGCCTGGTGAATCGCCGTTGCACTCTTTCCATGGCAAGAACATCCTTCCGCAGATGGGGCGACCAAAACTGTACACAATACTCCAGATGCGGTCTCACCAGCACCTTGTACAGCTGTAGTAAGGTATCCCTATTCCTATACTCGAACCCCCTTGATATGAAGGCCAACATACCATTTGCCTTCTTAATCGCCTGTTGCACCTGCATGCTCTCCTTCAGTGACTGGTGCACAAGAACACCCAGGTCCCTCTGCATTTCCCCATCTCCCAATCTATTGCCATTTAGATAATAATCTACCCTCCTGTTTTTACCCCCAAAGTGGATAACCTCGCATTTATCCACATTATAGTGCATCTGCCACGTATCCGCCCATTCCCCCAACCTGTCCAAATCGCACTGTAGCCTCCTGACATCCTCATCAGAGCCCACCCCTCCTCCTAGTTTAGTGTCGTCAGCGAATTTGGAAATATTGCATCCAATTCCCTGATCCAGATCATTTATATATATTGTGAACAGCTGGGGTCCCAGGACAGATCCTTGCGGCACCCCACTGGTCACTGCCTGCCACTCCGAAAACGAGCCGTTTATTCCAACTCTCTGTTTTCTATCCGCCAGCCAGTTCTCTATCCACGTTAATACTTTGCCCCCAATCCCATGAGCCTTAATTTTGCATGATAATCTTTTGTGTGGAACCTTATCGAAGGCTTTCTGGAAGTCAAGGTACACCACATCCACTGGCTCTCCCCCATCTATTTTACCAGTTACTTCCTCAAAAAATTCCAGCAGATTAGTCAAACACGATTTACCCTTTGTAAATCCATGTTGACTCTGTCCGATCCTTTCCCCATTTGTCAAGTGCTCCACTATTTTATCCTTAATAATGGACTCTAGCATTCTGCCCACAACCGATGTAAGGCTTACTGGTCTATAATTCCCTGCTTTCTCTCTACCCCCCTTTTTAAATATTGGGGTAACATTAGCTACCCTCCAATCCACGGGTACTGTTCCCGAGTCAATGGAGTTCCGGAAGATGATCCTTAGAGCATCTGCTATCTCCAGGGCCACCTCCTTAAGTACCCTAGGATGTAGTTTATCAGGCCCCGGGGATTTGTCGGCCTTCAGTCCCCTCAACTTACCCAGCACCATATCCCTAGAGATACTAATTTCTGTCAGCTCCTCCCTCTCATTAGTCCCTATGTTTGCCGATATTCCTGGGAGGTTATTTGTGTCCTCCTTTGTGAATACAGAACCAAAGTATGAGTTTAATTGGTCTGCCATTTCCTTATTCTCCATTATATATTCTCCCGAATCGGACTGCAAGGGACCGACTTGGGATTTTACCAGTCTTTTCCTCCTGATATACCGATAAAAGCTTTTGCAGTCTGTCTTTATGTTTGCTGCAAGTTTACTTTCGTATTCTATTTTCCCCTTCCTGATTAATCCCTTTGTCCTCTTTTGCTGTATCTTGTACTGCCCCCAATCTTCCGGTCTGGTGCTTTTTTTTGCCAGTTGATATGCCCTTTTTTTTGATTTTATGCTGTCCCTAATTTCCCTCGTTATCCACGGTTGAGTCACCTTTTTAGGTTTATTTTTGTGCCAAACTGGTATAAACATGTTCTGGAATTCTTCCATTCTATCTTTGAATGCTTGCCATTGTCTATCAACTGTCAATCCCCCCAGAAACACCACCCAATCAATCTTACCCAATTCCCGTCTCATACCCTCGTAATTCCCTTTATTTAAGTTCTGGACCTTAGTCTCTGATTCAATTTCCTCACTCTCCATCTCGACTGAGAGCTCGATCATATTATGATCGCTCTGACCCAAGGGGCCTCGTACAAGAAGATTGCTGATAAGTCCCTTCTCATTGCACAATACCCAGTCTAAAATGGCCTGATCTCGAGTCGGCTCCTCGACATATTGGTCCAGATAACCGTCCCGAAAACATTCCAGGAATTCCTCCTCCTCAGAATTTTTACTAGTTTGGGTAGTCCAATCAATATGTAAATTAAAGTCACCCATGATGACAGCTGTGCTCTTATCGCACGCTTCTCTAATTTCCCTTTTTATGCCTTCCCTCACCTCCATATTACTATTTGGAGGCCTATATATCACACCCACTAATGTTTTCCTCCCCTTGCTATTTCTCATTTCTACCCATACAGATTCCGTTTCATCCGAGTTAATATCCTTCCTTTCCATTGCATTAATCCCCTCCTTTACCAGCAATGCTACCCCACCTCCCCTACCTTTTTGCCGATCCTTCCTAAATATTGTATATCCCTGGATGTTAAGTTCCCAGCCTTGCCCACCCTGCAGCCACGTTTCTGTAATCCCAATCAAATCATACTTGTTTACCTCTATTTCCACAACTAATTCATCCACCTTGTTCCTAATGCTTCTAGCATTAAGATACAAAGCCTTCAGGCTTGCTTTTTTCACACTCTCATTATGAATTAGTTTGGCCCTTTGTGTTTCTCTCCTTTGCTTATTGCTTCTCACCTTTCTACCATCTATTTCTGAAGGAGATTGATAGATTTCTAGACACTAAAGGCATCAAGGGGCATGGAGAGTGAGCGGGAATATGGTATTGAGATAGAAGATCAGCCATGATCATATTGAATGGCGGAGCAGGCTCGAAGGGCCGAATGGCCGACTCCTGCTCCTATTTTTCCATGTTTCTAAGCTGGGGTTGTTCTCAGAGTAGAGAAGGTTAAGGGGAGATTGACCAGAATGGTCCCAGGGATGAGGGACTTCAGTGATGTGGAGAGACTGGAGAAGCTGGGGTTGTTCTCCTTAGAGCAGAGAAGGTTAAGGGGAGATTGACCAGAATGGTACCAGGGATGAGGGACTTCAGTGATGTGGAGAGACTGGAGAAGCTGGGGTTGTTCTCCTTGGAGTAGAGAAGGTTAAGGGGAGATTGACCAAAACGGTCCCAGGGATGTGGGACTTCAGTGATGTGGAGAGACTGGAGAAGCTGGGATTGTTCGCCTTAGAGCAGAGAAGGTTAAGGAGGAGATTGACCAGAATGGTCCCAGGGATGAGGGACTTCAGTGATGTGGAGAGACTGGAGAAGCTGGGGTTGTTCTCCTTGGAGTAGAGAAGGTTAAGGGGAGATTGACCAAAACGGTCCCAGGGATGAGGGACTTCAGTGATGTGGAGAGACTGGAGAAGCTGGGATTGTTCGCCTTAGAGCAGAGAAGGTTAAGGGGAGATTTAATAGAGGCGTTCAAAATTACGAAAGGTTTTGATGGAGTAAATAAGGAGAAACTGTTTCCAGTGGCAGGAGGGTCGGTAACCAGAGGACACAGATTGAAGATAATCGGGGAATGAGGAGAATTGTTTTTTACGCAGCGAGTTGTGATCTGGAACGCGCTGCCTGAAAGGGCGGTGGAAGCAGATTCAATAGTCACTTTCAAAAGGGGATTTGGATCAATGCTTGAAAAGGATAAATTCACAGGGCTGTGGGGAAAGAGCAGGGTGGAGTGTGGCTAATTGGAGAGCTCGTTCAAAGAGCCGGCACAGGCACGATGGGCCGAATGGTCTCCTCCTGTGTGGTATGATTCCCTGATTCGACCCCCTCTGCATCACCCAGACGCCACACAGTGCTCACTTGGAACGCTGGAGTAAGTGTGGAGGGCACGAACTGAGACCGGGACTCCTGGCTCTGTGACTCTGCCCGAGTCTCTCAGCCTCCTTTACCTACCTGAGATTGCACCATCAGTATTACTGGTGGTAAGGATTGAGGCCTGTGACCACAAGCCAGTCCCAGACAGTCCATTAGTGAAGAATTCCAGACTGGAGCCACTGGAAGTGTTTCTCCCATTGACTAATGGCGAAACTAATTGGGCTAAGTAATCCTCACTGCCTCGCACACACGATCCCAATTAAATACCTTCGGCTCTCTCTCTCTCTCTCTCGAGCATGCGAGAGAGAGAAAGTGATTTCCCCAGCGAGAAAGAAAGAGACAATTGCTATCATTCAGATGTAACGTTCAACCGAGGCCACTGTCTGCCCTATCAAGTGGTCGTAAAGGATCCCGTGGCCACTATTTGGAGAGGAGCAGGGGGGGAGTTCTCCCGGGTGTCCTGGGGCCAATATTGAACCCTCAAGAAGGGAATTGCATTTCTATAGCGCCCTTCACAAGCTCGAGACATCCCAAAGCGCTTTACAGCCACTTATTTACATATCAATGTTGTAATGTAGGAAACATGGCGGCCAACTTGCACACAGCAAGCTCCCACAAACAGCAATTAAATCGTTATGTTATAGTGCTGTTTGAGAGATTTATATTGGCCCCAGGACACCTGGGAGAACTCCCACTTGTTGTGTCGGTACCTTTCTACCTAGACACAATTTAGGACTCAGAACTCAGAGATTCAAACATGAAGTGCTTTATTGGAAGGAAAGGAAGTTCTGGAAAGTTCCGAACAAAGAGAGCTAAACTTAACAGAGAACACCCAACCATTTATCTCCTGTGACAGCGCCACCACAGGTGGGAGGAGAACACACAATAGAACACACAATACATAACATTTCCTCCCCTCTTAAATGGAAGGTCCACAGTATTCCTCAACAGTCTCAACCGTGTAAGACACAGGGCCCGTCTGCGCCATCACCGTAGCAGGAACCCATTTCGGTCCAGCGTTGTAGTTTCGAGCTAAGACGTGCTCTCCAGGGTTAAACAGTCTCTCCTTGGCTCTTTGCTCCCTCTTTTCAACTTGAGCTTGTTGTTGACAATGGACAACCTGTTCTGCCCTTGGAGGTTTGAGTAAGTCAAAACTTGTCCGCAACTGCCTCTTCATCATGAGCGAAGCGGGGGAAGTTTTGGTTGTGGCATGCGGCTCGTTCCTGTAGGACAACAGGAAGCTGTTCAGACGTTGGTGGATTGAGCCCTGACCTTGCGATGCCTTCAAGGCATGCTTCAAAGTTTGCACAAACCTTTCTGCCTGGCCGTTAGTAGAGGGATGATAGGGCGCAGACCTGATGTGTTGGACACCATTCACATGCAGGAAGGTTGCAAACTCCTGTGATACAAATTGTGGACCGTTGTCACTTAAGAGTTGTTCCGGTGAGCCATAACGGCTGAACATCTCACCAAGTTTCACAATTGTTTTCTCTGTCGTGGTAGACCTCATCACAGCGACCTCCGGCCACTTGCTACGAGCGTCCACAACCACCATAAACATTTTCTCTTCGAAAGGACCGGTGACGTCCACATGTACTCGCTGCCACACTTCTGCAGGCCAATCCCAGGGGTGTACGGTTGCCATCTGTGGAACATTCCGGACCCTTTGACATGGGGAACATGTTTTGGCTTTCTCCTCAATATTCCCATCGAGACCTGGCCACCAGAAGTAGCTTCTTGCCATTTCCTTCATCCGAACCATCCCACTGTGGCCTGTATGAAGTTGTTGCAGTATAGGTTCCCTCAGAGGTGGCGGAATGATGACACGGCGTCCCCGAAGAAGACAACCTGCCTGGACGGAGAGCTCATTTCTTTTTGAAACGTAAGGTTTCAAACTAGGAGAATCTCCTATAGCTCTCCCTCGAATGACATCGTCCATTACCTCAGACAGGACTGGATCGTTGCGGGTGTACCTTCGCACCTGAACTGCAGTGACAGGTGCTCCCTCCACTTGTCTAAAGTAGAAGATGTCTATCTGACGAGGCTCTGGGGGAGTAACAGGCAAGGGTAGCCTCGAGAGACCATCTGCATTGCCGTGCAAGTCTGATTTGCGATATTTGATGTCGTATGTGTGTCCTGACAACAGTAAAGCCCACCTTTGCATCCTGCTTGCAGCGAGAGACGGAATTCCGGTGTGGGGCCCGAAGATTGAAGTCAATGGACGGTGGTCCGTCAGGAGTGTGAACCTTCTCCCAAACAGGTACTGATGAAATTTTCGAATTCCAAAAACGATTCCCAAGGCCTCGCGCTCGATCTGCACATAGTTACTCTCGGCCTTGTTCAAGGTGCGTGATGCGAAAGCGATAGGTTTCTCTTCACCCAAAGGCATGATGTGGGATATGACTGCTCCCACACCATATGGTGATGCATCACATGCTAGCTGCACGGGCAGCTTTGGGTCGAAGTGTGTCAGGACCTCCGATTTCAGCAATGCTTTCTTTGCTTGGGCGAAAGCTTCGTTGCACAGTTCAGTCCATTTCCATGTTTTGCCTTGACATAGCAACTGATGTAACGGCTTCAGCAATGTTGCTAAGTCTGGAATAAACTTCCCATAGTAGTTAAGTAGCCCCAGAAATGAACGTAACTGGCTCACATTCTGGGGTGCTGGGGCCTCCACGATCGCCTTGACCTTTGACGGCGCCTTATGCAGGCCAGTAGCGTCAATCACATGCCCCAGGTACTCAACTGAAGACTGAAATAATTCACATTTGTCTTTACGAACTCTGAGTCCGTACTCTTTCAGTCGTTGTAGTGTCGCATCCAAGTTCAGAAGATGATCCTCCTCATTTGTCCCAGTGACAAGGATGTCGTCCAGGTAGCACTGGACTCCTGGCAGTCCACTCAAAATCTGATCCATTGCCCTTTGGAATAGAGCAGGGGCCGACGTAATTCCAAACGGAAGGCGGCAGTACCTGTATAGCCCCTTGTGTGTCACAATTGTCAGCAGCTCCTTTGATTTGTCATCGACATGCATTTGTAGATAAGCCTGGCATAAGTCTATTTTGCTGAACTTTTGCCCTCCGGCCAGGCCCGTAAAAAGATCCTCAATGAGGGGAAGAGGGTACTGTTCCGCAGACAGCACCGGGTTAATAGTCACTTTAAAATCCCCGCAGATTCGAACAGATCCATCCTTTTTCAGGACAGGAACAATGGGTGTGGCCCATTTGCTCACGCTCACAGGCTCCAGGACTCCATTCTCGGCTAAGGTCTCCAAGTTAGCCTCAACTTTTGGCCTAATTCCATAGGGTACAGGTCGGGCTTTGTGAAACTTCGGCTTGCTGTCAGGTTTAATGTCCAGTCTCACGCTGATCTTTTTCATGCTCCCAAGTTCCCCATTCAAGAGTTCTGCATGTTTGTTTAACACTGCAGTCAGACCTGACTCCCCTTTTGACATCATGCGGACTGCAGGCCAGTCCAGCGTGATTTTCTCTAGCCACGCACGTCCCAGTAGCGATGGGTAATTTCCCTTTACCACATATAGTGGCAGTTTTGCAGTCTGTCCGTTCAATTTAACTGTTACCTCAATGACGCCTCTCATGGCCACAGGTTCGCCGGTATACGTCTTTAGCACAATGTTTGTTGGCTGAAGGGTAAGATGCTTTAGCATTTTGTTGTCGACAGTGTCTGAAACAAGGGACACAGCCGCGCCTGTGTCCACCTCCATCTGCACTGATTGTCCCTCCACCAGTGGTGACACCCAGTAGCCATTTGAACCACCTGCAACCGTCAGTATGTGCACCTCTTCCTCCTCAGAGGTGTCGCTCCCCTTTGTTTTGCTTGTTCCATCATGCTGCACTGAATGAACACTCTTTTCCCTCTCTTGTCCAAATACAGACACTTTGCTTCCATGCTTCCCAGCTCTGTCTGTTCTTTTTTTACCTCTACAGGCGCGTTCAATGTGACCCTTTTTGCCACAATTTTGGCATTCCAGCTCCGTACACCAGCAGTCATTAGCGTGATGGCCCGTTTTCCCACAACGGTAACATGTGCCGTTCCGCGCACCTTTAGGCTCAGACGACACCTTGTGAACTCTCCCTGTTGAACTCAACTGGTGAGCCTCCTTTTCCGCCATCTCCATGGAGACACTAACTTCAATGGCCTTTTCAAGAGTAAGGTTGAATTCAGTAAGAAGCCGCTTCTGTGTGGCTGCATTTTGCAGACCACACACAAGTCTGTCTCTAATGGAGTCATTCAGCACCTCCTTGAACTGGCAGTGTTCCGACAACCTTTCTAAAGCAGCAATAAACATCGTCACTGATTCCCCCTCCTCTTGATTCCGTTTATGAAATCTAAATCTCTCAGCAATAACCAGAGGTTTTGGTGAAAAATGTGCTCCAAGAATTTCCACTAGTTGCTTATATGTTTTAGTTCCTGGCTTATCTGGCTGCACGAGGCTGTGAAGTAAATTGAATGTCTTCGGCCCGATTACACTCAAAAAGGTAGGCATGACCTTTTCATTTGCCACCGCATTCGCCAAAACAAAATAGTCAAAGCGTTCTGTATATGCGCTCCATTGCTCCACATTTTCATCAAAATCACCGATGTTTCCTAATATAGTAGCCATCTCACGTTTCAAATTAAATTTTCTGTTTACTCACTGCACCCGTAACGTACGCAGATTTATCCGCTCCTCGTTGCCACTTGTTGTGTCGGTACCTTTCTACCTAGTCACAATTTAGGACTCAGAACTCAGAGATTCAAGCATGAAGTGCTTTATTGGAAGGAAAGGAAGTTCTGGGAAGTTCCAAACAAAGAGAGCTAAACTTAACAGAGAACACCCAACCATTTATCTCCTGTGACAGCGCCACCACAGGTGGGAGGAGAACAAACAATAGAACACACAATACATAACACCACTGCTCTTTTCAAATAGTGCCACAAGAACATTTACATCCACTTGAGAGGGCAGACGGGGGCCTCGGTTTAACGTCTCATCCGAAAGATGGCACCTCCGACAGTGCGGCACTACTCAGTACTGCCCCTCCGAAAGTGCGGCGCTCCCTCAGTACTGCACCTCCGACAGTGCGGCACTACTCAGTACTGCCCCTCCGACAGTGCGGCGCTCCGTCAGTACTGCCCCTCCGACAGTGCGGCGCTCCCTCAGTACTGCCCCTCCGACAGTGCGGCGCTCCCTCAGTACTGCCCTCCGACAGTGCAGCTCTCCCTCAGTACCACCCCTCCGACAGTGCGGCACTCCCTCAGTACTGCCCCCGACAGTGCAGCGGAGGCTCCCTCAGTACTGCCCCTCCAACAGTGCGGCGCTCCCTCAGTACTGCCCCTCCGACAGTGCGGCGCTCCCTCAGTACTGGCCCTGGGAGTGTTGGCCTAGATTTATATCCTCAGGTCTCTGGAGTGGGGACTTGAACATAAGAACATAAGAAACAGTAGCAGGAGTCGGCCATACGGCCCCTCGGGCCTGCTCCGCCATTCAATAGGATCATGGCTGACCTGAATCTAGACTCACGTCCACTTCCCTGCCCTCTCCCGTAACCCCTAATTCCCTTCTCTGCTAGGAAAATGTCTATCTCCATTTTAAATTTATTTAATGTTGCAGCTTCCACAGCTCTCTGGGGTAGCAAATTCCATAGATTTACTACCCTCTGAGTGAAGAAGTTTCTCCTCATCTCAGTTTTGAAAGGGCAGCCCCTTATTCTAAGTTTATGCCCCCTAGTTCTAGTCTCGCCCATCAGCCCACCCGATCAAGGCCCCTCACAATCTTATATGTTTCGATAAAATCGCCTCTCATTCTTCTGAACTCCAATGAGTAGAGTCCCAACCTACTCAACCTTTCCTTATACGTCAACCCCCTCATCTCCGGAATCAACCGAGTGAACCTTCTCTGAACCGCCTCGAGAGCAAGTATATCTTTTCTTAAATATGGAAACCAAAACTGCACGCAGTATTCCAGGTGTGGCCTCACCAATACCCTGTATAACTGCAGCAAGACTTCCCTGTTTTTATACTCCATCCCCCTTGCAATAAAAGCCAAGATTCCATTGGCCTTCCTGATCACCTGCTGCATCTGCATACTAACTTTTTGCGTTTCATGCACCAGGACCCCCAGATCCCTTTGTACTGTAGCACTTTGAAGTTTCTCTCCACGATATTCAATGGGAGCGCTTACACTAGCCCCGCCTCCTGCTTGGGGCGCTACTACTCAATTTCGAGCGTGGTGGGGAGGGCTAACTTTTTCAGGGTGCTAACAATAGCACCCCGGCGAAGTTAGTGTCTCGCGAGCTAATTTTTCCCCCTGAGCCTCCACAGCCCTCTGGGGCAGAGAATTCCAAAGATTCACCACCCTCTGAGTGAACAAATTCATCCTCATCTCAGTCTTAAATGGCCGACCTCTTATCCTGAGACTATGACCCCTGGTTCTAGACTCTCCAGCCAGGGGAAACATCCTCTCAGCGTCCACCCTGTCAATCCCCCTCAGAATCTTATACATTTCAATGAGATCACCTCTCGTTCTTCTGAACTCCAGAGAATATCGGCCCATTCTACACAATCTCTCCTCATAGGACAGTCCTCTCATCCCAGGAATCAATCTAATGAACCTCCGTTGCACCGCCTCCAAGGCAAGTATATCCTTCCTTAGATAAGGAGACCAAAACTGTGCACAGTACTCCAGGTGTGGTCTCACCAAGGTCCTGTACAATTGTAGCAAGACTTCCTTACTCGTATACTCCAAACCCCTTGCAATAAAGGCCAAAATGCCATTTGCCTTCCTAATTGCTTGCTGTACCTGCATGCTAGCTTTCTGTTGTAATGTAGGAAATGTGGCAGCAAATTTGCGCACAGCAAGCTCCCACAAACAAGCAATGTGATAACGACCAGATCATCCGTTTTTGTGATGTCTGAATAATTGTGGGAGCTTGCTGTGTACAAATTGGCTGCCGCGTTTCCTACATTCCCACAGCGACTACACTTCAAAAAAGTACTTCATTGGCTGTGAAGCGCTTTGGGACGTCCTGCGGTTGTGAAAGGCGCTATATAAATGCAAGTCTGTCTGTCTGTCTGTCTGCCTGTGTCTTTCTTTCCTTCTTTCCTTCCTTCTCCACACCTTCCTTCCTACCTTCATTTTGCTCTTCTTTCTCCCGGTGTCCTGGACCAACATTCCTCTCTCAACCATCACCACCAGCTGATTCGTTTCATTGCTGTCGTGGGATCTTGCTGTGCATCCGTTGGCTGCCAGGTTACGCGGGAAGTGCTTTGGGGTGTTTCTGAGATGTAGTGAGGTGCTATATTCATGTAAGAGAGACCCTCCCTGCGCCCAGTGTCTTGCCCGAGTTGGGGTGGGATACCGGTGGGATACCCTCCCCTTTGGAACGAACACCATCATGTTCACGGGGGTCAGATCGGCATCCAAACCCGCAGTTATACTGTCGCCGTGAAGCTGAAAAAGTACCAGGCCACAACTCAAGCCTTAGCGCGGTGGCTCAAAGTATAAAGCCCTGGTCAGACATGTTGAGTCTGTGTTTCCAAATGTAGTTATGCTGAATAACTGGACACAGACTACAGAAATAATTAAACAGGTCTTTAGTAATTGAGGGTCAGGGCTGAACTGGAATACACTTTGCTCCACAGGGTTTATATACCGGTGTGGTCACCACCGGTACTACAATGTACAGGAGCCATCAAAAAGTAGTCCATCACCTTAAGGTATTCTCTTAAGGTGGTACAGGTTACATACACTACAATTCCTCCCCTTTTAGCTTAACAGTGTACACCCCAATTTAAACATTACATGGATAACATATATACAACTTTCACACAAAACTGTTCAAAGATTCAGTCTCTGAGGAGGCCTCCTGATCCGGGCCAGATAACGCCCTTCAGGGGTCTCTGGTTCTCGTTGCTGGGGTGACTCATCCATTTGATTTCCTATGGATTGAACATCATCATGTATGTTCGAGTCTGAGGTAGATGCTACAGGCTCAATAACTTCTTCAACTGGTGTCTCTGCCGTAGACATGGGGTCGACCCTTGTTCTCGATTCCACAAGTTGGTCAGCATGACGTCGTATTACGTTCTCTCCAACGTCTACCGTGTACATCAAGGGTCCTTGCCGGGCACGAATTGTTCCGGATTGCCATTTATCATTCCTATAGTCCCTGGCCAACACTGGTTGTCCTATTTCGAAACTCCGAGTGGCCTTGTTATTTACGTGCTGGAATTGCTTGTTTTCGACTTCCCTACGCAGATTGGGTTTTAACAAATCCAACCGGGACCGCAACCTCCTGTTATAGAACATTATGGCAGGGCTTTGATTTGTCACTGCATGCGTGGCGTTTCGATATGCCATCAGGAAATTGTCCACCTTGTGTTGTAGTGGAATATGGTCTTCGCTCATGGCCTTTATCGCCTTTTTGAACGTTTGTACAAATCTCTCGGCCAACCCATTTGTAGCCGGATGATATGGGGCAGATGTATAGTGTTTCACCCCATTCTTTTTCATGAATTTCTGGAATTCTTCTGACACGAACTGTGGTCCATTGTCTGAACATATTTGTTCCGGCAACCCATTCCTTGCAAATATGGTTCTTAGAACTGCGATCGTCTTTTCAGAGGTAGTGGTCGACATCTTAATCACTTCTGGCCATTTAGAATGTGCGTCTACTGCTATCAAAAACATGGAATCCATGAATGGACCTGCAAAGTCGATATGCACACGTTGCCATGGGGTTGAAGGCCATTCCCACGGATGCAGCGGTGCAATTGGAGGTGCGTTTTGAACTTTTTGGCACCCTGAGCAGCTTTTAGTCAGATCCTCTATTTGTTTGTCGATACCTGGCCACCACACATAAGCCCTAGCAAGGCTTTTCATCTTGACTCCCCCCAGATGACCTTCATGCAATTCCTTCAGAACTCTCTTCCTTAATTTAGGAGGAATAATCACCCTTGTTCCATACATCAATGTTCCTTGACAGACGGACAGCTGTTCTCGTCTGGCTGAGAATGCTGGTAACAGTGGGTCGCCATGTGCTGGCCATCCCTTCACTGTCAAATCGTAGACCCGAGACAGTGTCGGGTCGTTTCGGGTCTCTCTCTCAATACCCGCATTGGTGACTGGTAAGCATTCGATGATGGTCGAGTGAAATATCTCGACAGGGTCAACTGCCGGTGCCTCTTCCGCTGTAGGTAATGGCAGGCGCGACAGCCCATCAGCATTACCATGTTGCTTTGTACCTTTGAATTCGATATCATATTGATGTGCCCCTAGGAAAAGGGACCATCTCTGAAGCCTCTGCACCGTCATAACCGGAACACCCTTCTTAGGGTTAAAAATGGAAACCAACGGCTGGTGATCTGTCAGCAGCGTAAACTTTTGGCCTTGCAGGTAATGGTTAAATTTCTTAACTCCCCACACGAGGCTGAGAGCCTCCCTATCTATCTGAGCATAGTTGCGCTCTGCGGAGGTCAATGATCTGGATGCGAACGCGACTGGCCTTTCCAAGCCATTTGGAAACTTATGTGAGAGCACTGCCCCGATACCATATGGCGAAGCATCACAAGCTAAGCGAATAGGCAGCGTTGGGTTAAAGTGAGCCAACACTTCCTTAGAGGTGATCAGTGCCTTGCTTTTTTGAAAAGCCCGCTTACAATCATCGCTCCACTTCCATGGTATTCCCATTTGCAAAAGAGTGTTCAGCGGGTGTAACACCGTGGATAAATTTGGAAGAAACTTTTGGTAATAGTTAACCAACCCAAGGAACAACCTCAACTGGGATACATTTTCCGGAGCGGGAGCTTTCACAACAGCTTCGATCTTGTCGGGTGACTTATGGAGCCCCTCCTGGTCAATGACGTGGCCGCAGTATGAGATTCGCTTTTGAAAGAACTCACATTTCTGGCGATTAACTCTGAGCCCATATTCTTTCAATCTGGTGAGCACCTGCTCCAAATTCGCGAGGTGATCCTTATCATCATCTCCTGTAATCAGAATGTCGTCCAGGTAGCATTGCGTGCCTGGAATTCCCTGCAATACCTGCTCCATGGCCCTTTGCCAAATCGCTGGAGCCGATGCTGTTAAGTCCGTGAATGATTTAGACATGGACAAGCAGGAGTGAAAACAAAAAGATGTTTACTGGTGGAAGTCCATAACGAATCTAAACAACAGAGGCTCTCTAGCGCCTTTTATACAGGGGTGGTCACTGCCGGTACTGCAGTCTGAGACCAATTATTCTCTTAAAGGTACATACACAACAATTCCTCCCCTTTTAGATAAACAGTACATAACATTCATTTAACAACTAAATGATAACGAATTACAATCACAATTACGGTTACTAGATACAGTGGTTAAGTTTAAGCAATTATAAGTTCAGTCTTTGAGGAGGCTTCCTGATTCTGTCTGGATAACGCCTCTTTGGGGTAACAGGTTCTTCTGGCAATGTTGAGTCGGAATCAATGTCGTTGTTTGGTTCATCTGCTTCCAATATTACCGGTTCTGCGGTAGCTGCAATTGGAACGTCGATTTCATTACCAGGTGTATCAGATCGTGGTGTGGAGTTGACGTTTTCCAGTGACTCTAGAATCTGGTCAGCATGGCGTCTTACAATGCTCTCCCCAACGTCCACGGTATACATGAGAGGTCCTTGTCGTGTACAAATCGTTCCTGGCTGCCATTTCTCAGTGCGGTAGTCCCGGGCCAAAACTGGTTGACCTATCTTAAAACTCCTGGTCGGCCTTTCTTTCATATTCTGAAACTGCCTGTTCTCCACATCTCTTCGGACGTTTGGCTTAACCAAATCCAAGCGGCATCGTAGTCTTCGATTGAAGAACATCATGGCTGGAGTTTGGTTGGTAACCGCATGTGTCGCATTCCGGTAGGCAAACAAGAAGTTGTCCACCTTGTGTTGTAGGGGTATATCTTCATTACACATTGCCTTGATAGCCTTCTTGAATGTTTGGACAAACCTCTCGGCCAATCCATTAGTGGCTGGATGATATGGGGCAGATGTGTAATGCTTAACACCATTGTTCTTTAAGAACCTCCGGAACTCTTCAGACACAAACTGTGGTCCATTGTCAGAGCAAATCTGTTCAGGCAGCCCATTCCTGGTGAATATTGTTCGTAAAACTGTGATAGTTTTTTCCGTGGTGGTTGAGGACATTTTTATTACCTCTGGCCACTTTGAATGTGCATCCACCGCAATTAAAAACATCGAGTCCATGAAGGGACCAGCAAAATCAATGTGCACCCTTTGCCATGGAGATGAGGGCCACTCCCATGGATGCAGAGGAGCTTGTGGTGGGGCGTTTTGGACCTTCTGGCATCCTGCACAGCTCTTGGTCATCTCTTCGATTTCTCTATCGATTCCCGGCCACCACACAAACGCTCTGGCTAAGCTTTTCATTTTTACCCCACCCAGATGACCCTCATGAAGCTCATTGAGCACTCTATCCGTCAACTTAGGTGGAATTACTACTCTGGATCCACACATCAAGGTCCCTCTGCACACTGACAGCTGTTCTCTTCTTGGCGAGAATGCTGGCAGCAGTGGTTCGCCATGTGCTGGCCATCCCTTCACCGTTAAATCATAGACCCGTGATAGTGTCGGGTCATTCCGTGTTTCCTTTTCTATGTTTGCATTCGTCACAGGGAGTCATTCGACTATGGTCGAGTGGAATAACTCCATTGGATCCACTGCAAGGTCTTCTTCTTCCACCGTCGGCAACGGTAGACGTGACAATCCATCAGCATTCCCATGCTGTTTAGTTCCTTTGTACTCGATGTCATATTGGTGTGCCCCTAGGAAAAGGGACCATCTCTGCAGCCGTTGTGCTGTCATTATCGGTACGCCCTTCTGAGGGTTGAAAATGGAGACAAGAGGTTGATGATCGGTTAGTAGAGTAAATTTTTGACCGTGCAGATAGTGATTGAACTTCTTCGCCCCCCCACACTAGGCTGAGGGCCTCTCTGTCAATCTGGGCGTAGTTACGCTCGGCAGAAGTTAACAAGCGTGACGCAAAAGCTATCGGCCTCTCCAAACCATCAAGGAATTTATGTGACAGTACCGCCCCAATGCCGTAGGGAAACGCATCACACGCCAGCCTGATTGGCAGTGCTGGGTTGTAGTGAGCCAATACTTCCTTTGAAGTGATTAAGTCCTTACTCTTCTGAAAAGCACGTTTACAATCATCGCTCCATTTCCATGCTACCCCCGTTCGTAGCAGGGCGTTCAGTGGGTGCAGAATTGTCGACAAATTCGGCAAAAACTTATGATAGTAATTCACCAACCCGAGGAATGACCTCAGTTGCGACACATTTTCAGGCACTGGGGCCTTAACAAGCACTTCAATTTTGTCAGGGGACTTATGTAAACCCTCTTCATCAATCACGTGGCCACAATACGATATCTGTTTCTTAAAAAATTCGCACTTGGGGCGGTTGGCTCGCAACCCATGTTCCCGTAGTCTAGTGAGCACCTGTTCTAGGTTGTTAAGATGTTCACTGTCATCTTCACCTGTTACAAGGATGTCGTCCAAGTAACACTGAGTCCCCGGAATCCCTTGCAGGACTTGTTCCATCGCTCTTTGCCATATCGCCGGAGCCGATGCTACTCCGAATACCAATCGATGATACTGGTAAAGACCTTTGTGAGTGTTTATCATGAGATACTTCCTAGGGGACTCTTCAACTTCCATCTGCAAATATGCTTGTGCTAGGTCAATTTTTGTAAAACGCTTCCCTCCAGACAGTGAGGCGAAGATGTCTTCTATCCTTGGAAGAGGATATTGTACTGTGTGAAGGACAGGGTTCACCGTCACCTTGAAATCCCCACAGATGCGAATCTTCCTTGGCTCTCCGGACTTATTGCTTAACGTTTTCTTCATGACAGGAACGATGGGTGTCGCCCACTCGCTCCAGTCGACCTTAGACAACACACCCGTCTTCTCCAGATTCTCCAGCTCTACCTCGACGGCTGGGCAAATTGCATATGGTACCGGTCTCGCTTTGAAAAACTTGGGAACTGCAGTCTCTTCTATTTTTAACGAGGCGGTTATGCCTTTAAGCATGCCCAGTTCTTGTTGAAATACCTCTTTGGCGTTAGCTAAGATTGTTGACAATCGTCCAGGAGTGACGTCATCATCTTTTTTACTGTCCACCGTCATTGCATGAATGGAATGCCAATCTAAGTTTATCTTCCTGATCCATTCCCGTCCCAATAACGGTGGTCCACCATTTGGCAGTATGTAGAGATACAATTTCCGTATTTTCTTGCCATTGTATTCGACAGGCACCCTTATTTTTCCTCTGGGGTATACTTTTTGCCCCGTATATGTCGTCAAGACGATGGATGTCTCTCTCAAGGGTATGTGTGAAAATAGCAGCTTGTAGTCTCGTCGATTCATGACGGTTAGCGCTGATCCTGTATCCAATTCCATTTTAACTTGGGACCCTGCTATCATGAGGGCGACCCAAATGGTTCGGTGATCCTCTTTTGCGATTACATTGTGAAGTTTGAGACAGCTTAATCTCCTGTTCTCGGATTCACTATTGCTCATCTGGTCTTCGGAACTGCTGTCCGTCATCTTTTGTACTTTCTTGTACGGTTCCTTAGTAGCCTTTTTGTTGTCGCTGGTCTTCTTCCCAGACTTACAAACTCGTGCAATGTGTCCAATCTTCCCGCATTGTCTGCATATTTTGTCTTTGGACCAGCAGTCCTTCTGGTCATGGTTAGTTCTGCCGCAGCGATAACATTTTGCAAATCCCCGTGTCATTTCGTGGGTGCCGTATTCCTGTGGTTTTTGTTGAATTTCTGCAGCTCCCCTGGCTGCTGCTTCATACGATACTGCCACGCTGAAAGCCTTATCTAGCGTCAACTCTTTTTCTGCGAGTAACTTCTTCTGTGTTCCTTCACTCAGGAGTCCACAGACAAATTTGTCCCGTAGGGTATCTGCCAGTCCTGCTCCGAACTGGCAGTGCTTTGATAGCTTGCGTAGTTCCGTAAGATACTCAGCATTGCTCTCATCTTTGTGCTGAGTTCTCCTGTGGAATTTAAATCTTTCTGCTATCAACAGCGGTGCAGGGTTTAAGTGCTCCTGTAGAACAGCAACAATTTCATTAAAACTCTTCGCGTTCGGTTTGGCTGGAGTAATCAGATCCCGCAATAGGCCGTACGTTCTAGCGCCCATTAAGTTTAACAATATCGATGCCTTTTTCCCCTCCTCTCTATCGTTTGCCTCGAAATATACCTCTACTCTTTCCACATACGTGGTCCAGTCCTCTAATGTATTATCAAAAGCAGTGATACAGCCAGTCTTTGGCATCTTGCAAATCTAAAATGGCGCCTCCCGCACTTTGCCTTCTTCTCCGATTTAACAAAATGGCGCCTCCCGCGCTTTGTCTTCTTCCCCGCTGTTGTTAGCGCTGCTTTCCACGGTTTCTTGCGCGTATTCTTTTTCTTTTATTATTTTCCCGTCGTGAGACACTTCCCTCCCTCTTCTGAGGTCCGAACACTGCCCAGCTTTGAAACACCAGCCGCGCCCTGTGTGCTCCACCCTCTCTCTCTCTCCTTGCTTCCCGACTCGCTGCCCGGCCCCGTTGAAAGGCCACCCGATCGAGCTTCAGCCCGCCGCAGCCCAGGAAGGATCAGAGCACTACCTGCCACCAGCCCGATTAGCTGGGAAACCACGGACCGAGGAACCCAGCCTGGCTCTGGAAAGTCGCTCCTGCAAAGCCTTGAACTCGATGATTGACGGTCGACGCCCGTTTCTCGAGTTTCAATGGCCTCTATTTCTTTTTTCTTTCTTCTGGCTCCGACCTTCAACAACGTCGTCGGAGCTGCTGCTGAGTTGCAGGTAAGTTCGTTTCTTTCCTCGTCGCCAGTGTTAAGTCCGTGAATGATTTAGACACGGACTAGCAGGAGTGAAACCAAAAAGATGTTTACTGGTGGAAGCCCATAATGAATCTAAACAACAGAGGCTCTCTAGCGCCTTTTATACAGGGGTGGTCACTGCCGGTACTGCAGTCTGAGACCAGTTATTCTCTTAAAGGTACATACACAACAGATGCCACTCCAAAAACCAGTCTATTATACCAATATAAGCCCTTATGTGTGTTGATCGTGAGATACTGGCGTGACGCTTCATCAACTTCCATCTGTAGGTACGCCTGCGCCAGGTCTATCTTGGTGAAGTGTTTCCCGCCAGACAGCGAAGCGAAGATATCTTCAATCCGCGGAAGCGGATATTGCACCGTGTGAAGAACCGGATTAACAGTGATCTTGAAATTGCCACAGATGCGAACCTTCCCAGGTTCCCCCGGCTTGTTGCTCAACGAACGCTTCATGACGGGAACAATGGGTGTGGCCCATTCGCTCCAGTCCACCTTTGACAGTACTCCTGAACATTCTAGCCCTTCCAGCTCTGCTTCCACAGCAGGTCGTATCGCATAAGGTACCGGTCTGGCTTTGAAAAATTTGGGGTTTGCATGTTCTTCAACCTTGATGTTTGCCGTAATTCCTTTCAGTGTTCCCAGTCCCTGTTGGAACACCTCCTTAGCATCGTCCAATATTTTGGACAGTCATTTAGGTTTGACGTCATCCTCTTTACAGGAATCTACAGTCAGTGCTTGTATGGAATGCCAGTCCACATTTATTCTCCGGATCCATTCCCGTCCCAGTAGTGGCGGACCTCCATCAGGTAACACATACAAGTCCGTTTCCTGACTTTCTTTACCATTGTAGACCACATTTACTTTTATCTTTCCGATGGGGTATACTATTTGCCCCGTGTATGTTTTCAATACAATCTCCGTATCCCTCAGGGGAATGTGCGAGAATAGCCTTTTGTAATCTTGCTTATTCATGACCGTCAATGCCGATCCAGTGTCCAATTCCATCTTCACTTGGACTCCTGCTATCCGAAGCATAACCCAGATAGTTTGGTGGTCTGCTGTGTTACCCACATTATGTATTTTTAGACAACCCAGTTCCTTACTGCTGGAGTCTGAATCCATCTTCTGTTCATCCGAACTGTTCTCTGTCACCTTGTGTACTTTTTTGTACTTCTCCTGCGGCGACTTTTTGCTGCTGGTCTTCTTTCCTGACCGGCATACTCTCGCTATGTGACCAAGTTTGCCACATTGCCTGCATTCTTTATCTTTGAACCAGCACTGGTTCTGGTCATGCGTTGTCCTTCCGCAACGATAGCACTTTACTGCGCCCAATGCCATTTCATTAGTGCTGAATTCCAATGGCCTTTGCTGCATTTCTGCAGTGCCTCGTGCTGCTGCCTCGTGCGATGCTGCAATGCTGAAAGCTTTGTCCAGCGTAAGATCCTTTTCCTCTAGCAGTCGCTTCTGGGTTCCTTCCCTTAGGAGCCCACACACAAACTTATCTCTCAGTGCGTCTGCTAGTCCTGTACCGAACTGACAGTACTTTGATAACTTGCACAGTTCGATTAAGAATTCAGCGTTGCTTTCCTCTTTAAGTTGAATTCTTTTGTAGAATTTAAATCGTTCCGCTATCAGCAGCGGCGTGGGGTTTAAATGCTCTTGCAGGGTAGTAACAATATCGGCGAAACTCTTTCCTACCGGTTTATCTGGTGTTACAAGGTTTCTTAATAACCCGTACGTCTTCGCACCCATCGAGTTTAATAGGGTTAGTGCTTTCTTATCCACCGGTACCTCATTTGCTGTACAGTAAACTTCGATGCGTTCCACATAAGTGGCCCAATCTTCCACATCGCTATCAAAAGCAGTGATGTTACCCGTTTTTGGCATCCTTGTTGAGTTTTCTTCCCTTCGGATATGATTACTATTATTTATTTTTTTTCAAAATGGCGGCTTCCCGCGTTTGGCGGCTTTTCCCGCGCTTGTCTTCTTCCCCCGCCGACTCAAAATGGCGATTACCGCGCTGTTGCCGTTCTCGCCTCCCGGCGGCCCTTTATTTTCCCCTACGCTGCTGCTCTTGTTCCCCGCCGCTCCCGCGGTCCTTGTGGACATAAACGCTTTTCTGGCTGCTGCGCGTCTCTGCCCCGATTGCAGTCCGGCCCCTGACACCGGCTGCAGTCGTGTTCTCCGCCCTTTTCGTCGTTTCCCTCCCCTTCTCTTACTGACAACTCGGCCGACTTTCCCCCCGTGCCGCTCGATCGGGCTTACCCGCCGCTGTCGTCGAAGGGATGTTCACTGATGTTAGACTTCGTGGCCAGAAACCAACCCGGGTTCCCGATTGCCTCCCGTGCTATGCAGTGCCCAGCAGGATGTTGAGGGTGGATGTCCTTGATCGACGCCCGTTTCAGAGGCGAAGCTTCCTTTGACGCAACTGCCGCTAGGTAAGATCAGACTCGTTGCGACTGTTGAGTCTGTGTTTCCAAATGTAGTTATGCTGAATAACTGGACACAGACTACAGAAATAATTAAACAGGTCTTTAGTAATTGAGGGTCAGGGCTGAACTGGAATACACTTTGCTCCACAGGGTTTATATACCGGTGTGGTCACCACCGGTACTACAATGTACAGGAGCCATCAAAAAGTAGTCCATCACCTTAAGGTATTCTCTTAAGGTGGTACAGGTTACATACACTACAAGACACCCATCCGGAGTGACTGCGTTCAGTTCTGGGCCCCGCACCTCAGGAAGGATAGCTTGTCCTCGGAGGGAGAGCAGCCCAGATTCACCAGGCTTTGGGGAGTGAGGAGATGAGACACTCATTAAAGGGTTAACTTACGAGGACAGGTTGCACAGACTAGGCTGGTATTCTCTCGAGTTTAGAAGATTAAGGGGTGATCTAATCGAGGTGTTTGAGATGATTAAAGGAGTCGATAGGGTAGAGAGAGAAACTATTTCCTCTGGTGGGGGGAGTCCGGAAAAAGGGGGCAGAACCTTAACGTTAGAGCCAGGCCGTTCAGGGGTGATGTCAGGAAGAACTTCTTCACACAAAGTGGGGTGGAAATCTGGAACTCTCCCCCCAAAAAGCTGTTGAGGGAAAAGGAGCAATGGCGGAGTGTGTCAGTATTTACAGGGAGTCCCTGGGAGTGTGTCAGTATTTACAGTGGGTCCCTGGGAGTGTGTCAGTATTTACAGGGGGTCCCCAGGAGTGTGTCAGTATTTACAGGGGTTCCCGGGAGTGTGTCAGTATTTACAGGGGGTCCCCGGGAGTGTGTCAGTATTTACAGGGAGTCCCTGGGAGTGTGTCAGTATTTACAGGGGTCCCCAGGAGTGTGTCAGTATTTACAGGGGTTCCCGGGAGTGTGTCAGTATTTACAGGGAGTCCCCGGGAGTGTGTCAGTATTTACAGGGGGTCCCTGGGAGTGTGTCAGTATTTACAGGGGTCCCCAGGAGTGTGTCGGTATTTACAGGGGTCCCCGGGAGTGTGTCAGTATTTACAGGGGTTCCCGGGAGTGTGTTAGTATTTACAAGGGGTCCCCGGGAGTGTGTCAGTATTTACAGGGAGTCCCTGGGAGTGTGTCAGTATTTACAGGGGGTCCCCGGGAGTGTGTCAGTATTTACTGGGGTTCCCGGGAGTGTGTTAGTATTTACAAGGGGTCCCCGGGAGTGTGTCAGTATTTACAGGGGGTCCCCGGGAGTGTGTCAGTATTTACAGGGGGTCCCCGGGAGTGTGTCAGTATTTACAGGGGTCCCCAGGAGTGTGTCAGTATTTACAGGGGTTCCCGGGAGTGTGTCAGTATTTACAGGGGGTCCCCGGGAGTGTGTCAGTATTTACAGGGGGTCCCCGGGAGTGTGTCAGTATTTACAGGGGGTCCCCGGGAGTGTGTCAGTATTTACAGGGGGTCCCTGGGAGTGTGTCAGTATTTACAGGGGTCCCCAGGAGTGTGTCAGTATTTACAGGGGTTCCCGGGAGTGTGTTAGTATTTACAAGGGGTCCCCGGGAGTGTGTCAGTATTTACAGGAGGTCCCCGGGAGTGTGTCAGTATTTACAGGGGTCCCCAGGAGTGTGTCAGTATTTACAGGGGTTCCCGGGAGTGTGTCGATATTTACAGGGGGTCCCCGGGAGTGTGTCAGTATTTACAGGGGTTCCCGGGAGTGTGTCAGTATTTACAGGGGGTCCCCGGGAGTGTGTCAGTATTTACAGGGGGTCCCCGGGAGTGTGTCAGTATTTACAGGGGGTCCCCGGGATTGTGTCAGTATTTACAGGGGGTCCCCGGCAGTGTATCAGTATTTACAGGTGGCCCCTGGAGTGTGTCAGTATTTACAGGAGGTCCCCGGGAGTGTGTCAGTATTTACAGGGGTTCCCGGGAGTGTGTCAGTATTTACAGGGGGTCCCCGGGAGTGTGTCAGTATTTACAGGGGTCCCCAGGAGTGTGTCAGTATTTACAGGGGTTCTCGGGAGTGTGCCAGTATTTACAGGGGGTCCCCGGGAGTGTGTCTGTATTTACAGGGGGTCCCCGGGAGTGTGTCAGTATTTACAGGGGGTCCCCGGGATTGTGTCAGTATTTACAGGGGGTCCCCGGGAGTGTATCAGTATTTACAGGTGGCCCCTGGGAGTGTGTTAGTATTTACAGGGGGTCCCCGGGAGTGTGTCAGTATTTACAGGGGTCCCCAGGAGTGTGTCAGTATTTACAGGGGTTCCCGGGAGTGTGTCGGTATTTACAGGGGGTCCCCGGGAGTGTGTCAGTATTTACAGGGGTTCCCGGGAGTGTGTCAGTATTTACAGGGGGTCCCCGGGAGTGTGTCAGTATTTACAGGGGGTCCCCGGGAGTGTGTCAGTATTTACAGGGGGTCCCCGGGAGTGTGTCAGTATTTACAGGGGTTCCCGGGAGTGTGTCAGTATTTACAGGGGGTCCCCGGGAGTGTGTCAGTATTTACAGGGGGTCCCCGGGAGTGTGTCAGTATTTACAGGGGGTCCCCGGGATTGTGTCAGTATTTACAGGGGGTCCCCGGGAGTGTGTCAGTATTTACAGGGGGTCCCCGGGAGTGTATCAGTATATACAGGGGGTCCCCGGGAGTGTGTCAGTATTTACAGGGGGTCCCCGGGAGTGTGTCAGTATTTACAGGGGTTCCCGGGAGTGTGTCAGTATTTACAGGGGGTCCCCGGGAGTGTGTCAGTATTTACAGGGGGTCCCCGGGAGTGTGTCAGTATTTACAGGGGGTCCCCGGGATTGTGTCAGTATTTACAGGGGGTCCCCGGGAGTGTGTCAGTATTTACAGGGGGTCCCCGGGAGTGTATCAGTATATACAGGGGGTCCCCGGGATTGTGTCAGTATTTACAGGGGGTCCCCGGGAGTGTATCAGTATTTACAGGTGGTCCCTGGGAGTGTGTTAGTATTTACAGGGGGTCCCCGGGGACTGTGTCAATATTTAAAGGACTGTTCTTCACACAGTAAAGTTTGGGAGTGCCAGACAGAGATTGAATGTAAACCACGTTGGCTTCCGTCATTATTTCATTATTACTTGGTTGGGAAGGGCTGAATGATCCTGCTTGTTGTATGAACTTAATCTTTCAACACTGAATTGCAACAGAGCGAGGATCATTGGGTGGGGAGCTAAAGAGACCAAAAACCCTCACCATCTAGTCTTGCTGTTGATGCAGGTCTTGTGGGAGCTTTTTGATAATGTGACAGCCACTGAGGAATTTTGAATCATCTTGTTTGCTTTGCTTTTGTGGTCATCCTGTGTTTTGCAGAGATCAACAATTCTCTCTTATTCAGCGCGCAAACATTCCTCAGAAAACATTCGGGGGTGTAATACCATGGGGATTCTCCCGCCCGTCCGACTCCTGCTGATCCAAAACTCCGCTGCCCCCGTGTCGTAACTCGCAACGAGTCCCGTTCACCCATCACCCCCCTGTTGCTCGCTGGCCTACATTGGCTCGCGGTTCGGCAACACCTCAAATTTAAAATTCTCATCCTCGTTTTCAAATCCCTCCTCGGCCTCCCCCCGGACCCCCCGCCTATCCCTGTAACCTCCTCCAGTCCCTACAGCCCTCCCTATCTCTGTAACCTCCTCCAGTCCCTACAACCCTCCCTATCTCTGTAACCCCCTCCAGCCCCTGCAACCCTCCCTATCTCTGTAACCCCCTCCAGCCCCTACAACACTCCCTATCTCTGAAATCCCCTCCAGCCCCTACAACCCTCCCTATCTCTGTAACCAGCTCAAGCCCCTACAACCCTCCCTATCTCTGTAACCTCCTCCAGCCCCTACAACCCTCCCTGTCTCTATATCCTCCTCCAGTCCCTACAACCCTCCCCATCTCTGTCACCTCCTCTCGCCCCTGCAAACCTCCCTATCCCTGTAACCATCCTCCAGCCCCTACAACCCTCCCTATCTCTGTAACAACCTCCTGCAGCCCCTACAACCCTCCCTATCTCTGTAACCTTCTCCAGCCCCTACAACACTCGCTATCTCTGTACCCCCTCCAGCCAACTACAACCCTCCCAAACTCTGTAACCTCCTCCAGCCACCCCTACAACCCTCCCTATCTCTGTAACCTCCCCCAGCCCCTACAACCCTCCCTACCTCTGTAATCTCTCCAGTCCCTACAACCCTCTCTATCTCTTTAACCTCCTCCAGCCCCCCAACAACACTCCCTAACTCTGTAACCTCCTCAAGCCTCTACATCCCTCCCTTTCTCTGTAACCTCCTCCAGCCCCCTACAATGCTCCCTACCTCTGTAACCTCCTCCAGCCCCTACAACCCACCCTATCTCTGTAACCTCTTCCAGCTCCTACAACACCCCCTATCTCTGTAACCTCCTCCAGCCCCTACAACCCTCCCTATCTCTGCAAACTCCTCCAGTCATACAACCATCAATATCACTGTAACCGCCTCTAGTCCCTATGACGCTCCCTATCTCTGTAACATCCTCCAGCCCCTACAACCCACCCTATCTCTGTAACCTCCTCCAGCACCTACAACCCTCCCTATCTCTGTAAACTCCTCCAGCCCCGACAACACTCTCTATCTCTGTAACCTCCTCCAGTCCCTGCAAACCTCCCTATCTCTGTAACCCCCTCCAGCCCCTCCAACCCTCCCTATCTCTGTAACCTCCTCAGGTCGTACAACCGTCCCTATCACTGTAACCTCCTCTAGTCCCTACGATGCTCCCTATCTCTGTAACCTCCTCCAGCCCCGACAACCCACCCTATCTCTGTAACCTCCTCCAGCCCCTACAACCCTCCCTATCTCTATAAATTCCTCAAGCCCCTACAACCCTCCCTGTCTCTGTAACCTCCTCCATTCCTACAACCGTCCCTAACAATGTAACCTCCTCCAGCCCCTGCAACCCTCCCTATCTCTGTAACCTCCTCCAGTCCTACAACCGTCCCTATCACTGTAACCTCCTCTAGTCACTACGACGCTCCCTAACTCTGTAACCTCCTCCAGCCACACAACCCACCCTATCTCTGTAACTTCCTCCAGCCCCTACAACCCTCCTTATCTCTATAACCTCCTCCAGCCCCTACAACACTCCCTATCTCTGTAACCTCCTCCAGCCCCTACAACCCTCCCTATCTCTGTAACACCCTCCAGCCCCTACAGCCCTCCCTATCTTTGTAACCTCCTCCAGCACCTACAACCCTCCCTATCTCTGTAACCTCCTCCGGACCTACAACCGTCCCTATCACTGTAACCTCCTCTAGTCCCTACAACGCTCCCTATCTCTGTAACCTCCTCCAGCACCTACAACCCACCCTATCTCTGTAACCTCCTCCAGCCCCTACAACTCTCCCTATCTCTGTAACATCCTCCAGACCCTACAACGCTCCCGATCTCTGTAACCTCCTCCAGCCCTACATCCCTCCCTATCTCTGGAACCTCTTCCAGCCCCTACAACCCTCGCTATCTCTGTAAACTCCTCCAGTCCCTACAACCCTCCCTATCTCTGTAACCTCCTCCAGCCCCTACAAACCTCCCTATCTCTGTAACCTCCTCCAGCCCCTACAACCCCCCTATCTCTGTAATCTCCACCAGCCCCTACAACCTTCCCTATCTCTATAACCTCCTCCAGCCACTACAACCCTCCCTATGTCTGCAACTTCCTCCAGCCCCCTACAACACTCGCTATCTCTGTAACCTCCTCCAGTCCCTACAACTCCCCTTATCTCTGTAACCCCCTCCAGCCCCCTACAACCCTCCCAAACTCTGTAACCTCCTCCAGCCACCCCTACAACCCTCCCTATCTCTGTAACCTCACCCAGCCCCTAAAACCCTCCCTACCTCTGTAATCTCTCCAGCTCCTACAACCCTCTCTATCTCTTTAACCTCCTCCAGCCCCACGACAACACTCCCTAACTCTGTAACCTCCTCAAGCCTCTACATCCCTCCCTATCTCTGTAACCTCCTCCAGCCCCCTACAATGCTCCCTACCTCTGTAACCTCCTCCAGCCCCTACAACCCACCCTATCTCTGTAACCTCCTCCAGCCCCTACAACCCTCCCTATCTCTGTAACCTCCTCCAGCCCCTACAACCCTCCCTATCTCTGTAAAATCCTCCAGTCCTACAACCGTCCCTATCACTGTAACCTCCTCTAGTCCCTATGACGCTCCCTATCTCTGTAACATCCTCCAGCCCCTACAACCCTCCCTGTCTCTATATCCTCCTCCAGTCCCTACAACACTCCCCATCTCTGTAACCTCCTCTAGCCCCTGCAACCATCCCTATCTCTGTAACCATCCTCCAGCCCCTACAACCGTCCCTATCTCTGTAACAACCTCGTGCAGCACCTACAAGCCTCCCTATCTCTGTAACCTTCTCCAGCCCCTACAACACTCGCTATCTCTGTAACCTCCTCCAGCCACTACAACCCTCCCTATCTCTGTAACCTCCTCCAGCCCCTACAACCCACCCTATCTCTGTAAGCTCCTCCAGCCACGACAACCCTCCCTATCTCTGTAAACTCCTCCAGCCCCTACGACTCTCCCTATCTCTGTAACCTCCTCCAGCCCCTACAACCCTCCCTATCTCTGTATCCTCCTCCAGTAACTACAACGCTCCCCATCTCTGTACCCTCCTCCAGCCCCAAAACCCTCCCTATCTCTGCAGCCTCCTCCAGCCCCTACAACACTCGCTAACTCTGTAGCCCCCTCCAGCCCCGACAACCCTCCTTATCTCTGTAACCTCCTCCAGCACCTACAATCCTCCCTATCTCTGTAACCTCCTCCAGTCCTACAACCTTCCCTATCACTGTAACCTCCTCTAGTCCCTACGATGCACCCTATCTCTGTAACCTCCTCCAGCCCCTACAACCCACCCTATCTCTGTAACCTCCTCCAGCCCCTACAACCCTCCATATCTCTATAACGTCCTCCAGCCCCTACAACCCTCCCTATCTCTGTAAACTCCTCCAGCCCCTACAACCCACCCTATCTCTGGAACCTCCTCCAGCTCCTACAACACTCCCTATCTCTGTAACCTCCTCCAGCCCCTACAGGCCACCCTATCTCTGTAACCTCCTCCAGCCCCTACAACACTCCTTATCTCTGTAACATCCTCCAGTCCCTACAACCCTCCCTATCTCTGTAAACCCCTCCAGCCTCTACAACCCTCCCTATCTCTGTAACCTCCTCCAGCCTCTACAACACTCCCTATCTCTGTAACACCCTCCAGCCTGTACAACCCTCCCTATCTCTGTAACCTCCTTCAGCCTCTTCAACCCTCCCTATCTCTGTAACCTCCTCCAGCCCCTACAATCCACCCTATCTCTGTAAGCTCCGCCAGCCCCAACAAACCTCCCTATCTCTGTAACCTCCTCCATCCCCTACAACCCTCCCTATCTCTGTAACCTCCTCCAGCCCCTACAATCCACCCAATCTCTGTAACCTCCTCCAGCCCCTACAAAACTCCCTATCTCTGTAACCTCCTCCAGTCCCTACAACATTCCCTATCTCTGTAACCTCCTCGAGCCCCTACAACTCTCCCAATCTCTGCAACCCCCTCCAGCCCCGACAACCCTCCCTACCTCTGTAAGATCCTCCAGCCGCTACTCCCCTCCCTATCTCTGTAACCCCCTCCAGCCGCTACAACTCTCCCTATCTCTGTAACCTCCTCCAGCCCCTACAACCCTCCCTATCTCTGTAACCTCCTCCAGCCCCTACAGGCCACCCTATCTCTGTAACCTCCTCCAGCCCCGACAACACTCCCTATCTCTGTAACATCCTCCAGTCCCTACAACCCTCACTATCTCTGTAAACCCCTTCAGCCCCAACAACCCTCCCTATCTCTGTAACCCCCTCCAGCCCCTACACCCCTCCCTATCTCTGTAACCTCCTCCAGCCTCTACAACCCTCCCTATCTCTGTAACCTCCTCCAGCCCCTACAATCCACCCTATCTCTGTAACCTCCGCCAGCCCCTACAAACCTCCCTATCTCTGTAACCTCCTCCAGCCCCTACAACCCTCCCTATCTCTGTAACCTCCTCCAGCCCCTACAATCCACCCAATCTCTGTCACCTCCTCCAGCCTTTACAACACTCCCTATCTCTGTACCTCCTCCAGTCCCTACAACATTCCCTATCTCTGTAACTTCCTCGAGCCCCTACAACCCTCGCTGTCTCTGCAACCCCCTCCAGCCCCTACAACCCTCCCTATCTCTGTAAGCCCCTCCAGCCGCTACTCCCCTCCCTGTCTCTGTAACCCCCTCCAGCCCCTACAACCCTCCCTATCTCTGTAACCCACTCCAGCCCCTACAACCCTCCCTATCTCTGTAACCCACTCCAGCCCTTACAACCCTCCCTATCTCTGTAAGCTCCTCCAGCCTCTACAACGCTCCCTATCTCTGTAAACCCCTCCAGCCACTACAACCCTCCCTATCTCTGTAACCAGCGCCAGCCCCTAAAACACTCCCTATCTCTGTAACCTCCTCCTGCCCCTACAACCCTCCCTGTCTCTGTAACCTCCTCCAGTCCCTCCAAACCTGTCTCTGTAACCTCCTCCAGTCCCTACAACCCTCCCTATCTCTGTAACCTCCTCCAGCCCCTACAACCCTCCCTTCCTCTGTAACTGCCTCCAGCCCCTACAACCCTCACTATCTCTGTAACCTCCTCCAGCCCCTACAACACTCCCTATCTCTGTAACCTCCTCCAGCCCCTGCAGCCCTCCCTATCTCTGTAACCGCCTCCAGCCCCTACAACCCTCCCTTTCTCTGTAACCTCCTCCAGCCCCTAGAACCCTCCCTATCTTTGTAACCTCCTCCAGATGCTACAACCCTCCCTATGTCTATAACCTCCTCCAGCCCCTACATCCCTCCCTATCTCTGTAACCTCCTTCAACCCCAACAATCCACCCTATCTCTGTAATCTCCTCCAGCCCCTACAACCCTCCCTATCTCTGTAAGCTCCTCCAGCCCATACAACCCTCCCTATCTCTGTAACCTCCTCCAGCCCCTACAATCCTCATTATCTCTGTAACCTCCTCCAGCCCCTACAACACTCCCTATCTCTGTAACCTCCTCCAGTCCGTACAACCCTCCCTATCTCTGTAACCCCCTCCAGCCCCTGCAACCCTCCCTATCTCTGTAACCTCCTCCAGCCTCTACAACCATCCCTATCTCTGTAACCCCCTCCAGGCCCTACAACCCTCCATATCTCTGTGACCCACTCCAGCCCCTACAACCCTCCCTATCTCTGTAACCTCCTCCAGCCCCTACAATCCACCCAATCTCTGTCACCTCCTCCAGCCTTTACAACACTCCCTATCTCTGTACCTCCTCCAGTCCCTACAACATTCCCTATCTCTGTAACTTCCTCGAGCCCCTACAACCCTCGCTGTCTCTGCAACCCCCTCCAGCCCCTACAAACCTCCCTATCTCTGTAAGCCCCTCCAGCCGCTACTCCCCTCCCTGTCTCTGTAACCCCCTCCAGCCCCTACAACCCTCCCTATCTCTGTAACCCACTCCAGCCCCTACAACCCTCCCTATCTCTGTAACCCACTCCAGCCCTTACAACCCTCCCTATCTCTGTAAGCTCCTCCAGCCTCTACAACGCTCCCTATCTCTGTAAACCCCTCCAGCCACTACAACCCTCCCTATCTCTGTAACCAGCGCCAGCCCCTAAAACACTCCCTATCTCTGTAACCTCCTCCTGCCCCTACAACCCTCCCTGTCTCTGTAACCTCCTCCAGTCCCTCCAACCCTGTCTCTGTAACCTCCTCCAGTCCCTACAACCCTCCCCATCTCTGTAACATCCGCCAGCCCCTGCAACCCTCCCTATCTCTGTAACCTCCTCCAGCCCCTACAACCCTCCCTTCCTCTGTAACTGCCTCCAGCCCCTACAACCCTCGCTATCTCTGTAACCTCCTCCAGCCCCTACAACACTCCCTATCTCTGTAACCTCCTCCAGCCCCTGCAGCCCTCCCTATCTCTGTAACCGCCTCCAGCCCCTACAACCCTCCCTTTCTCTGTAACCTCCTCCAGCCCCTACAACCCTCCCTATCTTTGTAACCTCCTCCAGATGCTACAACCCTCCCTATCTCTATAACCTCCTCCAGCCCCTACATCCCTCCCTATCTCTGTAACCTCCTTCAACCCCAACAATCCACCCTATCTCTGTAATCTCCTCCAGCCCCTACAACCCTCCCTATCTCTGTAAGCTCCTCCAGCCCATACAACCCTCCCTATCTCTGTAACCTCCTCCAGCCCCTACAATCCTCATTATCTCTGTAACCTCCTCCAGCCCCTACAACACTCCCTATCTCTGTAACCTCCTCCAGTCCGTACAACCCTCCCTATCTCTGTAACCCCCTCCAGCCCCTGCAACCCTCCCTATCTCTGTAACCTCCTCCAGCCTCTACAACCCTCCCTATCTCTGTAACCCCCTCCAGGCCCTACAACCCTCCATATCTCTGTGACCCACTCCAGCCCCTACAACCCTCCCTACCTCTGTAACCTCCTCCAGCCTCTACAATGCTCCCTATCTCTGTAACCCCCTCCAGCCCCTACAACCCTCACTATCTCTGTAACCCCCTCCAGCCACTGCAACTCTCCCTATCTCTGTAACCAGCTCCAGCCCCTACAACCCTCCCTATCTCTGTAACCTTCTCCAGCCCCTACAATCCTCCCTGTCTCTGTAACCT
Source organism: Somniosus microcephalus (assembly GCF_052327205.1). Lineage (NCBI taxonomy): Eukaryota > Metazoa > Chordata > Chondrichthyes > Squaliformes > Somniosidae > Somniosus > Somniosus microcephalus. The sequence continues at coordinate 209,607,887 of NC_140998.1, read as the reverse complement.
CCTCCAGTCCCTACAACCCGCCCCATCTCTGTAACCTCCTCCAGCCCCGACAACCCTCCCTATCTCTGTAACCTCCTCCAGCCCCTACAACCCTCCCTATCTCTGTAACCTCCTCCAGCCCCTACAACGCTCCCTATCTCTGTAACTTCCTCCAGCCTCTACAAAACTCCCTATCTCTGTAAGCTCCTTCAGCCCCGACAGCTCTCGCTATCTCTGTAACGTCCTCCAGCCCCTACAAACCTCCCTATCTCTGTAACCTCCTCCAGCCCCTACAACACCCCCTATCTCTGTAACCTCCTCCATCCCCTACAACCCTCCCTATCTCTGTAACCTCCTCCAGCCCCTACATCCCTCCCTATCTCTGAAACCTCCTCCAGTCCCTGCAACCCTCCCCTTCTCTGTAACCTTCTCCATCCCATACAAACTTCCCTATCTCTGTAACCTCCTCCAGCCCCTACAACCCTCCCTATCTCTGTAACCCCCTCCAGCCCCTACAACCCTCCCTATCTCTGTAACCTCCTCCAGCCCCTACAAACCTCCCTATCTCTGTAACCTCCTCCAGTCCTACAACTGTCCCTATCACTGTAACCTCCGCTAGTCCCTACGACGCTCCCTATCTCTGTAACCTCCTCCAGCCCCTACAACCCTCCCTATCTCTGTAAACTCCTCCAGCCCCTACAACACTCCCTATCTCTGTAACCTCCTCCAGTCCCTACAACCCTCCCTATCTCTGTAACCCCCTCCAGCCCCTACAACCCTCCCTATCTCTGTAAGCCCCTCCAGCCCCTACACCCCTCCCTATCTCTGTAACCTCCTCCAACCTCTACAACCCTCCCTATCTCTGTAACCACCTCCAGCCGCTACAACACTCCCTATCTCTGTAACCAGCTGCAGCCCCTACAACCCTCCCTATCTCTGGAACCTCCTCCAGCCCCTACAACCCTCCCTGTCTCTATATCCTCCTCCAGTCCCTACAACCTTCCCGACCTCTGTAACCTCCTCCAGCCCCTGCAACCCTCCCTATCTCTGTAACCATCCTCCAGCCCCTACAACCCTCCCTATCTCTGTAACCTACTCCAGCCCATACAACCCTCCCTATCTCTGTAACCTCCTCCAGCCACTACAACACTACCTATCTCTGAAACCTCCTCCAGCCACTACAACCCTCCCTATCTCTGTAACCTCCTCCAGCCCCTACAACCCTCCCTATCTCTGTAATCTCCTCCAGCCCCTACAACCCTCCCTATCTCTGTAACCTACTCCAGTCCCTGCAACCTTCCCCATCTCTGTAACCTCCTCCAGCCCCTACAACCCTCCCTATCTCTGTAACCTCCTCCAGCCCCTACAACCCTCCCTATCTCTGTAACCCCCTCCAGCCCCTACAACCCTCCCTATCTCTGTAACCTCCTCCAGCCCCTACAACCCTCCCTATCTCTGTAACCTCCGCCGGTCCTACAACCGTCCCTATCACTGTAACCGCCTCTAGTCCCTACGACGCTCCCTATCTCTGTAACCTCCTCCAGCCCCTACAACACACTCTATCTCTGTAACCTCCTCCAGCCCCTACAACCATCCCTATCTCTGTAACCTCCTCCAGCACCTACAAACCTCCCTATCTCTGTAGCCTCCTCCAGCCCCTACAACCCCCCTATCTCTGTAACCTCCACCAGCCCCTACAACCTTCCCTATCTCTATAACCTCCTCCAGCCACTACAACCCTCCCTATGTCTGCAACCTCCTCCAGCCCCCTACAACACTCGCTATCTCTGATTCCTCCTCCAGTCCCTACAACCCTCCCTCTCTCTGTAACCTCCTCCAGCCCCTACAACCCTCCCCGTCTCTGTAATCTCCTCCAGTCCCTACAACTCCCCCTATCTCTGAACCCCCCTCCAGCCCCCTACAACCCTCCGAAACTCTGTAACCTCCTCCAGCCACCCCTACATCCCTCCCCATCTCTGTAACCTCCTCCAGCCCCCTACAATGCTCCCTACATCTGTAACCTCCTCCAGCCCCTACAACCCACGCTATCTCTCTAACCTCCTCCAGCCCCAACAACCCTCCCTATCTCTGTATCCTCCTCCAGCCCCTACAACCCTCCCTATCTCTGTAACCTCCTCCAGCCCCTACAACTCTCCCTATCTCTGTAATCTCCTCCAGACCCTACAACACTCCCTATCTCTGTAACCTCCTCCAGCCCCTACAACCCTCCCTATCTCTGTAAACTCCTCCAGCCCCTACAATGCACCCTCTCTCTGTAACCTCCTCCAGCCCCTACAACCCTCCCTATCTCTGTAACGTCCTCCAGCCCCTACAATCCACCCTATCTCTGTAACCTCCTCCAGCCCCTACAACTCTCCCTATCTTTGTAACCTCCTCCAGCCCCTACAACCCTCCCTATCTCTGTAACCTCCTCCAGCCCCACAGGCCACCCTATCTCTGTAACCTCCTCCAGCCCCTACAACACTCCCTATCTCTGTAACCTCCTCCAGTCCCTACAACCCTCCCTATCTCTGTAAACCCCTCCAGCCCCAACAACCCTCCCTATCTCTGTAACCCCCTCCAGCCCCTACACCCCTCCCTATCTCTGTAACCTCCTCCAGCCTCAACAACACTCCCTATCTCTGTAAACCCTCCTGCCCCTACAACCCTCCCTATCTCTGTAACCCCCTCCAGGCTGTACAACCCTCCCTATCTCTGTAACCTCCTCCAGCCTCTACAACCCTCCCTATCTCTGTAACCTCCTCCAGCCCCTACAATCCACCCTATCTCTGTAACCTCCGCCAGCCCCTACAAACCTCCCAATCTCTGTAACCTCCTCCAGCCTCTACAACACTCCCTATCTCTGTATCCTCCTCCAGCCCCTACAATCCACCCAATCTCTGTAACCTCCTCCAGCCCCTACAACACTCCCTATCTCTGTAACCTCCTCCAGTCCCTACAACATACCCTATCTCTGTAACCTCCTCGAGCCCCTACAACCCTCCCTATCTCTGCAACCCCCTCCAGCACCTACAACCCTCTCTATCCCTGTGAGCACCTCCAGCCGCTACTCCCCTCCCTATCTCTGTAACCCCCTCCATCCCCTACAACCCTCCCTATCTCTGTAACCCACTCCAGCCCCTACAACCCTCCCTATCTCTGTAACCGCCTCCAGCCCCTACAACCCTCCCTATCTCTGTAACCGCCTCCAGCCCCTACAACCCTCGCTATCTCTGTAACCTCCTCCAGCCCCTACAACACTCCCTATCTCTGTAACCTCCTCCAGCCCCTACAGCCCTCCCTATCTCTGTAACCTCCTCCAGCCCCTACAACCCTCCCTTTCTCTGTAACCTCCTCCAGCCCCTACAGCCCTCCCTATCTTTGCAACCTCCTCCAGATCCTACAACCCTCCCTATCTCTATAACCTCCTCCAGACCCTACATCCCTCACTATCTCTGTAACCTCCTTCAGCCCCTACAATCCACCCTATCTCTGTAATCTCCTCCAGCCCCTACAACCCTCCCTATCTCTGTAACCTCCTCCAGCCCATACAAAACTCCCTATCTCTGTAATCTCCTCCAGCCCCTACAATCCTCCTTATCTCTGTAACCTCCTCCAGCCCCAACAACCCTCCCTATCTCTGTAACCCCCTCCAGCCCCTGCAACCCTCCCTATCTCTGTAACCTCCTCCAGCCTCTACAACCCTCCCTATCTCTGTAAAACCCTCCAGGCCCTACAACCCTCCCTATCTCTGTGACCCACTCCAGCCCCTACAACCCTCCCTATCTCTGTAACCTCCTCCAGCCTCTACAACGCTCCCTATCTCTGTAACCCCCTCCAGCCCCTACAACCCTCCCTACCTCTGTAACCCCCTCCAGCCCCTCAAACTCTCCCTATCTCTGTAACCAGCTCCAGCCCCTACAACCCTCCCTATCTCTGTAACCTCCTCCAGCCCCTACAACCCTCCCTGTCTCTGTAACCTCCTCCAGTCCAAACAACCCGCCCCATCTCTGTAACCTCCTCCAGCCCCTACAACTCTCCCTATCTCTGTAACCTCCTCCAGCCCCTACAACCCTCCCTATCTCTGTAACCTCCTCCAGCCCCTACAACGCTCCCTATCTCTGTATCTTCCTCCAGCCCCTGCAAGACTCCCTATCTCTGTAAGCTCCTCCAGCCCCGACAGCCCTCGCTATCTCTGTAATGTCCTCCAGCCCCTACAACCCTCCCTATCTCTGCAACCTCCTCCAGCCCCTACAACGCTCCCTATCTCTGTAACCTCCTCCATCCCCTACAACCCTCCCTATCTCTGTAACCTCCTCCAGCCCCTACATTCCTCCCTATCTCTGAAATCTCCTCCAGTCCCTACAACCCTCCCCATCTCTGTAACCTCCTCCAACCCCTACAACCCTCCCTATCTCTGTAACCTCCTCCAGCCCCTACAACCCTCCCTATCTCTGTAACCCCCTCCAGCCCCTACAACCCTCCCTATCTCTGTAACCTCCTCCAGCCCCTACAACCCTCCCTATCTCTGTAACCCCCTCCAGCCCCTACAACCCTCCCTATCTCTGTAACCCCTTCCAGCCCCTACAACCCTCCCTATCTCTGTAACCTCCTCCAGCCCCTACAACCCTCCCTATCTCTGTAACCCCCTCCAGCCCCTACAACCCACCCTATCTCTGTAACCTCCTCCAGCACCTACAACCCTCCCTATCTCTGTAAACTCCTCCAGCCCCTACAACACTCCCTATCTCTGTAACCTCCTCCAGTCCCTACAATCCTCCCTATCTCTGTAACCCCCTCCAGCCCCTACAACCCTCCCTATCTCTGTAAACCCCTCCAGCCCCTACACCCCTCCCTATCTCTGTAACCTCCTCCAACCTCTACAACCCTCCCTATCTCTGTAACCACCTCCAGCCCCTCCAACACTCCCTATCTCTGTAACCCCCTCCAGCCCCTACAACCCCCCCTATCTCTGTAACCAGCTGCAGCCCCTACAACCCACCCTATCTCTGTAACCTCCTCCAGCCCCTACAACACTGCCTGTCTCTATATCCTCCTCCAGTCCCTGCAACCTTCCCCATCTCTGTAACCTCCTCCAGCCCCTGCAACCCTCCCTATCTCTGTAACCATCCTCCAGCCCCTACAACCCTCCCTATCTCTGTAACCTCCTCCAGCCCAAACAACCCTCCCTATCTCTGTAACCTCCTCCAGCCACTACAACACTCCCTATCTCTGTAACCTCCTCCAGCCACTACAACCCTCCCTATCTCTGTAACCTCCTCCAGCCCCTACAACCCTCTCTATCTCTGTAATCTCCTCCAGCCCCTACAACCCTCCCTATCTCTGTAACCTCCTCCAGCCCCTACAACACTCCCTATCTCTGTAATCTCCTCCAGCCTCTACAACCTTCCCTATCTCTGTAACCTCCTCCAGTCCCTAAAACCCTCCCCATCTCTTTAACATCCTCCAGCCCCTGCAACCCTCCCTTTCTCTGAAACCTCCTCCAGCCCCTACAACCCTCTCTATCTCTGTTGAACCCCTACAGACCCTACAACCCTCCCCATCTCTGTAACCTCCTCCAGCCATACAACCCTCCCTATCTCTGTAACACCCTCCAGCCCCTACATCCCTCTCTATCTCTGTAACCAGCTCCAGCCCCTACAACCCTCCCTAGCTCTGTCACCTCCTCCAGCCCCTTCTACCCTCCCTATCTCTGTAACCTCCTCCAGTCCCTACAACCCTCCCCATCTCTGTAACCTCCTCCAGCCCCTACAACCCTCCCTATCTCTGTAACCTCCTCCAGCCCCTACAACCCTCCCTATCTCTGTAACCTCCTCCAGCCCCTACAACCATCCCTATCTCTGTAACCTCCTCCAGCCCCTACAACACTCCCTATCTCTGTAACCTCCTCCAGCCATTACAGCCCTCCCTATCTCTGCAACCTCCTCCAGCCCCTACAACCCACCCTATCTCTGTAACCTCCTCCAGCAACTACAACCGTCCCTATCTCTATAACCTCCTCCAGCCCCTACAACCCTCCCTATCTCTGTATCCTCCTCGATTCCTACAACCGTCCCTAACACTGTAACCTCCTCCAGCCCCTACAACCCCCCCTATCTCTGTAAACACCTCCAGCCCCTACAACCCTCCCTATCTCTGTAACCTCCTCCATTCCTACAACCGTCCCTAACACTGTAACCTCCTCCAGCCCCTACAACCCTCCCTATCTCTGTATCCTCCTCCAGCCCCTACAACCCTCCCTATCTCTGTAGCCTCCTCCAGCCCCTACAACCCTCCCTATATCTGTAACCTCCTCCAGCCGCTACAACCCTCATTATCTCTGTAACCTCCTCCAGCCCCTCCAACCCTCCCTATCTCTGTAACCTCCTCCAGCCCCTACAACTCTCCCTATCTCTGTAACCTCCTCCAGTCCCTACAATCCTCCCTATCTCTGTAAACCCCTCCAGCCCCTACACCCCTCCCTATCTCTGTAACCTCCTCCAACCTCTTCAACCCTCCCTATCTCTGTAACCACCTCCAGCCCCTCCAACACTCCCTATCTCTGTAACCCCCTCCAGCCCCTACAACCCCCCCTATCTCTGTAACCAGCTGCAGCCCCTACAACCCTCCCTATCTCTGTAACCTCCTCCAGCCCCTACAACACTGCCTGTCTCTATATCCTCCTCCAGTCCCTGCAACCTTCCCCATCTCTGTAACCTCCTCCAGCCCCTGCAACCCTCCCTATCTCTGTAACCATCCTCCAGCCCCTACAACCCTCCCTATCTCTGTAACCTCCTCCAGCCCAAACAACCCTCCCTATCTCTGTAACCTCCTCCAGCCACTATAACACTCCCTATCTCTGTAACCTCCTCCAGCCACTACAACCCTCCCTATCTCTGTAACCTCCTCCAGCCACTACAACCCTCCCTATCTCTGTATCCTCCTCGATTCCTACAACCGTCCCTAACACTGTAACCTCCTCCAGCCCCTACAACCCCCCCTATCTCTGTAAACACCTCCAGCCCCTACAACCCTCCCTATCTCTGTAACCTCCTCCATTCCTACAACCGTCCCTAACACTGTAACCTCCTCCAGCCACTACAACCCTCCCTATCTCTGTAACCTCCTCCAGCCCCTACAACCCTCTCTAACTCTGTAATCTCCTCCAGCCCCTACAACCCTCCCTATCTCTGTAACCTCCTCCAGCCCCTACAACACTCCCTATCTCTGTAATCTCCTCCAGCCTCTACAACCTTCCCTATCTCTGTAACCTCCTCCAGTCCCTAAAACACTCCCCATCTCTTGAACATCCTCCAGCCCCTGCAACCCTCCCTTTCTCTGAAACCTCCTCCAGCCCCTACAACCCTCTCTATCTCTGTTGAACCCCTACAGACCCTACAACCCTCCCCATCTCTGTAACCTCCTCCAGCCTCTACAATGCTCCCTTTCTCTGTAACCCCCTCCAGCCATACAACCCTCCCTATCTCTGTAACACCCTCCAGCCCCTACATCCCTCTCTATCTCTGTAACCAGCTCCAGCCCCTACAACCCTCCCTAGCTCTGTCACCTCCTCCAGCCCCTTCTACCCTCCCTATCTCTGTAACCTCCTCCAGTCCCTACAACCCTCCCCATCTCTGTAACCTCCTCCAGCCCCTACAACCCTCCCTATCTCTGTAACCTCCTCCAGCCCCTACAACCCTCCCTATCTCTGTAACCTCCTCCAGCCCCTACAACCATCCCTATCTCTGTAACCTCCTCCAGCCCCTACAACACTCCCTATCTCTGTAACCTCCTCCAGCCACTACAGCCCTCCCTATCTCTGCAACCTCCTCCAGCCCCTACAACCCACCCTATCTCTGTAACCTCCTCCAGCAACTACAACCGTCCCTATCTCTATAACCTCCTCCAGCCCCTACAACCCTCCCTATCTCTGTATCCTCCTCGATTCCTACAACCGTCCCTAACACTGTAACCTCCTCCAGCCCCTACAACCCCCCCTATCTCTGTAAACACCTCCAGCCCCTACAACCCTCCCTATCTCTGTAACCTCCTCCATTCCTACAACCGTCCCTAACACTGTAACCTCCTCCAGCCCCTACAACCCTCCCTATCTCTGTAACCTCCTCCAGCCCCTACAACTCTCCCTATCTCTGTAACCTCCTCCTGCCCCTACAACTCTCCCTATCTCTGTAATCTCCTCCAGCCCCTACAACCCTCCCTATCTCTGTAACCTCCACCAGCCCCTACAACCCTCCCTATCTCTGTAACCTCCTCCAACCACTCCAATCCACCCTATCTCTGTAACCTCCTCCAGCCGCTACAACCCTCCCTATCTCTGTAACCTCCTCCAGTCCCTACAACCCTCCCTATCTCTGTAACCCCCTCCAGCTCCAACAACCCTCCCTATCTCTGTAACCCCCTCCAGCCCCTACACCACTCCCTATCTCTGTAACCTCCTCCAGCCTCTACAACCCTCCCTATCTCGGTAACCTCCTCCAGCCTCTACAACCCTCCCTATCTCTGTAAACTCCTCCAGCCCCTACAACCTTCCCTATCTCTGTAACCTCCTCCAGTCCCTACAACCCTCCCCATCTCTGTAACATCCTCCAACCCCTACAACCCTCCCTATCTCTGTAACCTCCTCCAGCCCCTGCAACCCTCCCTATCTCTGTAACCTCCTCCAGCCCCTACAATGCTCCCTATCTCTGGAACATCCTCCAGCCCCTACTCCCCTCCCTATCTCTGTAACCTCCTCCAGCCTCTACAATCCTCCCCATCTCTGTAACCCCCTCCAGCCCCTACAACCCTCCCTATCTCTGTAGCCTCCTCCAGCGCCTACAACACTCCCTATCTCTGTAACCCCCTCCAGCCCCTACAACCCTCCCTATCTCTGTAACCTCCTCCAACCCCTACAATCCACCCTATCTCTGTAACCTCCTCCAGCCGCTACAACCCTCCCTATCTCTGTAACCTCCTCCAGTCCCTACAACCCTCCCTATCTCTGGAACCCCCTCCAGCCCCAACAACCCTCACTATCTCTGTAACCCCCTCCAGCCCCTACACCACTCCCTATCTCTGTAACCTCCTCCAGCCTCTACAACCCTCCCTATCTCTGCAAACTCCTCCAGCCCCTACAACCTTCCCTATCTCTGTAACCTCCTCCAGTCCCTACAACCCTCCCCATCTCTTTAACATCCTCCAGCCCCTACAACCCTCCCTATCTCTGTAACCTCCTCCAGCCCCTGCAACCCTCCCTATCTCTGTAACCTCCTCCAGCCCCTACAACGCTCCCTATCTCTGGAACATCCTCCAGCCCCTACAATCCACCCTATTTCTGTAACCGCCTCCAGCCCCTACAACACTCCCTATCTCTGTAACCTCCTCCAGTCCCTACAACCCTCCCTATCTCTGTAACCCCCTGCAGCCCCTACATCCCTCCATATCTCTGTAACCCCCTCCAGCCCCTACACCCATCCCTATCTCTGTAACCTCCTCCAGCCTCTACAATCCTCCCTACCTCTGTAACCCCCTCCAGCCCCTACAACCCTCCCTATCTCTGTAAACCCCTCCAGCCCCTACAACCCTCCCTATCTCTGTAACCTCCTCCAGCCTCTACAATGCTCCCTTTCTCTGTAACCCCCTCCAGCCCCTACAACCCTCCCTATCCCTGTAACCCCCTCCAGCCCCTACAACCCTCCCTATCTCTGTTACCAGCTCCAGCCCCTACAACCCTCCCTAGCTCTGTGACCTCCTCCAGCCCCTACTACCCTCCCTATCTCTGTAACCTCCTCCAGTCCCTACAACCCTCCCCATCTCTGTAACCTCCTCCAGCCCCTACAACCCTCCCTATCTCTGTAACCTCCTCCAGCCCCTACAACCCTCCCTATCTCTGTAACCTCCTCCAGCCCCTACAACCCTCCCTATCTTTGTAACCTCCTCCAGCCCCTATAACACTCCCTATCTCTGTAACCTCCTCCAGCCCCTACAGCCCTCCCTATCTCTGTAACCTCATCCAGCCACTACAACCCTCCCTATCTCTGTAACCTCCTCCATCCCCTACAACCCTCCCTATCTCTGTAACCTCCTCCAGCCCCTACGACCCTCCCTATCTCTGTAACCTCATCCAGCCACTACAACCCTCCCTATCTCTGTATCCTCCTCCAGTCCCTACAATGCTCCCCATCTCTGTAAATTCCTCCAGCCCCTAGAACCCTCCCTATCTCTGTAGCCTCCTCCAGCACCTACAACACTCCCTATCTCTGTAACCCCCTCCAGCCCCTACAACCCTCCCTATCTTTGTAACCTCCTCCAGCCCCTACAACCCTCCCTATCTCTGTTACCTCCTCCAGCCAATAAATCCCTCCCTATCTCTGTAACCTCCTCCAGCCCCTACAACCCTCACTATCTCTGTAACCTCCTCCAGCCCCTACAACCCTCCCTATCTCTGTAACCTCCTCCAGCCCCTACAACCCTCCCTATCTCTGTAACCTCCTCCAGATCATACAAACCTCCCTATCTCTGTAACCCCCTCCAGCACGCTACAACCTTACCTATCGCTGTAACCTCCTCCAGCCCATACAACCCTCCCTATCTCTGTAACCTCTTCAAGCCCCCTACAACCCTCCCTATCTCTGTAACCTCCTCCAGCCCCTACAACAAACCATATCTCTGTAACTTCCTCCTGCCCCTACAAGGCCTCCCTATCTCTGTAACCCCCTCCAGCCCCTACAACCCACCTTTTCTCTGTAACCTCCTCCAGCCCCTACAACCCTCCCTATCTCTGTAACCCTCTCCGGTCCCCTACAACCCTCCCTATCTCTGTTACCTCCTCCGGCCCCTATAACCTCCCTATCTCTGTAACCACCTCCAGCCCCTACTCCCCTCCCTATCTCTGTAACCTCCTCCAGCCTCTACAATCCTCCCCATCTCTGTAACCCCCTCCAGCCCCTACAACCCTCCCTATCTCTGTAACCCCCTCCAGCCCCTACAACCCTCCCTATCTCTGTAACCTCCTCCAGCCTCTACAATGCTCCCTTTCGCTGTAACCCCCTCCAGCCCCTACAACCCTCCCTATCCCTGTAACCCCCTCCAGCCCCTACAACCCTCCCTATCTCTGTTACCAGCTCCAGCCCCTACAACCCTCCCTAGCTCTGTGACCTCCTCCAGCCCCTACTACTCTCCCTATCTCTGTAATCTCCTCCAGTCCCTACAACCCTCCCCATCTCTGTAACCTCCTCCAGCCCCGACAACCCTCCCTATCTCTGTAACCTCCTCTAGCCCCTACAACCCTCCCTATCTCTGTAACCTCCTCCAGCCCCTACAACCCTCCCTATCTCTGTAACCTCCTCCAGCCCCTACAACACTCCCTATCTCTGTAACCTCCTCCAGCCCCTACAGCCCTCCCTATCTCTGTAACCTCCTCCAGCCACTACAACCCTCCCTATCTCTGTAACCTCCTCCAGCCCCTACAACCCTCCCTATCTCTGTAACCTCCTCCAGCCCCTACGACCCTCCCTATCTCTGTAACCTCCTGCAGCCCCTACAGCCCTCCCTATCTCTGTATCCTCCTCCAGCCCCTACAACGCTCCCCATCTCTGTAACCTCCTCCAGCCCCTAGAACCCTCCCTATCTCTGTAGCCTCCTCCAGCGCCTACAACACTCCCTATCTCTGTAACCCCCTCCAGCCCCTACAACCCTCCCTATCTCTGTAACCTCCTCCAACCCCTACAATCCACCCTATCTCTGTAACCTCCTCCAGCCGCTACAACCCTCCCTATCTCTGTAACCTCCTCCAGTCCCTACAACCCTCCCTATCTCTGGAACCCCCTCCAGCCCCAACAACCCTCACTATCTCTGTAAACCCCTCCAGCCCCTACACCACTCCCTATCTCTGTAACCTCCTCCAGCCTCTACAACCCTCCCTATCTCTGTAACCTCCTCCAGCCTGTACAACCCTCCCTATCTCTGCAAACTCCTCCAGCCCCTACAACCTTCCCTATCTCTGTAACCTCCTCCAGTCCCTACAACCCTCCCCATCTCTTTAACATCCTCCAGCCCCTACAACCCTCCCTATCTCTGTAACCTCCTCCAGCCCCTGCAACCCTCCCTATCTCTGTAACCTCCTCCAGCCCCTACAACGCTCCCTATCTCTGGAACATCCTCCAGCCCCTACAATCCACCCTATTTCTGTAACCGCCTCCAGCCCCTACAACACTCCCTATCTCTGTAACCTCCTCCAGTCCCTACAACCCTCCCTATCTCTGTAACCCCCTGCAGCCCCTACAACCCTCCATATCTCTGTAACCCCCTCCAGCCCCTACACCCATCCCTATCTCTGTAACCTCCTCCAGCCTCTACAATCCTCCCTACCTCTGTAACCCCCTCCAGCCCCTACAACCCTCCCTATCTCTGTAAACACCTCCAGCCCCTACAACCCTCCCTATCTCTGTAACCTCCTCCAGCCTCTACAATGCTCCCTTTCTCTGTAACCCCCTCCAGCCCCTACAACCCTCCCTATCCCTGTAACCCCCTCCAGCCCCTACAACCCTCCCTATCTCTGTTACCAGCTCCAGCCCCTACAACCCTCCCTAGCTCTGTGACCTCCTCCAGCCCCTACTACCCTCCCTATCTCTGTAACCTCCTCCAGTCCCTACAACCCTCCCCATCTCTGTAACCTCCTCCAGCCCCTACAACCCTCCCTATCTCTGTAACCTCCTCCAGCCCCTACAACCCTCCCTATCTCTGTAACCTCCTCCAGCCTCTACAACCCTCCCTATCTCGGTAACCTCCTCCAGCCTCTACAACCCTCCCTATCTCTGTAAACTCCTCCAGCCCCTACAACCTTCCCTATCTCTGTAACCTCCTCCAGTCCCTACAACCCTCCCCATCTCTGTAACATCCTCCAACCCCTACAACCCTCCCTATCTCTGTAACCTCCTCCAGCCCCTGCAACCCTCCCTATCTCTGTAACCTCCTCCAGCCCCTACAATGCTCCCTATCTCTGGAACATCCTCCAGCCCCTACTCCCCTCCCTATCTCTGTAACCTCCTCCAGCCTCTACAATCCTCCCCATCTCTGTAACCCCCTCCAGCCCCTACAACCCTCCCTATCTCTGTAACCCCCTCCAGCCCCTACAACCCTCCCTATCTCTGTAACCTCCTCCAGCCTCTACAATGCTCCCTTTCGCTGTAACCCCCTCCAGCCCCTACAACCCTCCCTATCCCTGTAACCCCCTCCAGCCCCTACAACCCTCCCTATCTCTGTTACCAGCTCCAGCCCCTACAACCCTCCCTAGCTCTGTGACCTCCTCCAGCCCCTACTACCCTCCCTATCTCTGTAACCTCCTCCAGTCCCTACAACCCTCCCCATCTCTGTAACCTCCTCCAGCCCCGACAACCCTCCCTATCTCTGTAACCTCCTCTAGCCCCTACAACCCTCCCTATCTCTGTAACCTCCTCCAGCCCCTACAACCCTCCCTATCTCTGTAACCTCCTCCAGCCCCTACAACACTCCCTATCTCTGTAACCTCCTCCAGCCCCTACAGCCCTCCCTATCTCTGTAACCTCCTCCAGCCACTACAACCCTCCCTATCTCTGTAACCTCCTCCAGCCCCTACAACCCTCCCTATCTCTGTAACCTCCTCCAGCCCCTACGACCCTCCCTATCTCTGTAACCTCCTGCAGCCCCTACAGCCCTCCCTATCTCTGTATCCTCCTCCAGCCCCTACAACGCTCCCCATCTCTGTAACCTCCTCCAGCCCCTAGAACCCTCTCTATCTCTGTAGCCTCCTCCAGCGCCTACAACACTCCCTATCTCTGTAACCCCCTCCAGCCCCTACAACCCTCCCTATCTCTGTAACCTCCTCCAACCCCTACAATCCACCCTATCTCTGTAACCTCCTCCAGCCGCTACAACCCTCCCTATCTCTGTAACCTCCTCCAGTCCCTACAACCCTCCCTATCTCTGGAACCCCCTCCAGCCCCAACAACCCTCACTATCTCTGTAACCCCCTCCAGCCCCTACACCACTCCCTATCTCTGTAACCTCCTCCAGCCTCTACAACCCTCCCTATCTCTGTAACCTCCTCCAGCCTCTACAACCCTCCCTATCTCTGCAAACTCCTCCAGCCCCTACAACCTTCCCTATCTCTGTAACCTCCTCCAGTCCCTACAACCCTCCCCATCTCTTTAACATCCTCCAGCCCCTACAACCCTCCCTATCTCTGTAACCTCCTCCAGCCCCTGCAACCCTCCCTATCTCTGTAACCTCCTCCAGCCCCTACAACGCTCCCTATCTCTGGAACATCCTCCAGCCCCTACAATCCACCCTATTTCTGTAACCGCCTCCAGCCCCTACAACACTCCCTATCTCTGTAACCTCCTCCAGTCCCTACAACCCTCCCTATCTCTGTAACCCCCTGCAGCCCCTACAACCCTCCATATCTCTGTAACCCACTCCAGCCCCTACACCCATCCCTATCTCTGTAACCTCCTCCAGCCTCTACAATCCTCCCTACCTCTGTAACCCCCTCCAGCCCCTACAACCCTCCCTATCTCTGTAAACCCCTCCAGCCCCTACAACCCTCCCTATCTCTGTAACCTCCTCCAGCCTCTACAATGCTCCCTTTCTCTGTAACCCCCTCCAGCCCCTACAACCCTCCCTATCCCTGTAACCCCCTCCAGCCCCTACAACCCTCCCTATCTCTGTTACCAGCTCCAGCCCCTACAACCCTCCCTAGCTCTGTGACCTCCTCCAGCCCCTACTACCCTCCCTATCTCTGTAACCTCCTCCAGTCCCTACAACCCTCCCCATCTCTGTAACCTCCTCCAGCCCCTACAACCCTCCCTATCTCTGTAACCTCCTCCAGCCCCTACAACCCTCCCTATCTCTGTAACCTCCTCCAGCCCCTACAACCCTCCCTATCTTTGTAACCTCCTCCAGCCCCTACAACACTCCCTATCTCTGTAACCTCCTCCAGCCCCTACAGCCCTCCCTATCTCTGTAACCTCATCCAACCACTACAACCCTCCCTATCTCTGTAACCTCCTCCATCCCCTACAACCCTCCCTATCTCTGTAACCTCCTCCAGCCCCTACGACCCTCCCTATCTCTGTAACCTCCTCCAGCCCCTACAACCCTCCCTATCTCTGTATCCTCCTCCAGTCCCTACAATGCTCCCCATCTCTGTAACCTCCTCCAGCCCCTAGAACCCTCCCTATCTCTGTAGCCTCCTCCAGCGCCTACAACACTCCCTATCTCTGTAAACCCCTCCAGCCCCTACAACCCTCCCTATCTTTGTAACCTCCTCCAGCCCCTACAACCCTCCCTATCTCTGTTACCTCCTCCAGCCAATAAATCCCTCCCTATCTCTGTAACCTCCTCCAGCCCCTACAACCCTCACTATCTCTGTAACCTCCTCCAGCCCCTACAACCCTCCCTATCTCTGTAACCTCCTCCAGCCCCTACAACCCTCCCTATCTCTGTAACCTCCTCCAGATCATACAAACCTCCCTATCTCTGTAACCCCCTCCAGCACGCTACAACCTTACCTATCGCTGTAACCTCCTCCAGCCCATACAACCCTCCCTATCTCTGTAACCTCTTCAAGCCCCCTACAACCCTCCCTATCTCTGTAACCTCCTCCAGCCCCTACAACAAACCATATCTCTGTAACCTCCTCCAGCCCATAAAACCCTCCCTATCTCTATAACCTCCTCCAGCACCTACAACCCTTCCTATCTCTGTAACTTCCTCCTGCCCCTACAAGCCCTCCCTATCTCTGTAACCCCCTCCAGCCCCTACAACCCACCTTTTCTCTGTAACCTCCTCCAGCCCCTACAACCCTCCCTATCTCTGTAACCCTCTCCGGTCCCCTACAACCCTCCCTATCTCTGTTACCTCCTCCGGCCCCTATAACCTCCCTATCTCTGTAACCACCTCCAGCCCCTACAACCCTCCCTATATCTGTAACCTCCTCCAGCCCACTACAACACTCCCTGTCTCTGTAACCTCCTCCTGCCCCTACAACTCTCCCTATCTCTGTAATCTCCTCCAGCCCCTACAACCCTCCCTATATCTGTAACCTCCTCCAGCCGCTACAACCCTCATTATCTCTGTAACCTCCTCCAGCCCCTCCAACCCTCCCTATCTCTGTAACCTCCTCCAGCCCCTACAACTCTCCCTATCTCTGTAACCTCCTCCTGCCCCTACAACTCTCCCTATCTCTGTAATCTCCTCCAGCCCCTACAACCCTCCCTATCTCTGTAACCTCCTCCAGCCCCTACAACCCTCCCTATCTCTGTAACCTCCTCCAACCACTCCAATCCACCCTATCTCTGTAACCTCCTCCAGCCTCTACAACCCTCCCTATCTCTGTAACCTCCTCCAGTCCCTACAACCCTCCCTATCTCTGTAACCCCCTCCAGCTCCAACAACCCTCCCTATCTCTGTAACCCCCTCCAGCCCCTACACCACTCCCTATCTCTGTAACCTCCTCCAGCCTCTACAACCCTCCCTATCTCGGTAACCTCCTCCAGCCTCTACAACCCTCCCTATCTCTGTAAACTCCTCCAGCCCCTACAACCTTCCCTATCTCTGTAACCTCCTCCAGTCCCTACAACCCTCCCCATCTCTGTAACATCCTCCAACCCCTACAACCCTCCCTATCTCTGTAACCTCCTCCAGCCCCTGCAACCCTCCCTATCTCTGTAACCTCCTCCAGCCCCTACAATGCTCCCTATCTCTGGAACATCCTCCAGCCCCTACTCCCCTCCCTATCTCTGTAACCTCCTCCAGCCTCTACAATCCTCCCCATCTCTGTAACCCCCTCCAGCCCCTACAACCCTCCCTATCTCTGTAACCCCCTCCAGCCCCTACAACCCTCCCTATCTCTGTAACCTCCTCCAGCCTCTACAATGCTCCCTTTCGCTGTAACCCCCTCCAGCCCCTACAACCCTCCCTATCCCTGTAACCCCCTCCAGCCCCTACAACCCTCCCTATCTCTGTTACCAGCTCCAGCCCCTACAACCCTCCCTAGCTCTGTGACCTCCTCCAGCCCCTACTACCCTCCCTATCTCTGTAACCTCCTCCAGTCCCTACAACCCTCCCCATCTCTGTAACCTCCTCCAGCCCCGACAACCCTCCCTATCTCTGTAACCTCCTCTAGCCCCTACAACCCTCCCTATCTCTGTAACCTCCTCCAGCCCCTACAACCCTCCCTATCTCTGTAACCTCCTCCAGCCCCTACAACACTCCCTATCTCTGTAACCTCCTCCAGCCCCTACAGCCCTCCCTATCTCTGTAACCTCCTCCAGCCACTACAACCCTCCCTATCTCTGTAACCTCCTCCAGCCCCTACAACCCTCCCTATCTCTGTAACCTCCTCCAGCCCCTACGACCCTCCCTATCTCTGTAACCTCCTGCAGCCCCTACAGCCCTCCCTATCTCTGTATCCTCCTCCAGCCCCTACAACGCTCCCCATCTCTGTAACCTCCTCCAGCCCCTAGAACCCTCCCTATCTCTGTAGCCTCCTCCAGCGCCTACAACACTCCCTATCTCTGTAACCCCCTCCAGCCCCTACAACCCTCCCTATCTCTGTAACCTCCTCCAACCCCTACAATCCAACCTATCTCTGTAACCTCCTCCAGCCGCTACAACCCTCCCTATCTCTGTAACCTCCTCCAGTCCCTACAACCCTCCCTATCTCTGGAACCCCCTCCAGCCCCAACAACCCTCACTATCTCTGTAACCCCCTCCAGCCCCTACACCACTCCCTATCTCTGTAACCTCCTCCAGCCTCTACAACCCTCCCTATCTCTGTAACCTCCTCCAGCCTCTACAACCCTCCCTATCTCTGCAAACTCCTCCAGCCCCTACAACCTTCCCTATCTCTGTAACCTCCTCCAGTCCCTACAACCCTCCCCATCTCTTTAACATCCTGCAGCCCCTACAACCCTCCCTATCTCTGTAACCTCCTCCAGCCCCTGCAACCCTCCCTATCTCTGTAACCTCCTCCAGCCCCTACAACGCTCCCTATCTCTGGAACATCCTCCAGCCCCTACAATCCACCCTATTTCTGTAACCGCCTCCAGCCCCTACAACACTCCCTATCTCTGTAACCTCCTCCAGTCCCTACAACCCTCCCTATCTCTGTAACCCCCTGCAGCCCCTACAACCCTCCATATCTCTGTAACCCCCTCCAGCCCCTACACCCATCCCTATCTCTGTAACCTCCTCCAGCCTCTACAATCCTCCCTACCTCTGTAACCCCCTCCAGCCCCTACAACCCTCCCTATCTCTGTAAACCCCTCCAGCCCCTACAACCCTCCCTATCTCTGTAACCTCCTCCAGCCTCTACAATGCTCCCTTTCTCTGTAACCCCCTCCAGCCCCTACAACCCTCCCTATCCCTGTAACCCCCTCCAGCCCCTACAACCCTCCCTATCTCTGTTACCAGCTCCAGCCCCTACAACCCTCCCTAGCTCTGTGACCTCCTCCAGCCCCTACTACCCTCCCTATCTCTGTAACCTCCTCCAGTCCCTACAACCCTCCCCATCTCTGTAACATCCTC
This sequence comes from Somniosus microcephalus, assembly GCF_052327205.1. Classification (NCBI taxonomy): domain Eukaryota; kingdom Metazoa; phylum Chordata; class Chondrichthyes; order Squaliformes; family Somniosidae; genus Somniosus; species Somniosus microcephalus. Next base: position 209,589,341 of record NC_140998.1, on the reverse strand, counting down.
CAGCCCCTACAACCCTCCCTATCTCTGTAACCTCCTCCAGCCCCTACAACCCTCCCTATCTCTGTAACCTCCTCCAGCCCCTACAACCCTCCCTATCTTTGTAACCTCCTCCAGCCCCTACAACACTCCCTATCTCTGTAACCTCCTCCAGCCCCTGCAGCCCTCCCTATCTCTGTAACCTCATCCAGCCACTACAACCCTCCCTATCTCTGTAACCTCCTCCATCCCCTACAACCCTCCCTATCTCTGTAACCTCCTCCAGCCCCTACGACCCTCCCTATCTCTGTAACCTCCTCCAGCCCCTACACCCCTCCCTATCTCTGTATCCTCCTCCAGTCCCTACAATGCTCCCCATCTCTGTAACCTCCTCCAGCCCCTAGAACCCTCCCTATCTCTGTAGCCTCCTCCAGCGCCTACAACACTCCCTATCTCTGTAACCCCCTCCAGCCCCTACAACCCTCCCTATCTTTGTAACCTCCTCCAGCCCCTACAACCCTCCCTATCTCTGTTACCTCCTCCAGCCAATACATCCCTCCCTATCTCTGTAACCTCCTCCAGCCCCTACAACCCTCACTATCTCTGTAACCTCCTCCAGCCCCTACAACCCTCCCTATCTCTGTAACCTCCTCCAGCCCCTACAACCCTCCCTATCTCTGTAACCTCCTCCAGATCATACAAACCTCCCTATCTCTGTAACCCCCTCCAGCACGCTACAACCTTATCTATCGCTGTAACCTCCTCCAGCCCATACAACCCTCCCTATCTCTGTAACCTCTTCAAGCCCCCTACAACCCTCCCTATCTCTGTAACCTCCTCCAGCCCCTACAACAAACCATATCTCTGTAACCTCCTCCAGCCCCTAAAACCCTCCCTATCTCTATAACCTCCTCCAGCACCTACAACCCTTCCTATCTCTGTAACTTCCTCCTGCCCCTACAAGCCCTCCCTATCTCTGTAACCCCCTCCAGCCCCTACAACCCACCTTTTCTCTGTAACCTCCTCCAGCCCCTACAACCCTCCCTTTCTCTGTAACCCTCTCCGGTCCCCTACAACCCTCCCTATCTCTGTTACCTCCTCCGGCCCCTACAACCTCCCTATCTCTGTAACCACCTCCAGCCCCTACAACCCTCCCTATATCTGTAACCTCCTCCAGCCCACTACAACACTCCCTGTCTCTGTAACCTCCTCCAGTCCCTACATCCCTCCCTATCTCTGTCACCTCCTCCAGCCCTACAACCCTCCCTATCTCTGTAACCTCCTCCAGCCCCTACAACCCTCCCTATCTCTGTAACCTCCTCCAGCCCCTACAACTCTCCCTATCTCTGTAACCTCCTTCAGCCCCCTACAACACTCCCTATCTCTGTAACCTCCTCCAGCCCCTACAACCCTCCCTATCTCTGTACCCTCCTCCAGCCCCTACAACCCTCCCAGATCTCTGCGCTCCTCCAATTCTGGCCTCTTGTGCATCCCCCGATTTCCATCGCTCCACGATTGACGGCCGTGCCTTCAGCCACCTGGGCCCCGATCTCTGGAATTCCCTCCCTAAACCTCTCCGCCTCTCTCTCCTCCTTTAAGATGCTCCTTAATACCGACCTCTTTGACCAAGCTTTTGGTCATCTGTCCTAATGGCCCATATTTTCCAATCCCTACGTATGTGTACGCGCGGTGTACATACCCGTAGGGACACCGGAAATGCCGGATTCAGGCAGGCGAACCGCATGCGCTGGACACCGGCATTTCTGATCGGTCAAGAATCCTCTTGACAGATCAGACGCCTACCCTGGAGAAGGACCTCTGCAGGGGGAGCATTCCGCTTTCTGCTGAACCGGATACCCTTAGAAATCTTACGCCTTATACCAGCATAAGAATTGAAGAAAGTAAAAAAACAAATTTTCACTCATTTATGATTTAAACATACTTTTAAAAAAGGTAAGTTTATTTTTAGCCCCGTTAAAAACTTTAATTATTTGTTTCAAAAAATTAAACTTTTGTTTCATATAATTTTAACTCAGTTTAAAAACGTGATGGTTTTTTTAATGTATTTAATGTTTGTGTGTCTTTTTGGGGTGATCTTCATTCATACTTTATCAGTTGGCCTGGCCCACGTGATCCCAGAGATGACTGTGAACCGCCTGCGCCCCTGGGATACAGGGGCCCTGCGCTTTTCGACTGTGGAGAGGCCCAGGAGCGGAAATGGCCGCACCTCGGGAGCCATCAGGTAAGGTTGTAGATTTTTTTTCCGATAGGAGGCATGCGCTCTTGCCAAATTCTGTCTGATAATCACTCCTGTGAGGCGCCTTGGGACGTTTTACTACGTTAAAGGCGCTGTATCAATGCAATTTGTCGTTGTTGTTCTCGCGAGGGTCAGGAGCGACACGGGCGTGCGGGAGGGGGGTCAGAGACATGAGGCGCTTCGGGACGTCCTGAGGTGGTGAAAGGCGCTGTAGAAATGTGAGTCATAGAAACATAGAAGATAGGAGCAGGAGTCGACCATTCGACCCCTCGAGCCTGCTCCGCCATTCAATGAGATCATGGCTGATCATCCAAACTCAGTACCCTGTCCCTGCTTTCTCCGCATATCCCTTGATCCCTTTAGCCTTAAGAAATATATCCAACTCCTTCTTGAATATATTTAATGAATTGGCCTCAACTGCCTTCTGTGGTAGAGAATTCCACAGGTTCACCACTCTCTGGGTGAAGAAATTCCTCCTCATCTCAGTCCTAAATGGCTTACCCCTTATCTTTAGACTGTGACCCCTGGTTCTGGACTCCCCCGCCATCGGGAACATCCTTCCTGCATCTAGTCTGTCTAGTCTTGTTAGAATTTTATAAGTTTCAATGAGTTCCCCTCTCATTCTTCTAAACTCCAGCGAGTACAAGCCCAATCGACCCAATCTCTCCTCATACGTCATTCCTGCCATCCCAGGTATCAGTCTGGTGAATCTTCGCTGCACTCCCTCCATGGCAAGAACATCCTTCCTCAGATAAGGCGACCAAAACTGTACACAATACTCAAGATGTGGTCTCACCAAGGCCCTGTACAACTGCAGCAAAACATCCTTGTTCCTGTACTCGAACCCTCTCGCTACGAAGACCAACATACCATTTGCCTCCTCATTTCAGTCCTAAATGGCTTACCCCTTATCCTTAGACTGTGACCCCATGGTTCTGGACTCCCCGACCATCGGGAACATCCTTCCTGCATCTAGTCTGTCGAATCCTGTTTCTTTCCAAACAGGCACCGACTCTGCTAACTGGGTTGCTGATGCCGTGGCAATCCTCAGATTTACCCCGGGTTCCAAGTGACAGCGCTGGAGTTGCGTGAGTGCAAGGTGCCATCTGCAGTATAACTGCAGCCCAACTGACATCTCCAGGCTGTGAGAAGCAATACACCTGACACGTGCGAGTGGAGTCCAATAGTTTTTATTGCCCACCTGGGGTTTGGATGTAACACTGAACACAGAGGATACACCGAAAACACAGATCGAATATTTCAATTCCATGCTCTTCACAACTCAAAGAGACTGGGAGCGATTCTCAGTACAAACGTCACAACAGTAATACACTAAAGGATTGAACTGGTTATTAATCTATAAACGTATAAAATCTGACACTGGCTGACATCAGATTTCTTATTAACAACAGAAAACGCTGGAAAAACTCAGCAGGCCAGGCAACATCCGTGGAGAGAAAATAGAGTCAACGTTTCAGGTCAAACCCTTTGTCAAGGCTGGAAAGGCACAGGAAATGAAATAAATAGATGTCCAAAGATGTGCGGGTTAGGTTGATTGGCCATGATAAAGAATTGGCCCTTAGTGTTAGGGGGGATTAAATACGTGGGGTTACAGGGTTACGGGGATAGGGCTTGGGTGGGATGGCTGTCGGTGTAGGGACCGGATGCTAGGGTTTGGATGATCAGCCATGATCTCGTTGAATGGCGGAGCAGGCTCGAAGGGCCGAATGGCCTACTCCTGCTCCTATCGTCTATGTTTCTATGTATGAAAGGCAGGGCTGGGAGAGAACAAAAGAGAAGTGAAGAGACATTAAGAGGTATTCAAAACGAGACGAGATGGTGATAGGACTAGTGGAGACAAAAGACGGCTCTAGATTAGGTGTGAAATGCGCTGGCAGAATGGGAGACAGCTGCCATGTGGGAGAGAAACAAGGCGGGGGTGGAAAAGGGCCAAAACAAAGGTGTGGATAAAAAATAAGTAAAAATGTAATAGGGGCCGGGGTTTCTTATTTCTTATTTCAGATTTCTTATCCAAAGGCAGGGCTCCATTTTCGACACGATTCACTGAAGTTCCTCAATCGTATAACATCTCCTTCACTGCTCTGGACACCTGATTGTATAAGGTCCTGCAATTTAATAAATAACATCAATACTGTCACTTTTCGTGATAAAGCTAGCTATTCACAGTGGCAGAAGGTGGGTAGTGGTGTTCCACAAGGATCAGAACTGTGCACAGAATTCTAAATGGTGAGTTGGTGAATCAAGCTAGTGAGATGTTCCCAGTTTAGTTGAAGGATATACTGGCCTTGGAGGGAGAGCAGCGTAGGTTTACCAGAATGATAGCCGGACTCCAAGGGTTAAATTACGAGGAGAGATTACACAAACTAGGGTTGTATTCCCTGGAATATAGAAGGTTAAGGGGCGATCTGATCGAAGTTTTCAGGATATTAAGGGGAACTGATGGGGTCGATAGAGAGAAACTATTTCCGCTGGTTGGGGATTCTAGGACTAGGGGGCAGAGTCTAAAAATTAGAGCCAGACCTTTCAGGAGTGAAGTTCAGAAACACTTCTACACACAAAGGGTGGGAGAAGTTTGGAACTCTCTACCGCAAATGGCAATTGATGCTGGGCCAATTGTTAATTTTAAATCTGAGATTGATAGATTTCTGTTAACCATTTTTATTAAGGGATATGGGGCAAAGGCGGGTGGATGGAGTTAGGTCACAGATCAGCCATGATCTCATTGAATGGTGGAACAGGCTCGAGGGGCTGAATGGGCCTCCTCCTGTTCCTGTGTAACAGGCTCGAGGGGCTGAATGGGCCTCCTCCTGTTCCTGTGTAACAGGCTCGAGGGGCTGAATGGGCATCCTCCTGTTCCTACGTAACAGGCTCGAGGGGCTGAATGGGCCTCCTCCTGTTCCAGTGTAACAGGCTCGAGGGGCTGAATGGGCCTCCTCCTATTGTTGTGTAACAGGCTCGAGGGGCTGAATGGGCCTCCTCCTGTTCCTGTGTAACAGGCTCGAGGGGGCTGAATGGGCCTCCTCCTATTCTTGTGTAAAAGGCTCGAGGGGCTGAATGGGCCTCCTCCTGTTCCTGTGTAACAGGTTCAAGGGGCTGAATGGGCCTCCTCCTGTTCCTGGGTAACAGGCTTGGGTGGCTGAATGGGCCTCCTCCTGCTCCTGTGTAACAGGCTCGAGGGGCTGAATGGGCCTCCTTCTGTTCCTGTGTAACAGGCTCGAGGGGCTGAATGGGCCACCTCCTGTTCCTGTGTAACAAGCTCAAGGGGCTGAATGGGCCTGTTCCTGTGTAAGAGGCTCGAGGGGCTGAATGGGCCTCCTCCTGTTACTGTGTAACAGGCTCGAGGGGCTGAATGGGCCTCCTCCTGTTCCGGTGTAACAGGCTCGAGGGGCTGAACGGGCCTCCTCCTGTTCCTGTGTAACAGGCTCGAGGGATTGAATGGGCCTCCTCCTGTTCCTGTGTAACAGGCTCGAGGGACTGAATGGGCCTCCTCCTGTTCTTGTGTAACAGGCTCGAGGGGCTGACTGGGCCTCCTCCTGTTCCTGTGTAACAGGCTCAAGGGGCTGAATGGGCCTCCTCCTGTTCCTGTGTAACAGGCTCGAGGGGCTGAATGGCCTCCTCCTGTTCCTGTGTAACAGGCTCGAGGGGCTGAATGGGCCTCCTCCTGTTCCTGTGTAACAGGCTCGAGGGGCTGAATGGGCCTCTTCCTATTCCTGTGTAACAGGCTCGAGGGGGTGAATGGGCCTCCTCCTGTTCCTCTGTAACAGGCTCGAGGGGCTGAATGGGCCTCTTCCTGTTCCTGTGTAACAGGCTCGAGGGGCTGAATGGGCCTCCCCCTGTTTCTGTGTAACAGGCTCGAGGGGCTGAATGGGCTTCCTCCTATCCCTGTGGTAACAGGCTCGAGGGTCTGAATGGGCCTCCTCCTGTTCCTGTGTAACAGGCTCAAGGGGCTGAATGGGCCTCCTCCTGTTCCTGTGTAACAGGCTCGAGGGGCTGAACGGGCCTCCTCCTGTTCCTGTGTAACAGGCTCGAGGGGCTGAACGAGTCTCCTCCTGTTCCCCTGTAACAGGCTCGAGGGCTGAATAGGCCTCCTCCTGTTCCTGTGTTCCTACGTTTAGTGACCGATGGAACCGGAACTGATTCTGCCCAGTCACACAGCGCACAGAGAGGGCGAAGCCCTTTGACGGAAGCAGCTAAAAATCACACGTACTGAACGTCCCTTTGAAAATTGGGGTTTTTCAGGAAGGCCATGATGAATTGCTTGATCTGTCTGATCAGGTCCGTGGCTCCGGCTCGCAGGACATCCATGTTGAATTCAGCGGGAGGATTCGGCCTCTGGCGATAGGCCGACGCTTGTGCTACAACAAGAAAGGAGGTTTAGTACAAACACCAACGTCCACATCCTTTCAATCCAACGGCCGGATGGGTCTCATCGCAACAATCTGAACTAACTTCTGCAGCTCAAGCATCCTCTCTCACTCCATCCCCTCTCTCAACTGCAGTGTTGAATAAGTATTATCGTGGCACCAACTCTACCCAAATATACACAGCAGTAATAGCAAAGCCAACCTTCATACTGCCCCTTCTAATTACTTCAATCACTCCTCTTTTCTTACATGCATTGTGTCTACTGTGGCTCAGTGAGTAGCACTCTCTCTCGCTCTCCTCTGAGTCAGGAGCTCATGGGTTTGAGTCCCACTCCAGAGACTTGAGCCCCGTAATCCAGGCCGACAATCCAGTGTAGTACTGAGGGAGCGCCGCACTGTCGGAGGGGCAGTAAGGAGGGAGCACCGCAGTGTCGGAGGGGCAGTACTGAGGGAGCACCGCACTGTCGGAGGGGCAGTACTGAGGGAGCGCCGCACTGTCGGAGGGGCAGTACTGAGGGAGTGCTGCACTGTCGGAGGGGCAGTACTGAGGGAGCGCCGCACTGTCGGAGGGGCAGTACTGAGGGAGCGCCGCACTGTCGGTGGGGCAGTACTGAGGGAGCGCCGCACTGCCGGAGGGGCAGTACTGAGGGAGCGCCGCACTGTCGGTGGGGCAGTACTGAGGGAGCGCCGCACTGTCGGAGGGGCAGTACTGAGGGAGCGCCACACTGTCGGAGGGTCATTACTGAGGGAGCACTGCACTGTCAGAGGGGCAGTACTGAAGGAGCGCCGCACTGTCGGAGGGCCAATACTGAGGGAGCGCCGCATTGTCGGAGGGGTAGTACTGAGTGAGTGCCGCACTGTCAAAGGGGCAGTACTGAGGGTGCGCCGCACTGTCGGAGGGGCAGTGCTGAGGGAGCGCCGCACTGTCGGAGGGGCAGTACTGAGGGAGCGCCGCATTGTCGGAGGGGTAGTACTGAGTGAGTGCCGCACTGTCAAAGGGGCAGTACTGAGGGAATGCCGCACTGTCGGAGGGACAGTACTGAGGGAGCGCCGCACTGTCGGAAGGGCAGTGCTGAGGGAGTGCCGCACTGTCGGAGGGGCAATACTGAGGGAGCACCGCACTGTCGGAGGGGCAGTACTGAGGGAGCGCCGCACTGTTGGAGGGGCAATACTGAGGGAGCGCCGCACTGTCGGAGGTGCCGTCTATTGGATGAGATGTTAAACCGAGGCCCCGTCTGCCTTCTTAGGTGGATGTAAAAGATCCCACGACCACTATTGGAAGAAGAGCAGGGGGGGAGTTCTCCCCGGTGTCCTGGGGCCAATATTTATCCCTCAACCAACATCACTAAAACAGATGATCTGGTCATTATCACATTGCTGTTTGTGGGAGCTTGCTGTGCCTAAATTGGCTGCCGCGTTTCCCACATTACAACAGTGACCACACTTCAGAAAGTGCTTCATTGGCTGTGAAGCGCTTTGGGACGTCCTGAGGTGGTGAAAGGCGCTGGAGAAATGCAGGATCTTCCTGTTAATTCTTTGGAAAGCCTTACAACCTCCCATCTTGCCAGCTCCCGCCTTGCTCTCAAAAGCCGGCTCAAAAGCCCATCTCTGAGCTGATGCCTGCGCCCTCTCTCAGCCCTCTCTGCATCCATTTTCTCCCTCTCGCTCAGTGTCCACTGCTTTCCCCTCCTCAGTGTCGAACACATTAGAGGCGTCTTCCTGTAGCTGGGGCAATCGACTGTCAAATCTCTGCCCGTCTGTTCCAGACACTTACCCACAACCATAGCCAGGAAGAGGCTAAGGATAGCCAGCATCACCACGGAGGACCGCATTTTCGTGAAGGACTTGTGCTTTCAACTGAAGACAGGAGACAATACAGAAAGGAGTGAGCTTCTCCCACAGTTCCTCGCATGTTCAATTCGATCCGACTCCCTCTCCCACCTCCCCTAAAGCCTCCCCTGGTTCAGCTTGGCTCAGCGGGCAGCACGCTGAGTCAGGAGATCGTGGGATCGAGTCTCACTCTAGACACTTGTGCACACGACCTGGGCTGACCCTCCCAGTGCAGTACTGAGGGAGCGCCGCACTGTCGGAGGGGCAGTACTGAGGGAGCGCCGCACTGTCGGAGGGGTAGTACTGAGAGAATGCCGCACTGTCGGAGGTAGGGAGGGTTGTAGGGACTGGAGGCGGTTACAGAGATAGGGAGGGTTGTAGGGGCTGAAGGAGGTTACAGAGATAGGGAGGGTTGTAGGGGCTGGAGGAGGTTACAGAGATAGGGAGGGTTGTAGGGGCTGGAGGAGGTTACAGAGATAGGGAGGGTTGTAGGGGTAGCAGGAGGTTACAGAGATAGGGAGAGTTTTATTGGCTGGAGGAGTTTACAGAGATAGGGAGGGGTGTAGGGGCTGGAGGAGGTTACAGAGATAGGGAGGGGTATCGGGCTGGAGGAGGTTACAGAGAAAGGGAGAGGTGTAGGGGCTGGAGGAGTTTACAGAGATAGGGAGGGGTGTAGGGGCTGGAGGAGGTTACAGAGATGGGGAGGGTTGTAGGGGCTGGAGGAGGTTACAGAAATAGGGAGGGTTGTAGGGGCTAGAGGAGGTTACAGAAATAGGGAGGGCTGTAGGGGCTGGAGGAGTTTACAGAAACAGGGAGGGGTGTAGGGGCTGGAGGAGGTTACAGAGATAGGGAGGGGTGTAGGGGCTGGAGGAGGTTACAGAGATAGGGAGGGGTGTAGGGGCTGGAGGAGGTTACAGATAGGGAGGATTGTAGGGGCTGGAGGAGGTTACAAAGATAGGGAGGGGTATCGGGCTGGAGGAGGTTACAGAGAAAGGGAGAGGTGTAGGGGCTGGAGGAGTTTACAGAGATAGGGAGGGGTGTAGGGGCTGGAGGAGGTTACAGATAGGGAGGATTGTAGGGGCTGGAGGAGGTTACAGAGATAGGGAGGGGTATCGGGCTGGAGGAGGTTACAGAGAAAGGGAGAGGTGTAGGGGCTGGAGGAGTTTACAGAGATAGGGAGGGGTGTAGGGGCTGGAGGAGGTTACAGAGATGGGGAGGGTTGTAGGGGCTGGAGGAGGTTACAGAAATAGGGAGGGTTGTAGGGGCTAGAGGAGGTTACAGAAATAGGGAGGGCTGTAGGGGCTGGAGGAGTTTACAGAAACAGGGAGGGGTGTAGGGGCTGGAGGAGGTTACAGAGATAGGGAGGGGTGTAGGGGCTGGAGGAGGTTACAGAGATAGGGAGGGGTGTAGGGGCTGGAGGAGGTTACAGATAGGGAGGATTGTAGGGGCTGGAGGAGGTTACAAAGATAGGGAGGGGTGTGAGGGCTGGAGGAGGTTACAGAGCTAGGGAGGGTTGTAGGGGCTGGAGGAGGTTACAGAGATAGGGAGGCTTGTAGGGGCTGGAGGAGGTTACAGAGATCGGGAGGGGTGTAAGGGCTGGAGGAGTTTACAGAGATAGGGAGGGTTGTAGGGGCTGGAGGAGGTTACAGAGATAGGGAGGCTTGTAGGGGCTGGAGGAGGTTACAGAGATTGGGAGGCTTCAGAGATAGGGAGGGTTGTAGGGGCTGGAGGAGGTTACAGAGATAGGGAGGCTTGTAGGGGCTGGAGGAGGTTACAGAGATAGGGAGGGTTGTAGGGGCTGGAGGAGGTTACAGAGATAGGGAGGGTTGTAGGGGGCTGGAGGAGGTTACAGAGATAGGAGGGATTGTAGGGACTGGAGGAGGTTACAGAGATAGGGAGGGTTGTCGGGGCTGGAGGAGGTTACAGAGATAGGGAGGGTTGTAGGGGCTGGAGGAGGTTACAGAGATAGGGAGTTGGGGTGTGGGTGAGTAGACCATGGAGGGATTTGAAAACAAGGATGAGACTTTTAAAATCGAGGCGTTGCCGTACTGGGACCAATGTAGGTCAGCGAGCGACAGCGAGTGATGGGCGAACGGGAATCGATGCGAGTTTGGACACGGGGGCAGCAGGAGTTTTTGATGACCTCAAGTTTACGGAGGTTCGGAAGGTGGGAGCACATCTTTAAGGAGCGAGTCTTTTGAATAAAGATACAAATAAATGACACGTATAATATAACAAGTTAAACCATCTGCAGTCCCTTAACCCCGCACCGAAAATGCTTACCAGAACAGAGGTGTGCACTTGCAAGGATGCTGTCTTGACTGAATCTCTGGGAAGAAACTCTCCCTTTTTATTCGAGTTTTCATTGTCACAAGAATCACAGCCCCGGTTGCTTATTGCTCCTTTAATTGGGGGCAATTACACTGCAGGCAGAGTCTGGTGAAACGCCTTGTGGGTTTTTTCGTGCTACACAACGTCTGCATTGCACAAGGGAGGACCGTCGGGTTTCCTTGCCTGGCGACGGGTGCCTCTGTTCCATCTTGCCATGGGGTGAAGCAACTCCCGGGCTTGGGCTGCACCGAGATTGGAAACTGCTGGGCGGGTCGTGGGCGGGGGGGGGCGGTGAACACTTGGGAAATCAGGAGGTAGCCATGAGATGCTGAGCACAGCAGGATACGATACGGTCGCCTGTCACTTTAATTCTCCGCTCCACTCCCGCTCTGACCTCTCCGTCCTTGGCCTCTTACACTGTTCCAATGAAGCTCAGTGTAAGCTCGAGGAACGGCACCTCATCTTTCGATTAGGCACTTTACAGTCTTCTGGACTCAACGTAGAGTTCAACAATTTCAGATCATATCCTGGCCCCTATCCATTTATTTTAATTATTTATTTTCCCTCTCCTACATGGGAGCTGTCCTCCATTCTGCCATTGCTTTTACACTTCACCTCGAGCCATTTTTTTGCTTCTTGACTTGTCCCATTACCATTTCCTGTTGCCTCGCACCATCTCTTAATGTCTCTTAATCTCTCCTGCCGTCCTTCCTTGTGCACCAGTCGCTGAAGGTAAGCATGCAGGTGCAGCAGGCGGTTAAGAAGGCAAATGGTATGTTGGACTTCGTAGCGAGAGGTTTTGAGTACAGGAACAAGGATGTCTTGCTGCAGTTGTACAGGGCCTTGGTGAGACCACACCTTGAGTATTGTGATAGCAAAATACTGCAGATGTTGGAAATCCGAAATAACAACAGAAAATGCTGGAAAAACTCAGCAGGTCAGGCAACATCCGTGGAGAGAAATTTGAGTTGACGTTTCGGGTCGAACCCTTCTTCAAAACTGGAAAGAAAAGAAAATAGATCGAAGGCAGGGCTGCGATTAGACAAAAGAAGTGAAAGAAACAAAAGAGTTAGAGGAGATGGTAATAGGCTGAGATTAGGTGTAAAGTGTACTGGCAGGGCAAGAGATAGCTGCCAGGTGTGAGAGAGAAACAAAAGGAAACGGGGGTGGGGGGGAAAGGAGTGCAAAAATTACAAGAAAAAATGTGTAATAGGGGCCGAGGTTATGATCTGAAATTGTTGAACTCGATATTGAGTCCGGAAGGCTGCAGAGTGCCTAATCGGAAGATGAGGTGCTGTTCCTCGAGTTTACGTTGAGCTTCCGTGGAACAATACAAGAGGCCAAGGACGGTGAGGTCCGAGTGGGAATGGAGCAGTGACAGGCGACCAGAAGCTCGGGGTCACCCTTACGGACTGAATGGAGGTGTTCCGCAAAGCGGTCACCTAATCTGCGTTTGGTCTCCCCAATGTAGAGGAGACCGCATCGTGAGCAGCGAATACAGTATACTAGATTGCACGAAGTACAAGTAAATCGCTGTTTCACCTGGAAGGGGTGTTTGGGGCCCTGGACAGTGGGAAGGGGGGAGGTATAGGGGCAGGTGTTACATCTCCTCCGCTTGCACGGGAATGTGCCAGGTGAAGGGGAAGGGCTGTTTGGGGTGATAGAGGAGTGGACTAGGGTGTCTCGGAGGGAGTGGTCCCTGCGGAATGCTGAAAGGGGAGGGGAGGGGAAGATACGTTTGGTGGTGGGATCACTTTGGAGGTAGCGGAAATGCCGGAGGATGATCCGTTGAATGTGGAGGCTGGTGGGGTGAAAGCTGAGGACAAGGGGAACCCTATCGTGGTTCCAGGAGGGAGGGGCAGGGGTGAGGGCAGAAGTGCGGGAGATAGAACTGACACGGTCGAGGGCAGCGTCAACCACGGTAGAGGGGAATCCTCAGTTGCGGAAAAAGGAAGACATGCCTGAAGCACTGGTGTGGAAGGTGGCATCGTCGGAGCAGATACGGCGGAGACGGAGAAAGTGGGAGAATGGAATAGAGTCCTTACAGGAAGCGGGGTGGGAGGAAGTGTAGTCCAGGTAGCTGTGGGAGTCAGTGGGCTTGTAGTGAATATTGGCCGATAACCTATCCCCAGAGATGGAGACGGAGAAGTCGAGGAAGGGAAGGGAAGAGTCAGAGATGGACCATGTGAAGGTGAGGGAAGGGTGGAAATTGGAGGCAAAGTGAATGAAATTGTCAAGTTCGGGACGAGAGCAGGAAACGGCACTGATACAGTCATCGATGTATCGGAAAAAGAGGTGAGGGAGGGGACCATAACTATGCCTGCCTTTTCGTGGGCTATGTGGAACAATCTTTTTTCCAGTCCTACTCGGGCCCCCTCCCTCACCTCTTTTAGTTTTGAAGAAGGGTTCGACCCGAAACGTCAACTCAAATTTCTCTCCACGGATGTTGCCTGACCTGCTGAGTTTTTCCAGCATTTTCTGTTGTTATTTCTTGAGTACCGTGTGCAGTTTTGGTCGCCTTATCTGAGGAAGGATGTTCTTGTCATGGAAGGAGTGGAGTGAAGATTCACCAGGCTGATACCTGGGATGGCAGAAATGACGTATGAGGCGAGATTGGATCGATTGGGCTTATACTCGCTGGAGTTTAGAAGAATGAGAGGGGATCTCATTGAAACTTATAAAATTCTAACAGGACTGGACAGACTAGATGCAGGAAGGATGTTCCCGATGGTCGGGGAGTCCAGAACCAGGGGTCACAGTCTAAGGATAAGGGGTAAGCCATTTAGGACAGAGATGAGGAGGAATTTCTTCACCCAGAAAGTGGTGAACCTGTGGAATTCACTACCACAGAAGGCAGTAGAGGCCAATTCATTAAATATATTCAAGAAGGAGTTGGATATATTTCTTAAGGCTAAAGGGATCAAGGGGTATGGGGAGAAAGCAGGGACAGGGTACTGAATTTGGATGATCAGCCATGATCGCATTGAATGGCGGAGCAGGCTCGAGGGGCCGAATGGCCTACTCCTGCTCCTATCTTCTATGTTTCTATGCTTCCACCCTATCACAGACCTTCCCTTTTGTTCTTTCCTACCCTCCCCGCTTTCCCGGCCCCTGCACTTGCTCAAAAACCTGTTCCATATCCAGCTTCTTCCAGTTCTGACGAAGGGTCCCAGACCTGAAACGTTAACTCTGTTTCTCTCTCCACGGATGCTGCCTGACCCGCTGAGTATTTCCAGCATTCTCTGTTTTTAGATCAGATTTCCAGCATCCGCAGTATTTTGCTTTTGTATAAGGATACGATAGTATATTTGAAGCCCACGGGATTAAAGGGACAGGGGCCACATGGATACGAAATTGGCGGAGGGACTGAAAGCAGAGAGTAGCGGTGAACGGTTGTTGATTGGACTGGAGGGAAGTGTGCAGTGGTGTGCCCCAGGGGTCGGTATCAGGACCACCGCTGTCTTTGATATATATTAACGATCTGGGTGCGAGTATAGGGGGCGTCATTTCAAAGTTTACAGATGACACAGAGCTTGGAAATGTAGTACATAAGAGCATAAGAACATAAGAAATAGGAGCAGGAATAGGCCAGTTGGCCCCTCGAGCCTGCTCCGCCATTCAATAAGATCATGGCTGATCTTGGGCTCAAAGCCACTTCCCCACCCGCTCCCCATAACCCTTCACTCCCTTATCTTGCAAAAATCTGTCTATCTCCACCTTAAATGTATTTAATGACCCAGCCTCCACGGCTCTCTGAGGCAGAGAATTCCACAGATTTACGACCCTCTGAGAGAAGAAATTCCTCCTCATCTCAGTTCTAAAAGGGCGACCCTTTATTCTGAAACTATGCCCCCGAGTTCTAGATTCCCCCACGAGGGGAAACATCCTCTCTGCATCTACCCTGTCGAGCCCCCTCAGTATCTTATATGTTTCAATAAGATCCCCTCTCATTCTTCTAAATTCCAATGAGTGTCGGCCCAACCTGCTCAACCTTTCTTCATCTCAGGAATTAACTTCATGAACCTTCTCTGAACTGCCTCCAATAAAAGTATATCCCTCCTTAAATAAGGAGACCAAAACTGTACGCAGTACTCAAGGTGTGGTCTCACCAACACCCTGTACAGTTGTAGCAGGACTTCCCTGCTTTTATACTCCAACCCCCTTGAAATAAAGGCCAACATTCCATTTGCCTTTTTGATTACTTGCTGCACCTGCATGCTAACTCTTTGTGTTTCATGCACAAGGACCCCCAGGTCCCTCTGAACTGTAGCATTTTGTAATCTCTCTCCATTTAATTAATAATTTGCTTCTTTACTTTGCCTGCCAAAGTGGATAACCTCACATTTCCCCACATTATAATCCATCTGTCAAATATTTGCCCAACAGTGAGGAGGATAGAAACAGACTTCAAGAGGACACAGACAGACTGGGGAAATGGGCAGAAACACGGCAGATGCAGTTTAATGCAGATCTTTTACATCCACCTGAGAGGACAGACGGGGCCTCGGTTTAACATCTCATTTGAAAGACGGCATCTCCGACAGTGCTGCGCTCCCTCAGTACTGCCCCTCTGACAGTACAGTGCTTCCTCAGTTCTGGCCCTCCGACAGTGCGGTGATCCTTCAGAACTGTCCCTCCGACAGTGCGGCGATCCCTCAGTACTGCCCCTCCGACAGTGCGGCGATCCCTCAGTACTGCCCCCCCAACAATGCGGCGATCCCTCAGTACTGCCCCTCCGACAGTGCGGCACTCCCTCAGTACTGCCCCCCCAACAATGCGGCGCTCCCTCAATAGTGCCCCTCCGACAGTGCAGCGCTCCCTCAGTACTGCCCCACCCACAGTGCGGCGCTCCCTCAGTACTGCCCCTCCGACAGTGCGGCGCTCCCTCAGTACTGCCCCTCTGACAGTGCGGCGCTCCCTCAGTACTGCCCCTCCGACAGTGCGGCGCTCCCTCAGTACTGCCCCTCTGACAGTGCGGCGCTCCCTCAGTACTGCCCCTCCGCCGGTACAGCACTCCCTCAGTACTGCCCCTCCGACAGTGCGGCGCTCCCTCAGTACTGCCCCTCCGACAGTGCGGCGCTCCCTCAGTACTGCCCCTCTGACAGTGCGGCGCTCCCTCAGTACTGCCCCTCCGACAGTGCGGCGCTCCCTCAGTACTGCCCCTCTGACAGTGCGGCGCTCCCTCAGTACTGCCCCTCCGACGGTACAGCACTCCCTCAGTACTGCCCCTCCGACAGTGCGGCGCTCCCTCAGTACTGCCCCTCCGACAGTGCGGCGCTCCCTCAGTACTGCCCCTCCGACAGTGCGGCGCTCCCTCAGTACTGCCCCTCTGACAGTGCGGCGCTCCCTCAGTACTGCCCCTCCGACAGTGCGGCGCTCCCTCAGTACTGCCCCTCTGACAGTGCGGCGCTCCCTCAGTACTGCCCCTCCGACGGTACAGCACTCCCTCAGTACTGCCCCTCCGACAGTGCGGCGCTCCCTCAGTACTGCCCCTCCGACAGTGCGGCGCTCCCTCAGTACTGCCCCCTCCGACAGTGCGGCGCTCCCTCAGTACTGCCCCTCTGACAGTGCGGCGCTCCCTCAGTACTGCCCCTCCGACAGTGCGGCGCTCCCTCAGTACTGCCCCTCCGACAGTGCGGCGCTCCCTCAGTACTGCCCCTCCGACAGTGCGGCGCTCCCTCAGTACTGCCCCTCCGACAGTGCGGCGCTCCCTCAGTACTGCCCCTCTGACAGTGCGGCGCTCCCTCAGTACTGCCCCTCCAACGGTACAGCACTCCCTCAGTACTGTCCCTCTGATAGTGCAGCGCTCCCTCAGTACTATCCCTCTGACAGTGCGACGCTCCCTCAGAACTGCCCCTCCGACAGTGCGGCGCTCCCTCAGTACTGCCCCTCCGACAGTGCAGCTCCCCCTCAGTACTGCCCCTCTGACAGTGCGGCGCTCCTTCAGTACTGGCACTGGCAGTGTCAGCCTGGATTTTGTGTTCAGGTCTCTGGAGTGGGGACTCGAACCCAGGACCTTCTGACTCAGAGGGGTGTGTGCTGCCCACTGAGCCACGGAAGATGCACTGAGGTGATGTGAAGTTGTTTTTAATCGCTGGTGTGTTGAGATAATCATCCCTTATGCAAGAGCAATAGAGAGAATGATGGAGATGGTAATGTAATAACCTTTTAGTTAAGCATAAAAGCGAGACATTTGTAAGGTGAGGTTGGGAGATGATTAAGGGAGATTAAACTTGTAGTGACTTGAGTAATGTACATTAAGGGGTGATCTAATCGAGGTGTTCAAGATGACTAAAGGAGTTGATGGGGTAGAGAGAGAAACTATTTAGATCACAGAGCAGCCATAATCGCATTGAATGGCAGAACAGGCTCGAGGGACTGAATGCGCCTCCTCCTGTTCATAGTAAAACGTCCCAAGGCGCTTCACGGGAGCGACTATCAAACATAATTTGACACCGAGCCACATCAGGAGATATTAGGACAGGCGATAAAAAGCTGGGTCAAAGAGGTCGGTTTGAAGGAGGAGAGAGAGGCGGAGAGGTTGAGGGAGGGAATTCCGGAGCTCCGGGCCCAGGCGGCTGAAGGCACGGCCGCCAATGGTGGAGCGATGGAAATCGGGGGATGGACAAATGGCCAGAATTGAAGGAGCAACGAGATCTCGGAGGGTTGTAGAGGCTGGAGGAGGTTACAGAGATAGGGAGGGTTGTAGGGGCTGGAGGAGGTTACAGAGATAGGGAGGGGCATAGGACTGGAGGGGGTTACAGAGATAGGGAGGGGTGTAGGGCTGGAGGAGGTTACAGAGATAGGGAGGGTTGTAGGGGCTGGAGGAGGTTACAGAGATAGGGAGGGTTGCAGGGGCTGGAGGGGGTTACAGAGATAGGGAGGTTTGTAGCGGCTGGAGGGGGTTACAGAGATAGGGAGGGTTGTAGGGGCTGGAAGAGGTTACAGAGATAGGGAGGGTTGTAGGGGCTGGAGGAAGTTACAGAGATAGGGAGGGTTGTAGGGGGCTGGAGGAGGTTACAGAGATAGGGAGGGTTGTAGGGGCTGGAGGAGGTTACAGAGATAGGGAGGGTTGTAGGGGCTGGAGGAGGTTACAGTGATAGGGAGGGTTGTAGGGGCTGGAGGAGGTTACAGAGATAGGGAGGGTTGTAGGGGCTGGAGGAGGTTACAGAGATAGGGAGGGTTGTAGGGGCTGGAGGTGGTTACAGAGATAGGGAGGGTTGTAGGGGCTGGAGGTGGTTACACAGATAGGGAGGGTTGTAAGGGCAGGAGGAGGTTACAGAGATAGGGAGGGTTGTAGAGGCTGGAGGAGGTTACAGAGATAGGGAGGGTTGTCGGGGCTGGAGGTGGTTACAGAGATAGGGAGGGTTGTAGGGGCTGGAGGAGGTTACAGAGATGGGACTGTTGTAGAGGCTGGAGGAGCTTACAGAGATAGGGAGGGTTGTAGGGGCTGGAGGAGGTTACAGAGATAGGGAGGATTGTAGGGCCTGGAGGAGGTTACAGAGATAGGGAGGGTTGTAGGGGCTGGAGGAGGTTACAGAGATAGGGAGGGTTGTAGGGGCTGGAGGAGGTTATAGAGATAGGGAGGGTTGCAGGGGCTGGAGGGGGTTACAGAGATAGGGAAGGTTGTAGGGCTGGAGGTGGTTTCAGAGATAGGGAGGGTTGTAGGGCTGGAGGAGGTTACAGAGATCTCGGAGGGTTGTAGGGGCTGGAGGAGGTTTCAGAGATAGGGAGGGGTGTCGGGGGCTGGAGGGGGTTAAAAAGATAGGGAGGGTTGTAGGGCTGGAGGTGGTTACAGAGATAGGGAAGGTTTTAGGGCTGGAGGAGGTCACAGAGATCTCGGAGGGTTGTAGGGCTGGAGGAGGTTACAGAGATTGGGAGGGTTGTAGGGGCTGGAGGAGGTTACAGAGATAGGGAGGGTTGTAGGGGACTAGAGGAGGTTACAGAAATAGGGAGGGTTGTAGGGGCTGGAGGAGGTTACAGAGATAGGGAGGGTTGTAGGGGCTGGGGGAGGTTACAGAGATAGGGAGGGTTGTAGGGGCTGGGGGAGGTTACAGAGAACTCAGATGGTTGTGGGTCTGGAGGAGGTTACAGAGATAGGGAGGGTAGTAGGGCTGGAGGAGGTTGCAGATATCGGGAGGGTTGTAGGGGCTGGAGGATGTTAATGAGATCTCGGAAGGCTGTAGGGCTGGAGGAGGTTACAGAGCTAGGGAGGGCTGTAGGGCTGGAGGAGTTTAAAGAGACAGGGAGGTTTGAAGGGCTAGAGGTGGCTACAGAGATAGGGAGGGTTGTGGGGGCTGGAGGATGTTACAGAGACCTCGGAGGTTTGTAGGGCTGGAGCAGGTTACAGAGATTGGGTGGGCTGTAGGGGCTGGAGGAGGTTATAGAGATCGGGAGGGTTGTAGGGGCTGGAGGAGGTTACAGCAATCTCGGAGAGTTGTAGGGCTGGAGGAGGTTACAGAGATAGGGAGAGCTGTAGGGCTGAAGGAGTTTCAGAGATAGGAAGGGTTTTAGGGCTGGAGGAGGTTTTAGAGATAGAGAGGGGTGTAGGGGGCTGGAGGAGGTTTCAGTGATATAGAGTGGTGTAGGGGGCTGGAGGGGGTTACAGCGATAGGGAGGATTGTAGGGACTGGAGGAGGTATCAGAGATAGGGATGGTTGTAGGGCTGGAGGAGGTTACAGAGATAGGGAGGGCTGTAGGGACTGGAGGGGGTTACAGTGATAGGGAGGGTTGTAGGGCTGGAGGTGGTTACAGAGATAGGGAGGGTTGTAGGGCTGGAGGAGGTTACAGAGATCTTGGATGGTTGTAGTGCTGGTGGAGGTTACAGAGATAGCGAGGGTTGTAGGGGTTGGAGGAGGTTA
Source organism: Somniosus microcephalus (assembly GCF_052327205.1). Classification (NCBI taxonomy): domain Eukaryota; kingdom Metazoa; phylum Chordata; class Chondrichthyes; order Squaliformes; family Somniosidae; genus Somniosus; species Somniosus microcephalus. The sequence goes on along the minus strand of NC_140998.1, from coordinate 209,569,701 downwards.
CAGAGATAGGGAGTGTTGTAGGGGGCTGGAAGAGGTTACAGAGATAGGGAGTGTTGTAGGGGCTGGAGGAGGTTACAGAGATAGGGAGGGTTGTAGGTGCTGGGGGAGGTTACAGAGATAGGGAGGGTTGTAGGGGCTGCAGGAGGTTACAGAGATAGGGAGTGTTGTAGGGGTTGGAGGAGGTTACAGAGATAGGGAGGGTTGTAGGTGCTGGGGGAGGTTACAGAGATAGGGAGGGTTGTAGGGGCTGCAGGAGGTTACAGAGATAGGGAGGGTTGTAGGGGGCTGGAGGCGGTTACAGAGATAGGGAGGGTTGTAGGGGCTGGAGGGGGTTACAGGAATACGGAGTGTTGTTGGGCTGGAGGAGGTTACAGAGATAGGGAGGGTTGTAGGGTCTGGAGGAGGTTACAGAGATAAGGGAGGGTTGTAGGGGCTGGAGGAGGTTACAGAGATAGGGAACGCTGTAGGGGCTGGAGGAGGTTACAGAGATAGGGAGGGTTGTAGGGGCTGGAAGAGGTTACAGAGATAGGGAGGGTTGTAGGGCTGGAGGAGGTTAATTTAGTGTATGTAACCTTTCCACCTTTAAGAGAACTATTTTAAGGGTTGCACTGCTTTATCTTGGCTGCTGTATACTGTAATACCGGTGGTGACCACACCGGTATATAAGTGCTGTGTAATGATTTATTGGGCAGTTCAGCCCGGACCTTCGTATAGTAAAGACCTGTTAAAAATTTACTCTTGTGGTCTGTGTAGTAATTCTCATTATAACACACAGACTTAACAGTGGCGACGAGTATGATCTTACCCTGCGGCAGAGATACATCCAAGGCAGTTTGACAGACGTTGAGAGGAGGCATCCGCCCTTATCATTCTGCTGAGAAAAGACTCGGGTCTGCAGAGCAAAGGAAGAATTCCGACACGAAGCCTTCCATCAGCAACAGGCAGTGATCATCCCTTCTATCACGGTGGTGGGTAATCCGATCAGCGACGAGCAGCAAGTCGGCCACGTTGACTGTGAGTAGGGGAGAAAATAAAAAAAACTGAGGATATAAGGGCGGAGAACTCAACCACGGCCGGGGAAAAGAGCCGGACAGAAGTCGGGGCCAGAGGCGCTGAGACTGGGGCAGCGTGAGGCATGGAAGCCGCGGTGAATGTAAACGCAGCCGGTGTGAGAGACCGGGCTACAAGCGGGCTGGGAGACGCAACAGCATCGAGAGAGAGCTCGACCGCAACCGGTGAAAAAGGCCGGGCAGCTACCGAGGCCGCGAGGCGCAGCGACCGGGACCGCATAAGCGCACGGGAAAAAAAAAAAAAACCGCGGAGAACTCAGCCGCAGCCGGGGGGGAAAGGACCGGACTGCAAGAGGGGCTGGGAGGCACGATTTGAAAACCGCTGGGGAGGGCGAACGCAGCAATACGGCAATTGCCATTACAGCCAGCGGGGGAGAAAGGCAAACGCGGGAAGCCGCCATTTTCGGAGGCGGGAGAAGAAGACAAGCGCGGGAAACCGCCATTTTGAAAAAAAAAAGAAAAGAAAAATTTCTTTTTTTTGTTTCTCAAGAAGATTGCGAGGATGCCTAAGCGTGGTAACATCAACGATTTCGATCCCGATGTTGAAGATTGGGCCACGTATGTAGAACGCATAGAGATATATTGTAAGGCAAATAAAATATCAGATGAAGATAAAGCACTAACCTTACTAAACTCAATGGGTGCGAAGACATACGGGCTATTGAAGCATCTTCTATCACCAGCTAAACCGGCGGATCAGACTTTCGCTAATATTGTTGCTGTCCTGAAGAATCATTTGAACCCCACACCGCTGATGTTAGCGGAACGATTTAAATTTTATACGAGAACGCAACTGAAAGAGGAAAGCAACGCGGAGTATGTAATTGAACTGCGTAAGCTAGCGAAATACTGTCAGTTTGGGGAAAGCCTGACAGAGGCACTGAGAGACAAATTCATGTGTGGATTGTCGAAAGAAGGAACACAAAAGCGGCTACTTGAAGAGAATGATCTTACATTTGATAAGGCTGTCACTATTGCAGCATCGCACGAAGCCGCAGCGAGAGGCACTGCGGAAATGCAGCTGAAGGCAGCGGTACTCAGCGTAGATCAAATGGCTTTGGGTACAACGAAATGTTATCGTTGTGGAAAGACAACACACGATCAGAACCAATGCTGGTTTAAAAACCAGGAATGTAGAAAATGTGGCAAGCTTGGTCACATAGCTAAAGTATGCCGGTCAGGAAAGAAGACCAGCAACAAAAAGTCACCACAGGGAAAGTGTAGAAAGGAACATAAGGTGGCTGAGAAGAGTTCGGATGAACAGAATTCGGATTCAGACTCCAACAGCAAGGAACTGGGTAGTCTGAGAATTCACAATGTGAGTAAGGAAGCTGACCGACAAACTATCTGGGTCACACTGCAGGTAGCGGGAGTCCAAGTGAAGATGGAATTGGACACCGGATCGGCGTTGATGGTCATGAATAAGCAAGATTACAAAAGGTTATTCACACATATTCCCCTACGGAATACGGAGATAGTATTGCAGACATACACGGGGCAAAAAGTATACCCCATCGGAAAGATAAAAGTCAAGGTGATACACAAGGGCAAAGAACACCAAGGAATGGACTTATATGTACTACCTGAGGGAGGTCCACCACTTCTGGGACGGGAGTGGATCAGGAAAATAAATATGGACTGGCACTCCCTAAAAGCAATGACGGTAGATTCCGGAAAAAAAAATGTCAAACCTGAACGATTGTCCAGAATATTGGATGAGGCTAAAGAGGTGTTCCAACAGGGACTGGGAACACTAAGAGGAATTAAGGCAAAAATCAAGATTGCAGAACATGCAAACCCAAAATTTTTCAAAGCCAGACCGGTACCTTATGCGATACGACCTGCTGTGGAAGCTGAGCTGGAAGGGCTAGAACGTTCAGGAGTACTGTCTAAGGTGGACTGGAGTGAGTGGGCCACACCCATTGTTCCCGTCATGAAGCGTTCATCGAGTAACAAGCCAGGGGAACCGGGGAAGGTCCGCATCTGTGGAGACTTCAAGATCACAGTTAATTCGGTGCTTCACACGGTGCAATATCCGCTTCCGCGGATTGAGGATATCTTTGCTTCATTGTCTGGTGGGAAACACTTCACCAAGATAGACCTGGCACAAGCATACTTACAGATGGAAGTTGAGGAAGAGTCGCGCCAGTATCTCACAATCAACACGCACAGAGGCTTGTATCGATATAATAGATTGGTTTTTGGAGTGGCTTCGGCTCCAGCAATTTGGCAGAGGGCCATGGAGCAGGTATTACAGGGAATTTCTAACACTCAATGTTACTTGGACGATATCCTGATTACGGGAGAGGACGATGAGGAACACCTTGCAAATTTGAAACTGGTGCTCACCAGGTTGAAGGAATATGGCCTTCGAGTTAATCGCCAGAAATGTGAGTTCTTTCAGAAACGGATCTCATACTGTGGTCATGTCATTGACCAGGAGGGGCTGCACAAGTCACCTGACAAGATCGAAGCTGTTGTGAAGGCTCCCGCTCCGGAAAATGTATCCCAGTTGAGGTCGTTCCTAGGGTTGATTAACTATTACCATAAGTTTCTGCCAAATCTATCCACGGTGCTGCACCCGCTGAATGCTCTTTTGCAGAAAGAAGTACCATGGAAGTGGAGCGAGGACTGTAAGAAGGCCTTTCACAAAAGCAAGGCATTGATCACCTCAGAGGAAGTGTTGGCTCACTTCAACCCAATGCTACCTATTCGTTTAGCTTGTGATGCTTCTCCTTATGGTATTGGAGCAGTACTCTCACACAAGTTGCCAAATGGCTCGGAAAGGCCAGTCGCATTTGCATCCAGATCATTGACCTCCGCTGAGCACAACTATGCTCAGATAGATAGGGAGGCTCTCAGCCTTGTGTGGGGAGTAAAGAAGTTCAATCATTACCTGCAGGGCAAGAAGTTTACACTGCTGACAGACCACCAGCCGTTGGTATCCATATTCAACCCTAAAAAGGGCGTTTCCATTATGACAGCGCAAAGGCTACAGAGGTGGTCCCTTTTCCTAGGAGCACACCAATATGACATAGAATACAAAGGATCAAAACAGCATGGCAATGCTGACGGGTTATCGCGCCTACCGTTGCCAACGGTAGAAGAGGCGACTACAGTGGACCCAGTGGAGATGTTCCACTCAACCATAGTGGAATGTCTACCAGTAACAAATTCTACCATTGAAAAGGAAACGAGAAATGACCCGACTCTCTCACGAGTCTACGATTTAACGGTGAAGGGATGGCCAGCACATGGCGAACCACTGTTGCCAGCATTCTCGCAAAGAAGAGAACAGCTGTCAGTGTGCCGAGGAACCTTGATGTGTGGATCCAGAGTGGTGATTCCACCCAAACTCCAGAGTAAAGTGCTAAAGGAGCTTCACGAGGGGCATCTGGGTGGAGTGAAAATGAAGAATCTAGCCAGAGCGTTTGTGTGGTGGCCAGGTATCGATGGAGACATCGAAGAAATGACCAAGAGCTGTCTAGGATGCCAGAAGGTCCAAAACGCCCCACCACAAGCCCCTCTACATCCATGGGAGTGGCCCTCATCTCCATGGCAAAGGGTACATATCGACTTTGCTGGTCCATTTATGGACTCAATGTTCTTAATCGCGGTGGATGCACACTCCAAGTGGCCGGAGGTAATAAAGATGTCCTCCACCACCACGGAAAAAACCATCACAGTATTAAGGACCATATTTGCCAGGAATGGGCTGCCTGAACAGATCCGTTCTGATAATGGACCACAATTTGTGTCCGAAGAATTCAGGAAGTTCTTAAAAAACAATGGGGTTAAGCACTACACGTCCACCCCATACCATCCCGCCACCAATGGATTAGCTGAAAGGTTTGTCCAGACCTTCAAGAAGGCCATAAAGGCCATGGGTAATGAAGACATAAATCTACAACATAAGGTAGATAGTTTCTTGTTGGCGTACAGGAATGCAACACATGCGGTCACAAACCAAACTCCCGCCATGATGTTTTTCAATAGAAGACTAAGATGCCGGCTGGATTTGATCAAGCCAAACATCAGAAGGGACGTAGAGAACCGGCAATTTCAAGGCATGAATGAAAGGCCAACTAGAACCTTCCAGATAGGTCAACAAGTTTTGGCCCGGGACTACCGTACCGAGAAATGGCAGCCTGGAACTATTTGCACACGACTAGGACCGCTGATGTATACCGTGGACATTGGTGAAAGCATAATAAGGCGCCATGCTGACCAGATCATAGCGTCATCCGAAAAGGGACAACCTACACCACAACTCTATACGCCTAATGATGAAGCAGAGATACCCATAGTATCTACCTCTGATCCGGTGATACTGGAACCAGATGAACCCGACACTGGCATTCAAGCCGAATCGACCCTGCCAAAAGAACCTACTACACCACCGAAAACTACTACACCACCGAGGCGGTATCCGGACCGAGTCAGGAAGCCTCCAGAGAGACTGAATCTGTGAACTGTTGTTACATGAAGTTGTGTATATATGTTATGATGTTATGTTTAATGGAGAATATATACTGTTAAGCTAAAAAGGGAGGATTGTAGTGTATGTAACCGTTCCACCTTTAAGAGAACTATTTTAAGGGTTGCACTACTTTATCTTGGCTGCTGTATACTGTAATACCGGTGGTGACCACACCGGTATATAAGTGCTGTGTAATGATTTATTGGGCAGTTCAGCCGGACCTTCGTATAGTAAAGACCTGTTAAAAATTTACTCTTGTGGTCTGTGTAGTAATTCCCATTATAACACACAGACTTAACAGTTAAAGAGATAGGGAGGGTTGTAGGGGCTGGAGGAGGTTACAGATATAGGGAGGGTTGTAGGGGCTAGAGGATGTTACAGAGATCTCGGAGGGTTGTAGGGCTGGAAGAGGTTACAAAGCTAGGGAGGGCTGTAGGGCTGTAAGAGGTTACAGAGACAGGGAGGGTTGTAGGGCTGGAGGTGGCTACAGAGATAGGGAGGGTTGTAGGGGCTGGAGGAGGTTTCAGAGATAGGGAGGGTTGTGGAGGCTGGAGGAGGTTACAGAGATCAGGAGGGTTGTAGGGCTGGAGGAAGTTACAGAGATAGGGAGGTTTGTAGGGGCTGGAGGATGTTACAGAGATCTCGGAGGTTTGTAGGGACTGGTGGATGTTACAGAGATCTCGGAGGTTTGTAGGGCTGGAGGAGGTTACAGAGATCTAAGAACATAAGAACATAAGAACATAAGAAATAGGAGCAGGAGTAGGCCAATCGGCCCCTCGAGCCTGCTCCGCCATTCAATAAGATCATGGCTGATTTGATCCTAACCGCCAATCCACTATCACAGAACCATCTCCTGAATCTAACAGAATTAGACACACGAAATAGGAGCAGGATCAGGCTACACGGCCCCTGGGCCCGCTCCGCTACCCACAGGGCCATGACCGATCTGAACCTAGACTCATGTCCAAATTCCTGCCCGCTCCCCGTAACCTTTAATTCCCTTTACTTCTAGGAAACTGTCTATTTCTGTTTTAAATTTATGTCATGATGTAGCTTCTACAGCTTCTTGGGGCAGCATATTCCAAGGACCTACCACCCTCTGAGTGAAGTAGTTCCTCCTCATCTCAGTTTTGAAAGAGCAGCCCCTTATTCTAAGACTATACCCCTTGTTCTAGTTTCACCCATCATCGGGAACATCTTCCCCGCATCCACCCGATCCAACCCCTTCACAATCTTATATGTTTCAATAAGATCGCCTCTCATTCTTCTGAACTCCAATGAGTAGAGTCCCAATCTACTCAACCTCTCCTCATCTGTCCATCCCCTCATCCCCGGGATTAACCGAGTGAACCTTCTTTGTACTGACTCGAGAGCAAGTATGTCCTTTCTTAAGTATGGACACCAAAACTGTACGCAGTATTCCAGGTGCGGTCTCACCAATACCTTGTACAACTGAAGCAATACCTCCCTGCTTTTATATTCTATCCCCCTAGCAATGAAAGCCAACATTCCATTGGCCTTCTTAATCACTTGCTGCACCTGCATACTAAACTTTTGAGTTTCGTGCACCAGGACCCCCAGATCCCTTTGTACTTCAGTACTTTCCAGTTTCTTGCCATTAAGATAATAACTTGCTCTACGATTTTTCCTGCCAAAGTGCATAACCTCACACTTTCCAGTATTGTATTCCATCTGCCAAATCTCAGCCCACTTACTTAGCCTGTCTATGTCCCCTTGCAGGTTTTTTATGTCCTCCTCACTCACTACTTTCCCTCCCATCTTAGTATCATCTGCAAACTTTGATATGTTACACTTGGTCCCCTCCTCCAAATCGTTAATATAGATTGTAAAGAGTTGGGGACCCAGCACTGACCCCTGCGGAACACCACTAGTTACTGATTGCCAGTCTGAGAATGAACCATTTATCCCAAATCTCTGCCTCCTGTTAGATAGCCAATCGTCTATCCATGCCAGAATATTACCCCCAATCCCGTGATTTTTTATCTTAAGCAATAATCTTTTGTGTGGCACCTTGTCAAATGCCTTTTGGAAGTCTAAATACACTACGTCCACTGGTTCCCCTTTATCCACCCTATACGTTACTTCCTCAAAGAACTCCAGCAAATTTGTCAAACATGACTTCCCCTTCATAAAACCATGCTGACTTTGTCCTATTAAATTATGATTATCCAAATGTCCTGTTACTGTCTCCTTAATAATGGACTCCAAAATTTTACCTACCACAGATGTTAGGCTAACCGGTCTATAGTTTCCAGCCTTCTGTCTACTGCCCTTTTTAAATAAGGGTGTTACATTTGCAGTTTTCCAGTCTGCCGGGACCTTTGCCGAGTCCAGGGAGTTTTGGAAAATTATTACCAATGCATCCACAATCCCTACCGTCACTTCCCTCAAGACCCTAGGATGTAAGCCATCAGGTCCAGGTGATTTATCCGCCTTGAGTCCCATTATTTTACCGAGTACCACTTCCTTAGTGATTTTGATCGTGTTTAGCTCCTCCCCCCCTTTAGCCCCCTGTTTGTCCAGTGTTGGGACATTCTTAGTGTCTTCTACTGTAAAGACTGATGTAAAATATTCATTCAGTGTTTTTGCCATCTCCATATTTCCCACCATTAATTTCCCGGTCTCATCCTCTAAAGGACCAACATTTACTTTAGCCACCCTTTTTCTTTTTATATAACTATAAAAACGCTTACTATCTGTTTTTATATATTTTGCTAATTTACTTTCATAATCTATCTTCCCTTTCTTAATCAATCTTTTTGTTATTTTTTGCTGTCTTTTAAAGTTTTCCCAATCCTCTATCCTCCCACTAGATTTGGCTACCTTATATGCCCTTGTTTTTAGTCGAATACTATCCTTAATTTCTTTACTTAGCCACGGATGGCTGTCTTTTCTTTTACACCCTTTTCTTCTCAGTGGAATATATTTTTTTTGGAAGTTGTAAAATAACTCCTTAAATGTACACCACTGATCATGTATCGTCTTACCCTTTAATCTAATTTCCCAATCCACTCTACTCAATTCCGCTCTCATACCTTCATAGTCTCCTTTGTTCAAGCTCAGCACGCTTGTTTGAGATCCAACCTTCTCACCCTCTAATTGAATATGGAATTCAACCATGTTATGGTCACTCATTCCAAGGGGATCCTTTACTCGGACATTTTTAATTAATCCCGTCTCGTTACACAGGACCCGATCTAAGGTTGCTTGCCCCCTGGTCGGTTCAGTTACATACTGCTCAAGAAACCCATCCCTAATACACTCAATGAACTCATCCTCAAGGCAGCCCTGCCCAATTTGATTTGTCCAATTAATATGATAGTTAAAATCCCCCATAATTATAGATGTTCCCTTATTACAAGCCTCAACTATTTCCTGATTGATACTCAGTCCAACAGAGTTGCCACTGTTCGGAGGCCTATAGACTACGCCCACTAGTGTTTTTTTCCCCTTATTATTCCTTACCTCCACCCAAACTGTTTCATTATCCAGATCTTTTGACCCAATATCATTTCTCCGTATTACAGTGATTCCTTCCTTTATTAACATAGCCACCCCACCTCCCCTTCCTTCCTGCCTGTCCTTCCTGATCGTTAAATAACCTGGTATGTTTAATTCCCAGGCATTGTCACCCTGCAGCCATGTTTCTGTAATGGCCACAAGATCATACCCATATGTAGTTATTTGTGCCATTAACTCGTCTATTTTGTTACGAATGCTACGTGCATTCAGATAGAGAACTTTCAAAGATGTTTTGTGACACTCAGTTCCTGCTTTTGCCCTTTTTATTACTTTACCTTTTACTCCATACCTTCTGCCCCTTCCTGACACGCTCTGGTTTTTAATTTCCCCACTGCTACCTAAGTCTATGACCTTCTCTGTTGTCATTTTTATTATTTGCTCTCTTGGAACCTCCCCCCCCCCCCACTAGTTAGTTTAAAGCCCTCTCTACAGCCCTAGTTATATGATCCGCCAGGACTCTAGTCCCAGCACTGGCCAAGTGAAGCCCATCCCGACGGAACAGCTCCCTCCTGCCCCAGTACTGGTGCCAGTGTCCCAGGAAGCAAAACCCATTTCTCCCACACCAGTCTTTGAGCCACGCATTTAACTCTCTAATTTTATTTGTCGTAGCCAAATTCGCTCGTGGCTCAGGTAATAATCCAAAGATTATTACCCTTGTGGTTCTGCTTTTTAATTGTGGTGGGCTGTAGGGCTGGAGGAAGTTACAGAGACAGGGAGGGTTGTAGGGCTGGAGTTGGTTACAGAGATAGGGAGGGGGTAGGGGCTGGAGGAGGTTACAGAGATAGGGAGGGTTGATGGGGCTGGAGGAGGTTACAGAGATAGGGAGGGTTGTAGGGGTTGGAGGAGGTTACAGAGATAGGGAGCGTTGTACGGCTGGAGGTGGTTACAGAGATAGGGAGAGTTGAAGGGCTGGAGGAGGTTACAGAGATAAGGAGTGTTGTAGGGCTGGAGGAGGTTACAGAGATAGGGACGAATGTAGTGCTGGTGGAGGTTACAGAGATAGGGAGGGTTGTAGGGGTTGGAGGAGGTTACAGAGATAGGGAGCGTTGTACGGCTGGAGGTGGTTACAGAGATAGGGAGAGTTGAAGGGCTGGAGGAGGTTACAGAGATAAGGAGTGTTGTAGGGCTGGAGGAGGTTACAGAGATAGGGACGAATGTAGTGCTGGTGGAGGTTACAGAGATAGGGAGGGTTGTAGGGGCTGGAGGAGGTTACAGAGATAAGGACGGTTGTAGAGGCTGGAGGAGGTTATAGAGTTATGGAGGGTTGTAGAGGCTGGAGGATGTTACCGAGGTAGGGAGAGTTTTAGGGGCTGGAGGAGGTTACAGAGATAGGGAGGGTTGTAGGGGCTGGAGGATGTTACCGAGGTAGGGAGAGTTTTAGGGGCTGGAGGAGGTTACAGAGATAGGGAGGGTTGTAGGGGCTGGAGGAGGTTACAGAGAAACGGAGGGTTGTAGGGGCTGGAAGAGGTTACAGAGATAGGGAGGGTTGTAGGGGCTGGAGGAGGTTATAGAGTTAGGGAGGGGTGTAGGGGCTGGAGGAGGTACAGAGATCTCGGAGGGGTGTAGGGGCTGGAGGAGGTACAGAGATCTCGAAGTGGTGTAGGTCTGGAGGGGGCTATAGCGATCGCGGAGGGTTGTGTGGCTGTAGGAGGTTACAGAGATCTGGGAGGATTGTAGGGCTGGAGGAGGTACAGAGATCTCGGAGGGGTGTCGGGCTGCAGGAGCTACAGAGATCTCGGAGGGTTGTAGGGTTGGAGGAAGTTCAGAGATCTCGGAGGGGTGTAGGGGCTGGAGAAGGTACAGAGATCTCGGAGGGGTGAAGGGGCTGGAGGAGGTACAGAGACCTCGGAGGGGTGTAGGGCTGGAGGAGGTTATAGCGATCTCGGAGGAGTGTGGGGCTGGAGGAGGTACAGAGATCTCGGAGGGGTGTAGTGCTGAATGAGTTACAGAGATCTCGGAGGGGTGTAGGGCTGGAGGAGGTTATAGCGATCTCGGAGGGGTGTGGGGCTGGAGGAGGTACAGAGATCTCGGAGGGTTGTAGGGTTGGAGGAGGTTCAGAGTTCTCGGAGGGGTGTAGGGGCTGGAGGAGGTACAGAGATCACGGAGGGGTGTAGGGGCTGGAGGAGGTACAGAGATCTCGGAGGGTTGTAAGGTTGGAGGGGGTACAGAGATCTCGGAGGGGTGTAGGGGCTGGAGGAGGTACAGAGATCTCGGAGGGTTGTAAGGTTGGAGGGGGTACAGAGATCTCGGAGGGGTGTAGGGGCTGGAGGAGGTACAGAGATCTCAGAGGGGTGTAGGGCTGAAGGAGTTACAGAGATCTCGGAGGGGTGTAAGGCTGGAGGAGGTACAGAGATCTCGGAGGGTTGTAAGGTTGGAGGGGGTACAGAGATCTCGGAGGGGTGTCGGGCTGGAGGAGGTTCAGAGATCTCGGAGGGGTGTGGGTCTGGAGGAGGTACAGAGATCTCGGAGGGGTGTGGGTCTGGAGGAGGTGCAGAGATCTCGGAGGGGTGTGGGGCTGGAGGAGGTACAGAGATCTCGGAGGGGTGTGGGTCTGGAGGAGGTGCAGAGATCTCGGAGGGGTGTGGGGCTGGAGGAGGTACAGAGATCTCGGCGGGGTGTAGGGGCTGGAGGAGGTGCAGAGATCTCGGAGGGGTGTAGGGGCTGGAGGAGGTGCAGAGATCTCGGAGGGGTGTAGGGGCTGGAGGAGGTGCAGAGATCTCGGCGGGGTGTAGGGGCTGGAGGAGGTGCAGAGATCTCGGAGGGGTGTGGGTCTGGAGGATGTGCAGAGATCTCGGCGGGGTGTAGGGGCTGGAGGAGGTGCAGAGATCTCGGAGGGGTGTAGGGGCTGGAGGAGGTGCAGAGATCTCGGCGGGGTGTAGGGGCTGGAGGAGGTGCAGAGATCTCGGAGGGGTGTAGGGCTGGAGGAGGTACAGAGATCTCGGAGGGGTGTAGGGGCTGGAGGAGGTGCAGAGATCTCGGAGGGGTGTGGGTCTGGAGGAGGTGCAGAGATCTCGGAGGGGTGTGGGGCTGGAGGAGGTACAGAGATCTCGGAGGGGTGTGGGTCTGGAGGAGGTGCAGAGATCTCGGAGGGGTGTGGGGCTGGAGGAGGTACAGAGATCTCGGAGGGGTGTAGGGCTGGAGGAGGTTATAGCGATCTCGGAGGGGTGTGGGGCTGGAGGAGGTTCAGAGATCTCGGAGTTGAAGGGCTGGAGGACGTACAGAGATCTCGGAGGGGTGTGAGGCTGGAGGAGGTGCAGAGATCTCGGCGAGGTGTAGGGGCTGGAGGAGGTACAGAGATCTCGGAGGGGTGTAGGGCTGGAGGAGGTTATAGCGATCTCGGAGGGGTGTGGGGCTGGAGGAGGTGCAGAGATCTCGGCGAGGTGTAGGGGCTGGAGGAGGTACAGAGATCTCGGAGGGGTGTAGGGCTGGAGGAGGTTATAGAGATCTCGGAGGGGTGTGAGGCTGGAGGAGGTGCAGAGATCTCGGCGAGGTGTAGGGGCTGGAGGAGGTACAGAGATCTCGGAGGGGTGTGAGGCTGGAGGAGGTGCAGAGATCTCGGCGAGGTGTAGGGCTGGAGGAGGTACAGAGATCTCGGCGGGGTGTAGGGGCTGGAGGAGGTGCAGAGATCTCGGAGGGGTGTAGGGCTGGAGGAGGTGCAGAGATCTCGGAGAGGTGTGGGTCTGGAGGAGGTGCAGAGATCTCGGAGGGGTGTGAGGCTGGAGGAGGTGCAGAGATCTCGGCGGGGTGTGGGTCTGGAGGAGGTGCAGAGATCTCGGCGGGGTGTGGGGCTGGAGGAGGTTCAGAGATCTCGGAGGGGTGTAGGGGCTGGAGGAGGTGCAGAGATCCCGGAGGGTTGTGGGGCTGGAGGAGGTGCAGAGATCTCGGCGAGGTGTAGGGGCTGGAGGAGGTACAGAGATCTCTGAGGGGTGTAGGGCTGGAGGAGGTTATAGCGATCTCGGAGGGGTGTAGGGCTGGAGGAGGTTATAGCGATCTCGGAGGGGTGTGGGGCTGGAGGAGGTACAGAGATCTCGGAGGGGTGTAGGGCTGGAGGAGGTGCAGAGATCTCGGAGGGGTGTGGGGCTGGAGGAGGTTCAGAGATCTCGGAGTTGAAGGGCTGGAGGACGTACAGAGATCTCGGAGGGGTGTGGGGCTGGAGGAGGTGCAGAGATCTCGGCGGGGTGTAGGGGCTGGAGGAGGTGCAGAGATCTCGGAGGGGTGTGGGGCTGGAGGAGGTACAGAGATCTCGGAGGGGTGTGGGTCTGGAGGAGGTGCAGAGATCTCGGAGGGGTGTAGGGCTGGAGGAGGTACAGAGATCTCGGAGGGGTGTAGGGTCTGGAGGAGGTACAGAGATCTCGGAGGGGTGTAGGGGCTGGAGGAGGTACAGAGATCTCGGCGGGATGTAGGGGCTGGAGGAGGTGCAGAGATCTCGGAGGGGTGTAGGGGCTGGAGGAGGTGCAGAGATCTCGGCGGGGTGTAGGGGCTGGAGGAGGTGCAGAGATCTCGGAGGGGTGTGGGTCTGGAGGAGGTGCAGAGATCTCGGAGGGGTGTAGGGCTGGAGGAGGTACAGAGATCTCGGAGTGGTGTGGGTCTGGAGGAGGTGCAGAGATCTCGGAGGGGTGTGGGGCTGGAGGAGGTACAGAGATCTCGGAGGGGTGTGGGTCTGGAGGAGGTGCAGAGATCTCGGAGGGGTGTGGGGCTGGAGGAGGTACAGAGATCTCGGAGGGGTGTAGGGCTGGAGGAGGTTATAGCGATCTCGGAGGGGCGTGGGGCTGGAGGAGGTTCAGAGATCTCGGAGTTGAAGGGCTGGAGGACGTACAGAGATCTCGGAGGGGTGTGAGGCTGGAGGAGGTGCAGAGATCTCGGCGGGGTGTAGGGGCTGGAGGAGGTGCAGAGATCTCGGAGGGGTGTGGGTCTGGAGGAGGTGCAGAGATCTCGGCGGGGTGTAGGGGCTGGAGGAGGTGCAGAGATCTCGGCGGGGTGTAGGGGCTGGAGGAGATGCAGAGATCCCGGAGGGGTGTAGGGGCTGGAGGAGGTGCAGAGATCTCGGCGGGGTGTAGGGGCTGGAGGAGGTACAGAGATCTCGGAGGGGTGTAGGGGCTGGAGGAGGTGCAGAGATCTCGGCGAGGTGTAGGGGCTGGAGGAGGTACAGAGATCTCGGAGGGGTGTAGGGCTGGAGGAGGTTATAGCGATCTCGGAGGGGTGTAGGGGCTGGAGGAGGTGCAGAGATCTCGGCGGGGTGTAGGGGCTGGAGGAGGTGCAGAGATCTCGGAGGGGTGTGGGGCTGGAGGAGGTACAGAGATCTCGGAGGGGTGTAGGGGCTGGAGGAGGTGCAGAGATCTCGGAGGGGTGTGAGGCTGGAGGAGGTACAGAGATCTCGGAGGGGTGTGGGTCTGGAGGAGGTACAGAGATCTCGGAGGGGTGTGGGTCTGGAGGAGGTGCAGAGATCTCGGAGGGGTGTAGGGCTGGAGGAGGTACAGAGATCTCGGAGGGGTGTGGGTCTGGAGGAGGTGCAGAGATCTCGGAGGGGTGTGGGGCTGGAGGAGGTACAGAGATCTCGGAGGGGTGTAGGGGCTGGAGGAGGTGCAGAGATCCCGGAGGGGTGTGGGTCTGGAGGAGGTGCAGAGATCTCGGAGGTGTGTAGGGCTGGAGGAGGTACAGAGATCTCGGAGGGGTGTAGGGTCTGGAGGAGGTGCAGAGATCTCGGAGGTGTGTAGGGCTGGAGGAGGTGCAGAGATCTCGGAGGGGTGTAGGGTCTGGAGGAGGTGCAGAGATCCCGGAGGGGTGTGGGTCTGGAGGAGGTGCAGAGATCTCGGAGGTGTGTAGGGCTGGAGGAGGTACAGAGATCTCGGAGGGGTGTGGGGCTGGAGGACGTACAGAGATCTAGGAGGGGTGTGGGTCTGGAGGAGGTGCAGAGATCTCGGAGGGGTGTGGGTCTGGAGGAGGTGCAGAGATCCCGGAGGGGTGTGGGTCTGGAGGAGGTACAGAGATCTCGGAGGGGTGTGGGGCTGGAGGAGGTGCAGAGATCTCGGAGGGGTGTGGGGCTGGAGGAGGTACAGAGATCTCGGAGGGGTGTGGGTCTGGAGGAGGTGCAGAGATCTCGGAGGGGTGTGGGTCTGGAGGAGGTGCAGAGATCTCGGAGGGGTGTGGGGCTGGAGGAGGTACAGAGATCTCGGAGGGGTGTGGGGCTGGAGGAGGTACAGAGATCTCGGAGGGGTGTAGGGCTGGAGGAGGTGATAGCGATCTCGGAGGGGTGTAGGGCTGGAGGAGGCTATAGCGATCTCGGAGGGGTGTGGGGCTGGAGGAGGTTCAGAGATCTCGGAGGGGTGTAGGGCTGGAGGAGGTTATAGCGATCTCGGAGGGGTGTAGGGCTGGAGGAGGCTATAGCGATCTCGGAGGGGTGTGGGGCTGGAGGAGGTTCAGAGATCTCGGAGTTGTAGGGCTGGAGGAGGTGCAGAGATCTCGGAGGGGTGTGAGGCTGGAGGAGGTGCAGAGATCTCGGCGGGGTGTAGGGGCTGGAGGAGGTGCAGAGATCTCGGCGGGTGTAGGGGCTGGAGGAGGTGCAGAGATCTCGGAGGGGTGTGGGTCTGGAGGAGGTGCAGAGATCTCGGCGGGGTGTAGGGGCTGGAGGAGGTGCAGAGATCTCGGCGGGGTGTAGGGGCTGGAGGAGGTGCAGAGATCTCGGCGGGGTGTAGGGGCTGGAGGAGGTGCAGAGATCTCGGAGGGGTGTGGGTCTGGAGGAGGTGCAGAGATCTCGGAGGGGTGTGGGGCTGGAGGAGGTACAGAGATCTCGGAGGGGTGTAGGGCTGGAGGAGGTACAGAGATCTCGGAGGGGTGTAGGGCTGGAGGAGGTACAGAGATCTCGGAGGGGTGTAGGGCTGGAGGAGGTTATAGCGATCTCGGAGGGGTGTGGGGCTGGAGGAGGTGCAGAGATCTCGGAGGGGTGTGGGTCTGGAGGAGGTGCAGAGATCACGGAGGGGTGTGAGGCTGGAGGAGGTGCAGAGATCTCGGCGGGGTGTGGGTCTGGAGGAGGTGCAGAGATCTCGGAGGGGTGTGGGGCTGGAGGAGGTACAGAGATCTCGGAGTTGAAGGGCTGGAGGAGTTACAGAGATGTTGGTCTTCCCTCCTGACACCTCCTTCTTTGGCTCTGTGGCCTCTTTCTATGAGAGGCGCCCTGGGTTGAGTTTGTTCATTGAAGGTGTTATATGGAAGCACAAAGCGCAAAAGCTTTTCAAAGAATGAGTTGATGTTTTCAGGGAATCATCGAAATTTCAGCAGAGCAGGGGGCCACTCGACCCATTGAATCTGCCCCAGCGCTGACTCCATATTCGAGCTGTTTCCGCTAATACCAGCTCTCTGCTCATTCCATCCCTTTAATATTTTTAATTGCATATTCATTTAAATCCTCTTAAAAGTTGTGCGAAAGTAAGCTTCAATAATCAGGACTTCAGGATGCCCCAAAGCACTTCACAGCCACTGAGGTACTTATTTGGAGTGTAGTCACTGTTGTAATGTAGTAAACATGGCTGCTTTTTTGCGAACAGCAAGATCCCACAAACAGCAATAATAAGATGCTCAGTTTTTGTGTTGCTTGAAAGATAAATATTCATCCCAGGACACTGGGGAGAACTCCCCCTGCACTTCTTCGAAATAACGGCCAGGGGATCTTTTACGTCCACCTGAGAGAGCAGACGGGGCCTCAGTTTAACGTATCATCCGAAAGACGGCACCTCCGACAGTGCAGCACTCCCTCAGTACTGCCCCTCCGACAGTGCAGCGCTCCCTCAGTACTGCCCCTCCGACAGTGCAGCGCTCCCTCAGTACTGCCCCTCCGACAGTGCGGCACTCCCTCAGTACTGCCCTTCCGACAGTGCGGCGCTCCCTCAGTACTGCCCCTCCGACAGTGCAGCGCTCCCTCAGTACTGCCCCTCCGACAGTGCAGCACTCCCTCAGTACTGCCCTTCCGACAGTGTGGCGCTCCCTCAGTACTGCCCCTCCGACAGTGTGGTGCTCCCTCAGTACTGCCCCTCCGCCAGTGCGGCGCTCCCTCAGTATTGCCCCTCCGTCAGTGCGGCGCTACCTCAGTACTGCCCCTCCGACAGTGCGGCGCTCCCTCAGTACTGCCCCTCCGACAGTGCGGCGCTATCTCAGTACTGCCCCTCCGACAGTGCGGCGCTCCCTCAGTACTGCCCCTCCGACAGTGTGGCGCTCCCTCAGTGCTGCCCCTCTGACAGTGCGGCGCTCCCTCAGTACTGCCCCTCCGACAGTGCAGCGCTCCCTCATTACTGCCCCTCCGACAGTGCGGCGCTCCCTCAGTACTGTCCCTCCGACAGTGTGACACTCCCTCAGTACTGCCCCTCCGACAGTGTGACACTCCCTCAGTACTGCTCCTCCAACAGTGCGGCACACCCTCAGTACTGCCCCTCTGACAGTGTGACACTCCCTCAGTTACTGCCCCTCCGACAGTGTGACACTCCCTCAGTACTGCTCCTCCAACAGTGCGGCACTCCCTCAGTACTGACCCTCTCACAGTGCAGCACTCCCTCAGTACTGCCCCTCCGACAGTGCAGCGCTCCCTCAGTACTGCCCCTCCGACAGTGCGGCGCTCCCTCAGTACTGCCCCTCCGACAGTGTGACACTCCCTCAGTACTGCTCCTCCAACAGTGCGGCACACCCTCAGTACTGCCCCTCTGACAGTGTGACACTCCCTCAGTTACTGCCCCTCCGACAGTGTGACACTCCCTCAGTACTGCTCCTCCAACAGTGCGGCACACCCTCAGTACTGCCCCTCTGACAGTGTGACACTCCCTCAGTTACTGCCCCTCCGACAGTGTGACACTCCCTCAGTACTGCTCCTCCAACAGTGCGGCACTCCCTCAGTACTGACCCTCTCACAGTGGGAATATTTGGAGTGGGGCTAGGAACTACAATTCTGGGTGACAGTTATAGTGATGAGGAGACCAAACGCAGATTGGGTGACCGTTTTGCGGAACACCTCCATTCAGCCTGTAAGGGGGACCCCAAGCTTCCGGTCACCTGTCACTTTAATTCACCGCTCCACTCCCACTCGGACCTCTCCGTCCTCAGCCTCTTGCACTGTTCCAATGAAGCTCAACGTAAGCTCGAGGAACAGCACCTCATCTTTCGATTAGACACTTTACAGCCTTCCGGACTCGACATCGAGTTCAACAATTTCAGATCATAACCTCGGCCCCTATCCTTTGTTTTCATTTTTTTTCTCTCTCTCACATGGCAGCTGTCGATCATTCAGCCATTTACACTTCATCTAGAGCCATCTCTTGTCTCTTAACTTGTCCCATTACCATCTCCTTTCCCCTCGCACCATCATCCCTTTTGTCATTGAATCTCTCCTGCCTTCCATCCTTTTGTTCTTTCCTCCCCTCCCCCCTTTCCCGGCCCCTGCACTTGCTTAAAACCTTGTTCCATCTCCAGCTTTTTCCAGTTCTGACGAAGGGTCTTCGACCTGAAACGTTAACTCTGCTTCTCTCTCCACGGATGCTGCTTGACCTGCTGAGTGTTTCAGCATTTTCAGTTTTTTTTTTTCAGATTTCCAGCATCCGCAGTATTTTGCTTTTGTATGGGTGATGGAGGAGATGTGAGAGTTGAGATCAGGGTTAACAGAGGACAACAGTATCAGTGGGACCAGGATTAATAGAGGGAAGGGATGGGAGCTGTTTAACTCATTAACAACAACTTGCATTTGTATAGCAGCAAGCCATTAGGAAGGCAAATGGTATGCTGGCCTTCATTAAAAGAGGATTTGAGTACAGGAGTAAAGAAGTCTTATTCCAATTATACAGGGCCTTGGTGAGACCACACCTGGAGTATTGTGGACAGTTTTGGTCTCCTAACCTAAGGAAGTATATACTTGCCATAGAGGGAGAGCAACGAAGGTTCACCAGACTGATTCCTGGGATGGCGGGACTGTCGTATGAGAAGAGAGTGAGTAAACTAGACCTGTATTCACTAGAGTTTAGAAGAATGAGAGGGGATCTCATTGAAGCATACAAAATTATTACAGGGCTTGATAGGGTGGATGCTGGGAGAATGTTTCCCTTGGCTGGGGAGCCTATAACCAGGGGCACAGCCTCAGGATAAAGGGTAGGCCATTCAGGACTGAGATGAGGATGAATTTCTTCACACAGAGGGTGGTGAATCTTTGGAATTCTCTACCCCAGAGGGCTGTGGAGGCTCAGTAATTGGGTATATTCAAAACAGAAGTCGATAGATTTCTGACTAGTAAGGGCATCAAGGGATATGGCGATAGGGCTGGTGAATGGAGTTGAGGCAGAAGATCAGCCATGATCTCATTGAATGGCGGAGCAGGCTCGAGGGGCCGAATGGCCGACTCCTGCTCCCATTTCTTATATTCTTATTGCGCCTTTAACGTAGTAAAAAGATCCCAGGGCGCTTCACAGGAGCATAAATCAGACAAAATAATTGACACCGAGACACATAAGGAGATATTGCGACAGGTGACCAAAAGCTTGGTCAAAGAGGTCAGTTTTAAGGGGCGTCTTAAAGGAGGAGAGAGAGGCGGAGAGGTTTAGGGAGGGAATTCCAGAGCTCGGGGCCCAGGCGGCTGAAGGCACGGCCGCCAATGGTGGAGCGATGGAAATCGGGGGGGATGTGCGAGAGGTCGGAATTGGAGGAGCGCAGAGATCTCGGGAGGGGGAGGGGGTCTGGTGGAGCGTCCTAACAGGTCATTCTTCTACAAGTCAGTCCAAGACACAGCGAGTTGATTTGAGTTCTCTTTTATTTAAAGATTCATCCAATGTGTTGCCGACCTGAGCCCAGAGCAGAAAGTCACACAGGTACAGGTGGGAATTATAGCACGTTCCCCAACAACTGAGGCATCAACAACAACTTGCATTTATATCGCACCTTTAAAACATCCCAAGGCGCTTCACAGGAGTATTGTAAGACAGCAAATTTGACACCGATCCACATAATGATAAATTAGGACAAAAGCTTGGTCAAAGAGGTCGGTTTTAAGGAGCATCTTAAAGGAGGAAAGAGAGGTAGCGAAGCGGAGAGGTTTAGGCAGGGAATTCCAGAGCTCGGGGCCCAGGCAACAGAAGGCACGGCCACCAATGGTTGAGCGATTATTATCAGGGATGCTCAGGAGAGCAGAATTAGAGGAGCGCAGATATCTCGGGGTGGGGGGGGGGGGGGTTGTGGGGCTAGAGGAGATTACAGAGATAGGGAGAGGGGGGCGAGGAGGCCATGCAGGGATTTGAAAACAAGGATGAGAATTTTGAAATCGAGGCGTTGCTTAACCGGGAGCCAATGTAGGTCAGCGAGCACAGGGGTGATGGGCGAACGGGACTCGGTGCGAGTTAGGACATGGGCAGCCGAGTTTTGGGTGACCTCAAGTTTACGTAGGGTGGAATCAGCATTCCACCATTCGGTATCGGGGAGAGAGGTTACACTGGGGAACACAAAAGCTTATGGGGAGCCTATAAGTTACGCAGCAACCAGAGTAACACCTGGCCTCTTGCGACAGGAGCGGGCAAGCTCATTGAATGTTTCGGGCGCTAATATTGCCCACGAGCAGAATCCCTTTGTCTGCCATTTGTAACGGAGATGTCATCGTATTCACTTTGAATGTCGGGAGCACGCGAAGGAACGGCACACAGGCGTGGTCACAGGTCGCTGGTCTTCGCGGGGTGGGGGGTCAGGGGTCAGGGGGCGATGCTCAGGCAGGTTTGAAGATGGCACTTTGCACTGGTTCATCCCTCGAGTACATCTTTGAGTGCTTGGGCTGCCTTGTTCCATATTTCCCTGTATTCAACAAAGAGAGGCTGGTTAGCACATTGTCGCAACACTCCTCTGTGGGCTATTTTAAGGCTGCCCATCGTGACACCACAAGTCCCGGCCAGATTGGAGATGATTGGCTAATTCCTCCGTCAATCGCAGCTGAAGACCGCACTGCTGTAAGATTTCAGGCTCGTCATTTGGATCAAGTAACTATCCTCCCCTCAGTCCATTTTGCTGGCAAAATAATCCTGGTTTTATCGGGAGACTTATCTGTAGTTCAGACAGACTCTTTTTAAATAGACTCTGTAGACTGTTTACTGTAGTGTACTGTTTAAATAGACTCTGTAGACTGTTTGCTGTAGTGTACTGTTTAAATAGACTCTGTAGACTGTTTGCTGTAGTGTACTGTTTAAATAGACTCTGTAGACTGTTTGCTGTAGTGTACTGTTTAAATAGACTCTGTAGACTGTTTGCTGTAGTGTACTGTTTAAATAGACTCTGTAGACTGTTTGCTGTAGTGTACTGTTTAAATAGACTCTGTAGACTGTTTAAATGGAGAGAGACTACAGAATGCTGCGGTACAGAGGGATCTGGTGGTCCTCGTACATGAAACACAAAAAGTTAGCATGCAGGTGCAGCAAGTAATTAGGAAGGCAAATGGAATGTTGGCCTTTATTGAAAGGGGGATGGAGTATAAAAGTAGGAAGTCTTGCTACAACTGTACAGGGCATTGGTGAGACCACACCTGGAGTACTGCGTGCAGTTTTGGCCTCCTTATTTAAGGAGGGATATACTTGCATTGGAGGCAATTCAGAGATGATTCACTCGGTTGATTCCTGAGATGAGGGGTTGTCTTATGAGGAAAGGTTGAGCAGGTTGGGCCTATACTCATTGGAGTTTAGAAGAATGAGAGGTGATCTTATTGAAACATATAAGATTCTGAGGGGGATTGACAGGGTAGATGCTGAGTGGATGTTTCCCCTCGTGGGGGAATCTAGAACTAGGGGCCATAGTTTCAGAATAAGGGGTCATCCATTTAAGATGGAGATGAGGAGGAATTTCTTTTCTCAGAGGGTTGTGTATCTTTGGAATTCTCTACCCCGGAGAGCTGTGGAGGCGGAATCATTGAATATATTCAAGGCGGAGATAGACAGATTTTTGAGCTACAGGAAAGCCAAAGGTTATGGGGAGCGGGCGGGAAAGTGGAGTTGAGGCCAAGATCAGATCAGCCATGATCTTATTGAATGGCGGAGCAGACTCGAGGGGCCGAACGACCGACTCCTGCTCCTATTTCTTATGTTCTTATGTTTGCCGTAGTGTACTGATTAATTAGACTCTGTAGACTGTTTGTGGTTGTGTGCTGATTAAACAGACTCTGTAGACTGTTTGCTGTTGTTCGCTGCTTAAATAGACTCTGTAGACTGTTTATGCTAGTGTACTGATTAATTAGACTCTGTAGACTGTTTGTTCTAGTGTACTGATTAATTAGACTCTGTAGACTGTTTGCGGTTGTGTGCTGATTAAACAGACTCTGTAGACTGTTTGCTGTTGTTCGCTGCTTAAATAGACTCTGTAGACTGTTTATGCTAGTGTACTGATTAATTAGACTCTGTAGACTGTTTGCTGTAGTGTACTGATTAATTAGACTCTGTAGACTGTTTGCGGTTGTGTGCTGATTAAACAGACTCTGTAGACTGTTTGCTGTTGTTCGCTGCTTAAATAGACTCTGTAGACTGTTTATGCTAGTGTACTGATTAATTAGACTCTGTAGACTGTTTGCTGTAGTGTACTGATTAATTAGACTCTGTAGACTGTTTGCGGTTGTGTGCTGATTAAACAGACTCAGTAGACTGTTTGCTGTTGTTCGCTGCTTAAATAGACTCTGTAGACTGTTTATGCTAGTGTACTGATTAATTAGACTCTGTAGACTGTTTGCTGTTGTTCGCTGATTAAATAGACTCTGTAGACTGTTTGTTCTAGTGTACTGATTAATTAGCCTCTGTAGACTGTTTGCTGTTGTGCGCTGATTAAACAGACTCTGTAGACTGTTTGCTGTTGTTCACTGATTAAATAGACTCTGTTTGCTGTAGGATAGACTGTTTGCTGTGAGTCGAGCCATAAGTCCCGCCCCGCCTCCACCACATTGACAGACACAGTGGTGTCAATGGACACTCTGTTATTTTACCACTCGTTTACCTGTTCGAATCATCAGACACGACTGCACATCAATGAGGCAAATAGCCTATTCTTGAATCGGATATATCCTTGAAAAGGAGCAATTTGCAGGGCTGTAGGGAAGGAGAAGGGGGGAGTGGGACTAATTGGAGAGCTCGTTCAAAGAGCCGGCACAGGCACGATGGGCAGAATGGCCTCCTCCTGTGCTGTATGATTCTGTGATTTTAAAGAGGCAAAAATCGTCTCTTTGTCTCGTCCAGATTAAAAATGGAAAAAAATCCATTCCGTTTTAAGACCCCGCTTGCTTAAGGCTGAAAGAGTCTCTATTTCACTGAATTTCAAAAGTAATTGTGAAGAAACAGAGAGAGAACAAGAGAAAGAGAGAGGGAGAGAGACAGTGAGTGATCGAGAGAGAGAGACAGAGAAAGAGTGAGAGAGAGAGTGAGAGAGAGACAAAGAGAGAGAGACAGAGAGAGAGTGAGAGAGAGAGAGAGAGTGAGAGAGAGACAGAGAGACAGTGAGTGAGAGAGAGAGAGAGAGAGAGACAGAGAGAGAGAGAGAGAGGCAGAGAGAGAGAGAGACAGAGAGACAGTGAGAGAGAGACAGAGAGAAAGAGAGAGACAGAGAGAGAGAGTGAGAGAGAGACAGAGAGACAGGGAGAGAGTGAGAGAGAGAGAGACAGAGAGACAGAGACAGAGAGACAGAGAGACAGAGAGAGAGAGAGAGGCAGTCAGAGAGTGTGAGAGAGAGAGTGAGAGAGAGACAGAGAGAGTGAGAGAGAGACAGAGAGAGAGAGACAGAGAGCGAGAGAGACACAGAGAGAGAGAGAGAGAGAGAGAGAGAGAAAGAGACAGAGAGATAGTGAGAAAGAGAGAGTGTGTGAGAGAGACTGTGAGAGGGAGAGAGAGAGACAGAGAGAGAGTGAGAGAAACAGAGAGAGAGAGGCAGAGAGAGAGACACGGAGAGAGAGAGAGGGGGGAGAGAAAGAGACAGAGAAAGAGAGACAGTGAGAGAGAGAGACACAGAGACAGAGAGAGAGAGGGGGGAGAGATAGTGAGAGAGAGAGAGAGACAAAGAGAGGGTGATAGAGAGGGGAGAGAGAGAGAAAGCCCATGGGATCCAAGGCAAAGTGTCAAGTTGGATCCAAAATTGGCTCAGAGGCAGGAAATAAAGGGTAATGGTCGAAGGGTGTTTTTGTGACTGGAAGGCTGTTTCCAGTAAGGTTCCGCAGGGCTCAGCACTGGGTCCTCAGCTGTTGTGGTATATAGCAACGATTTGGACCTGAATGTAAGAAGTATGATTAAAAAGTTTGCAGGTGATACTAAAATTGGCCGTGTAGTTGATAGTGAGGAAGAAAGCTGTGGACTGCAGGAAGATATCAGTGGACTGGTCAGGTGGGCAGAGAAGTGGCAAATGAAATTCAAACTGGAGAAGTGTGAGGTAATGCAGGTGGGGTGGGCTAATAAGGCAAGGGAATACACAATAAATGGCCAGACACTGAGACTTGTAGAGGAACAGAGGGACCTTGGAGGGCATGTCCACAGATCCCTGAAGGTAGCAGGACAGGTAGATAAGGTGGTTAAGGCAGCATACGGGATACTTTCCTTTATTAGCCGAGGCATAGAATATAAGAGCAGGGAGGTTATGCTTGAGTTGTATAAAACACGAGTTAGGCCACAGTTAGAGGACTGTGTACAGTTCTGGTCATCACATTACAGGAAAGATGTGATTGCACTGGAGAGGGTACAGAGGAGTTTTACGAGGATGTTGCCAGGACTGGGGAATTTTAGCTATGAGGAAAGATTGGAGAGGCTGGGGTTGTTTTCTTTGGAACAGAGGAGGCTGAGGGGAGATTTAATTGAGGTGTATAAAATGATGAGGGGCTTAGATAGAGTGGATAGGAAGGACCGATTTCCCCGAGCAGAGAGGTCAATAACCAGGGGGCAGAGATTGAAAGTAATTGGTGGAAGGATTAGAGGGGAGTTGAGGAGAACTTTTTTCACCCAGAGGGTGGTGGGGGTCTGGAACTCACTGCCTGAAAGGGTGGGAGAGGCAGAAACCCTCATCACATTTAAAAAGTTCTTGGATATGCCCTTGAAGTGCCGTAACCTGCAGGGCCATGGACCGAGAGCTGGAAAGTGGGATTAGACTGGATCGCTCATTGGGCCGGCACGGACACGGTGGGCCGAATGGCCTCCTCCTGTGCTGTAAATTTCTATGATTCTATGAGAGACAGTGCAAGAGAGAGAGAGGGAGAGAAACAGTGAGAGAGAGACACATATAGAGAGAGAGAGACGAGAGAGAGACAGAGAGACAGAGAGAGAAACAGTAAGAGAGAGTGAGTGAGAGAGAGACACACACATATAGAGAGAGAGAGACACAGAGAGAGAGACAGAGAGAGAGAGAGAAAGAGAGAGACAGAGAGAGAGAGAGAGAGACATACAGAGAGAGAGAGACAGAGAGAGAGAGACAGAGACAGAGAGAGAGAAAGAGAGAGGGAGAGAGAGAGGGAGAGAGAAAGAGAGAGAGAGACAGTGAGAGAGAGAGAGAGAGACATACAGAGAGAGAGACAGAGAGAGAGAGACAGAGAGAGAGAGGGAGGGAGAGACAGAGAGAGAGAGGGAGAGACAGACAGAGAGAGAGAGGGAGAGGGGGGGAGAGGGAGAGAGAGAGACAGAGAGAGAGACAGAGAGAGAGACAGAGAGAGGGAGAGAGAGACGGAGAGAGAGGGAGAGGGAGAGAGAGGGAGAGAGAGAGAGAGACAGAGAGAGAGAGAGAGAGAGAGGGAGAGAGAGGGAGAGGGAGAGAGAGGGAGAGAGAGAGAGACAGAGAGAGAGACAGTGAGATGGAGAGAGAGAAAATTTGAGTGAGGGTGAGAAAGAGTCAGAGTGGGAGAGGGGGAGAAAGAGACAATGAGAGAGAGGGAGAGAGAGGGGAGAGAGTGGGAGAGAGAGAGGGAGGTGGAGAGAGAGCAAGGACCCGTTTCCCATTTAAACTCTCTGTTTGATGCTCTATCTGTGATCCGCTGGGCTGTGTGTCGCACACCCTCCCGTCCTTTGTGCGATATTTTTACTACGCTAAAGCCTCAATGTAAATGTCGGCTGCTGCTGGCCGCTCTGCTCACTTGGCAAGGTGTTTCACTTTCTGCTGGTTGCTCTCGTTCAGTAACTCCAGGACAGAGCCAACGGCCTGGTCCGCCAGCCTCTTGCCATTCTCTGCTAGCCTCTCCAGGAAGATCAAGGTGGCATCCTCCTCGGGCGGGGGCGGGCCAGTGTCCGATTCCTGAAGGCCGGAGGCGGTTCCTGCAAGAACACATGCACGCATTGTCAATCTCCGGGTGACACCCCTCGAGCCTTTTACACAGGAACAGGAGGAGGCCCATTCAGCCCCTCGAGTCTGTTACACAGGAACAGGAGGAGGCCCATTCAGCCCCTCGAGCCTGTTACAGAGGAACAGGAGGTGGCCCATTCAGCCCCTCGAGCCTGTTACACAGGAACAGGAGGAGGCCCATTCAGCCCCTCGAGCCTGTTACACAGGAACAGGAGGAGGCCCATTCAGCCCCTCGAGCCTGTTACACAGGAACAGGAGGAGGCCCATTCAGCCCCTCAAGTCTGTTACACAGGAGCAGGAGGAGGCCCATTCAGCCCCTCGAGCCTGTTACACAGGAACAGGAGGAGGCCCATCCAGCCCCTCGAGTCTGTTACACAGGAACAGGAGGAGGCCCATTCAGCCCCTCGAGCCTGTTACACAGGAACAGGAGGAGGCCCATTCAGCCCCTCGAGCCTGTTACACAGGAACAGGAGGAGGCCCATTCAGCCCCTCGAGCCAGTTCCGCCATTCAATTAGATCATGGCTGATCTGTCCTTCAACTCCATCCACCCGCCTTTGATCCACATCCCTCGCTCCCCTTCTCCAACAAAAGTCTATTTTGAAAGCTCCAATTGACACCTAGCATCCATAGCTTTTTGGGGGAGAGAGTTCCAGATTTCCAGCATCCTTTGTGTGAAGAAGTGCTTCCTGACATCACCCCTGAACGGCCTGGCTCTAATTTGAAGGTTCTGCCCCCTTGTTCTGGACTCCCCCCACCAGAGGAAATAGTTTCTCTCTCTCTACCCTATCGACTCCTTCAATCATCTCAAACACCTCAATTAGATCACCCCTTAATCTTCTAAACTCGAGGGAGCACAAACCTTTTGAGATAATGGCCAACATTCCATTAACCTTGTAATCCTTTCTCTACTTGAATCTCTCTGCTCCTCCACTGCTCCTAGTCTCTCCTCCATTGTCCATCTCAGCGGGTCTGCCCTCGCTTGGTTCTACGCTTACCGATCCGACCATAGTCAGAGTTTCTGCAGCCATTGCTTCTCCTCCCGCCCCTGCACAGTTACCTCTGGACTTCCCCCAAGGATCTGTCCTTGGCCCCTTCTCTCCCTCTGCATTGTCAGACTGCTTGTCCCACCTCCAGTCTGAGATCAGATATCATTTCCTCCAATGAAGGATTGGGAAGACCGAAGCCATTGTTTTCATCCACCAGTTAAGATGTCCGTTCCCTGGCCATCGCCTCCATCCCTCTCCCTGGTCACTGTCTGAGGCTGGGCCAGTCCGTTCGCCACCTTGGCACCCTAGTTGACCCGGAGCTGAGCTTCCGACGCTATATCCTCTCTCTCACCAAGACCTCTGACTTCCACCCCCCATAACATCGCCCCCCTCCTCTGCCTCAGCTCATCTGCTGCTGAAAACCTCACCTGTGCCTTCCTTACCTCCAGACTCCGACTATTCCAACCCACTCTTGGCCGGCCACCCACATTCCACCCTCTGTAAACTTCAGCTCCTTCAAAGCTTTGCTGCCCCGTGTCCTAACTCGCACCGAGTCCCGTTCACCCATCACCCCCCTATTGTTCACTGACCAACATTGGCTCCCGGTCCGGCAACACCTTGGCCTAGAAATTCAGTTGGGCGCCGTTTGGGGCGCCAAGCTCGCCTGGGCGCCGGAATTACCGCTGCGAGCGGAGCCACTAGCGCCATCCCGATATTCAGTTTCAGCGCCCCAAACGGAAGCGGGCCGCTACTCGAGGCTCCCCGCGTCCCGCTTGGGGTGCTGAAACTGATTATCGCAGCGCAACGTGCCGCAGCGCCGCACGCTGCGCCACGGCACGCTGCGGTACTGCAGGCCTTCCTCCCGCTGTTAAGGGGGAGGTGCCTGCAACAGCGCGATCCCCGCTCGCGAGTGCCGGCAAATGAGCCCGGCACCAAGGAGAAGTGCCGGGCTCTCGGGAAACAGCTAGCAATGCCGCGCGGGGGGGTTTAGGAGGCCGGGGACGGAGGTGCTGGCAGGCGGCCGCCGAAAATGCGGCCGCCCCGCACCTCCACCTTAATTTGCGTCACGACCGCCACAGGTAGGCCCTGTGAACCGGTCGCGATTTGCGACCGACGTTAAAGAGGCGGGCGCGACCAAATATGGTGATCGGGGCGGGAGCGGGGCGCTGCGCACACCGATGACGTCATCGGTGGCGGCGCAGCGCTACAGGCTAACGCTGCCAGTAGCGCCCCGCTAAATATCACGGGAGGTGTGGCCAGTGGCGCTAAAGCCACTGAGTGCCCTCTTTGGGCGCTAACTGGTGGCGCAGCCCACTGAATTTCTAGGCCCTTAATTTTAAAATTCTCAATCTTTGTTTTCCAATCCACCCACGTCCTCCAAGCCCCCCCTTCCTATCTCTGTAAACCCCTCCAGCCCCTACAACCCTCCCTATCTCTGTAACCTCCTCCAGCCCCTACAACCCTCCCTATCTCTGTAACCTCCTCCAGCCCCTACAACCCTCCCTATCTCTGTAACCTCCTCCAGCCCCTACAACCCTCCCTATCTCTGTAACCTCCTCCAGCCCCTACAACCCTCCCTATCTCTGTAACCTCCTCCAGCCCCTACAACCCTCCCTATCTCTGTAACCTCCTCCAGCCCCTACAACCCTCCCTATCTCTGTAACCTCCTCCAACCCCTACAACCCTCCCTATCTCTGTAACCTCCTCCAGCCCCTACAACCCTCCCTATCTCTGTAACCTCCTCCAGCCCCTACAGCCCTCCCTATCTCTGTAACCTCCTCCAGCCCCTACAAACCTCCCTATCTCTGTAACCTCCTCCAGCCCCTACAACCCTCCCTATCTCTGTAACCTCCTCCAGCCCCTACAACCCTCCCTATCTCTGTAACCTCCTCCAGCCCCTACATCCCTCCCTGTCTCTGTAACCTCCTCCAGCCCCTACAACCCTCCCTATCTCTGTAACCTCCTCTAGCCCCTACAACCCTCCCTATCTCTGTAACCTCCTCTAGCCCCTACAACCCTCCCTATCTCTGTAACCTCCTCCAGCCCCCTACAACCCTCCCTATCTCTGTAACCTCCTCCAGCCCCTACAACCCTCCCTATCTCTGTAACCTCCTCCAACCCCTACAACCCTCCCTATCTCTGTAACCTCCTCCAGCCCCCTACAACCCTCCCTATTTCTGTAACCTCCTCCAGCCCCTACAACCCTCCCTATCTCTGTAACCTCCTCCAGCCCCCTACAACCCTCCCTATCTCTGTAACCTCCTCCAGCCCCTACAACCCTCCCTATCTCTGTAACCTCCTCCAACCCCTACAACCCTCCCTATCTCTGTAACCTCCTCCAGCCCCCTACAACCCTCCCTATCTCTGTAACCTCCTCCAGCCCCTACAACCCTCCCTATCTCTGTAACCTCCTCCAGCCCCACAACCTCCCCGAGATCTCGGCGCTCCTCCAATCCTGGCCTCTTGCACATCCCCCCGATTTTATCACTCCACCATTGGCGGCCGCGCCTTCAGCCGCCTGGGCCCCGAGCTCTGGAATTCCCTCCCTAAGCCTCTCCAGCCTGCTACCACTCTCTCTCCTCCTCTAACTCCTTCCTCATTTATTACCAACAGTAATGTCTACCCTTTGGTGACCATTAATAGTGAGGAGCCTTACATGACGTTACCGATGAAAGTTTGATTGACTTTGTGTTATGTGCGTTTTTACTCAAGTTGGACACAAACCTGTGAGGATGACCAAGGTGAGGACAACCAAGGTAAGACCAAGGATTTGGAGTTTCATTTCTGCAGATGATATCTTCCTGTCGCTCTGAACGTAAGAACACAAGAACATTAGAGTTAGGAGCAGGAGTCGGACATTCGGCCCCTCGAGCCTGCTCCGCCTTTCAGTAAGATCGTGGCTGATCTTAGAGTCATTGGGGAAAGATTTGGTTGGTTGCACCACCCATTAGCGCCTTAAGAGGGCGCTAAGTGGGTCGCAATCCACTGCCCATGCCTCCCGCTAAATTCCGCGGGACGTTAGTGGTGGCACTAACCGTTAGCGCTGCGCCGCTGCCGATGACGTCATCCTACCATTCATCGTGTATTCCCTTGCCTTGTTAGTCCTCCCAAAATGCTTCACCTCACACTTTTCACTGTTCTGGCCATCCGACCAACCCATCTATATCGTCCTGTAGCCTGAGGCTTCCCTCCTCGCTATTTACTACTCCACCAATTTTTGTGTTATCTGCGAACTTACTGATCATACCTCCTACATTCATATGTTTATTTTAAGCCACATTTTTATAAAGGGGCATGGGGGTCAATTAAAGTCCCTTAAAGGCTTTATTCTTTCACCACATTTTTATCTTCGACCTCAACTCCACTTTCCCTTGATTCCCCTAGAATCCAAAAATCTATCGACCTCAACCTTGAATATACTCAACGACTGAGCCTCCTCAGCCCTCTGGGGTAGAGAATTCTAAAGATTCACACCCCTCGGAGTGAAGAAATTCCTCCTCATTTCAGTCCTAAATGGTCGACCCCTTATCCTGAGACTGTGACCCCTGGTTCTAGACTCCCCAGCCAGGGGGAAACATCCTCTCAGCATCTAATCTTATCTGAATGGCTAAGAAAATACAGAGATGTTTGACCTTGAGATGCTCCGCAATATTTTCTACTGTGGCTACAAGAGCAGGTCAGAGGCTGGGTATTCTGCGGCGAGTGTCTCACCTCCTGACTCCCCAAAGCCTTTCCACCATCTACAAGGCACAAGTCAGGAGTGTGATGGAATACTCTCCACTTGCCTGGATGAGTGCAGCTCCAACAACACTCAAGAAGCTCAACACCATTCAGGACAAAGCAGCCCGCTTGATGGGCACCCCATCCACCACCTTAAACATTCACTCCCTCCACCACCGGCGCACCGTGGCTGCAGTGTGCACCATCTACAAGATGCACTGCAGCAACTCGCTCATTGATGGTTGGATTCTGTACCCCTCATGTTGCCCCAGTGCCTCCGAAGCCCCCCAAGGCTGAGCGGCGTGAGGTGAGGGGGCGTGTTCACGGCTCCTCCCCGCTCCCCGCACCCCCCGCTATATCTACCGGAAGGTTCTACAGAACGTGGTGGGGGGATGGTGGAGAGAAGCAGGGGTGTCGGAAGGCACTCGGTGAAGGAGAGGAAGGAAAGAAAGAAAGAAAGAAAGAGGGAAAGCAAGAAAGAAAGAGAGAGAGAAGGAAAGTGAGAAA